>NC_140411.1:9670027-10313288 GCF_965140295.1 Lepidochelys olivacea
TCCCCCATCCCCCACACGGGCCCAGACCACCCCTCCCCCCGCCCTTCCGACCCCCCCTTCCCGCCACAGAGCCCAGACCCCCCCTCCCCCCGCCCTTCCGACCCCCCCATCCCCCACACGGGCCCAGACCCCCCCTCCCCCGCCCTTCCGACCCCCCCATCCCCCACACGGGCCCAGACCCCGCCCTTCCGACCCCGACACGGGGCCCAGACCCCCCCTCCCCCCGCCCTTCCGACCCCCCCCATCCCCCACACGGGCCCAGACCCCCCCTCCCCCCTCCCTTCCGACCCCCCCATCCCCCACACGGGGCCCAGACCCCCCCTCCCCCGCCCTTCCGACCCCGACACGGGGCCCAGACCCCCCCTCCCTCCGCCCTTCCGACCCCCCCATCCCCCACACGGGCCCAGACCCCTCCCCATCCCCCACACGGGCCCAGACCCCCCCTCCCCCCGCCCTTCCGACCCCCCCTTCCCGCCACAGAGCCCAGACCCCCCCTCCCCCCGCCCTTCCGACCCCCCCCATCCCCCACACGGGCCCAGACCCCCCCTCCCCCCGCCCTTCTGACCCCGAGACGGGGCCCAGACCCCCCCCTCCCCCCGCCCTTCTGACCCCGACACGGGGCCCAGACCCCCCCTCCCCCCGCCCTTCCGACCCCGACACGGGGCCCAGACCCCCCCTCCCCCTGCCCTTCCGACCCCCCCATCCCCCACACGGGCCCAGACCCCCCCTCCCCGCCCTTCCGACCCCGACACGGGGCCCAGACCCCTCCCCATCCCCCACACGGGCCCAGACCCCCCCTCCCCCGCCCTTCCGACCCCGACACGGGGCCCAGACCCCTCCCCATCCCCCACACGGGCCCAGACCCCCCCTCCCCCGCCCTTCCGACCCCGACACGGGGCCCAGACCCCCCCTCCCCCCGCCCTTCCGACCCCCCCTTCCCGCCACAGAGCCCAGACCCCCCCTCCCCCCGCCCTTCCGACCCCGACACGGGGCCCAGACCCCCCCTCCCCCGCCCTTCCGACCCCGACACGGGCCCAGACCCCCCCTCCCCCCGCCCTTCCGACCCCCCCATCCCCACACGGGCCCAGACCCCCTCTCCCCCCGCCCTTCCGACCCCACCCCCCGTCCCCGACCCGGGGCCCAGACCCCCCCTCCCCCTGCCCTTCCGACCCCCCCTTCCCGCCACACGGGCCCAGACCCCCCCTCCCCCCGCCCTTCCGACCCCACCCCCCGTCCCCGACACGGGGCCCAGACCCCTCCCCATCCCCATCCCCGACACGGGGCCCAGACCCCCCCTCCCCCGCCCTTCCGACCCCGACATGGGGCCCAGACCCCCCCTCCCCCCGCCCTTCCGACCCCCCCTTCCCGCCACAGAGCCCAGACCCCCCTCCCCCGCCCTTCCGACCCCCCCATCCACCACACGGGCCCAGACCCCCCCTCCCCCCGCCCTTCCGACCCCGACACGGGCCCAGACCCCCCTCCCCCCGCCCTTCCGACCCCCCCATCCCCACGCGGGCCCAGACCCCCCCTCCCCCGCCCTTCCGACCCCGACACGGGGCCCAGACCCCTCCCCATCCCCCACACGGGCCCAGACCCCCCCTCCCCCCGCCCTTCCGACCCCCCCATCCCCCACACGGGGCCCAGACCCCCCCTCCCCCCGCCCTTCCAACCCCGACACGGGGCCCAGACCCCCCCTCCCCCGCCCTTCCGACCCCCCCTTCCCGCCACAGAGCCCAGACCCCCCCTCCCCCCGCCCTTCCGACCCCCCCCATCCCCCACACGGGCCCAGACCCCCCCTCCCCGCCCTTCCGACCCCGACACGGGGCCCAGACCCCTCCCCATCCCCCACACGGGCCCAGACCCCCCCTCCCCCGCCCTTCCGACCCCGACACGGGGCCCAGACCCCCCCCTCCCCCCGCCCTTCCGACCCCCCATCCCCCACACGGGCCCAGATCCCCCCTCCCCCGCCCTTCTGACCCCGACGCGGGGCCCAGACCCCCCCTCCCCCCGCCCTTCCGACCCCGACACGGCGCCCAGACCCCCCCCTCCCCCCTGCCCTTCCGACCCCGACACGGGGCCAAGACTCCCCCTCCCCCCGCCCTTCCGACCCCCCCATCCACCACACGGGCCCAGAGCCCCCCTCCCCCGCCCTTCCGACCCCGACAGGGGGCCCAGACCCCTCCCCATCCCCCACACGGGCCCAGACCCCCCCTCCCCCGCCCTTCCGACCCCGACACGGGGCCCAGACCCCCCCTCCCCCCGCCCTTCCGACCCCCCCTTCCCGCCACAGAGCCCAGACCCCCCCTCCCCCCGCCCTTCCGACCCCCCCATCCCCCACACGGGCCCAGACCCCCCCTCCCCCCGCCCTTCCGACCCCGACACGGGGCCCAGACCCCCCCTCCCCCGCCCTTCCGACCCCCCCATCCCCCACACGGGCCCAGACCCCCCCTCCCCCCGCCCTTCCGACCCCGACACGGGGCCCAGACCCCCCCTCCCCCGCCCTTCCGACCCCCCCATCCCCCACACGGGCCCAGACCTCCCCTCCCCCCGCCCTTCCGACCCCGACACGGGTCCAGACCCCCCCTCCCCCCGCCCTTCCGACCCCACCCCCCGTCCCCGACACGGGGCCCAGACCCCCCCTCCCCCCGCCCTTCCGACCCCCCCTTCCCGCCACAGAGCCCAGACCCCCCCTCCCCCCGCCCTTCCGACCCCGACACGGGGCCCAGACCCCCCCTCCCCCGCCCTTCCGACCCCCCCATCCCCCACACGGGCCCAGACCCCCTCTCCCCCCGCCCTTCCGACCCCACCCCCCGTCCCCGACACGGGGCCCAGACCCCCCCTCCCCCCGCCCTTCCGACCCCCCCTTCCCGCCACACGGGCCCAGACCCCCCCCTCCCCCCGCCCTTCCGACCCCACCCCCCGTCCCCGACACGGGGCCCAGACCCCTCCCCATCCCCATCCCCGACACGGGGCCCAGACCCCCCCTCCCCCGCCCTTCCGACCCCGACACGGGCCCAGACCCCCCCTCCCCCCGCCCTTCCGACCCCCCTTCCCGCCACAGAGCCCAGACCCCCCTCCCCCCGCCCTTCCGACCCCCCCATCCCCCACACGGGCCCAGACCCCCCCTCCCCCCGCCCTTCCGACCCCGACACGGGGCCCAGACCCCCCCTCCCCCCGCCCTTCCGACCCCCCCTTCCCGCCACAGAGCCCAGACCCCCCCTCCCCCGCCCTTCCGACCCCCCCATCCCCCACGCGGGCCCAGACCCCCCCTCCCCCGCCCTTCCGACCCCGACACGGGGCCCAGACCCCTCCCCATCCCCCACACGGGCCCAGACCCCCCCTCCCCCCGCCCTTCCGACCCCCCCATCCCCCACACGGGGCCCAGACCCCCCCTCCCCCCGCCCTTCCAACCCCGACACGGGGCCCAGACCCCCCCTCCCCCGCCCTTCCGACCCCCCCTTCCCGCCACAGAGCCCAGACCCCCCCTCCCCCCGCCCTTCCGACCCCCCCATCCCCCACACGGGCCCAGACCCCCCCTCCCCCGCCCTTCCGACCCCGACACGGGGCCCAGACCCCTCCCCATCCCCCACACGGGCCCAGACCCCCCCTCCCCCGCCCTTCCGACCCCGACACGGGGCCCAGACCCCCCCTCCCCCCGCCCTTCCGACCCCCCATCCCCCACACGGGCCCAGACCCCCCTCCCCCGCCCTTCTGACCCCGACACGGGGCCCAGACCCCCCCTCCCCCCGCCCTTCCGACCCCGACACGGGGCCAAGACTCCCCCTCCCCCCGCCCTTCCGACCCCCCCATCCACCACACGGGCCCAGACCCCCCCTCCCCCGCCCTTCCGACCCCGACACGGGGCCCAGACCCCCCCTCCCCCCGCCCTTCCGACCCCCCCTTCCCGCCACAGAGCCCAGACCCCCCCTCCCCCCGCCCTTCCGACCCCCCCATCCCCCACACGGGCCCAGACCCCCCCTCCCCCCGCCCTTCCGACCCCGACACGGGGCCCAGACCCCCCCCTCCCCCCGCCCTTCCGACCCCGACACGGGGCCCAGACCCCCCCTCCCCCTGCCCTTCCGACCCCCCCATCCCCCACACGGGCCCAGACCCCCCCTCCCCCGCCCTTCCGACCCCGACACGGGGCCCAGACCCCTCCCCATCCCCCACACGGGCCCAGACCCCCCCTCCCCCGCCCTTCCGACCCCGACACGGGGCCCAGACCCCCCCTCCCCCCGCCCTTCCGACCCCCCCTTCCCGCCACAGAGCCCAGACCCCCCCTCCCCCCGCCCTTCCGACCCCCCCTTCCCGCCACAGAGCCCAGACCCCCCCTCCCCCCGCCCTTCCGACCCCGACACGGGGCCCAGACCCCCCCTCCCCCCGCCCTTCCGACCCCCCCATCCCCCACACGGGCCCAGACCCCCTCTCCCCCCGCCCTTCCGACCCCACCCCCCGTCCCCGACACGGGGCCCAGACCCCCCCTCCCCCCGCCCTTCCGACCCCCCCTTCCCGCCACACGGGCTCAGACCCCCCCTCCCCCCGCCCTTCCGACCCCACCCCCCGTCCCCGACACGGGGCCCAGACCCCTCCCCATCCCCATCCCCGACACGGGGCCCAGACCCCCCCTCCCCCGCCCTTCCGACCCCGACACGGGGCCCAGACCCCCCCTCCCCCCGCCCTTCCGACCCCCCCTTCCCGCCACAGAGCCCAGACCCCCCTCCCCCCGCCCTTCCGACCCCCCCATCCCCCACACGGGCCCAGACCCCCCCTCCCCCCGCCCTTCCGACCCCGACACGGGGCCCAGACCCCCCCTCCCCCCGCCCTTCCGACCCCCCCATCCCCCACGCGGGCCCAGACCCCCCCTCCCCCGCCCTTCCGACCCCGACACGGGGCCCAGACCCCTCCCCATCCCGCACACGGGCCCAGACCCCCCCTCCCCCGCCCTTCCGACCCCGACACGGGGCCCAGACCCCCCCTCCCCCCGCCCTTCCGACCCCCCCTTCCCGCCACAGAGCCCAGACCCCCCCTCCCCCTGCCCTTCCGACCCCCCCATCCCCCACACGGGCCCAGACCCCCCCTCCCCCGCCCTTCCGACCCCGACACGGGGCCCAGACCCCCCCTCCCCCCGCACTTCCGACCCCCCCTTCCCCAACACGGGCCCAGACCCCCCCTCCCCCCGCCCTTCCGACCCCGACACGGGGCCCAGACCCCCCCTCCCCCGCCCTTCCGACCCCGACACGGGGCCCAGACCCCTCCCCATCCCCCACACGGGCCCAGAGCCCCCCTCCCCCGCCCTTCCGACCCCGACAGGGGGCCCAGACCCCTCCCCATCCCCCACACGGGCCCAGACCCCCCCTCCCCCGCCCTTCCGACCCCGACACGGGGCCCAGACCCCCCCTCCCCCCGCCCTTCCGACCCCCCCTTCCCGCCACAGAGCCCAGACCCCCCCTCCCCCCGCCCTTCCGACCCCCCCATCCCCCACACGGGCCCAGACCCCCCCTCCCCCCGCCCTTCCGACCCCGACACGGGGCCCAGACCCCCCCTCCCCCGCCCTTCCGACCCCCCCATCCCCCACACGGGCCCAGACCCCCCCTCCCCCCGCCCTTCCGACCCCGACACGGGGCCCAGACCCCCCCTCCCCCGCCCTTCCGACCCCCCCATCCCCCACACGGGCCCAGACCTCCCCTCCCCCCGCCCTTCCGACCCCGACACGGGTCCAGACCCCCCCTCCCCCCGCCCTTCCGACCCCACCCCCCGTCCCCGACACGGGGCCCAGACCCCCCCTCCCCCCGCCCTTCCGACCCCCCCTTCCCGCCACACGGGCCCAGACCCCCCCTCCCCCCGCCCTTCCGACCCCCCCTTCCCGCCACACGGCCCCAGACCCCCCCTCCTCCCGCCCTTCCGACCCCACCCCCCGTCCCTGACACGGGGCCCAGACCCCTCCCCATCCCCCACACGGGCCCAGACCCCCCCTCCCCCGCCCTTCCGACCCCGACACGGGGCCCAGACCCCCCCTCCCCCCGCCCTTCCGACCCCCCCTTCCCGCCACAGAGCCCAGACCCCCCTCCCCCCGCCCTTCCGACCCCCCCATCCCCCACACGGGCCCAGACCCCCCCTCCCCCCGCCCTTCCGACCCCGACACGGGGCCCAGACCCCCCCTCCCCCCGCCCTTCCGACCCCCCCATCCCCCACACGGGCCCAGACCCCCCCTCCCCCGCCCTTCCGACCCCGACACGGGGCCCAGACCCCCCCTCCCCCCGCCCTTCCGACCCCCCCATCCCCCACACGGGCCCAGACCCCCCCTCCCCTGCCCTTCCGACCCCGACACGGGGCCCAGACCCCTCCCCATCCCCCACACGGGCCCAGACCCCCCCTCTCCCGCCCTTCCGACCCCGACACGGGGCCCAGACCCCCCCTCCCCCCGCCCTTCCGACCCCCCCATCCCCCACACGGGCCCAGACCCCCCCTCCCCCCGCCCTTCCGACCCCCCCATCCCCCACACGCGCCCAGACCCCCCCTCCCCCCGCCCTTCCGACCCCCCCCTGTCCCCGACACGGGGCCCAGACCCCTCCCCATCCCCCACACGGGCCCAGACCCCCCCTCCCCCGCCCTTCTGACCCCGACACGGGGCCCAGACCCCGCCCTTCCGACCCCGACACGGGGCCCAGACCCCCCCTCCC
The DNA here is from genome assembly GCF_965140295.1 of Lepidochelys olivacea. Taxonomy (NCBI): domain Eukaryota; kingdom Metazoa; phylum Chordata; order Testudines; family Cheloniidae; genus Lepidochelys; species Lepidochelys olivacea. The sequence goes on from NC_140411.1 coordinate 9,676,708, forward strand.
CCCGCCCTTCCGACCCCCCATCCCCCACACAGGGCCCCGGGCTGCCCCCGCCATTGCTCTTCCGACCCCCCCCCGTCCCCGACACGGGCCCAAACCCCCCCCCTTTCCCCGCCCTTCCGACCCCCCCTTCCCGCCACAGGGCCCAGACCCCCCCACACCCCGATAGGGGGCCCAGCCCCCCCCCCGCTGTTCTGACCCCCCCATCCCCGACACGGGGCCCGCACCGCCCATCTCCCCATCGCAGACATGGGGCCAGGACTCCCCATCTCAGCCATGGGGACTGTCGTTGTCCCCGGCTCGGCCATGGGGATCAGATCTCCCCATCCCCCAAGCCTCTCAGACGCAGGGACTGAACCCCCCATCGCAGACATGGGGGCTGGACCCCCCCCCCCATCTCCCGCTGTCTCAGACACAGGGACTGAACCCTGCGTCATGGAGCCGGACCCGCCCTTATCCCGCTTGCTCAGACGTGAGGACTGAACCCCCTGTTTCCTGCCATCTCAGACACAGGGACCAGACCCCCCCCCATCTTTGTCACAGGGACTGGACCCCGGACCCTCCCATATCTTTCCCCGGCTTGGACACGGGATCTGAAACACCCCCCCCCCCCAGCTGTCCCCAGCTCAGACATGGGTCCTGCCGCCCCCCCCAACAACTCCCCCAGCCCTGCCCCTGCTGTCTCCCCGACTGCGGGTCTCTGGCGCAGGCATAGAGCCAGGCTTCCCCTACAGAGCCCCCTCCAGTCTTCTTCCCCCCACCACCCCCTGCGGCTCCTGAAGCAGGCGGCAGGGAAGGCCAGCAGTGGCTGCCTCTCACTTCCACGTGGTCCCTTGGGAGGGTGGGGGTAGATAAGGGTCATGTGACCATTAATCAGCTGTAATTATGGTGGGGCGGGTGCAGGTTGGCACAAACATTACTTCCTTGCTCCGCTCACAGCGATGAATAACGGCTCCCGCAAAGACCCGTGGCCGGAGCCCTCTAGAACCACACCAAACCACCAAAAGGCATGGTGGACTCCGGTTATCCTGCAGCCTCCTTCCTTTTTCTGTGATATTTGCAGGGGGCCGGGGGTGTTAATTATTGCAGTCCTAGAGATGGGCAGGGTCGCAGCCCAAGTTGGCAGAGACCCGTTGCTTTGCTCCGAGGAAACTCCTGTCCTTTGCCAGAGGGTGGATCCCAGCCTGACAAAAAGGCCCGCCAAGGACTCAGCTGCCAAGGCTGCTGGAGCTAGCGGGAAGGGGGGAGTCTGGAGGTCGCTAGGGTGAGCTGCTGCGAGGTCTATAGCCAGGAGCTAGGGAGGAGAGTTCGGGAGGCAGGGGGGCCGTGATCGGTAAGGGAAGCAGCTGAGGGATCTGCACGCTTCCAGTTTCTTTTCCTGGAGATAAAAACTCAGGCACAAGGGAAACAGCACTTTTGGTGCTTCCGTAAAAACACGGAGCCATTCCCTTACCTATGAGCTGTTAGTATAATGGGGCCCAGCTGCTCAGCTGGTGTACGTTGGTGCCGTGCCAATGGATTTGGCCCTCTATAGCCGCTTAGCGGGAGGGAGCCAGACAGAGCCACGTTTTGGATGGTTTTAAAACGTTCCTCTGCTAAAGAGTCAAAATATAAGTCATAAAACAGGATAGAAAATTCACATGTCCCCTAGGTGGGAAATGCGGAGATTTAAGCCCACTCGTGAACATGTGTTGTGACAGAGGGACCGCGGTCCTGTTTTAAGTGCAAATCTCAGTGCAACGGGAACCGTGGAGTCACCGTCAATGCCTCTCTCGTTGGACCGTGTTACCTGTTGCAGACCTGGCGCACAGAACCTGACCTGCGGTGGCCCTAGGATTTATATGCACGCTTCCCTTTTTCTTCGTAACCCGAGCAATGCGATGGTTCGTGTTCACATGACGGTCAGCTACGAGATGGAATGTACGTCCGACTCCACCAGCCTTGTTGGTGGGATGAGCTGAGCTGGGTGAATAATTAAAACAAGTATCCTCGCGCTAGTTCATTCACAAAAGGGTCACCAAGCCCTTTGAGCGAGGTGGGTTATGGGGAATATTCACTGGCGTGGCTGGGGAAGCTCTGTCTCCAGATGAAACGGTTTGCTCTGAAGACGATTTGTAACAGAGCCCCATGGTTTGCGCAGCGCTACCTGTCCAGAGCTTTCAGCTGTGTTGACACTTGGGCAGCGACATGCAGAAAGATGGCCAGACAGGCCACTTGTGCAGTGCGCCGTGGGACACCAGTGGGAGGAGGACAGTTTGCCACACAGTGGACTGCACCTGCACTGATGGATGGTGGTGGCTCTATGCAAGTTTCTCAGCTGATAACGGATCACAGCACTCTTGGGTGTAGGCACAAGGCACACTCCATCCTGTCAGCAAAGGTTAACCCTTTCCCAGTAGGATCAAGTAGGGTCTGGTGACTGGTTACTTCATCAGGACTTGCAGGAAGTGGGTGTGGCTCTCTAGAGAGAGAGAACCAAAGGTGTGGGCTGAGCAATGCAGCAGGAGGAATAGTAAGAGCATGCCAGGTGAGGGAAAAGTTTGAGCTGAGCTATATATTTTGTTATTATTCATTTCCTTGTTAATAAACCAAATCCCAGAACAGGGGAGAGTTTGAACTTTGTTGAGTGGCCTGTGTTATACGAGCAGCTTGGGAAAGTTACTCAACACACCTTATTCATCCAGCTCCAGCATGGACTCATAGACTAAGGCCAGAAGGGGCCAACATGATCATCTAGTCTGACCTGCACATTGCAGGCCACAGAATCTCACCCACCCACTCCTGTAATAGACCCCGAACCTCTGACTGAGTTACTGACGTCTTCAAATCATGGTTTAAAGACTTCAAGTTACAGAGAATCCACCATTTACACTAGTTTAAAACTGCAAGTGACCTGTGCCTCATCCTGCAGAGGAAGCAAGAAAAACCCCAGGGTCTCTGCCGATCTGACATGGGGGGACAATTCCTGACCCCAAATGTGGCAATCAGACCCTGAGCATGTGGGCAAGATCCACCAGCCAGACAGCGGGAAAGAATTCTCTGTGGTAACTCAGAGAACTCCCCATCTAGTGTCCCATCTCCAACTATTGGGGATATTTGCTGCTAGCGGTCGTCGGTGGGCCACATGCCATTGTAGGCAGTCCCATCACACCATTCCCTCCATAAATTTATCAAGCTCAGTCTTAAAGCCAGTTAGGTTCCCCCCCCCAACTGCTCCCTTTGGAAGGCTGTTCCAGAACTTCCCTCCTCTGATGCGTAGAAACCTTCATCTAATTTTAAGCCTAAACTTGTCGATGGCCAGTTTGTATCTGTTTGCTCTTGTGTCTACATTGGCACTTAACTGAAATAACTCCCTTCCCTTCCTGGTATTCATCCCTCTGGTGTATTTACTCCTACAAAAAGAAAAGGAGTACTTGTGGCACCTTAGAGACTAACCAATTTACTTGAGCATAAGCTTTTGTGAGCTAGAGCTCGCTTCATCGGATGCATTCCTACGGTTAGGGATGAAATTGCTAAAATGAAGTGAAGTGCCGTGAGGTGCCAGCCTAGGATTCAGCATCAGAGTGACACTGAGATTCTGTATCACGTGTCCATTCATTGCCGTTCATTTCCAATCTGATAGTAGGCATATTACGAGGCTATCTTTCTGTCTCTTTCACTTCTCCTAACCAAACTCAGTTCCATTTTTCTTCCTGGCTTTTTAGCCTTTTCTGAGAGGATTTGAGGAAGCTGCTTTCCCCTCTTGCTTCATATTTTGAACAGTCGAGTAGAAAATGAGTTTCAGTTTTAATCTCTCTTCCATCACATGAGCTACAGAGCTGGTCCTCTTTGGGCTTCCACGTGGGCTGAGTCTCTTGATTTCTATTTTCAGCTTGTAACAGGCGAAGTCCTGACGGTGCTTTGAGTATTTCACGGTCACAGAATAATCTCCTAGAGTTATGTTACTGTGCTGTGTGGGGATCTGCAGCACTCTAGCTACTTAATGTTCATCTGTCTTTCCCAGGAAGCTGCACCCTGCTCATCGGGAGTTAATCTCCATTTTTGAGCATTATTAGTTTTGCAGTGAGGTTGTTTGGATCAGGATTCTAGTGTCAGATGTATATGGGTGGGCAGGTGCGTACACTGAGAGGGCACACTACCCTCTCCTGGATGGCACTCAACAGACCTCTTTGGGCATGCCCATCCCCTCTACTGGCTGCGGTGAAACGGGAGACTGCAACGAATCCGACAATCTCGGCTCCGAAGGTTGCGAGTTCTGTTCTCCAACGCTACGTGCATGCAGTCAGCTGACCACCTTGTACTGCAGTTACCTCAGTAGTTGTGCATTGTTATGATAATCAGAGGCGGTTCCAGACGGTCAGTTGCTGTCACAGCTGCCCGAGGCTGGGCAGTGGTGGTCAGAAAATGGCATCTTCTCGTGTGTCTACAAGTCACATCCGCAGAGCTGATGTGGCCGCTAGCAAGCTTTGAGTCCTACTAGTCTGGGAGAGCTCTAACAGCTATGGGAGTGGGAACTGGAATCTGGTCTGGCTCAGGCCCTGCCAACGAGATGATCAACTAGGTTCCAGCCAGAGGGTCTTTACTTCCTGGGGATGGAGTAAACGACAGAAGGAGCCACAGGGGTTTTGCTGATGCCAGCAGGAGCAGAACTGGAACCAAAGTATGAGCTGCTTGAGAAAGCTGCGGTGTGATTTCCCCACACAAAGATCCTGCACCTGAGCAGACAAAGGGGTTTATTGTTTGCAGGGGCACCCCCCAGTTTGTGTGTGTGCAAGTTAGGCTCTGTAGCTGGCAGCCTTGTGCTGAGGCCAATGTCTGAAGGGGCCATGGAGACTAAACTCCCTCTGAAAACTAGGCCCAAAGCGTTTCATGCTGGGCTCCCCAAATCAATGGCCGCTTCTGAAAATGTGGCCTCACACTGTGTTGCCTCGGGCAAGTCATCTATCAGTGTCAGAGCCTGGCACCAAATGCAGATCTCCTGACTCGGTGGCTCACCCACAGGGCCATGAATCCTTCTAGAAGGACACACCCTAAAGAGGCAGATGGATTTTTTACCCAGCAATGCAACCCCCCATCCCTTGTTAAACAGACTGCAGAGAGCTATTCCTGGCCCCCTCGTGGCTACCCTGGATGACCTGCTAGTCCCATTCTGTCTCTAATGTCTGTGATTGTCCGAAGCAGTTACCCAAGGGCTCTCCCTGTTTCCCAAGTGGGTCTCAAGGACTGTGATTTGGAGGAGGGAAAGCTCTCCTCCACCTGGAATTTCAGTTTCACGATGCCTAGCGGGGAGGGGAGTGTAATTGATGGCTTGGCTCAAGTTCATGACAAATTCTATAGCTGGATTGTTCAGACCTATTCCTCCAGCAGCCCTTTCTGTCAACTTCCTTTTCTGTCCTGGAGCCACTTACTCTGACCCCTGGGGTGTTCCCAGTCACGGGGGCAGGGGCACAATGTTGCTAAAACTTCCCCTTCTCTCTGGTGGCGGCAGGATTCAGTGCGCTGGTCTGGTCAGCTCAGCACAGCCAGGCTCAATCATCCTGTTAAATTCCCAGTAAATGAAATCTCTGGGCAATTGAACGTCTTTCCCGCAGGGGTGCTGGTCCCCGTCTGTCCCTGAATGACTGTGTAATGGGGAGGCTCAGATCAGGACAGGTTCCCAGCTAGGGGTTGAGTCAGGATTGAGGTGCCGTGGCAGAACTGGGGGTGGGGAGTCAGAGTCTGGAGTAGCAAGGGGGGCCGCAGATGGGCAGGCAGGATAGGAAGAGCTGGGGAGGCTGCAGGTTAGGAGAGAGAGGCCTTTTCGGAGCCCTGTGTGCATTCTGCTGGTCCTAGTGGGCAGAGAGCAGGCGCAGGCAGATCTCCTGGTGCTATGGGGTTCGTGCACTGGAGACATGGTCCCTGCCCTGAAGAGCTTAAACAATCTAACCAGGTGACACACCTGTCAGGGAGATGGGAAAGGAGGCAGCTGCACACAAGCTGAGTGTTACGGCCAGATCTAGCCTGACCCTCTGCACAGCCCAGACCAGACAGTGTCAGCCGGTGACGCCTGCCTTCCACCCAGTAACCTGTAGCTGAATGAGAGCGGCCCTTGAAGAAAGAGCCAGGCAGCCCTGACTAAAGTCCCAAGTGATGGAGAGCTACCCGCATCCCATGGCAATCTGCTCCCGTGGTTAATTACCCTCCCCATTCAAAACACGCTCCTGATTTCCAGTCTGCCTCCGGCTGACTTCAGTGGATCTGATACACCTTTATCAGGCAAAGTAAGGAGCCCTCTGGCATCAGACAGCTCCTTCCCACGGGGGTACTTCCGGAGCAGGATTAAATGACCGCATAGCCTTCCCATCGATAAACCAATTAGATTAATCTCCTTTAGTCTCCCTCCACAGCTGGTTTTCCAAACCTCCGCTGGTCTTATAGTCCTTTGAGCCCAAGCAATTCCATTCCGACGAGTTCCTTTTCTTTTGCCGTTTAAACTACTGTCAGGATTAAATGAGAAGCTGCTGAGGCAGGGGGAGAAGGGGAGTTAGTGGCCGGAAGGAAGAGAATGAGGCTGTTTGTTGCAGGCACAGGGAGAAACAAATGGAGTTTTACTCATTGGAGTCTCTTGGTCGACCTAGCATTGCTGGGCTCTTTTAAGGGCCCTTTCTGCTCACTGGGGACATTACTCTTGTAATGAACTGCCTAGGGTAGGGGTGGGCAAACTACGGCCCGGGGGCCGCATCCAGACCTCCAGACATTTTAATCCGGCCCTTGAGCTCCTGCTGGGGAGCAGGGTCAGGGGCTTACCCTGCTCTGGTGCTCCAGGAAGGGAGCGGGGTCAGGGGCTTGCCCAGCTCCACACGGCTCCTGGAAGCAGCAGCATGTCCCCCCTCCAGCTCCTATGCATAGGGGCAACCAGGGGGCTCCTCATGCTGCCCCTGCCCCAAGTGCCGCCCTGCAGCTCCCATTGGCCGGGAACCGCAGCCAATGGGAGCTACTGGGGCGGTGCCTGCAGACAGGGCAGTGCGCAGAGCTGCCTGGCTGCACCTCCACGTAGGAGCCGGAGGGGGGACATGCCACTGCTTCTGGGAGCTGCTTGAGGTAAGTGCCACCTGGAGCCTCCCCCTCAGCCCCAACCCCCTACCCCAGCCCTGATCCCCCTCCTGTCCTCTGAACCCCTCGGTCCCAGCCCGGAGCACCCTCCTGCACCCCAAGCCCACCCCGGAGCCCTCATCCCAACCCCCAATTTCATGAGCATTCATGGTCCACCATACAATTTCCATACCCAGATGTGGCCCTCAGGCCAAAAAGTTTGCCCACCCCTGGCCTAGGGTGTATGCATCAACACTGCCCTCTATCGAATAGCATCGGAACTGCTCGACTTGTATACTGCATGTATACCACAAGCAAGTGACGGAGATTCTCCTTTAGATCAAGTGGGAGGGGACCAGGCTGTTGGAGCAGTAGGATCCGAGTTTCAGATAGTTCCAGCCCAGTGACAACAGTAAAGTTCCTGGAGTTGTTACTCCAGAGGATCTCTGTAAAGTTTATCACTGTAGTTGTAGAACTGTAGAGTGTCTACTCTATTGCTTCTAGAAATCAGTGAAATATTAGAAATGACTGAATTCTGTTGCCTAATTCCGAGCCCATAAATGAATCACATTCCAGCAAATCTGCAAAAAAGATCCCCATTGGCTGACATTCTGAGCACCTCCCCACTGTGTATAGATTTACCTGCTCAACGTCCCTGTGAGGAAGAGGAGTAGCCCCATTTGGCAGATGGGGAAACCGAGGCACGGCGCAACAAAGTGACTAGCTCAAGGTCACCCAGGGAGACCTCTGGCAGAGCCAGGAACAGAGCCCAGACTTCCTCCCAATCCAGTGACTTCATGACAAGCCCATCCTCTCTTCCTTGCCTGTGTCCCTTAATGGGCCAAATTCATCCCCTGGTGGAGAGCCACTGACCTCAGTGGTGTGACCCCTTCCCAGGGGTGATTCCGACTCCCTTTTTATTTTTAAAGTGCTTGGAGATCACTGCAGTAGAAATGCAAAATATATTATCATAGATACCTCGGCAGCCTCGGGGGTCACCACCAACAGTTGGTTTTGAACTTCCTTGTGGCTACTTGCTTACAAACCAGTCTATAAAAATCCACACACACCCCCGACAAACAATTCATCTTGATCCATTTCTTTGCTGCTGTTGGGTGTTTGGTTGTTTTCTGGCCTCTCTTTGCAGCTCTGGATGGCAGTAACCTCCCCCCCCCTCGCTGGTGCTTGAGAAGATAAGGGTTTGGTTTTCACATCGGGACCAACGAACGTCTCATCTCAGTGGCTCTTCGCCAGGGCGGCTGGAGCGACGAGGCAAGTGGGTGGCTTGGAGAAAGCAGCGCCCGAAGCTCTGATTTTATTGTGCTAGAGAAAAGAGGTATAATTACATGGCAGGATTTTACAGCCCCTTCCTAGGCCTTGGATTTCCTGCAGTTAAATACATGCACTTGTGTGGTCATGACCAAACACATCCCTGTGGTCTACGCTCCTGTTCCCGAAACCTATAATTTTCCGAGGATAAACATCCTGGTTTCAGGCTCACAAAGCCAGCCGGAGCTCCCAGGTAAGGGTTTGTGGTTCTTATAAGAGGGTCAGAATTCCTGCAGGAGGCACTTAGAACTTACAGCCCTGCAAGTCCAGGAGGGGAAGGATCTAAAGCAAGAGGCTAACGGTGCCGATCCGCTTCCAGATTGTCTTGCCTGGATCCCAGCAGAGAAGGTACCGTGAGGGCTGGAAACGGCTTTGCCTTGGGTTAGTTTCTTTTTCCTGCATGCGTGAAACCTCCAGAAGGGAACAGGGCCAAGGGGTCCAGGCCGGGAGGTTGATGCTGGGGAGGAGGGGAGAGGGGAGATCAAGAAGCCAGACGAGGTGCATTGCTCTCCACAGGGAAACAATCCCCCTGGGGAATCAACTGTGGAAGCTGAGAATAGAATAGGGCTAGGAGAAGCGAAAAGCTGGGAGGCGGGATTTTTGTCCTGCTCAGAACAATAGTAAGTGGCCCTTGGATTTTTGTCCTGCTCAGAACAATAGTAAGTGGCCCTTCTCCAGCCACTTTACCCGAGGATCCCAGCGCTCTTTACAAACATCCCAGCGCTCTTTACAAACATGAGCTAGTTAATGCTCGCAGCTCCCCAGAGAGGTAGGGTGACCAGATGTCCCGATTTTATAGGGACAGTCCCGATTTTTGGTTCTTTTTCTTATATAGGCACCTATTACCCCCCCCCCCGTCCCAATTTTTTCACACTTCCTGTCTGGTGGAGGGAGGTACAGGGAGGGAGGTGTGTGGGGGGGTTGTTTCTCCCTGTGCCAGTATAATTTCTCCCTTGTTATAGAGGGGGAAACCGAGGCACAGGGAGGGGCAGGGCCATGCCCACGGTCTCACAGGGAGTCGGTGGCAGAGCTAGGATCAGACCCTGGGAGTCCACGTCGTCGTTGATGCTCTCCCTCTTTCACGCCTGCATCGTTCCTGGTTGAAAGGAGCTGAACAAAGAGAGGGGCCGTTCTGTGGGCGGGCGGGAGGGAGGGCGGTGAATGGGGCGGTGAGGAGCAGGGAGAGGGAGCGAGGTCCTTGTCAGAGCATGTTGCTGCACAGCCCAGGGAGCCCAGGTTGGCTGGGGAACCGGTTCCCTTCGGCCTCGCCTAGGAGGCAAGCGCCTCTGTCCCAGCCCTGGTGCAGCTGGGGCTCACTTGCGCCCCGGGGAGCACCAGAGCGGCTGCCCTTGGCTGAGGACGTGTGTTCCTTTTCCTAGCACAGACAAGGCCTCTGTGAGGGGAGATTTGCTTCACAAGCGGCAGCGAGAACCACCAACGTGTGGCAACCAGTCAGTCTGGTGGGTCAGGAGATGACCCTCGGAGTCAGGGCTCAAGCAGGGTGTGGAGGGGGGCTAGGAGGAGCTGTGATACTGGCAGCATGGGATGGGCAGTAAAACTGAGCTCCTGGCGACCACTGATGGTGGTTAAAAGTCCCAGAACATTTTTTGCAAGACTCAGGGCTGTTAAGCCCAGGGGTCCTGACCCGATTGCAATTTGGGTGATTGAATTTAGTCTCTGGGTGCTCCTGGCAGGTTCATGTGGATACAGGGCTACTCTTCCCTTCCTTTCCTGAACGTCTGTGTAGTGCCAGTCTCTGCTGATAAACGACTGGCGTGTTCCACCCCAGAGGTGACTGCATTTCAGTGGGGAGCAAAGTTAAAAGTGTTGATGAAACAAACTGCTTTCCCACTGACCTGCCCCGCCAGCACCTCCACGCTAGTGCAGGAGGCCGTGGGAGCTTCCATAATGCCATGAGTTACCGGAGGTGGCGTATGATTGACATACTCCCCACCCATGACAGCAGCAGGGGTGAAATCCTGGCTTCACTGAAGTCAACAGCAAAACCCCCGTAGACTTCAGTGGGGCCAGGATTTCACCCTTAGTATCTAGGACAAGCTTCCCCTAGGTTTGTCCTGCCTATTATTGTTACTATTTGTATTGCAGTCATGCCTGGAATCCCAGCCCCAGGCCAGGACCCCCCTGCGCTAGGCGCTGTACGTACCTCACCTCTGACCTCTGGGGAGGAAGGGGGCGGAGTCACTATTCTAGCCTTGCCTGCTCTGCTGTGACTGCCAGCAGTGGGGGGGCTGGAGGGAGCTGGTTGTGGGGATGGGCACCAGGCTGGACTGAGGCCTCCCGACCCATTTCGCACGACGGTTGTCACTTTGGGCCACTTGTGACCCAAGCTGGGGCTGGGGCTCTAGGAAGGACGGTCCCATCTCACTTCCCTCCCAGATTTAGCAGCTCCAGCGAACTGCAATTGTCCTCAGTGACGAGGCCTCCTCTTGCTCCTGCAGAGTCCCCGTCCCGGCTCCCGATGGATGTCCTGCTGCTCCTCGTCCTCTTGGCGTGGGCGTGGCGCTCCCCTTCCCTGGCTGCTCCTTTCACCTACCAGCTGGCCCGGCTCAGCTCCCAGCGGAGCAGCTGCAAGCCCATCCCCAGCAGCATGACCCTCTGCCACGGGGTCGGGTACAACGAGATGCGGCTGCCCAACCTGCTGGGCCACGAGAGCATGAAGGAAGCTCTGCAGCAAGCCGCCTCCTGGGTACCGCTGCTCACCAAGCAGTGCCATGGGGACACCAAGAAATTCCTGTGCTCCCTCTTCGCCCCCGTGTGCATCAGCGACCTGGAGGATCCCATCTACCCTTGCAGGTCCCTCTGCGAGGCGGTGAGAGACGGCTGCACCCCTGTCATGGCTGCCTTTGGCTTCCCCTGGCCAGCGATGTTCAACTGCAGCAGGTTCCCTCGGGGGAACGAACTGTGCATCCCGCCGGCCGGCCCAGACGACAGACTCCAGCTCGCGAAGGAAGGTGAGGCCAAGCAGCCAGGTGGCACTTGGTGTTGAGCCCGGAGATCCTGGCAAAGGAACCAGAGGTTCAACATCAGGTCATCATAATCAAGCTCTGGCTCCGGTTCAGGGTCGCTGGATGCCTGTTCTTGTTTAACTGTGCAGCCTGCAGCTGTTTGCATGCTTGTGTATCGTGTAACTTCCCCTCCACGGCCCCCCCAAAAGTTCAAGTATTTGATTAAGTCAATCTCCAAACGCCAGGGGCCAGACAGAGTGCAGTGGCCTGGCAATATACAGCGTCTGTAAGACATGCCCTGGTCTCTGAGTCTAGATATTTATATAGTTCTCGTCGCCAGAGTAGATTATAGATTTTAAGGTTTCCCGGGATCCAGTCTCAGCCCCTGCCTAACGCAGGCTGTGGACTTTCCTCCAGTGGTTCCTCTGTAGAACCAAATACCTTGCAGCTGAATGAGAGCTTAACTTGTAGGCTCAATGTGACAGCTCCAAGAATGGACCCCGTCCCTTGGAAAGCGGTTCCAAGGGTTAATGACCCTCACGGTTAAAAATCTGCGTCTACTTTCCAGTTGGACCGTTACTGTCTTCAGCGTCCAGCCATTGGCTCTGTTGTAGCTTTCCTAGATTAAAGAGTCCTCTCGCACGGGCAGTCTTCTCCGCATGTAGGTACTTACAGACCACGATCAACTCACCCGTCTACCTTCTCATTCCTCTTCCCCTCACATTTCCCTGTTCGGGGCTGGCGACTCTTATAGCCTTCCTCCAAAACTACAGGTCATCTGGCCACACCTGACCCTCTGGTTTGAAATCGGAGTTTTCCTTCTCCTAAGTGAGCGGCCTGCTGAGGATGAAAAGGCCACCTGGCCTGGCAAGCCTTATTTGAAATCCCCCAGACCTTGCTGAGAGATGTCACCAATGGATCTGCGACTGATACTCACAGCTGTCGCGCATATCAAGCCTCTCACTGAGAAGCTGAACAGTCTACGCTGGGAGGGGTGTTTTTCAGAGCATGACTCGTTCATAGAATCATAGAATCATAGAATATCAGGGTTGGAAGGGACCCCAGAAGGTCATCTAGTCCCACCCCCTGCTCGAAGCAGGACCAATTCGTTCTCGTAGCTTTCCTCCCAGCTCTGAACTCCAGTGTTTCCAGGCTTAATTCAGTGACGGGTGACCAAGAAAAGGAAACGCTTGGTTTATTGATGCCAGTTTTTGTTTCTCTGGGATGCATGAAGGAGGCCTGAAAGGTGGCTTTTAAAAACGATTGACTTCTCTCTTTGTGTTTTACCTTAAAATATCAGGAACGTCAATTGTGGTTTTGCTGGAAAACTTACCGAAGGGCTCAGGAATGTGGCTCGTGAGCTTTCTCAAGCTGTGTCTGAGAGCCCCGAGCTGCTGGATCCTTAACAGACAGAGGTTTCCTGCAAGTGTTTTCAGGCAGGTGAGACAGTTAAGTAGGGTGACCAGATGTCCCGTTTTTAAAGGGACAATCCCGTTTTTTGGGACTTTTTCTTATATAGGCGCCTATTACCCCCCACCCCTTGTTCCGTTTTTTTCACAGCTGCTGTCTGGTCACCCTACAATTAGGTGTTAGCAGAAGCGGGTTTACAATGGCATCAGTGCCCGGACTGTGGCCACGCCCACTTCTCCGCCTGTGCTCCGCCCTGAGGCCCCGCCCATGCTCAGCCTCTTCTTCCTGAGGCTCCGCCCCCGTCTCTCCTCTCCGCCCCTTCCCTGCCTCCCCCCCCCGCCCCTCGCGCGCTCCTCTCTTCCCCCTCCGCCCCAACCCCTGCCTGCTCCGCTCTGCCCCCTCTTCCCCGTGCGAGCAGCGGGCGGGGCCTCAGGGGAAGAGGCCGAGCAGGGGCGGGGCCTTGGGGCAGAGCATGGGGCGTGGCCACGGTCCGGGCTGACAGGGCCCCCGAAAGGTCGATCCAGCCCTGGTGGTTCGCAAAAACCAAAATTAAAAAAAAAAAGCTTTACAAAATCTGAGTTAAAATCCCTTCGCAACTCAGTCAGTCAGGTTGAATTGCACAGAGACCAGCTCTCCAGTCATCCACAGAGTCTTCCAGGAGAGGCAGATGCGTGATTTCTGCTCTCTGTAAAACCAAAGAAACGTTCTTCAGCCCTGAGCGGGGTTGTGCCATCACAGAGGGTTCCTTGCTCGCAGTTCTCAATGCAGCTGTTTCTTTCCCTGCCAGACGCAGTGTGTGCAGCCTGTATCAGCCGAGGGCACAGCGAAAAGGAGTTCCTGGAAAACTTCTGCAGCCAAGATTTTGGTGAGTCGAAAGCGTCAGGGCTCCCCAGCAGCTGTCAGCTGGAAAATCAGACTCGTCAGCCGAGAGGAGAGGGGACTGCTGGGGGCGCGGGGCAAAAAATGACTTGTCACCTCCTGGAACAGACCAGTGTCTGCCTCGAGCAGCAGCTGGTCCCCAGCCTTAACCAGGGCCAGATGGGTCATCGTCATCCCCCCCGTGCACCTGATTCTGCGTTTCTACCAGAGGTGGGGAAAAGCTCCTTCCTGGTCCCTGCCCGTGGTCACGTTACGCCCAGAGGCACGCGGGAGGGTCGCTGTAAACGAGTGGCCTCCTCCTGGGCACCGCCCCATGGCCTCAGGGCAGCTCTGCAAGTGGCCCCTCGCCTCAGTTTCCCTCTTGGATCCCAGTAACTTCAGTACAAGCCTGCCCGATGGTCCATCATGGGTTATTAGCAAAAGGCAGTGCCTAAGTCCACAGCCAGCATCATCAATGTCACCCCCCGGGCAGGTGGGCTTTAAAACCCAGCTTCCTTCTCCATCCTGCTGTCTTCCACTGGACTCTTTAACAGTGCTCCTCTGCTGGGACAGCCACCCCAGCCCTTCCTTCTGGAGCACAGCCCCGCTCTTCCCAGCGGGAACCCCCACAGCTTCTCTGCTGGGAGCCTCCCAGGGTTCCTCTGGCACCCAGCTGCCCAGCAAGGAGACCCCAGCGGGTAATCCCCTCTGCCGCTCCCCTGTCTCCAGCCTTCTCTGGTCCTTGGTTCCAGCTCTCTGGCTTAGAGCCAGCGGGCATCTCCCTCTGCTGCTGTCCTTCCTCCACCCTCTCCCAGGACCCACCTTCTGTCTCTAGCAGCTCTCGATGAGGCCTCGTATAGCCCCCAGGTGCCACCCTGCCCTCTTCATTAGTCCAGCTGGGCACATCTGGACTGGAACAGGACAGCTGAGCCCTGCTTCATTAAATGGACCAGCAACAGTTGCCCTTACAGTTATATCCTAAGCTCATGTCACTGCAGAGTCAGACACTCCTCTCAGTAACGTCTAATCCTTCAGAAATTCTCACTGCGCTGGCTGCCGCTGTACTTTCCTGCAGCAGCAGGTTCCACAGATGAGTTTTTGTCATTCCTTTGAGCAGCTTCCATTTGGCAGAGTACCCCCTTTGTTTCCCTGCGTTTTGTTCAATGCCCACTGACTCCCTCTCTCCCGCAGCCTTGAAAATGAGCATCAAAGCGCTGTCCAGCGCGGACGGAGACTTGAAAGTGACCCCGGAGCTCAAGAGCCGGACCCTCTACAAGCAGGGAGGCTGGTCGGAAGAAGAGCTGAAGAAGCCGGTCCTGTGGCTGACGCACGGCGAGACCTGCGCCTGCGAAGAACTCCGTGGCCAGGGCACTGTGGTCCTGGCCATGGGCCACAAGGTGGCTGGCCGCTTGGTCATCTCCTGGGTAAGGAGGTGGCAGCGAGGGGAGAGGGAGCTGAAGAAATTCACCCGGGCTGTGAGGAAGATCCAGTGCTAAAGGGGAGGGGCACGCTTTGCGCTGAGAACGTAGCCCTCCCGCGCGTGCTGTGACTTCTTCCCACTTCCCACTCCAGCCGGAAAACGTGTTAGATTTAGCTAGGCTCTTACCGTGAAAACAGGCCCCGCCCCCTGCACCCCCAGTCACTGACAGACCCATACGGCGTTCAGAGGGGATCCAGAAACTCAACCAGGAAGCAGCTGAGTCAAGCGTCCTCTGGAGGGTGTTTGCAGACTAAGGAGACCAGAGGCACAGACAAGCCAGCCCCCCTACCTCAAGCCCATGTGGTTAGCTGTAGGTCAGGGGTGGCCAGCCTGAGCCTGAGAAGGAGCCAGAATTTACCAATGTACATTGCCAAAGAGCCTCAGTAATATGTCAGCAGCCCCCCGTCAGCTTCCCCACCTGCTCCCAGCACCTCCCACCCACCGGCAGCCCCGCTGATCAGTGCCTCCCCCTCCCTCCCTGCACCTCCCGATCAGCTGTTTTGTGGCGTGCAGGAGGCTCTGGGAGGGAGGTGGAGGAGCGAGGGCACAGCAGGCTCAGGGGAGGGGGCGGGAAGGGGTGGAGTGGGGGCAGGGCCTGGGGCAGAGCCCGGGGGTAAGCAGTGACCTCCCCCCCCCCGGCCCATTGGAGCATCGGTGCCTAGACAAGGAGCCGCATATTCACTTCTGGAGCCCCAGGTTGGCCACCGCTGGTATAGGGAGAACATGCTGGTGGCCAGGAAAGAGGTGAGATCCCAATAAACTACCACCTCACTTCATCCCTGGGTCAGAGAAGGGAGAGCTCAGGGAGGGAAATAGGAGAAAGGGGGGCGGGGGAATGAAAACAGCAGCAGTCACGTGGGGGAGTGGGTGCCTCAAACGAGCTCCCAGGAGACTCTGCAAACGCTCCGCCTCCATCTCCTGACCGGACTCTCGCCCCTCCTGCAAATCTGAGGCCAGGTTTTTGTACCTCCAAGCGTTCCAACGTGTGTAGATAACCTCGGTGCCAACTGGCCAGTGGCACGTCCAGTTAGTTACCGGCACGCACTGTGGCTGGGCGTGCCACGCTAGTAACTGCTGGTTCAAGTACCAGCATGCCTTGATGGCAAATCTGTTGCCACTTTGGGCCCAGCTTCGGAACTCGCTTTAATAAAAATATTCTGCTCGTTAATCAGCCTGCTTGTTGATCTTTGGCAACGTGAGCCCAACGAAGGACTCTCCAGTGAACTGTTGAGCAAACAGTGTAAGTGGAAAAGACTCGAATCACCACCTAGCCCAAGGGTGGGCAAACTACGGCCCGCGGGACAGAGCCATTTTAAGGCAGCCCACGAGCTCCCGCTGCAGAGCAGGGTCGGGGGCTGCACCACGCGGCTCGGCCCCGCTCCGGCCAGGGCGCTGGGTTGGGGGCCAGACCACACAGCTCAGCCCTGCTCCAGCCAGAGCATGGCCCTGCTCTGGCTCCTGCGTGCTCCAATGGAAGCTGCAGGGGCGGTGCCTGCGGATGGGGCAGCGTGCAGAGCCTCGTGGCTGTGCTTCCGCGGAGAAGCCGGAGAAGGGACATGCTACTGCTTCCGGGAGCCGCTTGAGGTAAGCGCCACTCGGAGCCTGCACCCCTGAGCCTCTCCCCACTCCCCTGCCCCAGCCCTGATCCCCCTCCTGCTCTCCAAACTCCTTGATCTCAGCCCGGAGCACCCTCCTGCACCCCAAACCTCTCATCCCCAGCCTCACCCCAGAGCCCGCAGCCGGAACCTGCACCCCTTCCCGCACCCCTGCCCCAGCCCTGATCCCCGTCCTGCCCTCCAAACCGCTCGGTCCCAGCCCAGAGCACCCTCCTACACCCCAAACCCCTCATCCCCAGCCCCATCCCAGAGCCCCGCACCCTCAACCAGAGCCCTCATCCCCTCCCGCACCCCCAACCCCAATTTTGTGAGCATTCATGGCCAGCCAGACAATTTCTGTTCCCCAATGTGGCCCTCGAGCCAAAAAGTTTGCCCACCCTGGCCTAGTCCATCTCTTCCAGCGCAGGCCTGCCCCCTCCTGGGAGGTATTCTCCGCTGCTCTGGCAAGCGCAGCCAGTTTGAAATAAGTTAGGTGTCTTAATTTTCTCACAAATCATTCCCCTAGTCTGCAGCCTAACAAACCTCGCTAGCAGGAAACACGTATGGAATCTCACACCCGTTCTCAGATACAACAAGAGACACGGTTTTGCAAAACACACCGAGCCAGGCAATTTCTGGTGTCTCCGGTTTTCCAGCTGTCAGGTCGGGGTAATAACAGGAGAGTGATGGAACGAGTTACAAGTCTTGTTACAGGTCGAGTGGGACTGCAGCTTTACAGTCAGGCTCAATGTAAAGAAGCCTGTTGTAACCAGTGGCTGAAACAATTAAGCAGGCCTATATCTCTGGCCAAAACAAAGAGACATGCAAGGCCACTCAGGGTTCAGGGATTGAAACGAGGGGGGAGGGTTGGGGGGGGCAGGGGTTGGTTGGGCATTGTTTGGGCAGGGAGGGTGTGGCTGTGGGCGAGTGAAAAGCAGGACAGTGAGTTGCAAGCAGTAAAAAAGCCAAGCAGCCAGAAGTGCCAGTAACGCGGCCCTGAGAGAAAGCAGAGAGAGAGAGAGCTTTTTGGGCACAGAGTGCAGGCGGGAAGGGCAGGCATGGAACAGCGAGCAAAGGAACCGTCATCTCCTGCTGTTCGATTCCCAGGGAAACAGAACTTTCTGGATAATCTTTGTAAATAAACAAGATATTTCTGATGCTATCCTCGATTTCTCCTCCCGCCCCCGCTACCCCAATTGTGGCTAACTGCTCAGTTCCAAAAGGGGTGACACTTGCACTGGGTCATCTCTGGCGCTCCTGGCCCTTTACAAAGCCAGGTTTGCATGAGTGGCCCCGTTGCACAGATGGGGGAACCGAGCACAGGGAGCTGGGGCGACTTGCCCGACGTCCCATTGCAAACATGAGTCAGAACAATCCGTGGCATTTCTAGGGCCCACGTCACCCTCACACCTGAGCGCCGGCGGCTACGGGGGGGCGGCAACATTTGCCACGTTGTTTCTGAAACGAATAGTTTACGCCGAAAGAGATGTAAAGTAAAGGCATTTGACTCCAATGGCAAGAAGCAGCCCTGGTAGTTCCTGGCCCCCTGGGGTGCTTGTGGGGTGACTTGGGGGGCTCTGCCAGCTGCGGCCTCGTGTTGCAGGATAAACCCACCAATCGGAGTCATGGGACACCCCCATGTTCTAAGAACCCTCCCGTTCAAAGAGAAACAGATGGCGGGCGTGGGGGGGTATGGGCCAGAGGATCTCCATAGGGATCCTCAGCCAATTGGGGGGTAGCCCCCAAAGGAAAATCTTCCCAGCGGATCCTGAGCAGGAGCCCGTCGCTGAGGGGACCAGCGCAACCCACCGCCAGCCCCATCAGGTAAATAGTCCTCGTGAGCGACGGAAATGGAGGGAATTCCCCTCTCAGTGCCCAGGAGAACGGGCCCCTCCAGGGCAAGGCTGGGGGGACGAGTTGGAGCCCAGGAGAGCTGGTTCTGACGTGGGGGCGTGCAGTGCTGGTCTGTATTCTTGGAGGAGGGCTGAAGACACATGGGGAGGGTGCAGTGGATAAGGGGGGCTGAGCCCCAACACCCGAGTCCCAGAGCAGCTTCGCATCTCCTTAAAGTGTCTCCATCTCTCCCTCTCCCCAAACTACCCAGGATCAGAGTTCTTCCGACACTGTGAGCCCTGGCTGCCCTACGTCATCCAGGGGGGATGCAGCCCCCCAGAGTCCATCCCCTATGCCTGCCAAACGCTGGTGCAGCTCCCCACCCGCTGTGGAGCGATGGGTCAGCGAGGACGGGGTCCCCTTCCACGTCCACCAGGAAGACGGCATCCGGATCTGTGACGGCTTCCTGCTCGGGCACTGCCCCCGGAGGGAGAGCTGCCATCTCCATCACACCCGCTACCCCTTCCACTGGCAGATCAGGGGGAGTGGAAGGGCAGCGTGGCAGAGTCTGAGCGACTCGTCTCAGCGTCACTTGGAGAAGCTCTACGGCGACGCTAAAAACGGCTTTGTGCGGTTCTTGGACAGGTACGGGCTGGGAACACTCCCGCCCCGTCTCTCCCCACGGGGGCCCGCACTGCGTCTCCCAGCTGCTCCCATCCCGGCCAGGGCGGGAGTGCTGGCTGGGCAGGTTCCCCACCATCTCCCGTCTCAGCCACGCCCGGCCAGAGGCTCTAGGGAAAAGCAGAAGGAGCCGCGTACGGGGAGTGCCTCAGATTTCCCCCACTGGAGCTGTTTTGGGGTCCCGGTCCCGACCTCTCCCAGAAAAGGGCCCCCTAGGGCCGACGGGTGAGATTATTTTCCCCTCTTAGGAACCGATCGTTTGGGATCCTGGACCTGGACACCATGGAGCTGGGCTATTCGGACGTGGTTAACAGAGTGAGGCGGCTGGCCAGCACCTCGGACTGGAAGCAGAATCCCCGCTTCCACACCAGGTGGCAGGTGTACTGGAAGCACAGAGACACCTGGCAGCCTTACGAGGAGGTGAAGGGAGGGGGGGGGACCCCAAGGGGGCAGGAGGGGAGCTCTCCAAGGTAGGGCTGGCGCATCCCAGGGAGATGGGATGGCCGACCCAGGGTTGGATGAAGACGGAGACTGATTTCCCAGGACGGGACGGTCCCTCCAGGGCAGGACTGGGTGCTCTTGTGAGCAGCAATGCGTGTAAGGGTCTTCCTCTTTCAGTCATGCTAAGGGCTCAACTCCCCTTCCTCTCTCTGCTCAGCCTGTTCCCCACGACCTCCTTGCAGCCTTTGAGAGGGGCTCCCAGGAACCCACCTTTCGGTTCCAGGGCCAACTCTACACCATGGATCCAAGGCCCCCTCAGCAGAGCACTGAAGGCCAGGGATCTGTCCAGCCCATCCAGATCCAGCGCCGACCGGCCTACCGCTCCCTGAGCTGCATGGCACGGTATCTGCGGTAAGTGACTCTCTGGGCGGTTCCATGGCTGGAGGGATCCGAGCTATGTTCTGACTGGCCAGCGTCTCCCATCTCCTTATCTCCTTAGGACAATCCCTTGGGGCTCCCGGGGACTCTTCCATCCTTCCACGTCCACCATCCCCGGGGAGAGACCCACAGATGGGTACTGTGGCCCGTACCCAGCCACCTGGGTTCCCCAGCCACCCCATGGCCAGGCCTTCCTCCATGCAGAGGTGGCCGCATCGGAAGCGGTGTACCGCGAGATCTGTGAGCTCTTCCACGCGTCTGTCCCAGAGGACATGGTGCTGGTGCTGAGGATTTACAGGATCCGGAACGATGCACTCTGGAAAAAATACAGCAGGTAGGAAGAGGAACGGATGCTTCGAGAGATGAGGCAGGGGTCAGACCAGGCCACCAGCTTTAACCCCGCCATTAAGCCGTTGATGCCAGTGCTGTGGGCAGGACTAGATGGGTTATCTTCTCTGGGTGGGCTGAAGGGAGGTGTGTCTAAGGTTCAGGAGACCCATCCCAGGGATACAATCATCTGGCTTCAGGATTTTCCTCAACGACTCCAACCCTTTTGTCTTGCGGCTGATCCGGAGCGTGTCCTTTTGAACCATATCCGGCTCGATAGAAAGACTTCAGAGGGCTTCAGGAAAGAGGAATGCTGTGAGGAGGGGTATGAAGGCCGAGGGGCTGGGAGCCGGGACAGCATAGCATCATGGGATGCCCAGGGGAGGGAGAGATGCATCAAGGAGGATGAGGAGGGGCCCCTCGCCCGGGCCTGAAGGAGCCACCTGGGACCAGTCTCAGGGGCAGACTGGGGGGACTGAGGGCGGGATGAGAGTTTGGAGGTGAAGGGGAATGGGTGGGATGGACCAGGAAGGAGAGGAAGGAGAGGAAGCTGGAAGGAAAGAAAGCTGGGTGGGATGGACCAGGAGAGGAGAGAGAGCTGGGAGAATCCTGAGCAGAGAGAGGAGGGGAGCTGAGGGGAGTCAACCGAGGGACTGAGTCCCTGAGGCTGGAGGTGCAGGACCTGACCGGGGAGGAGATGCCGAGCTGTTTAGTGAGGAAGACGCAGAGCAGCAGGAAGAGAGAATGTACGCACCGTAGAGGGAATTGGGCTCGTGTCTGGATCCCCCACCGAGGTGGTCAGTGGCCAGGGGAGCAGATACTGGGGGTGCACCAGGGCTGGGGAGCAGTGACTCTAAACCCCCTTCTTTCTCCTTTGCACTCACCTCAGCCGGAAGGAGCTCATGTCCAGCGGACTCTCGGCCCAGGAGAAGAGGCTCCTGGAGAGGCACCTCTTCCACGGGACCTCAGCCGACAACGTGGCGTCCATCTGCCGGGAGAACTTTAACCCCCGTCTCTCCGGAAAGCACGGTGCCCATTACGGCCACGGCAGCTACTTCTCTTCCTATGCCCACTGCTCCCACAACTTCGCTCTGGCCAACCACGCCGGCCACCGCCACATGTTCCTGGCCAAGGTCCTGGTGGGCAAGTGGGCGTTGGGGAGACCCGGGTACACCCAGCCCCCGGCGAGGGAGCCTGGCAGACAGCGCTACGACTCCTGCAGCGATGATGGCCAAGAGCCCGCCCTCTACGTGATCTTCGACAACTCCCAGTGCTACCCCTACTTCGTGATCTGCTACAAACTGCTCGGTGACCCCGTGACACTGGACGGCCTCGGAGGAGCGGGTCTGTTGGCAGGGAACAGCTTCCCAGCGGGCAGGCTCACGCAGCCCAGCTTTTCCACGCTCTAACCGCACTCTCTGTCGGGTTCGCACAGCACGGTAATGAGAGAACGCGGAGCCCGTCCAGCATCCGTGATACGAACGAGCAATCCAGTTCCCGGAGGCTTCACCCACCCCGTCATCCTACCGGAATGTGATCCGTCCCCATGACCCTATTCCCTCCACCCCACTCTTACTGCCTGCCTGCCCCGAGACCATCCACCAAAGGCTGCTCATGACTCCTGGGCAAACACCATTTGCTGCGCTGCCCTGAAGGAGGCACCGCTGAGCCCCATACCACTGTCCCTCTCCTCCTGGTCTCGCAAAGGTTTCAGAAAGTGGAAACCCCACCTGGAAATCCCCCCACCCCAATCTCACTAATGCTGGGAATAGGCCGCGCTGGTGCGTGAAATTAATTTTGTTCTCACCCATCCCCTCCAAACCTCCCCGCGGAATACCCCCGTCTCCTTGCCTACTGGCAGTAGTGGTATTGTCTAGGGATTAAAGAGTGGGTGAAAGTTATGTTTCTGTTAACACAAACCCTCTCGTCTGTGACTCTGGGGGCTGCATTTGCTTGTGGGACGTCATGGTTTAAAGGGCTGAGAATGACACCCCGAGCGGCTGGGGGGCCGAGGGGTCTTGTTGGAAAAATAAGCATTTGAAAGGATAAAAAAGTGTCCCCCGCTTTGTGGAAAGAGCCTGTGTCCACACCAACGAGCAGGGGCGTGGGCGTGACAGAGAGCGCGTGCGTGAGCCGGCGTGTATAGTGGTAGCAGGTCTGCCAGGTTTGGTTTTCCTCCAGGAGGGTGTAAGGGTTGGGCAGGGGACTGAAGCGGGAAAGCTGGGGGGCATGCAGAGTGGCCAACAGGGCAATAATTGCCCATATTTGGGGGGGAAGAGACTGCACTGGGGGCCCCAGTTCATTTTTCATGGGGGGAGGGAGTTTTATGCATCTCCATGTGTGACACTCTCTAACCTCCCCTCACCCCTAGCAGCGGGAGCTGGGGTGGCCCAGTGTGGGGCTCAGACATGGACTGCTCCCATGTAAGGTGACCAGAAAGCAAGTGTGAAAAATGGGGACACTTTTTTGGGGGGGGCGGGGCATAGTGGCCTATATAAAAGAAAGCTGCTGATACCGGGTGTGATGGGTTTCGGCCCTTTGGGGTGTCACCTGATGTGCTGGGGTACCACTGAGTCAGCCTATTCTGCCAGCCTGGGTCTCCTTTACCTGGCCTTGCTGGGCTCGGCTCACAAGCCTCTTCCAGCCAAGCACACAGGCAGGGCCACACCCAGCTGCACAGAGAGCCAGAGAGCCACTCTGGAAAGATGCAGCCTTAGGGGCTTGCCAACACTGCCCACTCCCTTTAAAGGGTCCAAACCCAAAGGCTGTATGAAATTCACCCCCTCCCTCAATGTGGAGGGAGATAGGCACAACTTCTTGCCCCCTCCCCGCCAGTTAGAAATTACTTAAACTGGGTTATATGATAAATAAGCAATAAGTTTATTAACTACAAAAGGTGAATTTTAAGTGAATATAAGAGATAACAGACAGAACAAATCAGATTCCTGATCAAATAAAGCAAATTACGAAAACTAAACTAGATATACTGAAGAAACAAGTTACAAAATATAAATTCTCACCCTAAATGTTATTTTTAGGCAGGTTGCAAAATTTCTGTGGTTCAGAGTTCTAGTTATATTCCTTTTCAGACCCCTGTCTCAGTCTGGACTCCCCCCGCCTTCCCTTCAGGGGGCTTTTGCAGTCTTTCTTCTTGGGCAGACAGGCCATGGCGAGGAGGAGTCCCATTTGCCTTCCTCCCCAGTTTAAATATTTACGTGGGAATCCTTTGTTTCCCAAACTTGAACCCCTCCCTTCCAGCAGAAAGTTACAAGAAGTCCCAGGTAATGTTTAGTATCAGATGACAAGACCACCCGACTCTGTAGTATCCCAGCGTCCATGAGTCGGGGCAGTATGGAGTGTCCACAGGAAGGGCAAGGATTTTCACAGCCCATTGTCCTCGCTGATGGGCCATCCGCCCTGTCTGGCTTTCCCATGGTTGTACCCGAAGTGTTACCAGTGGGCGTCACCCAAAGCAGCTTAGTTGAAACACAGATACATGGTCAATATTCCTAACTTCAGATACAGAAACGATACAGGCGAACACAATGGATAATCACAGTCAGTAAACCAGAACCTTTCCAACGCTCTTTCATGTGAGCCATCTGGCATAGAGTATATCTCAGTGACGTCATATTCATATAGGAAGCATATTTTCATAAAGACTATGGAGTGAAACATCCGGAGACCCTACTCCCACTGCTCACAGGGACGGGGTGCGGGGAGGAATTGGGACTTGCTCACTGTTGAGAAATGTCACACATGCCGCTGTGCAAAACTTGGCAGCTGTGCTTTGTATTAAGGAGCTTCCCTAAAAGGTTGCTGGCAGATCGGCTCTGTGGTTACAGCTGAGGCCCCAAACAGGCAGTGCCTGTCTGAGATAGGGGGCGGGGAATGGGGGGGTATAGACAAGGATTCGGGGGGATCGGCTCTGTGGTTACAGCTGAGGTCCCAAAGAGGCAGTGCCTGTCCGAGATGGGGGGCGGGGAATGGGGGGGGGCGTAGACAGGGATTCGGGGGGATCGGCTCTGTGGTTACAGCTGGGGGCCCAAAGAGACAGTGCCTCTCTTGGACTATAGGAAATCTCACTGTGGCAAACAGGGTGAAAGGGTAAGATAAAAGGGACTAGGTGACAGGGGACCTGCCATAAACACCTGGCTTGCAGAGGGGAGGTGTGCTCTGGAAATACCACAAATCCTTGCTCAAATAAATTGGTTAGTCTCTAAGGTGCCACAGGTACTCCTTTTCTTTTTGTGAATACAGACTAACACGGCTGTTACTCTGAAACCTGACACAAATCCTTCAGATTCCTGTTTGCAATGAGGCCTTGGGGGCAAGTTAAACCAGCTCTCCGTGCCTCAGTTTCCCCACTCGTAACATGGGGCTACGCCTGTGACTGCATCTTTGTAAAGTGCTTTGAGCTCCATCGATGAAACAGTGCAACACATTGTTAGTAGTCCTGTAGGACAGACAGGAAACCAAAGACACAGAGGTTTGTCTGGGAGACTTTGGCGGGCGGGGGCCTGACTTTCCTTAGGAGCCGCCACAAGCCCTCTCATCAAGAGGGCAGGACTCATCTCCTGCTGTGCGTCGTGCCCTGCCCCGGCGGTTGTGCCCTCCGGGACAATACCACCCGCAGGGCGCAGGAGTGAGTGGTACAGGGCCAGATTCTGACATGGTGTTAACCGATGTGACATTGGTGGAGCTGCACTGAGACACCAGCTGAGGATCAGGCCCAAACCGTTCGCCGGGGTCAGGGCAGGGAGGGATTTGGCCGCGGAATAAGTTTGCCAAGGCAATGAGGTGGATCCAGCATCTGGCTGCTGCTGGGCATGACAAGCCTCCTCCTTGCACTGGATTTCCTGCCGGGCCCAGGAGGAGAAAGGAGCAGAAGCCTCCAGGAGACCTGCTGGGAACCTTGCCAGGTGGATGTAATTTCCCTGGGAAGCACTTAAATACTAGGGCAATGGATGCTGTAGAAAACCCAAAGACAGATACATAAGACCCTGGCTTCATGACCTGGGGCATATCCCCTCACCTCCCTGTTCCCAGCTTTACACTAGGGCGTTAATTCTGATACCCGACCCCCTGAGGGGCTGGCAGGCGATGAGCCCAGTTCTTTGGAATGCCCAAGCACCGTGAGTAGGATCTGCCCCCGCAGCGTGGAAAGTGGCCGGTGGCAACCGGACGGACCATCGGCATTCAGCAGCTTGGACAGCAACGTCTGCTGCCTGCACTGCACCCGCAGCTCTTTGCCACCCCCCCGGGCAGCGGCGCACCATGTGCCTGGTGCCCTTTCCCCAGGGCATCCCCGGAAAGGTGCCCCTAGAGAAGCCGTCAGACGAGGACCCCTTTCCGGGGTGTCCGCCGCAAAGTGCCAGGGGGCTCAGCCCAGCGTCGCTGTCTCTGGCCCTCTCCGGCGAAGGGACGGGGCCAGTAACCCGAGCTGGGCTCCTGCCGCGTCTTGGGTAACACGATCAATAATTGAGTGGGTAGCGAGGCTGGGGGAGGGCTGGTCTCTCGCTACCAGCCGTGCCCGAAAGGCTCTGCGGAGCAGACCACCCCTTGGCTGCAGGGTGGCAAGGAACAGCCAGGTAGGCGCGCGGCTCACCTCCCGCTAGCTGCAGGCAGCCCCAGCAGCAGATACTGGGGCAAGGCCCTCAGAACAGCTCCGGGGTGGGGAGCCCGAGGCTGCCGGAGGGGGAATCCAAGGGGCAGCGTCTCCTCTGGGTACACCGCCTGCCCTGGCGTGAGTGGGGCGGGAGAGGGGCGGGAGACGGGGGTGTTTGGGGACGGGAGGGGAGGCTGTGGACGTGTCTGAAGGGGGCAGAGGGACAGCGACGCTGAGCGGAGCTTGGCATATTCGGCACGCACGCCCCCTTTGTCAGCCTGGGGATTCGGGGACCCCGCCTCTCTCCAGCCTCGGCGATCCAAGGACTGCCCCGATTCCCGCTTGGCGGCCTTGGGCCACAGCTCCGAGGGCACGGCCCTGGGTGACCGACACACCGCCTGGTTGTGGTGTTCTGTCCCTTGTCGTGGCATGTGTACACACACACACGGGGCAGCTAAGCACCATCTTGGGGGGGCCAGGAGGAACTCCTGAGGAGCCTGGTAATTGGATTTCCTGATACAAAGCCAGACTTGGGACCTGGGGGGGGGGAAGGCTTGGGGGGCCCCTGACTCTTATCCGTGTGAAGGAGAATTTCAGGGTTCATTTAAACAGCTACCGGCGAGCTTCCTGCCGGTAGGGCTGCAGGGAGCTTCCTACCGCCGGCGAGCCCGCTCCTCTGCTGAGCAGCCAGCCTGACCCGGCCCCCCCGAGGGGCCGCTCGCTAGGGCCAGAGGCAGCCCGGCTAGAGGGCTGAGCCAGGGCCTGAGCCCGGCGCTGAGGCTGGTAACAGTAACCGCTGGCGTCAGTGGCTCCCGACCCCGCCGTAACAGAGACGATGCAACGTGAGCCACTGTCCTGGGGTGTTCAGACAGGCGCCCAGAGAGAGGCTTTGAAATCCCGAGGGGGCCGAGCGCCTCCAGATTCTCTCGGCTTTGGTGGGAACTGCGGGGTGACCAGCCCCTAAGAAACCTCAGGGCTTTTGTGCCTCACTTCAGCTGCCCAAGTTTGGAGACTGTGGCTGTAATGGCCCTGTGCCTCAGTTTCCCCATCTGCAACATGGGGCAGGGATTGCACCTACCTGAGAGGGGTATGGCAATTAAGTAGTTAATATGTGTAAAGTGCCAGACCAGTCCCAACCAGACTCTCCCTGGGCTGGGAACCTAATTGCCCTCCAATTTATTCTGGCTGATTGCCCCCTGTGAAACGTCTCCACATGTTGACAGCTCTGCTCAGACGCTGACACGAAGCAGCTGGGCTCTGCGTCTGCCGCAGGAGGCAGTGGGGGGCGGGGGAATGGGACGTAAAGATCCCCACATGCCCCCGTTAGCTAGGTTATGCCTCAGCTGTATTATGGTAGATCTCACAATCTTTTCCAAAGCTTTAGGAAGAGACAATCCCCATCCCGGTGAGCTCATAAGCAGCAAGCAAAAGGTATGAAATCGCTGGTAGTAGCAGTAGAAGGCTGTTATCCGCTGTTGTGGGCCAGCCGCTCGAGGAGGTTATGTAACACCCCAGGCCGGCAGGTTACACTCACCCAGCCGGATCCGTGCGCCGGCCCCCTCACCCGCCCCTTGCCCTCTAGGTCTGTGGGGCTCCCACCCACCCTCTGCTCTGCTGCCGAAATGGTCTCCCCAGCCGTTGCTCTGGCCTTCATCCCATTCCTGGTCACCTTGATCATCCGCTACCGGCACTACTTCCTGCTCTTCTACCGGGCCGTGCTGGTGCGCAGGCTGCAGGACTGCCTGACGGGCATCTCCCGGGAGGAGCGGGCCTTCCAGTACGTCCTCACGCACGCCATCCCCGGCGACCCCCACCACATCCTCGAGACCTTCGACCAGTGGTGCTACCACTGCGAGTACCTCAGCAACGTGGGGCCTCACAAAGGTAAGGGCTCGCCCAGCCCGCAGTGGGCGGGGCACTGAAATGCAGCCGCCTCTGGGGCGGAACCCAGCAGCTGTTCAACAGCGCACAGCAACGACACGTGACCGTTTGGGACAGGAAGAGAGGGGGAAATAGCAAATCCAATAGCAACACAGGAAGGTGTAAAAAGTACTGTAATTACCCCAGATGGAACTTGGCCAGGACACAGGGGTTCAGTCCCATTCTATTCAGTCTTTATACCATGCCCATCCCTGGTATCTGAATGCTTTAACCCTCCAACTCGTGTGAGAAATACCCGGTGAGCATCAGTGGCCACAAGTAACCTGTTTTATGTCCCTTCCTGCCCTATGCAGCCCCTCACCACCACACTGGGGCCTTAATACAGTGCTGCCCCAGGGCACTGCCTGCAGAATCATATACTGTGGTGACAACAGCAGGGCTTCTGCCCCAGCACCAGCCTGGCCCTCATGCCTGTCACGCTTACTACATTCCTGTGCTGCCCAGTGTGACTGCTCAGAGCTTCAGCACAGCTCCTTCTGCTCCAACCTCTGCCAAGTGAGAATCCCCATTAGCAGCTGAACAGTATGGGGCTTATGACACGCAGGAGAGCAGACCTGGCTCCAACTAGCACAGGGCAGTGGTGCACACGGCCGCTAGCTAGCTCATCACGGTGTCTTTGTGCTGAAGTTCTCCCTTTGATCCGGGCAGGCAGGACAGACGTGTGCAGGGGATTAACATTTAGCACCCAGACGCTGTCCTTCTTTTTAGCCCAGTCAGATTCCACATGAGCCAGGCCTGAGAAACCGCCTCCCCGCCCGAGCCAAAATTGATGCATGTTCTCCAGGGAACTCTGAGCTATCGGTGGGTGTTGGTTGAGTGTGCCAGGCCTGTGCAGGGATTCTTCCCTCTAAATAGATCTGGCTCTAGAATAGCTGCTACCCCCCATCCAAGGCTTGTGGAGAGCAAGCTCCATTAGCCAGGAGCATGCTGCCTAATGGTCAAAGCCACTGCTATACCTAAACCAGACTGGGGGTTTGAATCCTGACTAGATGGCTCCATGGGGAAGAGTTTTGCAGCAGAAGCCCTGATGCCGGCAGGAACGGTGGGGGAAGAACAGACTCCTGGCCTCTCCATAGGACAGGATGAGAGTGTCTCATCCAGACACAATCACTAGTGAAATGTGGGGAGCTGGGATTAGAACCCTGCTCCTTGGGCTCCCAAGCCCTGGGCAGCTACCCTCGAGCTAGAGGGCAGCTCCGCTAGGCCCTCCCTATGTCCTCTCAGCAGGCCTGGGCAGGAGAGGCCAGCCCCAGCCCCACACAGCCAGGATGTTACTGTGAGCATGCCAGGAGGGAGAGTTCCTGGCGAGCAGGCCGAGACTGACTTCCAGGGAGCCTTCCTGCTACAGCCCCCAGCCCCCCTAAAATGAGGCAGCCCGGGGCTGCGGGTGCCTGAAGTAACCAGCTCGGGCAGGGTCCTTGGTCCTGGCAGTGCCTGGCTCCCACAGAGGGAGCCTGGCCAAGCTCACCCCCGATCAGCCGCGTTCCCTGTGGGGGAGGTGGGAGGGTGCCCTGCTTTATACCAGGAGCTGCAGGCCGAGGGTTACGTTTCCAGCCTGCTGAGCCCAGGGGACAGAGCCGCCCCAGGCTGCTGCCAGTAGGTCCCAGGGAGGTGCTGACACTGGAAACATGCCAGGGACGTGCCAGGAAACAAATGCACCTGATCCGGCCCAGCGCTGATTCACTATGGCCAGCCTAGACCCCGGCTTTCCTCAGGGGACCGGAGGGCAGCAGCGCTCTATCGGGGCAGCCTGTGCAGTGTCCCAGGAGCTCCCGTCCACAGATGCCAGCCCAGGCCTTAGGGAGGAGCCGTGCCAGGAAACTAAACAACACAAGCTGCGTCAGCCACTGGGAGCCAGCGAGAACCACAGGGCTTCTGTGTCCAGCTGCCTCAGTGAAGTATCCCCCCGCCCTGCCCCGGACCTGCAGGAACCCTGGTTTAGGGGAGAGGGGAATTAGCCTCCCCGGCCCGTTCAGTCTTTGGCTGCGATGACATATCTCGTACAAGATGCATCATAATTATATCATGGTCGTATTACTCCGGTGAGTATGGGGTGTGGAGTGTCACAGCCAGTCCCCCCGGAGTCCCACTTACACCCCGCTTTGAGACGGTATGTGGCGCCTGGGGCTAGTGTGGGCCCCTGAGTCCCAGAGGTAAATGTCCCCTATGTGCAGTGCACGCTCCTTGCCTTCTGAGACTGCCGCAGCCTGTCCCATTCTTCGCTCAGGCTGATGGCTGGTGCTTTAGGGCAGCGCTCCCAGCATTGCAAAACCCTTTGGACATTCACTGCCAGGAGCCCACGGCAGAGAGTAGAGCGCTCCGTGGTTACGCACCCACCTGCCAGACGCGCTCTGAGAATGGGGCTGTGGCATCAGGAGGCGCGCGAGCGAGTTTGAGGGTTGGGGGAGAAATTGCCTGCTGTCTATAGGGCCAGCATATCCCCGTAGTCCCACCTGCAGCTGGGGTGGTGTGTGGGGGAAGCTCGGCTGTGCTTAATCCAGTGCCTCCCCTTGAATAACGCGGGACATCATCAGTGGGGGCTGCATTCCCTGTTAGCTGGTTTTCTCCCCTTGGGAACACAGCTCACTCACGCAGGGGAGCCGGGGAGGGGAATCTCTCCTACAGCATCACCCCCCATTAGAGCTTTCCTGGGAGGAATGGGATATGGGTGGGAGTAGGGTGACCAGATGTCCCAATTTTATAGGGACAGTCCCAATTTTGGGGTCTTTTTCTTATATAGGCTCCTATTACCCCCCCGTTCCCTGTCACGATTTTTCACATTTGCTGTCTGGTCACCCTAGGTGGGAGGGATGGGGACTATTTTATAAGACCGGCTACGTATGTGTACGTAAAGTCTGCTGCAGTTTCCACGGCATGCATCCGATGAAGTGAGCTGTAGCTCACGAAAGCTCATGCTCAAATAAATTGGTTAGTCTCTAAGGTGCCACAAGTCCTCCTTTTCTTTGTATGTGTCACCATCACCCTCTGCTGGACAGAGTCTGATCTACTCGAGGAATTGAGCAAAGCCACTGGTAAACCGAGTTCCAGACACAGGTCAGGCTGTAAAAAGTCAAGGAGTGGGGGAATCGTTTAAGGCGGTGAAGAAAACTCAAGAGTTTGCCCTATTCTAGCACCTGCCCTTCAAGGAGCACCAAAGGTTTATTATTACTCAGCACGGAGACTGCCGTAGTACCTAAAGGCCTCCTTCTGCCCTCTAGGTAAGATCCTGGACCGTCTGATCTGTGAGAACACGCCACTCACCGTTCTAGAGCTGGGCACGTCCTGTGGTTACGCCACCATCCTCATGGCCCAGTGTCTGCCCATGGGTGCCCGGCTCTACACTGTGGAGATGGACCCACGCAATGCCGCAGTGGCCGAGAAGGTCATCCGCCTGGCGGGCTTCGACGAGGACACTGTGAGTAGCTCCCTCTCCCCAGCGCCTTCCATGGCCCATCTCCTAGCTTGTTCTGAACTAGCCTCAGGGAAAAGAGGCTGCCAGGAGAAAGAGGCTCTGGGGGCAGAACCCAGCAGCTTTTCTGCTCCAGCACCAGGGGGGCAGGAAGTGAAGGGTACAGCAGCCAGCATCGGCCCCAGCCAGGGGAATTGCAGGAGGGAAAACAGAATTCCTTGGCTCGGAATTTGGCCCAGACACTGGTTAACACCCAATCTCATAGCCTCACTTCCCCAGACTGTGTGATCTGAGTGCCAATTGCCTCCAGTCCCCCTGTGGTTTCAACTGGCTGAGCTACTCCTCTCCACTTCCTGTCTCAAATGGCCAAGCAGTGTTCCTGTTGGCTGTTGAACAAGCTGCTGAATTCTGCCCCAGAGACGGCTGCATTTTAAAGGCCCGATCCCAGGCTGGTTGGCGCCTTGGTTTGCACCATGCGGTGGGATCCCGCAGGAGGGCCATGCTGTTCACTGCGGGGACCCACCGCTGACCCTCCGCCTCTCCCCAGCACAGGTGGAGCTGATTGTGGGCGCCTCGGAGGAGGTGATCCCGCAGCTGAAGGAGAAGCACGGCCTGCTCAAGGCCGACTTTGTCTTCATGGACCACTGGAAGCGCTGCTACCTGCGGGACCTGCAGCTGCTGGAGGCCCACGGCCTGCTGCTCGAGGGAGCCACCATCGTGGCCGACAACGTGGTCTTCCCCGGCGCGCCCCACTTCCTGCAGTACGTCAAGACCTGTGGCAAGTACCAGTGCAAGATGCACAGGACCAGCCTGGAGTACTTCCGGGCCATCCCCGACGGCATGGCCGAACTCACCTACACTGGCCTGGACTGAGCGCTCGCGGCCAAGGTGGGGCTGCCAGGCTGGGCCTTGTCCTGCCCTGCCAGGAGTCCAGCCGACGCTTCACCAGAGCTGAGGAGTTGTCTGGGCTTGGGGGCTATGTAGAGCTGCACAAAGGCTGTGGCTGGGTGTGTGCCCACGTGCGTACAGCCTCGCCACACTTCCCCTGATCTGCACGTAAGCCCGTCTCTGCTCTGTGCGCATAGGGACAGATAAGGGTCTGTCTGTTCTCATTTCCACTGGCGTGAATCCAGAGCGACTCCAGAGTACTCTGCGTTCACACCAGCGGCTGTGAGATGAGAATCAGGTCCACGCAAGCTGCACTGTTTGTGAAGGAACGTGGGTCTCCCTGATGGGTCTGGTGCACTGTATGAACGAGTGGCGCACGGTCGCACACACCCAGGTTGCAGCCACCACTCAAACAGGTTTTGTTTGCCCCCAGTTCCTCCCCACCTTTCGCCCCACTCCCATTGCTCCTGCCTTCATGCCTTTGCCTACACCTGGGACCCCTGGCCTAGCCCCTCACCCACGGGCATTAGGCCCCCTGCCACCATTTCAAATCCCTCCCCTAAACTTTCCCTTTCTTGAGATTTCAAGGACCAGAAGAAAGCCTGGCCCTTCCTCTGGGCCTCCTGTGGTGTCCTGGGGCAGGGCCTTTGTCTTTCCTGGGTTCCTGTGCAGTGCTGGGCTCACCCCCAGCGTGCAGCAAAGTGGCCGGCAGGGGACATCCACCCTAGGAAGCAACACCTTTCCCCCTAATGACGCCAAGCTCTCCTGCTCTGCCCCCCCACCCCCATGCCAGTTACCACGAGCACCATTCATGTAGGGGGCAGCCGTTGTTACCCAGGGCCACTTGAACCCTATGGTTCAGCTGGGCTTGGGAGATGGGCCTGAGCAGAGAACATGGACTAGTGACTACACTCAGGAGAACCAGCCAATCAGCTGGCCTCCCTGGGCCAAGCAGGCCGGAGCGCATACGGCCCAGGCCACCAGAGAGGGTGGCAGGAGGCCAGGGCTCTGTTTCTGGCTCACTGGGTTAAAAGGTTCCTGAACCCCATTTACAAAAAACAGACAGTAAAGCCAGAGGGACACAACTCCTCTCTCAGGCTTTAAAAGTCACTTCACCCTTCAGCCACAATATTTAAATAAGTCCCAAAATATCACCCTGTAACCTTAACTGTGACCACAGGAGATGGTGATACACAGCAGAGTTTAGAGTGAAATATGGACTGATCTATCGTAGATGGAAGGTGCTAAGCTCCTACAGTGCGGAAGGATGGTCCAGGGGTTGGGGTGCTAATTTGGGACTTAGAGCTGAGTTCAATTTCCTGCTCTACCATGGACTTGCTTGGACTAGGTCCCACTTTCCCCGTGCCTCAGTTCCCCTTCTGTACAATGGGGATAATTGCACTGCTGTGCCTAGGGTGTGTGAGGATAAATCCATTATGGCTCGTGATGAGCTCAAATACTATTGTATCTTATAGATAAGACAGAATATATCATATTGCCTCTATATAAATCCATGGTACTCCCACATCTTGACTAGTGCATGCCGATGTAGTCGCTCCATCTCAGAAAAGGTATACTGGACTTGGAAAAGGTTCAGAAATGGGCAACAAAAATGATAAGGGGTATGAAAGGGCTGTTGTATGAGGAGAGATTAATAAGACTGGGACTTTTCAGCTTGGAAAAGAGATGACTAAGGGGGGATATGATAGAGGTCTATAAAATTATGACTGGCGTGGAGAAAGTAAATCAGGAAGTGTTATTTTTTCCTTCTTATAACACAAGAATGAGGGGTCCCCAAATGAAATTAACATGCAGCAGGTTTAAAACAAACCAAAGGAAGTATTTTTTCGTACAACGCACAGTCGACCTGTGGAATTCCTGGCCGGAGGATGGTGTGAAGGCCAAGACTGTAACAGGGTTCAAAAAGGAACTAGATAAACTCATGGAGGATAGGTCCATCAATGGCTATTAGCCAGCATGGGCACGGATGGTGTCTCTAGCCTGTTTGCCAGCAGCTGGGAATGGGCAATGGGGATGGATCACTGGACGATTACCTGTTCTGTTCATTCCCCCTGGGACACCTGGCATTGGCCACTGTTGGAAGACAGGATACTGGGCTAGATGGACCTTTGGTCTGACCCACGATGGCCAGTCTTATGTTCTTAACTTGAGGCAGATAAGTACCTTACCCACTGCGCTGCCACTGAAAGCCCTTTGAAGTCTTTGGCTAAGTGCTAAGCATTTTCTGCACACTCTAGTGAGCCTTTTGAGACAGGACCAACCCAGCCCCACATCCATCCACCCCCCAGCTTTGGGTCTGGAGCCAACCTTGGTGTCTCTCCCCATCCTCTCTAATGGATGGAGCTAAACACCTGCCTTTGGGGCCAAGTAGATCCCAAAGTGAGCTTTATTACTGGGGCCCATTGTGACGGGCACAAAAGGTAAATCTTTAGTGGCTAAAGAGATAGCAAAAGAACAAAGCAGATTACCTGAGTAAATAAACAAAAGCCACAGACTGAGCTTAACACACATCCTTAACACACTAGACAGGTAGGATACAAATTAACAAATTCTCACCCTGAGTGATAAACAGGCTAGCAGATTCTTAAGGCACAAAGTTGCCTGGGCTTTCCCAGGTTTTCTTACACAGACTAAAGCTCTTAGCCTGGGACCATCACTTCTCACAGTTCAGTCTTTGTTCCTCAGGTGTTTTCAACTGAGTTGTTGTAGACAGAGTGAGGACCCCTCATGTTGTCATTGTCCCTCTTTTATATCTTCCCCCTACTTACTGGAAAGCTTTTTTGCTGTGACCTGGGTCAAACGCTTTCCATTGTGTAGAGCTACCTGACCAGGGTTAAACAGTTCCCATTGTGTCAAGCTCTCTCTGAGAGGTTTCTATTGCACACAGTTCCTGGGGTAATCCTTGTGTGCATTTCCTCAACCAACCACTAACATTGTTTGGCTTCATGGTCAATATTCCCCGCTTCCGATACAACGATACACGTATACAAATTGGATACACACATTCAGTAAATTATGACCTTTCCAATGATATCGTATGAGACCCATCTTGCATAAAGTATCTAGTAGTATACCATATTCGTATCATAACCATATTTCTGTTAAGAATATGGGATGTAACATCACACCCATATATACACAACTCATGCACCTTGCTCCTGCCTCACGGCAATTGGGGCCTATCTCAGGGCATCCTGACTGCAAAGGCTGCTGACCAGATGTGACCGTGCGAGCCAACCCATGAGAAACGTGTTGGTTTTGTCTGTTATTTGGACTGTAACAAAGTCACTGACAGGCCACTTATTTCTGAGCTAAACTGCCTGGTCGCCGGGGACTTCCTGGGCCCAGCACGATAGAACTGAGCTGTCTGACGTTACACTGGGCTTGGTAAACTGCTCTCTGATGAGTCACTCTAGGAATGAAATGAGAACTGCTCCCTGGGTCACTGGCACTATGCAGGGAGGCTCCCCTTTATATGAAGTGACAGATTGTCTTACTAAATATACGTATAGCACACTGGGGCCTTAATCTTGGGTGGGCTTCTAGGTGCTACTGTAATACTACTAATAAAAAACCTCAAAAATTGTTTTGAAGTGTTATTTATTGGAAAACCCCAAATTTCTGTGAGAGCCAGAGACGCACAAAGCCAGCCCCAGCTGCTCTGTCCCACCCTGGCCGTCCCGTGATCCCATGTAGAGCTGTATGTTAACAGTAGCTGCCCTGGCACAGACACGGCACATGGGCAGGTGCAGAGACCGAAAGCTTCTCTCCAGCTGGCTCCGTTGTGGGGCGAGAGGCTGAGCCAGATTCTGTTCCACGCACCGTTCACAAAATAATCACGAGACAGACGGCAGTGGAGACACTTCCCTAACCAGGGCTTCCAAGTGCTGCTGTCCATCAGACCCTGCACTGACGAGCCGTCCCATCTGATGCCTGTAGGCAATGCCAAGCCAGAAGGGAGAGTTCTCCTACCCTCCTTCAGCTCCAGCGGACGCCAGCAGCCTTTAACCTGGTCAAGATGTAGCTGGGTCAGATCATCCACTGGTCTTGGTCTTGCTCAGCTCCTTCCATGTCCACCTTGGGCAAATGACACAGGAAGGATAATCCCTCATCTTTCGCGAGTCCACTCCCAGCGGATAGCCCACAGGCAGGCTGGCTCTCGGAAGGGATGTGTTGTGGGAGGGAGAGAAGGGAAATGGGAGGCAGGACTCCTGGATTCTATACTCAACTCCACTGCTAAGTGACCTGGGACAAGTCAGCATCTTTGTGCCTCTGTCTGTCAGACTGGGACAGTGATATTCCCCAGCTCCTGGGCGGTGACTGGAAAACTCACCGAGACAGCTCGGCCTTACTACCGGTCTCTGGAAATAATACCAATCCCTGGAGCGCTCCCGCCAGAGCTCCCACAGCAGGGGGGAGAGATCTGCCAGCAGGGCTGAGAAAGTGAGAGGAGGCTGCCTGGAGACCCCTGCGATGGGGCGGGGGGTGGGTGTCCTATGAGGCACTGGGGAGGGATCTGTGCAGGCTGTTCCACCGGGGAAAAGCCCAGTGTCAGGAACAGAGACTGGAGCTGGGGTTGGATGATCAGGCAGGCTCGTTCCCATGTGGGGTGCAGGGTGCTAGGGAAACTCTCAGATTGACCTGTCCTGCTCCCCAGAAGGAGCCTCCCTGGGTATTGCTGCTTTCCCTGCTGGGGGATGGAGGTAGTTAGGTGGTGTGGCGCTCCCCAGCCACCTCTCTGCGTGTGTCCCCACGTACTGGGATCTGTGGATGCGAGCGTGGCTCGGTTGCTGAGGTCCACCAGGCCCCACCCCCACATACCTCATTGATCTCCCCGTCATCCGGGGACTCGTTATAATCGTTCATCTCGTCCATGTCCTGCATGTCCTCGTCGTCCTCAGAATCCTCTTCGCTGTCTTCATCGTCTTCGTCATCCTCCTCTTCCTCCTCATCGTAATGCTGCAGACGCCAGGGTAACCCACAGCTGTCAGCCCCCTGCAGCACCGCTCCACAGCCGGCCCTCACGCCCCATTCCCCCAGCTCTTGCCTCCCATGGCCTGGCTTTCCCTCCCCCAACCCTAGGGATTAACCCATCCTCTGGCCCAGCACCCCCTGCACCAGCACCCAGTGCCCTCAGCTCCCGCAGCACTCTCCCTCCCGGCTCACGTACCCACACACTGGGGCCCACAGATCTCCCACAGCCTGTAGTTCCACCCCCACCCTACCAGCTCACCTCCCCTGGTGCGGGACTGGAGACACTCCCTCCCCACTCAGCAGCAAACCCCCAGAGGAACCGCACCACTAACGAACGCAGGAGAGTCGCCGAGTACAGCAGATCACTTCCCATTCACCCTGCTTCCTAGCGGGAATCTCGCCCCCTTCCCTGCCAGGGTCTCGCTTCATGGAGACCTCCTTTCCAGAGGAGGGGGCTAGCGGGAATACAGTGAACCCCTCCACCTTGTGGGCTGAGCGTGTGGCCTCCCTGGTGCTCCCAGCCGGAGGTAGGAGAGGAGGGTCTCGGCATTTTCCAGATCACTGGGAGCTTCTAACTGGAGCTGAGCTGACCCCAAGGAGCCCCTGGCAGTCACCCATGAACAGAGCGTTCCACCGCCATCTGTTGGCAGCTCTAGTTGTAGTTAGGGCCCCGGGTTTTTTTTGCAAATAGGAACAAACACAAAATAAAACAAACTCACTCATTTGCAGAGGCAGGTCTTTTCCCAAGGGGCTGGGCCCGACACTGCGCCCAGGTACACAGGGCTGCAGCGCCACTCACTCAAATTTGGCCTGGCCACCCCATCGTCATCACAACGGAGGGGCGGCCGGGCCAAACCTCGGCGGTGCTGACCCCGGGCGCCACTGCGACCCTGTGGGCCGTGTTGCAATGCTCCAAGCAGGGAGCCGGGCCCAGTCAAGCAGGACAGGAGGCGCTGCTGTGGGGTGGGCTTGCCCTGCAACCCCCCTGGGTCTCTCCCCACCACGCAAGACCCAGTGCCCTGCCCCCTCAGGGCTTCCCACCTCCCCCCAGGGGCAGGCCCCAATTTCCCCTGCCTCCACATGGGTAAAATGGAACAACACTAAATTCCCCTCCCCCCCGGCAAAAAAACCAAACAATAAAAATAATGTCACGGGCCGTAGTCATAGTACTCAGCACAGGTGAGCGCTCCACTGGACTACACTACCCAGAATCCTCAGCAGGAAGTGATGTGCACCTGTTTAGCAAGTTAAAAACCCAGCACACTGCATTGTTAACCGCACAACCTCCAGATCCTGGTCTTCCCTTCTTAACAACCAAAACCCTACAGCACAGAAAAAGGGTGTCAGGATTCTTACCTCAGAGGCAGGTTTTCCTATAGGGACCAAATTATTGTCTTTTTCGGCAATACTCTGCAGCTGGGGGTGGAAAACAGACAGAGGAAAGTCAGTCCGAAAAAGCTGATGCTACACAATGCCTCAGTACAGTACCCTGCACATCAAGCGTCGTAGGGGGATAAAAACCAGCCTTGGTTTTCCCCAGGAACGTATTGCACAATAAGTCTATATCGGGGTGGGCAAACTTTTTGGCCCAAGGGCCACTTTGGAATTGCGAAACTTTATGGAGGGCCAGGTAGGGAAGGCTGTGCCTCCCCAAACAGCCTGGCCCCCGCCCTCTATCCACCCACTTCCCGCCCCCTGACTGCCCCCCTCAGAACCCCTGACCCATCCAACCCCCCCACCTGCTCCTTGTCCCCTGACAGCCCCCTCCTGGGACCCCTGGCCCCTAACCGCCCCCCGGGACTCCACCCCCTATCCAACCCCCCCTGCTCCCTGTCCCCTGACTGCCCCCCAGGACCTCCTGCCCCTTATCCAACCCCTCCTCACTCCCTTACCACACCGCTCAGAGTGGCAGGAGCTCGCAGCCGCGCCACCGCACTGCCCAGCAGGAGCGGTGGGCCGGTGGTGCAGCGCACTGAGGCTGCGGGGGAAGGGGGACAGCGGGGGAGGAGCCGGGCGCTAGCCTCCAGGCCAGGAGCTCAGAGATGGGCAGGACGGTCCTGTGGGCCAGATGTGACCCGCAGGCTGTAGTTTGCCCACCTCTGGTCTATACCCTTTCCTTTAAAGCATCCGGAAGTGGCTATTGGCAGAGGCAGGACACCAGAGTAGATGGAGCAACTGACTGATCCATTATGCCAATTGCTAAGTAATCTGCAGCTCTTGGGTCACGAAAGATTCAAGGAGAAAGATCACTTCACCTGCCGCTGAAATGCAGCCACTTCTGGGTGGCAGCTGCTTAAAAAGTTGCCTTGTGTTATGTGCTTAGGCCAGCAAGTAGAGAAGACTGTTTGCAACTGAAACCACAGGCTGAATTTACACTAGAGATTACCCACAGGCCCTGGGGCTCACAAAACAACTCTTATTAAAACTGCCAGGGGGAATATAAAGACCACAAGCGACCAGGGCCTTGATTGTACATCTCATCCGAACGAGGGCTCTCCCTGCAGCCCAGCTCTGCAGATCAGCTCA
Source organism: Lepidochelys olivacea (assembly GCF_965140295.1). Lineage (NCBI taxonomy): Eukaryota > Metazoa > Chordata > Testudines > Cheloniidae > Lepidochelys > Lepidochelys olivacea. The sequence goes on from NC_140411.1 coordinate 9,716,501, forward strand.
GCACTGGATCACGGACGCCCCTTGCTGCAGCACAATCCTTCGAGGTCTCCCAACCCTGCTAAGCATGTTCTAGCCAATGCAGAGACTGAAGCAAAGAGAAGCCACAGAAGGAGGCAGGGTTAGAACCCAGGAATTCCTGACTCTCAGCTCTGTCCACTAAACCGTGACGCTGGCTGCCCACAAGCAAGAAGGCATTTTGCTCCAATGCAGCACAAGGAATTCTGCTCCCTGCTCTACTTTAAGACGGCTCCGTGGGAGCAGGGTCTAAAATCTGCAATCTAGGCTTGGCTGTATGCGATCTAGAGCTCTGGAAAAAGGATGATGAACATTAGAGGGGGAAATGCCCTATTAGGTATCCCAGCTCCCCTAGGCCAGAGCAGGATTAGTCCCGAGTCACTTCTCCAATGCTCTGAACAGTCTAGTTGGAAGTGACTCGGGCAATGACGCTTCCACCGTTGTAATCCCTGGCTTTTGTAATACATCGCCGCATCCCTCTGGAGACTGCTCCAGGGCCTGTCACAGCTCCGTCTCAGAGTTTTCCTGAACATCTTTGCAATGGTTCTCCCATCTGCCTCAAGAAGCATCGTTGCACCCAAGTCCCTTCACAGAGCAATCCCACTTTGGCCTTTGTAGGTCTGTCTGAACTCCTTCCTGTTTCTCAACACCTTTCTGGTCCCAAGGTGCTGATCAGTGTTGGGCTGTACCCATAGTACCTTTCCCAGCATTGCTGTCATTGGCGCAGCTCCCCAAGGGTATGTCTACAAAGCAGCGTAAACCAGGCTTCAGCCTGGCTCAAGCCGAATCCCCCTTGCGTCCACACACCAATTGTGCTAACCCTGAGGCTTGAACCTAGGGTCCCAGGACCCTGCAGGGCTGGAGGGTCCAATCCCATTTTAAGTTGGGACGCAGGGTCCGAGCTCTATTGCTTTCCTGTGAGCACATGGCACTGGCTTGACTCGGGTCCCAGAAGTCCTCCGGATGTATCCCAGAGTTCCCTGGAGAAACTTCCTTAGTCCTCTTTATGCCGACAATCTGTGGAGCTGTCTATTGCTCTCTGTTGCAAAGGAAACCCACACTTCCCTTTGCTGACCTGAACTCCTGCTATTTGCATTAACCCATTATCTCAACAGTCTGCAAGTACACTAAGAGAGACCAATCAGAAAAAGCTTTTTTGCAAAGGGAGCTGCTTCCTGGTAACAAGAGCACAGCCAGATTTTGGTGAATCTGTGGGCTGAGGCCAGTAACACTTTGGACTTCAGCAAAAGCAGAAGGAATGACTGTGCACGCCAGCAGGTAGGTAAAATGCTGGTAGCTCTGCTCAGCAGAGCCTGGCTGCTCCCGCTCCCTGCAGGGCAGCCCCCTGATCCCCGCTCCAGTCTCTGCTCCCCACTACCCTCCCTGGGGCTACATGGGCAGGGGCACTTGGGTAGCACGCACTGTTAGGGTGGCGAGTGGGAGCCAGCCCCAAAACTTCCCCACAGCCTCCACTCATGGCAGCTTCAGCTCCGACTCCTCCTTGCTGCCATGCAGAGTTTGCCCAGAGCAGAGAGCAAAGCTGACAGACAGGAGGCAGCTCCCGGCTTCCAGGATGTTGGGCATCATCCTTCTTGTTATCATGAATCATTAAAAGAATCTGAATTTAAAAATGCATGTTAATATCACCTCTGCAGATCATTAAACCTCCTTTTAAACAGGAATTGTGGCACCTCAATCGTACTCTGACATATGCATCAGGAACCCAATGAGAGAACCCTGGCCTTCACTTTTTATCGTGCTATGATGCTGTGTTTTTTTTTTTAGTTTGGCATTTCACTCAGGCAGGATGATGAAAATGAAGCTAGTCAGTTTTATTACTGGATTCATGGACCAACATAAGGCTATGCTATTTGGATTGCAAACGCTGTAAGGGAACATTTAATGCTGATCGAAACCACAGACTTATCAGCTGAATTAAAAATAGCCACAGACGCTCCTGTTGATTGTAGGTTGTGTAAAACCCTTGATCTGACCGTGTCCTCTGAGTGACCATCAGCTCAGTTACAGTCACTAGCTTCATGGTCATGTTATGATTTGTTTGCTTAAAGTAAGGACATGAGCCATGAGTGACACTGGTTTAAAATATTTTAAAGGCACCTAGTGGGATTTTCAAAAGCCCTCAGGGCTCCTACCCCCCCCCCCAGTGCCATCAAGGGGAATTGGGCACCTAGATCCGTTTGAAAAACCCCCTGGACACCGAAATACTTTTTAAAATGTAGCCGCTGGTAACGGCCCAGAACCCACCGCCGCACGGGGCAGCCTGCTCAGAGCAGGGGAGAGACCCAGCCGGGAGCGCGGAGCTCCGAAGGGGGCAAACCCCAAGGCAGGGGAGGAACCGCGCCGGGTGCCGGGGGGCGGCGGCGGGGGGGGGCCCGGCGGGCAGAGCCAGACCGGAATCGGTCCCCGCCTCAGGAGAAGCGCCCCGGCAGCCAGGGCTCCGGGCCTCCCCGGGGAGCCCCTGCGGGCGGGGCGGGCGGAGTCCCCGGGCCCCGCGGCTCACCCAGGCCTGGTGCTGCTGCTCCTGCTGCTGCAGCTCGTTCTCGTCCACGCAGGGCCGGTCCAGGTTGAACCAGAGGGACTCGGTGACGCGCGGGAAGAGCGAGGGGAAGAGCGTGGACATGGCGGGTCACACCCGGGGGGGGGGCGGGGCGGGGCGTCGGGGCTTCCGGGTCCGCTCCGGAGCCGCGCGTGGGTCACGCGGAGCGGCACGTGCCGGCTCCACTCACCGGACACCAGAGCTGCTGGGCCGGGAGCGCTGCCGGGGGGAGGAGGGGGGGGAAGGGTTGCGTGACCCGGAAGTATATCCTCCTGCGCGCCGGAAGTGACCGGGTGGGAGTCGGCAGCCCCTCCTTTCACGCATGCGCCGTGCTCGGGGAGGCGCCGTGAGTGTAGCGAGAAATGGCGTCCCCCGCCCCTCCAGTCTGCTCGAGTGGCCCCCCCCCACCCCCGCCGGCGGGGCGTGTCTGTGGCAGGCCTGAGCCCCGCCCCTCCTCGGGCTGCGTCGCTCAACTCGGGTCCGCGGGCGGGGGAGGGGCCGGAAGCGCCTGTCAGGGGCAGCACCGGCGGGCGGAAGTGGGGCAGGTCCCGCCCCCCGGGGCTGCTGGGGCCCGCCCCTCCCCCCGCGCTGCGCGTGACGGGGGCGCTGTGAGGCGGGGTTACAGTCCCGGCGCGGGGGGGCCGCTCCCGCGCGCAGGAATTCCCCCGCCCCGCGCCGTGAGAGATGGGGAAACTGAGGCAGGGGGCGGTGACCTGGCCGCCGGCCAGCAGCCGCGCCGAGCTTTGACCTCGGGCCCTTCCGAGCCCTGCTCTGCCTCGCTCCTCACGAGGCCACGGTGAGGGTCGCCGCTGGTGGCCCTCAGAGCCGGGGCCTGAGCCCGCTGTGCCGCGCCCCGTCGGTTATTATCCTTCCCGGGGAGCCCGCTGTGAGCCGGCCCGGCCTGACACTCGCTGGGGGCGGGTCCTGCTCCGAGCCGGGGGCTGGAGGCCCCCTGAGGTCCCTGCCCGCCCTGTGGCCCGGGCCTGAGCGGCCTCCACCAGGAGCTGGGCGGCCCGCTGGTCTTTTAGAGGTGGTATTTTATTCATCGCCACGGGGGCTGCCACCGAGCAGCGGTTGGCCAGTGAAAGAGTTAACGGTGTTTTCTGACTTCGGCTAAGTTCCTTTTCTGTTCCGTAGCCAACCCCAGCAAAACGTTACGGCTGCCAGAAAATACCAGCGCGCTCCGCCGACGGCCCGGGGCCAAGGCGATTGTGCAGTGCACCCCCGTCAGGGCCCTGGGGAGCTGTAACACGGCAATCCGGGGACATGGTAAAAGTTCGTCGTGGCTGGCGCCTGGTGGCTTGTGTGCAGAGGGCGTGGACTGTGTTGAGACCTGGTGCGCTCAGATGCAAGTGAGCCAGGTGCACCCAGAGAGTCGTGGTCTACTGAGCTCGGCATGAGCAAGGAGCTGTATTCCCTACTTCCCGGGCGGGTGTTGGAGATCCGTCAGTTAATAAAGTGCTTTTGACAATCCGGGCTAGTTATGGATAAATACCTTGGCTCATTCGGACAGAAACAGGCCCATGGGGTTTACAGTGCTGTCCTTTCAGATTCGGGCAGCCCCACTGGATTTGCAAGATTAGGAAGGCACGATGCCTAAGGGGATGGTGTCTTGTCCAGAATGCTCTTTACTCCCGTGAGATGATTGTGGGGCTTGAATGTCCCGCGGTGGACAGCTGGGATGAGGCAGGATGGTGCAGTGGTTTGGGCCCCTGTCTCTGGCCTGACGCAGCCCTGCTAACTCCTGGGAGATCCCAGTCTAGTGGAAAGAGAGCCTGAGACATGAGGCCCGGTGTGAGAGACCCAGTATGAGGCCCAACGTTTGAACTAAAGTAGGGATCGAGCCCTGCTGCTATGAAGCAAAGGTCGTAAGAGTCAGGCTGTGAGCAGAAGTCAGGCCCTGTTATAAAACATGCCTGCTTGCAAGTTCACAGAACCTGGCAAGAACAAGGCTGGTATTGCAAAAACACAAACATTCCTGAGAAGTGCTAAGCACAGGCCACTTGTGATGCTCTGTACCTTCAGGGGGGGACACCCAGCACCCCCACGGTCATCCTTATAATATGATTGTGTGGTATCCAGTGCAAAAATTAGTCATGTCAGGTGTCTTCGGAAGGCTTATGATGCACTGAGCATTGCTGTCATAGTAATGTTATAGGTTGTAATTTTTTTTGTTTGTTTGTTATGAGGCTGAAAATGTGTCCTCATGGCTTAAAACAAGCCCAGGCAAAACTCTCCAAGAGCAGAAGGGCAATTTACACCTCATCAGGGCAGGTATGGGACAAACCCAACCCAGCCCAGCCTCACAGGAACAAAGGACACTGGCCTAGGCAGCAACAAAAGATCTGTTGGACTCTCGAGTGAGTCACCCTCCTTCCCTTGGTCAGTTTGGGACTGTGATGAGGTAATGCTCACCTGACTTTGAAGGGGGGGGGGGCAAAGCCAGGAGGGAAGAAAGAACATGATAAAAGGGAGAGATGTTTGCCAGGCTCTTCCTCCCTTTTTCACCTCCATCTACAGACACCACTACCAAGCCACTGAAGCATTGATCAAAGGGGAGAGCCTGGTTGAAGGGCAACCAGACAGCCTGTGGTGAGAAGCATCTAAGTTTGAAAGGGCATTGAAAGTGTTAAGGTCCGCTTAGAATGCGTTTTGCTTTTATTTCATTTGACCAAATCTGACTTCTTGTTTTTTGACTTCTAATCACTTAAAATCTATATTTTGTGGTTAATAAATTTGTTTGTTTCTTCTACCTGAAGCAGTGTGTTTGATTTGAAGCATGTCGGAGACTCCTCTTGGGATAACAAGCCAGGTGCATATCAATTTCTTTGTTAAATTGACAAACTCATGTAAGCTTGCCGCGTCCAGCAGGCATAACTGGACACTGCAAGATGGAGCTTCCTAGGGTTGTGTCTGGGACTGGAGATATTGGCTAGTGTCATTTGGTTGCACAATCCAAGCAGCGGCTGGCCAAAAGTGCTCACTCACGTAACTGGGAGCAGCTTACATGCCAGAGGCTGTGCGTGACCAGCCCAGGAGTGGGGGTTCTCGCAGCAAAGCAGGGTAAGCCTGGCTCCCAGCGTCAAGGATTGGAGTGACCTAGCAGATCACCGGTCCAGATAACACCAGGGGAACGTCACACCACTCACGCAAGCACATTCCAGCAGTGTGGTACCAGAACACCCCGATACCTAATACGGTACAAACACACTCCTCAAAGATAACAGGAACATGCTGACCCCTCTTAAAGATAAGGTCAGGATGACAGGGTGATGGATAGAAATGTTCTCATTGAACCAACACGTACAAGGTGATGGGTGGTAACTAACTGCATCAGAGAGGCAACACTTAACTTGTTTGTATCGAGGTATAAAGAGGTCTCAGAGGGGGTGTCTTTGTCTGGCCTGGCGGGAATGGAAAGTCCCACCATTCACAGGGCTGGTCCATTGTAACGGGCATACATGGCTCAGTGGTTCTGTAGAGTCGACAGGATACTAGGACCATGTGTCATCAATAATAGACCCGGCCAGGCGCCTTCGCTACTGAAACGGATCTGTGGTTTTATTAGGCCGTTTGGTCGAGGTGTGCCGCGTCGGCTGTCTGCGCAGAGCTAGGGCAGCACGCTGAAAGACCACATGTACACGCCGCCAATGACTGACTACAGCCCAGGCAGGGAGGTTTTCTACAACCCAGTCATTTCGTGACACAGTTTCACAAAGTCACCCCCAGGTCAGAAGCGATGCAGCCAGAGCCACCAAATTGTCACCAGCCGTGCCCCTGGGGGGTGGCTCATGCCTCGTCCCTTCGTTTCCGGCACCCGTGTGACTCCTCACTATGCCAACTGTGATGGTGCCTGGCTTTTTTGACAGGTGAGGAACAAATCACAAAATACCGATCCCCCCCCCCCCATGAATAATGTAATAGCTACTTAGAAGGAAGAAGCAGCAGGCAGACCTGGAAGCAGGAGCTGCCGCTGCTACTCAAGTTGGCGTGGCTGGGGGAGCATGAGGTGGCCCCGGGGTGTTGGCATCAACTCCTTTTGCCCATGCATGGGGCCCATTGAGGACGTGCCAGCCCCATCCCTGCCCACTGCAAACTCTATGCAGCCCAGGCTTAACTGCTGCAATCCTGCCATGGCTCACCAAGTCGTGGTTACGCAGCAGCGCCCCGATAAAGTGACTCCTGGGCGTGGTGAACTGCCACAGTAACAAGGCAACTACGAGAGGTGCTATACCAAGATTTGCACCTCACGCAGCCCCACATGCTTTGAATTTTGGGGAGTGGCATTTGGCTACTGCAGAGAGTGAGTTGTGACATTGAAATCCACCCCGAATTTGCCCTTAAATCTGTCGATATTTATCAAGTCAATTAAAAACAAGCGAACATGCGAAATGGATGTTGTGGCTTTTGGGAATTCTTGGGTGGGCTGCACCTCACTTGCTTGGGCTGACGAGCCGCCCTTGCCAGACATCCAGGGGGTGCTGCCCTTGAGAAGATCAGCAATATTGCTAGCTGGCCAGGAGCGTAAAGCCCAGTGGCCAGAGACCATTAAGGAAAATAAAACTAACCCTGGCAAAGGACTGACACACCAAAAAATATAGCAGAGAGTGGGACTTTACTGGGAAGAAAAAGCAGGATGAGCTGCATTCCCTGAAGACACTACGCAACCAGCTTACCCGGGGGCAGCTTGTACTTGTCCTCTGATTATCCCAATTCCTGTATATGTGGAAGCGGAGACAGGATGAGCTCTACCCTGACATCTGGTGGCGAGTCGTGGCGGGTTGTGGAAAAGAACTCCAGGGGGTGATCTCATTTGCACACCCACCCCGCCTAGATGGTCACTTTGGCTGCTGTGGGATCCCCAGTTTCTCTGCTATTGGAACGGACCCCCTAGATACTGAACCCGGCCCTTGTTGTGCCAACTCTGACGGGCAGAAGGGTTACATATGGAAACATAGCTTTCAGCAAATCCCTTCTCTGTAATCAGCTGCAGTGATTGCCCTGAAGTTCTCCGAGTGAATTACTCCTGTCACTTTATCAGGTACTTTTGCTTGTGTGGTAACATCTCTGGAGTGAAGATAACCAGAACCGCTTTTGCTTTGATGGCGTTTTCCTCACGCAGAGCTCAAAGGTGAGCAGGCCAGCCTGCCCGTCAGTCAGTCCGGGGCTCTAATGCCTAGCTCACTGGGCCTCATGTATTCCCCATTATGTGACTACAGTGTATCCAAGGGATTCGAAGTGGTGTCCACAGAGTAGCTGGGAGAGATGCAATATGGCCTAGTGCCCAGGGGGCTGGCCTGGCCTGGCCTGGCCCAGGCTGTAGAAGTCCTGGTTTCACATCGCAGCTCTGGCAGGTGACAGTGTATGAGTCCTACTGTGCTACAACACCTCCCCACAGCAAGGCTCTCTGATCTGTACTGGGGCTTCCCAGGTCGATGCAAACACAGGCTAGGTACAGTCTTCAGGTGAGTGGGTTATTTACTGAAAGATTAGAAGGAAGGTGCTTGAGCAAGAAGTCCTGTGACTCCTTTATCTCACATGAGATGCAGAGCAAAGGAAAAGTGCCCAGGAGCTTAGACTCTCTTTATAATCATTGGCCAAAGGTTGATCACACATCTGACCTTTGAAATGAAGAGCTGAATTATCTTCTTCTGGGACTAGGCTGCCCTCCAGGCAAACACACCGAGCTCCTTGTCTGTTACTAACTCTGAAGGTAATGAGCGCAGATTAAAACTAAGCCTTGTTAACCACAGCACCCCAGTTGCTCAAAAGCGTTCAGAACTGGGGAACTTTGGTATTAACTCCAGAGGCATAGCGGCTTTGCTAAGCAGTTGCTTGAAGCTACTGAGAAGAATTTGTTTGGTTTGACCTTTCTGTAAGGTATGTTCCCCTGATGTTTTAATGTGTTTTTCTGTTGTGATCAAGGCTGGCTGGTGTCTTATGTCTAGAGTTTAGGTGTAAATGTAATTAGCTTTGACAATGCTTTTTGCATCTACAAGGGTGGAAGTTGCTTCCAAACTGCAGGCTATGTATGCCTTGTTCCTGTGCTTTGCATATGGGGAGCTTTTAGGCATATAAGCCTGTTGTAGGGAGGTGGCCCTTAATCTGTAGTTTATAGGCTAGTACCTGAAGATGAAGGAAATCACTTAATGCAGAAAAAGGGGAACCTGACAAATATATATATATATATATATATATTTTTTTTTTTTTTCAAAAAAGGAGAGGGGGCAATCTAATAGCGTTGCTCTCAGGTCTTCTATTGTCTGCCTTCAAAGGGCTGTAGAAACTAGCTCAGGGTATGCAGAGGCCAGTAACCGAAAATGAAAAGAAATAATTTTTACTCTTTCCCTTTAAAATTCCCCTGCGAACTGTCTTCTGTGAGTTTCACATGTTCTTCTGGCTTGTGATCCTTACAGCATAACATTATGCTAGTGTGTAACTGACTAGTCTGGGTTCCCTGTCCCAGCTGAATGGAAGGTAACAGTAACCAGACAGTGCTAGGTGTAAGGTAGTGACTTAGTTTCCCTCCCCACCCCAGTTAAAGGGCTACTAGAATAACTGATTGATAAATTAGAGCTCGCTAAGAGAAAAGCCCCAGGAGTGACTCAAGGACAGGAAAACCTGCCTCACACAGAGAGACTCCAGGAGCTAGATCTGTTTAGTTTAATTAAGTGAATGCTAAGGCGTGACTTGATTGGTTCCCAAGTACTTACATGAGGAACAGAAATGTAATAATAGAGAGCTCTTCTGTCTAGCAGAGAACGGGCTAACACAGTCCAATGGCTGGGGAAGTTGAAGAAGATAAATTCAAACGGGAAATAAAGCGTAAATTTACAACAGGGAGGGTAACTAACCATTCCAACAATTTACCAAAGGTCATGGTGGATTCTCCATCACTGGCAACTTCTAAACCCAGACTGGCTGTTTTTATGAAAGATCTGTTCTTGTTCAAGCAGGAATTAATTCAGGGCAGGTCTCTGGCCTGTGCTATACAGCAGGTGATCACAAGGGCTGAATGATTTACAAATTCTGCTTCTCCCCCTGTGTCAGCTTGAGGGGTTCCAGTCTCGTGCTATGGTTGCCTGCGTTTCGAGAGCACTGAGATGCATTAAGCAGTGTCCCCATCTGTGACAGGGGTAATGCCACAGGAAGAAGTGTTGGGGCCTGACTGATTTCTCTCCTAGCCCAAAGGCCGGGGCGGGGAAGTTGGAGCTGAAGGTTACAGGCATGACTATGAATTTGTATAGGGTAACAATCTGCAGTGCATAGAGTCTGTGCAAAGACCTGCCCGTGGGAAAGCTGACGGTCAGCGTCTGTGCTTAATCTTTTCCCCAGCTTTGGGAGGAGACTCGCCCCTACCTCACAGCGGGCTGCACAGCTGAACATGCTAATGTTCAGAAAGAGATTTGGCTGGCTCTGATACTGGCGAACAGCAGCTGGCCAGGAATCCACTGGCTCAAACCCAGTGGCGCTCAACCCTGTGAATCTCTGGGCAAGGGTCAGGTTATGCAACCAGGAGCAAGTGTCTGGTGCTGTAATACAGAGGGAATGGAATGGAATGAATACACCCCTAGGTGGGCGGTGGGTGGAGAGGAGCTCATAACTAGGGTGGAGACCAGCAACTCTTGAGGCGAGACTGTGGGTGGTCAGCCCAGAGCATCTACTGAGACTTTCAAGACAAACGAGAAGTCAAAAAGGTGGGTGCATCACTTGTGTCTCACTGAGGTGCCTAGGATATAAAACCTGCCAGCAAGTAGCTTCGTGGTCTCTCTCTCTTGGGTTTTCGTAGAGCACCAGGCTGCAGCACAGGGGTGGGGAACCTTTTGTCTATCGGGGGCCACTGACCCACAGAAAAAAATCTGTCACAGGCCACACACAGCCCTGCAGGGCGCGCGGTGGCTCAGAGCTTCCCCTAGGCTCTGGGGTGGGGCCAGAAATGAGGGGTTCAGTGTGCAGGAGGGGGCTCCAGGCTGTGGCAGGGGCTTGGGGTGCAGGGTCTGGGAGGGAGTTAGGATGTGGTAGGGGACTTAGGGCTGGGCCAGGGGGTTAGGGTGCACGTGGGGGTGTGGCGTCTGGGATGGAGTTAGGGTGTGGGAGGGGGTTGCAACCTGGGGCAGGCAGTGTGGGTCGGGGAGTGGGGTCTCGGAGGGTATTAAGGTGAGGGAGGGGGTTCTGACCTGGGGCAGCGGGTTGGGGTGCTGGGTGCAGGGTCTGGGAGGGAATTAGGGTGCAGGGGGGGCTCAGGGCTGGGGCAGGGGTTGGGGTGCAGGTCAGGGTGTGGGGTCTGGGAGGGAGTTAGGGTGTGGGAGGGTGTTACGACCTGGGGCAGGGAGTTTGGGGTGCAGGTTCCAGCCGAGCAGCGCTTACCTCAGGTGGTTTCTGGTCGGTGGCGCAATAGGACTAAGGGAGGCTCTGCCCTGGATCTGTGCTGCTCCCAGAAGTGGCCGGCATGTCCAGCCCCTGGCAGAGGGGTCAGGGGGCTCTGTGCATGCCGCTGCCCCCACAGCACCCATTGGCCGCGGTTCCTAGCCAATGGGAGCTGCGGAGCCGGTGCTGGGGGCATGGGCAGTGCGCAGAGCTTCCCTGATGGCCCCAGCGCCATGGGGCTGCAGGGCCATGCCGGGTCACTTCTGGGAGCTGTGCAGAGCTGACCGGACCTTTAACGGCCTGGCAACCCCAGCTTCCCTCCTGCAGCGGGGCAAGCCGGTGCTCGTGGCTCCAGCCCTGGGGGGGGATGGGGCGCAGAGCTCGGGGCTTCCAGCCTGCGGCACGGAGAGTTGCCATAGGTTCCCCACCCCTGCGGTAGCATGTTAACACTGATGCTTTTACGTGGGGAGCTGTTGGCATAGTGTGCACTCAACCAGGGTAGCAAAGTCACATCTGGGCACCTGCTCTAATGTGTCTTCTCTTCCACCCCGCCCTCGCTCTGGTCCCAGGGAGATGGCAGCCCGGTGGGCCGTGCTGGGGCTGTTGGCTGCCTGCCTGGCCAGTGCTGCGAAGGAATCGGTGCTGAACATGTGCATGGATGCCAAGCACCACAAAACCCAGCCAGGCCCGGAGGGGGCGCTGCATGGCCAGGTAAGGCAGTGCTGGCCCAGTGACACACGTCAGGCTGATGCCACGCCCCTTGGGGCGCTGGGTGACGAATAACTGAGTCACCCGGACCTGTCGTCCCTTCCAGTGCAGGCTTGTTCCTTCCCACTCGGGACTGGTGGCTTAGCAGACGGTGCCTGGGGGAGCCAAGTGTGCTAGGGGGAATGTGTTTGCAATGCACCAAGACTGTTTTCACGGGGCCGGGCTCTGTGGCCCTCTCCCATAGGGCTAGTCTCGCGAGGTGACTCCTGGATGGGCTGCAGGATCCGGCCCTCACTGACACTGTCCGATTGGGCGTGCCTTCCCCCCCACCTCTTTCCCCAAACCTTGCAGCGTTGGACCTGGCTGTCTTGCGGTAGCAAAACCAGCCCACGCAAACCAGGCAACAGGGGCCACTTTGTCCTTCTGAAACCAAGCCCACCCCTTGCTGATCCCGCAGGGTGAGCAGCATGAGCGGACCCACCCGTCACACTCCCTGTATCCTAGGCGTGGACCCCCCGTTCGTTGGTTGCGTGAAGTGCTTTGAGAGCCTCAGGCAGAAGGGCAAAATGCTATCCCCACCATGGGCCTGGCCTCTGCAGGAGCAGTCCCGCCGTGCAGCACTGGAGGCCGGTGATGCTGCTGCATCCACAGCATCCTGTCTTCCCCCCGGGCGCGAGCGGCCGGAGTCCCCTGCGCACCCGTCCCTTGCTGTGTTCACAGTGTGTCCCGTGGAAAGACAACGCCTGCTGCACGGCCAACACCAGCATGGAGGCTCACCAGGACCAGTCCTACCTGTACAGCTTCAACTGGGACCACTGCGGGGTGATGCCAGACAAGTGCAAGCAGCACTTCATCCAGGACACGTGTCTGTACGAGTGCTCGCCCAACCTGGGGCCCTGGATCCACCAGGTCAGGGGGCGCTGGGCTGGGCGCTGCGGGCGGGAGAGCAGGCTGGCTTGGTGCATGTGCTCACGGCTCCCTCTAGTGGCGGGTCCCAGTGACTCACAGCGGGCTGCTTAGAGGAGTCACTCTTTCAGCTCAAGCAGTAGAGACATGTGCTTGCAGTGCTGAAGGTCCCGGGTTCAATTCCCCCTGACAATTAGTGACCCTGTATCCAGCTGGGGCCCATTGCATGAGGGTAGGACAATCTCCTCCAAAGGCTCCTGGGGGCAGGTGGCTGCCATGAAGAAAACCTCCCTTGTGTTTTATGGACCTCTCGGGTCCCACCAGTACAGTTGCGCTCCAGGACTCCAACAGGCTGCCTCTGTCCCGGCGTGATGGGGCTCGTACTGGGTGCATGGGGGGGATGCAGTCTTAGAGATTGCATTGACTTGGCTTCTTCCAAACCCCTGGCTGGGAGCAGAGGAGCTCTGCTGGACACCGAGCTGGGGTGCTCTGCACGGGATCCCCGTTGGACTGTGGGTGCTGCAGCTCAGGTGTGCGGGGAGGCTGCTGTGAGGCTCTCCCGTCCCCTGGGGCCTGGGCCTGGTTCTGCTGGGACGCGCACTGGCTCCGTGCAGTGGTGCTATATCGGGGGGGGTGGGGGAGAGCATGTGTGTAACCCCTGCTCCCTGGGGCGGCTTGGGGGTGACTGTTGCCCCCTGGGCGCCCAGAGCTGCCCCCTGATGCTCACAGCCCCGGGTCCTGGCAGGCGGATACCAGCTGGCGCCGGGAGAGGATCCTCAACGTCCCGCTGTGCAAGGAGGACTGCGAGCAGTGGTGGGAGGACTGCAAGGACGCCGTCACCTGCAAAGAGAACTGGCACAAGGGCTGGAACTGGACCTCGGGTCAGTGAGCGGCTAAGAGCAAACCCACCCCACGCAGAGCGCCTAGGGTTGCCAGGCATCTGGTTTTCGACCCTAATGCCAGGTTGAAAAGGGCCCCGGTGGCTCCAGTCAGTACCGCCGACCGGGCCGTTAAAAGTACGGTCGATGGGGCAGTGGGGGCCTGGGGCTAAGGCAGGCTCCCTACCTGCCCCAGTTCCACACACTCCCGGAAGCAGCTGCCAGGTCCCTGTGGCCCCGAGGCACATGGGCTGCCCATGCCCTGAGTGCTGGCAGCGCAGCTCCCATTGGCCGTGAACTGCGACCAATGAGAGCTGCGGGGGTGGCTCCTGCAGGCGCGAGGGCAGCGCGCGGAGCTTCCCTGTCTGCCCATGAGCCGTGGGGCTGCAGGGACCTGGCGGCCACTTCCTGGGAGCCAGGGAAAGCACCACCAGGACCCTGTGCCCCTCCCACACCCCAACCCCCTTCCCCAGCCTAGAGTCCCCTCCCTCACCCACATTCCTCCCGGACTCTTCCCACACCCCAACCTCTCAGCCCCAGCCTAGAGCCCCCTCCTGTACCCCAAACCCCTCATCCCCAGCCTCACCCCAGAACCCGCACTCCCCTCCCACACCCCAACCCCTCAGCCCCAGCCCAGAGCCCCCTCCTGTACCCCAAACCCCTCATCCCCAACCTCACCCCAGAACCCGCACTCCCCTCCCACACCCCAACCCCTCAGCCCCAGCCCAGAGCCCCCTCCTGTACCCCAAACCCCTCATCCCCAGCCTCACCCCAGAACCCGCACTCCCCTCCCACACCCCAACCCCTCAGCCCCAGCCTAGAGCCCCCTCCTGTACCCCAAACCCCTCATCCCCAGCCTCACCCCAGAACCCGCACTCCCCTCCCACACCCCAACCCCTCATTCCCAGCCTCACCCCAGAACCCGCACTCCCCTCCCACACCCCAACCCCTCAGCCCCAGCCTAGAGCCCCCTCCTGTACCCCAAATCCCTCATCCCCAGCCTCACCCCAGAGCCCGCACTCCCCTCCCACACCCCAACCCCTCAGCCCCAGCCTAGAGCCCCCTCCTGTACCCCAAACCCCTCATCCCCAGCCTCACCCCAGAACCCGCACTCCTCTCCCACACCCCAACCCCTCAGCCCCAGCCCAGAGCCCCCTCCTGTACCCCAAACCCCTCATCCCCAGCCTCACCCCAGAACCCGCACTCCTCTCCCACACCCCAACCCCTCAGCCCCAGCCTAGAGCCCCCTCCTGTACCCCAAACCCCTCATCCCCAGCCTCACCCCAGAACCCGCACTCCCCTCCCACACCCCAACCCCTCATCCCCAGCCTCACCCCAGAACCCGCACTCCCCTCCCACACCCCAACCCCTCAGCCCCAGCCCAGAGCCCCCTCCTGTACCCCAAACCCCTCATCCCCAGCCTCACCCCAGAACCCGCACTCCCCTCCCACACCCCAACCCCTCAGCCCCAGCCTAGAGCCCCCTCCTGTACCCCAAACCCCTCATCCCCAGCCTCACCCCAGAGCCCGCACTCCCCTCCCACACCCCAACCCCTCAGCCCCAGCCTCACCCCAGAACCCGCACTCCCCTCCCACACCCCAACCCCTCAGCCCCAGCCCAGAGCCCCCTCCTGTACCCCAAACCCCTCATCCCCAGCCTCACCCCAGAGCCCGCACTCCCCTCCCACACCCCAACCCCTCAGCCCCAGCCCAGAGCCCCCTCCTGTACCCCAAACCCCTCATCCCCAGCCTCACCCCAGAACCCGCACTCCCCTCCCACACCCCAACCCCTCAGCCCCAGCCCAGAGCCCCCTCCTGTACCCCAAACCCCTCATCCCCAGCCTCACCCCAGAACCCGCACTCCCCTCCCACACCCCAACCCCTCATTCCCAGCCTCACCCCAGAACCCGCACTCCCCTCCCACACCCCAACCCCTCATCCCCAGCCTCACCCCAGAGCCCGCACCCTCAGCCGGAGCCCTCACCCTGCTCCCATACCCCAAACTCTGCCCCAGCTCGGTGAAAGTGAGTGAGGGTGGGCGAGAGCGAGCGATGGAGGGGGGGGGGGGATGAAGCAAGCAGGAGGCGGGGCCTTGGAGAAGGGGCGGGGCAGGGGCATTCAGTTTTGTTGTGCAATTAGAAAGTTGGCAACCCTAAGCACGCTGCAGGGCAGAGCCAGGCTGCTGCAGGCTGGGGGGTGGCTGGAGCAAGGGCCCCAGCTAGCGGATGGGGTCACATCTTGTTGGGTGGGTTCAGGAGCTTCTGATTGGAAAAGGGGCTCATATTTCTCTCTGCCCTTGACGACAGCAGCCCTCTGACTGGCTACAGACTGAGGGCTGGCGTCCGGAGAGCAGTCCTGGGAGTGAGGGGTTGAGGGCTGTAGTCTCCTCTGGTCTCTGTGCTATCCCCAGCTGGGTTCGAAAGGTGGAGAGGAGTGGGCTGGAACACGGCACCCGTTGCGTGGATAAAAAGCCGGCTAACTGGCAGGTCTCGCAATGGAGCTGTCAATGGGGAATCATCGCTGAGCGGGTGTGTTCCCAGTGGGGTCTCGCAGGGATTGGTTCTTGGTCCTGCTCTACTAAACTTTTTGATTCATGTCCTGGAAGAAATGAAATCATCCCGGACAAAGTTTGCAGGTGACTGAAAAATTGGGGGAGTGGTAAATAACGAAGAGGACACGTCACTGATACAGAGCGATTAAGCTGGGCCCAGGCAATCAATATGTGTTTTAATACAGAAAAATGTACACATCTGGGATCAAAGACTGTCGGCCGTATTCACTCAGTGGGGACTCAATCCTGGGAAGCAGAGACCAGGGAAAAGATTGGAACGACGGTGGGGGGGAGGCGGGTAGACAGACATGGATAATCAGCAGAACAGGAGCTCCCAGTCCGATACTGTGGCCAACAGGACTAATGTGATCCTGAGATGCTTAAACAGGGGACTCTCGAGTAGGAGCAGAGAGGTTATGTACCTCTTGTGTTTGGCACTGTTGCGACCGCTGCTGGAATCCTGGGTCCAGCTCTGGTACCCTCCCGTTCCAGAAGGATGTTGAGTGGAAAGGGGTCCAAGAAGAGCCATGAGATTGATGAACGATTAGAAAACCTGCCTTGTAGGGATAGATTCAAGGAGCTCAATCTGTTTAGCTCAACAGAGAGAAGGTTGGGGTAACTTGGTTACAGTTTAGAAGCAGCTACGTGGGGAACCAGCTATTTAGTAATGGGCTCGTCTGTCTAGCAGAGAAAGATCTAACCCAGTCCAATGGCTGGAAGTTGAAGCTAGACACGTTCAGGCTGGAAATAAGGTGGACATTTTTAATGGTGAGAGTCATTAACCACTGGAACAATTTACCAAGGGTCATGATGGAGTCGCCTCCGCTGGCAATTTTTAAATTAAACTTGGCTGTTTGTTTGTTCTGAAAGCTCGGCTCCAGGGATTATTTGGGGGCAGGTCTCTGGACTGTCTTGCTATGCAGGAGGTCAAACTAGCTGATCCCAGTGGTTGCGTCTGGTCTTGGAATCCATGAATATTGTGTTAGCAGAACTCCCTAGGAGAAGGATCAAAGTGCACTGGCGGAGGTCTGGGAGGAAGCCAGCCCCCAACCCCAGTGCTTCTTGGTGTATCATTCTTACTAGCACTAAACCGTCTATCTTTGTTGCTCAGACAAAAGCAAGCCCCTCCAGCCCAGGGGGGTGAGAGCCCAGACAGCCACTCTAGGATAAATCCAGGAGGTGAGTGACGTGGCTACAAGCCCTTGAATTTCACCTCATAGGGAAGGACAGTTTCTCCCACAAGCCAGCTGGGCCATTGCCAGATCAGCCAGTAGCCACGGACAGGCGGATGCCTAGCAGCCAGAGATGGGGAAGGCATCATAGATGGTGTCAAGCCACAGCTTGCTCACTGCTGCCCTCTCCCTCCCCTTCCAGGGACCAACCAGTGCCCCCGCGGCTTCATGTGCCAGCCGTTCAAGTACGTCTTTCCCCGGCCGGCGGACCTGTGCGAGAAGATCTGGTCCAACTCGTACAAATACACCCTGGAGCACCGGGGCGGCGGGCGCTGCATCCAGATGTGGTTCGACCCTGCCAATGGGAACCCCAACGTGGCTGTGGCCAAGTACTACGCCGAGAACGGGAGAGATGCCTCTCCTGCACCATGGGCTGTCCTGCTGCTCCTGCCTCCTGCTCTCCTGTCCCTGCTCTGAGCAGCCGGGAGCTGCTGGTCCTTGGGTCTTGAAATAGCAGGGCTTGGTGGCCCTACCTATGGCCTCTGACTCTGGCAGCTCCACTGGCTTATATAGGAAGCATTTCTTCTCTGGGCGCGGAGTGTGTCCACCCTGCGGCCCTGCCTTGGGCTCTGGCCGGCAGATGATTCAGGATTCTGTCCAGCTGCTTCTAACCTGGACAAGATGCAATAGAACCAGTTTTGCCCCATCCTCTCCTGCCCTTGAACTTCACTCCATGGTTTTATTGTCTCAGTGTTCTCCTGCCACGCTCCTCTCTTCTAGCAGGCTCTGGGGGCAGATCCCGCCGTGTCCCTGGGGATCTGAGCTCTGGAACATGCAGTGACTCGTTGGTTAGATGCACTTCCTCTGTTGGGTACCAGAGATACGATGGTGCCCCTCAGCCCTCCATCGACAGGATTGGCCACTGTCTTTGCACTTGAATGTGCAGAGTGGGAGAAACCCCATAGGGAAGACAGCAAATATTTGGGGCTAGGCAGGGGAGAGGAGGGTGCGAAGGGTGCAGGGGAAAGGCATTGGGATGCCTTGGGGGACGAGAATTGCCAGGAGAAGAAGAGGGCTTTTGGATCCTCTCATCCAGCCTTGCTCTGTCTCCTTCCCTGCCATTCTGCGCCCCCTGGAAATACAAGTGTCCTCTCTCCTCCCCTGGCTCGCAGCCTGCCCTGGTGTCTCCGCTTCAGCCCAATGGACCATCCTCTCTGTGGCTTTGGGTGGAGGGGGGGGGTGATTTGAGTTTTGGGGGCGTGGCCCTGTATGAGCACAGAGGCATCGCCACCCCATCCTTGCATACCTAGCTGCCGGTTCTGCTGTGAGACTAGGTCTCTCCCACCTCCTGTGCCACTCTCCAATTCCTCTTCTGTTCGAGCTCCCCCACCCTAGCCAAGATCCCGGAGGGCTCTCGGTTCCCGGCCTCTGCTCTGGCAGAAAACTAACTGGAAGTGCTGCCCAGCCGGGCCGCAGGCAGTGCCTGGCCAGCACCAGAGTCTCTGTGCCCCGTAGTGACTGATTGGGCTCTGACCCGCTGTGTTGCTATGGCTAATGCTCCCAGTGCTGGCTGCAGACCCCACAACTTCCTACAGCCCGTAGAACCGGAGCAATGCTTGGGAACACAGTCCTGCCCCCTGCTGGCCACCACATTGCCAGCCAGATGCCCCCGGGGACCACCATGGGGAGTTGCTGGAAATCTGAGCCCCTCTAGCTTGTGTCTGCGACTGTGGCTAAATAAACTCTCCCAGCCCTGCTCTCTGTGCTCGTCTCTTCCTTGACACATAGACACTTGCCACCGCTTGCTTCCCAGTGGTGCAAAGGTGCAGCTGGGCCCAGCCAGAGGTACCAGCTGGCTTGGAGTTAGGCCCCTCTGTCTAAACTGAGAGAGAGAGTGGGCGGCTGGGCCAGTGCAGAGTTGGTTCAAACACTGCCCATAACTACTGGTAGCAGTAGGGTGACCATCTGTCCTGTTTTTAAAGGGACAGTCCCGTTCTGGGGGACTTTTTCTTATATTGGCACCTACTACCTCCCACCTCCTGCACCGTTTTTTCACAATTGCTATCTGATAACCCTAGTTATCAGGGACCACACGCATGACTCTAGCTGTCCAGGGGGTCCTCTGGACAGCAGCCTTGGTATGCTTTGGCTTCAGGGGGGTTTAGATGAGTGTCTGGTTAAAGCCGACTTCTGCAGGATTCTGTCCCGTCTAGGGGCAGAAATAAACTTTGCCCTGCTCCCCTACGCACCCGCAACTGTCCTGGAACATGCCTGCACAATGCTAAACCCATAGACTAGCCAAGGGCAAGTAACCCTCCCCCCTGAGCCAATGTAAACACAAACTAGGCTGGATAAAGGAAGCACCTGCCTCCTCTGGTGACACGTTCTAATCACATGGAATAAAGTAGGTCATAGATTCAAATCCATAAGGGTTGCGTGTGATCATCCAGCCTCACCTCCTGTACAGCACTGGCCACAGACCTGCCCCCCGTAATAATCCCCAGAGAAGATATTTTAGAACAGCCAGTCTGGATTTTAAAATTGCCAGTGACGGAGAATCCACCATGCCCCTTGGGAAATGGATCCAAAGGTTAATTACGCTCCCCATTTAAAAATGTGTACCTTCTCTCCAGTCAGGCCTGGTCTGCTAGGGTGGGCACTGCCCGCCATAGCTGTTGGACAGTAGCTCCTGGGTGCATAGTCCAGTCCAGAATCTCTACTCTGCTCCCCCAGTGGAGTCATTATTCTGGAGTGAAGTCGCTCTCCGTCAGCTGAGTGCCAACCAAGGGAGTTGTTCTGGAATAGCCGTGCGAGTCAGCTTCCCCCCCTTATTCAGGAGCTGTGCCTGGTGCCGTTCTGAGCTTGAGCTAAACAGTCTCCTGCTGGGCTGGGCTGCAGTCCTGTATGCAGAGCTGGCTGGAGGACAACAATTCAGTTTTGCAACAACTTCCAAGCTCCTGCACAGAGACTGCCTGGCAATGAAACCAAGCCTGGGAACCGTCGGTGTGAAATGGCGTTGTACCAAAATGGCTCTTGTCTGATCAAGCGACTGAGGGGGTTGAGTGGGGTGTCTCAGGACAGACGTCAACCCCAAAATCCTTCCTGGTGCAAACTCTGTCAAAACAGAGCCACCAGCAAACTGCCTTGGGTTTGACAAAACTGCCGAATATGATGTCATTCCACGTTGGCAAAGGTCCCAACCAGCTCTCCCTGCATCCAGGGCTGTCTAGCCGTAGTGGGGGTTACCTGTGTTTAAAGAGGTGGAGACCAGGCCAAAGTAGACTACATCACTTTTAGGAGCTACTGCCCTCTGGCTTAATCTGGAAGGAGACAGTCAGAAAGACGAAGCTGCAGCTGAATGGGGAATGGCCAATGGCTGGGGACAAAGAACGCTGTTTCCTGCTGCTAGAATTACAGCGATGCTACGCTGAGCACTGACTGACGGGACTGGGGAAGGCAGAGAAATAACTTAGCTGAAGCGTGATGGGAAGGGGAACTGCTGGCCACAAGGAATGCAAGGTCTATGTGAGCTCCCAGCCACCATCTGGCAGCATGCCCAGCAATGCTCGTGTCTACAGCTGGCACAGCCCTGGTTGTGTGGTCTCCAGGCTACTGTATTGGACCCCATGTGCTTCCAAACCAACGGACTCCTGCGGGGGTCCAGACACTATCTCTAGTTCTGGCCTCTTGGGCACATTCCTGGGGTCCAGACTCCCTAGCTAGTCCCCCCTTCTTTGGATGTCAAACCCTGTGGTCCCATATGGTGATCTAGCTACACCCCGTAGTGCAGACACACCCTCCATCTGACACATGAGCCCAGTTCCCTTCCTCGCCCTGATCTGTGATCTCGTCAAACAACGTCATCGGGCTGTTCGATGAAGCCATAAAAGCTTGGGTCCTGGCGTTAACAACACTCCTGGGGCAGCCCCGGGGAAGCCCTGGCAGCTCAGAGAGGAGCAACACATGGAAAAGGGGGACCGTAGAGCATGACCGAGAGGAACTCAGAAGTGCCAACCAGTGACCCACAGGCACCCAGGAAGGCTGAAGAGCACTGGCCGGATGGCCTAGATCTCACCATCTGAGGCAACTTCTCCATGTCAGGTGACCAGAAATGAGTCTATTTGAAGCAAACTCTGCAACCGCCTCCCTCGGTGCTGGGGGGGTTCGGCAGCTCTCTTGCTAGGGACACCTAGTCAGGCTGGAAGACGTGGCTTGCAAGCACGTGGTCACCAAATGCTTTGGTGGAACAACCAGATTGCCGCTGATGGACATAAACTGCCCAGCCAGCCAGCTCAACTTTCGGACCCAGCCAGAGACCGGTCCAGGATGGCTCTGCAAGGAGCCCACGCACCTTTGGGGGTTTGCCACGGTGACGGTGAAGCGAGCCACCCACGCCTCGCTGGGCTGTGAGGTGGTGAAGGCAGTGGTTTCAATCGGTGGCCCGCAGGGGACCCCTGGAGGTCTGCAGCCTAGGGCTAAGATTTCTGAAGGGGTCTGCACCCCCATATGAAATTTTGCAGGGGTCCGCAATGAAAAAAGGTTGATAACAGCTGGGCGAAGAGCCAGGAGAACCCAGCCCATATAACACACCAAGGAAGAGGAGGAATTAGTTAGGGAGGCGCAGTGGGGTGGGGTGGGGTGGGCGCGGCGCGTGGGTGGATGAGGAGCTTTGGGACAGAGTGAAGACGTGGAACAGAGGCTTGGACTAGCTGGGGACCCTTCCTGGCAGCCAGATGGGTGCAGCTGTAGAAGGGTCTCTCAAGGGAGGGGACAAAGGCCCCGTTGCTTGGGCCACAGACTGGTGACAGCCCTGGCCAATTACAACAGGGACCTTGGCCGTCTGCACAGGGTATGCCCGGTGACACCCACTGCAGATGTTGTTCTGTGCTGATGGGGTGGCAGGACCCGGATTAGGAGTAGAGGCTCTCTGATGAAGCTGGCTCTGTGGAGTGGATGGATCTTTGCTCCCTGCTGCACAGGGCACCCCTGACCCAGACCCTCTTTCTGGTGCATCCACTCACCCTCCCTCAGCTGGCTGGAGAATTAGCTGACTGAGTAAAGCTGTGGCAGCCTCGGAAGAAAGAGAGCCCGAGCTGGAGCAAACGACACCTAGCCCCTGCCCATCTCCCCTGGGCTCTGCTAGCTGGGGAAGCCAGGCAGCTCTGGTAGCTGGACACAAGTCCCCATGGAAGTTGCATGGGGCAGGGAGGTTGATTTGAACAATATGCCAAGGCCCCCTGGGGTGAGCAAGGGCAGCCGGGCTGCAGGCAGGATGCCAGGCCCAGAGGGGGTGGGGTGAGGGCAATGGAACATACAGGGAGAGCCTGGCTCGTGGTGAGCAGAGGACATACAACCCTGGCCTCAGTAGTGGATCAATAGAGGCCCACTGTGACCAGCTCATCTGATCCCATGGCTAATGCCAGCCGGAGCACGTCCTGGAGTAATTCCGGTCTGAGAGAGATCAGAACTTGCAGGAAACCAGCCCCTCGGGCTTTAAAAACCAGTACCAGGAATGCAGACTCCCTCATACCCCTCTGACAGTGGTTCTAATGGTTAATTATTCTCACCATTAAACACTGACAACTTACTTCCAGGTAGATTTAGTCCAGCAGAAGGAACACCAAGGAGTTTCCTTCCAGCCTGAACACAGACACAGCTCAGACCCAAACTGCTCAGGGTGGGAAAGGAGACCAGGGCTACACACTTACATTCCAGTGTCTGTTTTCTCAGAAATCTGTAACTCTCCTGTGCTCAGCTACCCAGGGAGCTATTGGGCAGGGCTGCTCCTGAACAACTGTGTGGACAAGGCCTGAGAGCAAAGGCCCCTTGCAGAGCCCATGGGCTGCTTGTTGTAACTGGCACATGGGCAGATTTGGAAGAAGGGCACTAAGGACAGAGTAGGGTCTAGGGAGTGGGACCTCCTAGGCCCGCTGCCCAAGAAGGGGCATTAGATGGGGAACCTGCAGCCCGGGCACACGCCAGAGCAGCCAGAACTCAGAGCAACCCCTGGAGCCAGGGGGCTTGGAAGCACTGGACACAGGGTTGGGTCCAGTGTCAGAGCCTGGTGACTGGCCACAGGAGGCCCCACCCAGCGCTCAAACAGCCGCAGACAGTAGCATTGCTGGGCCTGGTGCCAGCGGGTCGTTCCACAGCCCTGCCCCAGGGAGTCTCCACAGAGCTCTGTGCTCCTCCCTGCCAGCAGCTCCCCATCTCCCCCCACTTTCAGTTACTTCTCTTCCTTCCCCAGGGCCCTCAGCCCATGCTAACCAGGCCTCCTGGGAATTCTAGCAGCAGGAAACCAGGTTCTTTGTACCCAGGCCCCAGCCATTGCCCAGACCAGCTGAGACCGGGGCGTACCGACACTGGGTCCACCCTACTGTGCTGTAGCCAGGCCAACTGTAGCCCCGGGCATAGACCATGCTAGGTCAACATAGCCACTGGCTCTGGGGGAGGGGGATTAGTGATGCTGACAGGAGAAGCTCTCCCAGCTGGGGGGGGGGGGGTAGTGGCTTCCCTAAAGCCCCACAACTGCACCTGTGTGTGTGTGTGTGGGGGGGGGGGGTTGTGCTGCTCCAGGTGAAGATAAACCCTGAGAGCATCCTGCAGGACCAGGGAAAGCTGTAGTCATGTGGCTGGCATGGGACTAGGCCCTGCCTCTTCCCAGAGGGTCCCTACATGGGCTCCAGGGCTGGGCAGGACATCTGCCACCATGAAATTTTGCCAAGATCTGTCTTAACACTGCTTGGGTTGGAAAGGGTTTGGGGGGGGGGGTGAAGCTCTGATCAGAGACACCCTGCTGCCCCCCCATGGGGGAGAGCCAGCCCTTCTGACCTTCCCATGCCCCACGGTTTGCTTTCATCCCCGTGCGGATGAAGAACAAGCTGTGCCCTCACCAGACAAGGTTGGAGCTGGTCTGTTACTCATCCTAAGGCACTGGATGGGACTCCTGAACACAGCGCAGCCGGCATTCAGAGACGGGACCTGTCCCTTGCCAATGCCCAGTTTGGGGGTGTAGCGTTGTAGCTGCCTCATGTGGCAGGAGATCAGGGGATGGGGATGCACGAGTGAGGGGAGCCAGGGACAGGGGGTTCCTAGCACCAGGCAGGAGAGGATGCTGCCGCTGTCTGCATTGCCCAGACCCTGCTCTGCAGCCCCCCTGTAGTCAAAGCACCCAAAGCCCCCCAGGGGGATGAGCAGGGGTTGGAGCCAGGCCTACACTCACTGATCATACTCTGCCCAAGCCCAGCTCCCACCTCAGTTTAGGACAAAGGTACCCACCTGCCAGGCAACCCGAGAGCCCCAAAGAGCCTCTGGCTGGGCCCCCCTTGTAGCTTTGCAGCCCTGGGGACTGAGCAGAAGGATGTTTCTATGAAGGAGGAACCAGGCACAGAGCAAGGCTGGGATAGTTTATTTTGCCCAAATCTTCTACATAAGCTGGGAAGGTCTCAGTTCCAGACAGTTTCCACCTGCAGTTAGCAGTAACCAGACCGCATCCCGACTCTGCTGGCCAGAGCCCAAAGCAGAGCAAACACCCCGTGCCCCCGAGCAAAAAGGTTTCCTGTATAAGCCAGTGGGGCTGCCAGAGGCTCCTGGCTGCTCAGAGCAGGGACAGGAGAGCAGGAGGCAGGAGCAGGCCAGCCCATGGTGCAGGAGAGGCATCTCCCCTGTTCTGGGCGTAGTACTTGGCCACGGCCACGTTGGGGTTCCCCTGGGCAGGGTCAAACCACATCTGGATGCAGCGCCCGCCGCCCCGGTGCTCCAGGGTGTATTTGTACGAGTTGGACCAGATCTTCTCACACAGGTCCGCCGGCCGGGGGAAGACGTACTTGAATGGCTGGCATGTGGAGCTGCGGGGGCACCGGTTGGTCCCTGGAAGGGGACGGAGAGGGCAGCAGTGAGCAAGCTGTGGCTTGACACCATCTATGATGCCTTCCCCATCTCTGGCTGCTAGGCATCTGCCCATCCCAGGCTACTGGCTGATCTGGCAACGGCCCAGCTGGCTTGTGGGAGAAACTGTCCTTCCCTGTGAGGTGAAGTTCAAGGGCTTGTAGCCATGTCACTCACCTTCTGGATTGATCCCTGACTGGCAGCCTGGAGAGCCAGATGGAGGCTAGTAAGAATGAGGAACCCACTAGCCCAGCTGGGGTTTCCCACCCCCCACAGCTCTGCCAATGCACCTTGATCCTTCTAGGCCCTCCATCACCCCAGGGTCTGTTGTGCATTTATCCTCATGAGCCCCCAAGGTAAGGCTGTGCTCTTCTCCACAGGTGGGAAACTGAGGCAGAGACTGAATTAAGGTCACACTATGGAAGAGCAGTGCTAGCCAATACAAGATCAACACTTTGGGAAACTGCCTTCAGCCTTGGCACTAGCTAAGAGCTTGTCAAAGGCAAAAGTCTATCCAGTCTAGGTCCCAGTACTGGTACAGAACACAGCATACAGGGACACCAAGCAACAGTTACAAACTGGTGGGTTGGGTCTTAGCCATGTGAGACACACTCCTCTCCCTTGGCAGGAGCAGGTAGGAATGGGTTTGTATTGCACCAGAGGTCTTTAGGAGGGAACCACTAGGGTTACCTACTCTGACCCCCTGCCAAGGTGCAGGATTGGTTGCGACAATATATTTGGCTTGGTTTGCTTATTTGGCCTCCTGAACATTGAAAGAGCTGGGAGTGTGGTGAGACAGTGGCCACCCCCTACAGTCACTAGCAGGGAATTGAAGCAGGTCTCAAGTCCCAGGCTCCAAGCACTGGGTCATCCTTCCTCTGTGCATTATCTGCCAGCCACTACTCCAGCCTCAACTCTGAGCCCCATTCACTCCTCCGCCCACTGAAAGTACAGGGGCATTCACAGCCCACATCTCGGCATCCAGGTCTCCTGCCAGCTCCTTTTCTGCGTGTTCCTGACTGGGGAGCCCCATTTTACACCCTCCGGCTCTGCCCCTAGGATTCCACAGCTGTTCCTTCCTCCAGGACCAGGCCCCTAACCCCCTTTGGAGGCAGGGGATACTGGCAAGCAGAACCAGGTACGGCCACAACTCTGTAGAGGGGCACCACACGCCTAGTCGCCATGGGGAGGAGACCCCAGAGCCCCATGGCCACCTGCTAGGCAGTTCTGCTCACACAGGAGGCAGGTTTCCCGGCTCCTGCTCCAGCGTGGGCACCATCTCCACAGTTGAAGCTGCCCCAGGGTCACTGGACACCAAGTTCAGTCCAGGGGACCATCCACCTGCCTAGTCCAAACCAAGCCAGGGACTGCACTGAGACCAGAGGAGACTACAGCCTCAGCCCTCACTCCCAGGGTGCTCCTCTCGCATGCCCCCCACCCAGGGTCTGGAGCTAGTCTGAGGGCTGCTGCCATCAGGGGGCAGGGAGAGGTGGGAGCCCCTCCTCCATCCCTTGGGCCTCTAAGACAGCTGCAAACCCATAAGCAAGGTGTGACCCTGCCCCACTCAGGGTACAGCAGTCCAGCTCCCCCCTGCAGCAGGCAGAGTTTGTTCTCGGCCGCTCACTGACCCGAAGTCCAGGTCCAGCCCTTGTGCCAGTTCTCTTTGCAGGTGACGGCGTCCTTGCAGTCCTCCCACCACTGCTCGCAGTCCTCCTTGCACAGCGGGACGTTGAGGATCCTCTCCCGGCGCCAGCTGGTATCCGCCTGCCAGGACACAGGCTTGTGAGCATCAGGGGGCAGCTCTGGGCCCCCTGCAGGCAACATCAGTCGCCCCAGGGAGCAAGGGTGAGACACATTCTCTCCCCCACCCCCTGATCTAGCACCACTGAACAGAGCCAGTGTGTGTCCCAGCAGAACCAGGCCCAGGGGACAGGAGAGCCTCACAGCAGCCTCCCCGCACACCTGTGTGGCAGCATCTACAGCTCAACTGCATCCCAGGCAGGCCACCAGGCGTCCAGGGAAGAGATCCTGGATTTATTGCAGAGCCCTAGCCAGGAGCAGCATCTGCCATCTTACCTGTTGCCTCCCCAGCAAACACACTGCACGAACCCACCTCACCCCGGAACAGAGGCAGCGTCAGTCCCACCGAGAAACCCAGCCAAGCTGAGCATTGGAGCCAGGCTCTCTGGGGTCCTAGACAGCAGGGGGGATGGCAGGACCCACGGGGCACCGCCCGGGGAGGGAAGCTAAAGGAGCCGTTCAGTGCAGCCTCCCGATCTCAGGACGCTTTGAGGGGATTGTCCTGCCCACATGCAGTGGGCCCTGGGGGGACACGGGGACACCAGCTGACAGTGGAGAATGGCACCTGGGGCCTTCGGCACAGAAAGCACGAGCCCCCGACCGCTCAAGCTGGAGGAGCCACTCTGCATGGTGCTAGTTCACTCCTCACTATTTGGACCCGCCACTAGAGGGAGCCGTGAGCACATGCACCAAGCCAGCCTGCTCTCCTGCCCGCAGCGCCCAGCCCAGCGCCCCCTGACCTGGTGGATCCAGGGCCCCAGGTTGGGCGAGCACTCGTACAGACACGTGTCCTGGATGAAGTGCCACTTGCACTTGTCTGGCATCACCCTGCAGTGGGCCCAGTTGAAGCTGTACAGGTAGGACTGGTCCTGGTGAGCCCCCGTGCTGGTCTCGGCCGTGCAGCAGGCGTTGTCTTTCCACGGGGCACACTGGGAACACAGCAAGGGACGGGTGCGCAGGGGACTCTGGCCGCTCGCCCGGGGGGCAGACAGGATGCCGTGGATGCAGCAGCATCACCAGCCTCCAGTGCTGCCCGGCGGGACTGCTCCTGCATCAGACCACTGCCAGGGCCACAGCCAAGGACCGGGGACGGAAGGGCAGGGATGCTATTTTGCCGAGTGCTTGGAGATCTTTAAGTCGACAAAATGCCATGAAGTGGGGAAGCTACAGACTGGGGCAGGAGGGGCAGCCACTGAGCTGTTATATGGTGTTATTAGGGCCTCCAGATCTACCCCAATTGTGATCCCCTCTGGGGGGGGGGACACTGGGTAAGTGGGGATGGGGGAAAGGCACAAAGAGGAGACCAACTGAATTTGTCCAAATGAAAAAGCCTCCTAGTTACAAGGCACCACTTCAACGTGATCCTCAAGTTAATGAATGTGGGACTAGAAACCTGAACTAAATGTGTTTGTTGGGAACATGTGTAACTGGTGAGCGAAATGGGATGGGCTGTTCTGCCCCCGCCCTCTTTTTTTGTGGGGGGGAGGTTAAAAAGAACAAAAACAAGACACCTCAGGACTTTGGGAGGAAGATCAGACTGACTGCTGGCTGGGAGATGGGGGAACAAAGGAGGGACATGGCTGCCTCCCCAACCTTCTCCTGCAATCCACTAGGACACCTTCCTTGTCCCAGTTCCCAAAAATCTTCTTACCAGCCTGGGCAAGGCAGCAAAACCCACCTGACATGGCCACCTTCAGTGGTCAGGACTGAGCTGAAGCCATGAATGTGATGAGAGACTTTGGTTCCTGCCGTCACCGGCTCCAATCCCTAGTATGTCATATTCCTCCCCCACCTTCAGTCCGCTTTCCTCTCGCTCCCTCCCTTGTGCCTTCTGTTTAAGGGTCTGGCTTTTCCCCACCAAGACTGTATCCTGCAGCACTCCTGGGAGCCTGTGACCAGAAAGGCAGCACCCAGTGGGGATGCAGATTTGCCAGGTTTTGGAGCAGTTTCTCCAACAGGGAGGTTGCAGAGAGGATTGGCTGCATAGCTGATCTTCTCCCGTTTCTCTGCCCCTGTATGTGTTGGTCTGGTTTTGTCTTCTAGGAAGGGGGCTCAGACTTCACAGCTACAGATTTCTATTAATGCCTCTTTTCCCCCACAAGACTGTTAGCACCATCTCCTAGCTGCCAGGTGGGGCGGGAGAGAAAGACAGGGGACACTGAGGGAGTGCAGGAGAGGGGTCAAGGCTAACTCTTCCCTCGGGTGGCCCCTGAAAGTGACCAGCACACCCCTCTGGCAGCAGCTCCTAGGTGAGGGGGGGCCCAGGGGGTCTTTGTGCAGTTCCCAGCCAATGGGAGCTGTGGAATCAGTGCTCAGGGCAGGGGCAGTGCCCAGAGACCTCCTGCCAAGGGACTGCAGAGACGGGATGGCCGCTTCCAGGAATGGCATGGAGCAAGGCCAGGCAGGAAGGCTGCCCTCACTCCACTGTGCTGCTGGGGGTCCCTGGGTCCTTTAAAGTCACCCAGGACCCTGGACAATTGCCCCCATCCCCCAATCAGCAGGCCTGCCTTCTACAAACTCTGCAGCAAAAGGGAACGGGAATAGGAACAAAGAGTTTCGTCAAAGTTACAGCCTAATTTGAAACACAGTATTGAGTGAGGTTTGCCACCCATCCAGTTTTCACCCAGATAGGCCGGCTTTCGGCTTGTGTGTCAAATGGCACCCAGACAAGCCCTGATGTCTGGGGTTTTCTGACTTGGCAAGGGCGGGGGGGGGGGGAAGAGAAGAGGGAGCGCAGAGAAGGGGCAAGGCCTCAGTTACCAGACACTAGAAAGGTGTCAGCCCTCTTTCCTCTCCCATCTTCAGTAAAGAGAGATAGCTATTCATAAGTGTGGCTGTCGCCATGGTCCTAAGTGGGCTGAGGTCTTTGTACTCAGTACCCCAACCCATAATATCAAGCAGTGACCTATACAGTGACAGGGTCAGGTTAACACCTTCAACACTTGGGTCAGTTTATTCTAGTGAAATTAACAGGGACATATCCAAGTTTGCCCACAGAATCAGTGGCAGAGCTGGAATTGCAAGGCAGGAGTCCTGGCTCCCCAGCCCTCTGCCTCTGTCTGAGGCCTTCCCTAGGGCAACAGCAAGGGACAGGCCTCTTTAAAGGGAAAAGTAGCCGCCCAGTTTGCATGGCTTGCGTGGCTGCTGCCAGAGAGCTGGGTCTCATTGCCAGCCCAAGGATGTTGGCACCATGGCCCTGCCTGCCGCAGCCTCCTAGGGCTGAGAGAAACCACACAGTTCTTGGTGTCATGAACACCTCCAGCTTCCTGCACCACAGTCCTCCACGCCCACGCCTCCCCCAAGAGCCCAGCGTAAGGAACAAGCCTGCACTGGAATGGATGGCAGGTCCAGGGGACCCAGTTACCCCTCACCTAGAGCTCCAAGAGGTCAGGGATGGACTGACCTGTGTCAATAGGACAAGACCCTACCTGGCCATGCAGCACCCCCTCTGGCCCTGGCTGGGTTTTGTGGTGCTTGGCATCCATGCACACGTTCAGCACCGATTCCTTCGCAGCACTGTCCAGGCAGGCAGCCAACAGCCCCAGCACGGCCCACCGGGCTGCCATCTCCCTGGGACCAGAGTAAGGGAGGGTGGAAGAGAAGACATGTTAGTGCAGCTGTCCAGATGAGACTGGGCGCCACTTGGGTGCATGGCTCCGAGCGCCCAGAGGGGATCCCCAGGCAAGAGCATCTGTGCTGCCTGCTATGGAGACAGGTGCTCTGCAGAGACCCATGAGAGAGCGGCCACAAAGCCTCCTGCTTCACTGGCAGCTTCCCCCCCGCCCCCGCAAACATCCCATCTGGGCACATGGGTGGAGAGTTCTATGGGCCCAGTGTGCCTGGGCACCAGGAATATTCCTGGCCTGGGGCCTGACTCCGGGTCTCTCCCTCAGTCCCACCTTCCACCCCGGGTGCTCCCCACCATGCATCCCACGGGCGATTTCAAACAGCCTGGGGCCCCCACACACCACCGGCAGCGCAGCCGAGAGCCGAGCAACTTCCTGCCTGCTCATGCCATGTGTCTGCTGGCTGGGGCGGGCGAGGAGAAAGTCTACACATGCTGCTCCCACCCCAAGCGCGCCTGTGGCCAATAGGAAGCTGCAGGGGCAGTGCCTGGGGGCAACAGCTTGTTGAGACCCCCCCAGCCTGCCCTGCCTAGGAGGCTCAGGTAACCACTGCACCCCCACACCCTCTCCCACCCCCCAAACTCCCTCTACACCCCCACCCCTTGTCCTAGCCCAGAGCCTGCACCCCTCACCCCCTCCTGCACCCCCACCCTCAAACCTGCACCCAGCACAGAAACACCACCCCAGAGCCTGCACCCCAATCCCCTGCCCAGGGCCTGCACCCCAGACCTCCTCTCCCCACCCAAACTCCCTCCCAGAGCCTTAGGCAGTTCAGGGGGAACTCTGGGCTTTCTGGGCACTGCCAACATTTCTACAAACCTGCTGCCCCTGCAGGAGAGAGGGGGAGAGAAAAGCCACAAAGCCTCCTGCTCCACAGGAGCTTTTACCCTCTAAACATCCCACCTAAAGCCCAGTGGGGCGGGCACTTCTCCAAACCCTGCCCCCAGCTTGACTGCTTTGCCTTGCAAGGGGCTCAGAGCCAAGCGCCCCATGTCTCTGCTCAGCAGGTGCTGGTTTCCACCCTAGCTCTGAGCTCCCCCCCACCCTATAGCCACCCATGGGTGCATTCAGGCCACTCCCTTTGTATTAGCCAATGATCCAGAACCAGAGACTGGCTACTGGGTGCCTCATCCAGAGAGTCACAGCAATGACCACCGAGCTGGACCCTGGCCAGCCAACACCACTAGCCCCACAAGCAGGCTTCCAGGCATGAAGCCTAGGATAAGATTAGACCTATTAGGTTGTATTTCTTCCCCCTTGTTTGCTCAGTGTTCTTCCAGAGAGGTGGAGGAAGCTAGCCCACGGCCCTGCAGCTCGCCCTGTCTGGTGACTTCAGGCCCCTGGGACAGGGCAACCAGGCTGGTCAGTTACACACTGCCACAACCTTGGGCTGCCAGGATCACAGGCTGCCAGAGCAGACTCCCAGCCCACTAACAGCGGGTCATGGGAGACTTAACAGTCAGTTATTGCTGTTCAGTTCAGGTCCTATTGGACTCCAGCCCCTGACATGGGGCTTTTACAGACTTTAGTCCATACAAGGCCTTGCGCTAGCTTCCAATTTCTATTTGGGCATCACTTATCCTCCCACCTCCCCTCTTGTGGGGGTCTCCTCTCCCCCACTCCATTGGGCCAAGTGGTTTCCTCTGCCATCTGGTATATCTGTGGTTTACTGGCTACGGTTCCACTATTGCAGTGGGGGAGGTTTAGATTGGATATTAGGAAAAACTTTTTCACTAAGAGGGTGGTGAAACACTGGAATGCGTTACCTAGGGAGGTGGTAGAATCTCCTTCCTTAGAGGTTTTTAAGGTCAGGCTTGACAAAGCCCTGGCTGGGATGATTTAACTGGGAATTGGTCCTGCTTTGAGCAGGGGGTTGGACTAGATGACCTTCTGGGGTCCCTTCCAACCCCGATATTCTATGATTCTATATTGCAGCTTTTACAGCAGCCCATCGCCCCCAAAGCACCACCTGTGCGCCCAGCCCAGGAACAAGGAGACACAGATCACAGCCTAGTGTTTTTTGGAAGCAATGCAGCCCCCTCTAGAAGCAAACAGCAGTTACAAAGCTGATCACATTGACACCCAAACACTAGGCCTGAGACACCCACCAGCCCCCATCACAACAGAAAACCATGAACTGCTCCTACCTTGCTGGGAAAAAGCCCATCCCAGCTGCTTCAAGCAAGTGCTCACCACAGCAGCCAGGCCTCTGGAGTCAGCTTTAATAGCCGAGTCCTTTAACCACAGCTGCTAACCCCTCCACGCAACCGGGTTAATGAGGCTTAATGGTCACCGGAGCTCGTTACCTGTAAAGTAGCAGTTTTCGTAAGAGCCAAAGAGCTCTGTGTGTTTGCTGGGGGGCAGCTGAGTCCCATGTTAAGAAGACAATCAAGGATTTGATCGCAAAGATCAGATGTCCGCCCAAGCCCTGGCCGAGGATGAGAACATCAGTCCCACCTGCTGGGCGTTCTTTGGAGCAGGCTTCTTTCTTTGCTCTGCAAATTGCCCCAGAGAAAGGAGCCAGAGAATGCCAAGATCAGCTGTCTAATCAGCTGGGGCCTCTATTCTAGCTTGTGTCCGCCATGAGCTGGGCAGCCCCAAAGAAGACCAGAGGGCCTTGCTCCGGAGCCGTGCTGGGCGTCACAGTCCATGAGAGTTGCCGGTGCTCGGCACCGTTCATGTTCATTCCCCACATTTGTAGCCCCCGTGGCTGCATCTAAACTTCTATTTTTCTTCACCTCTCCCCCAGGGGCAGCTCCAAGGAGTCTGTGGCCTGATGTCTCGGTCTAGGTGACAAGGGGGTACAAGCTCATGTAGGCCAGGTCCATCAGATGTGTTTCAAGGCAGGGTGGTCTTGGGAAGGATGGGACTCAAGATAGGTGGGCCCAGATCCTCAGAGGGACTTAGGCATTGCAATATCTAACTTGTAGGTGCCTTGAAAGTCCCTGCTATCCGCACACCCTGTGTTAGACGTCGAGGCTAAGGGTTCTCACAACGCATTTTTTGGAGGCCTCAGAGTGCGGCCACCATCTGTTGCTGGGGGCCGCTCTGAATACTGTCCTAAAATACTGAATATACTTCAGGAGAAACAAGCAAATCTGCACGTATACATGTCCAAATCATTGTCATTTATTTATATAGGATTTATTTTTTGCAGACTCAATAATAAAAATAATGTACAGTTGTCTCTATTCTTTACTGGACCTAAGCAGACTAGACACACAAATCAGGCACTTTGCACATTCTTGTCTTTTTTCTTTTTGTTTCTTTTGGGTTTTTTTGGCTGTTTTTTTGTTTTTGTTTTTGTTTTTTTTTAAGACTTGCTAGCTACTAAGTCTGCTGTGAAAAGTGATATTAGCAAACACGCAGGTGTCGCTTTTCACAGCAGACTTACTCAGCCCCGGCAAACCTGGGGACAAATTAAGTCCTGGATGGGGAGGTGGGTAGGAAGGCAGAGGGGGCCAGGGGCGATTGGAGACTGGGGGAAGCAGCAGGAGCCAGGGGTAATGAGGGACGTGGGGAGCTTTGGGCCAGAGCGTGGCCAGGGAATGGAGCCCAAAGCCCCATGCCCAGGGGACGGGGCCCGGAAAAGGAGCCCGAAACCCCGTGGTTGAAGCCCGGCCCCACCAGGTCCGGGAAGGTGGGGAACTCACACTGGCTGTCCGCTCCTCCAGCTTTTGTGTCTCCAGAGGGAGGCAAGGCCCACCCCCAGCTGGCGGCGCCGGGAGAGGGGCTGCTGCTTTCCCGCAAGAAAGCTACGGGTGGCCACATGCGGCCAGGGGTGGCTGCATTTGAGAAACGCTGGTCTAGACGCCCTATGGAATGACTGGGGAGAGATGGGATTCACATAGGGTTGTCAACCCTCCGGGGTTGCCCTAGAGTTTGCAGGAATTAAAGATTAATCTGTCCTGGACGATTAGACCCTGGGATGAAACCTCCAGGAATATGACCAACCCAAACTGCCAACTCTGGATCCACAAAAGCCAGCACGAGCCCAGGGGAGATTCCAAGGAGAAGGCTGTGTCCTCAGCCCTGCCCCTCGCATGGAGACAGGGGCTCACTCTGGGTCGGAGGGAGGTGTCGAGCTGGGCTCCGGATCTACAGCCAGGACCCCTCTCCTGGAGGGGAAGTGCTTAGCGCCATGCAAAACAGCTGGCAGGTGGAAGCAGCTGCCCCGCTGTGTGGGTGCTCACCCCGGACCTGGGAAGCTGTGGTTTGATTCCCCCCTTGGCCTGCTGAGGAGAGAGGCCTTAACAAGGCATCTCCTCTCTCTCCAGAGAAGGGCCAAACCCCTGACCTCTGGACTAGTTGGAGGCAGGGCTCCTGGGATCTCTCCCGGTGAAGTTGTTCCACTTGGTATTCAGGAGTGATCCAGTAGCCCAGTGGGGTGGGCACCCAGTGGAGAGGTGGGAAACTTTGCTCTACAAATCGCTTTGCTGTAGCAGGCAGAGAGGAGAACTCAACTGGGGGCTTTGCATCTGCTGGAGTGGGGGACGTTAACCACACGGCTGAACATTACCTGGGAAAACGCAGCCCCCAGCCTGGCTATCCTGTGTGAGGCTAGCTGCTCTCAGCGCATAGCTGGTGGCTCAGGCCAGGCGTGTCCCGGCTTAGCTCCCCCTGGGACTTAGGCGTGAGATAGGGTGCCTGACAATGGGATTTAGAAACCTCAGTCCATTTGCAGAGCTGGGCCTTGGGCTCACTTCCTGAGGCATCCATTGACCTGTTGCATCACCTCTGCCAAAATGCCTCAACCTCTCTGAGCTATATTCATCTGCTCTGTAGCTGGGGTGGGACAAACTGTTATTGATATGGGTGTTATGTTGCCTTGAGGGTCCAGCCGAGTTCAGGGCCTCATAATTCAAGGCCATAGTTAGAGACAGTCCCTGCTCCAAAGAGTTTACAGGCTAAATGGGGGGAAAGGGAAGACAGGAAACAGAGATGCCATAATTCACCCCCCATCAGCTAGCAGACCTAGGACTAGAACCCAGGTCTCCTTAATGCTACGCCAGTCTCTCTCTAAGCTGCTCTTTGGATGTTGCTTTGAACCCTTTGGAAGAGCTGACTTGGCACAATGGGGAATATGTGAGGCAGCAAGGGCTAGTGGTTAGAGCCAGATAAGCCGGCTACTCACCTTTGAGCACTGGGAGAGAAAACTCCATCTAAGCACAAATTGTTCCAGTTCTCTCCCCTCTGCAGAGGTGTTACCACAGACCCGATCAAACTGACAGGAGTCATTCACTTGAGTAACCTTCAGGGTAATCTCAATGGGATCCTGAGCCCTGCAGCTGGTCAGGGGTCCATGCCCCGGTGGAGCCGGCTGTGGGGGTTCTCCACCCCCAGATCCAGCCAGCATAGCAAGCCTGTCACACTGCTCTCCCTTTTGAAAAAGACCCATCCTCTTGTGTATGTATCAAACCAAATAAAACTCCGTAAACACAATCTTCATGCCAGGCTGATGTCCCGGGACTTCAACTGCTCCGTTTGGAAAGGAAGTGTCACTAGCAATAAGCAGGGGTGCCACAATCGGATTGGGAGTGTGTGGGCCCCTGGCTTGGGCCTCTGGTGATAGCTTGGCCATCACGTGGTTCCTCCCTTTTACTATCCCCTCTTCTCCAGAACCAGGAGAAAGGGCCCATAATTGAGTCCACGCTTTCAGATTCGAGGTTGCGGTGCTAAATTCACTGCCCAGACCAGTCCAGCTTCCATTGTGCAGTTCCAAGAATGCATGGCACCAACAAGTCACGCTTCCCCAATGCCCCATCAAATGGCTCCATAGTGTTCTCTCATCTGTCATTGTTTGCTATGCCTGTAACCTGGGCTGGAATAACCCCTTCAACAGTGAGCTGAAGGGGCAATGTCTCCGCCAAAGTTACCCTACATACACCAGTGGCATCATTCCAGCAAATTACAAGGCTGCATTTTCC
Organism: Lepidochelys olivacea; assembly: GCF_965140295.1. NCBI lineage: Eukaryota > Metazoa > Chordata > Testudines > Cheloniidae > Lepidochelys > Lepidochelys olivacea. The sequence goes on from NC_140411.1 coordinate 9,752,894, forward strand.
AATTATAGGGCATGTTTTATCCCCATGTTAAGGGGGATCAGAAAATCAGTCCCATAAGTCCACCCCTGATCAGAGTCCCATCCCACAGTAAAATCCCAGACTAATTTAAAGTTGTTAATTTCTATAGATTTCCTTTTACAAAAGCCATGTTGGCTTTTCCCCAACATATTGTGTTAACCTCTATTGACCCCTCAGATTTGTCACTTAAAAAGAATGGCTCAGGTGTGGGAATCTCCCTCACATTCTCTACAGTGAAGACCGATGCAAAGAATTCATTTAACTACTCTTTAACGGCCTTGTCTTCCTTGACTGCTCCCTTAGTACCTCAGTCGTCCAGTGGCCCCACGCACTGTTTGGCAGGCTTCCTGCTTCTGATGTGCTTAAAAAAAATTTGCTGATAGTTTTTGGGTCTTTTGCTAGTTGCTCTTCAGATTCTTTTTTGGCCTGCCTAATTATTAATTTTACACTTGACTTGCCGGAGTTTATGCTCCTCTCTATTTTCCTCAGTAGGATTTTGTTTCCAATTATTAAAAGAGGTCTTTTTTCCTCTAGCCACCTCTTTTACTCTGCTTTTTAGCCATGGTGGCATATTTTGGTCCTCTTACTGTTTTTTTGATTTGGGGTATACATAGAGTTTGACCTTCTGTTAAGGTGTTTTTAATTAGTGTTCATGCAGCTTGCAGGCATTTCACTCTTTGTGACTGCTCTTTTCATTTTCCATTTAACTAGTGTCCTCATTTTTGCATAGTTCCCCCTTTTCTGAAGTTAAATGCTACTGTGGTGGGTTTCTTTGGTATTTCCCCCCTACAAGGATGTTAAATTTAATTACATTGCGTTGGCTATTACTGACTGACTCAGGTATATTCACTTTCTGGACCAGGTCCCGTTCTCCACTTGGGACTAAATCAAGAATTGCCTCTCCCCTTGTGGGTTCCAGGACTAGCTACTCCAAAAAGCAGTCGTTAAGTGTCTAGAAATGTTATCTCTGCATCCTGTCCTGAGGTGACATGTACCCAGTCAATATGGGGATAGTTGAAATCCCCCATTATTACTGAGTTTTCTATTTTTGTAGCCTCTCTGATCTCCATGAGCATTTCACAGTCCCCATCACCATCCTGGTCAGTCGTATATTCCGACTGCTATCCTATTATTAACCAAGCATGGAATTTCTATCCATAGAGATTCTCTGGTGCAGTTTGATTCATTTAAGATTTTGACTATATTTGACTCTCTGCTTTCTTTCACATATAGTGACACTCCCCCGCCAGCACAACCTGCTCTGTCATTCCTCTATGTTTTGTACCCTGGTATTGCCATGTCCCATTGATTGTCATTATTCTACTAAGTTTCCGTGATGCCTATTGTGATGCTGACAGACCAGGTGGCAGCTCATGCCAAGGCCCCTAGGCCTCACTGATGGCTGACAGATGCACAGCTGGAAACACGTCCAGCTCACCTGTGTGTTGGCAGTGTTGAAGCAGACGTTAGGTTGCTAAGAATGTGTTTAGCCTTCATGAAAAGCTTGGAGGACGCTGCCTGCATTGATCTCATGTATCACATCTGCAGCCCAGGGTGGAAAGTGACATTGAGTGTTTGTGTAACTCACCAAGCGGGAAAGAAGCGTTGATTAATGGAGGGTGTGGGTCCTCTGCACAAGGCTCACTGAAACCAAGCGAGCCATTGTGAAACATCAAAGGACAAAGACTTTGTTGATTTCCCTCCCCCAGCCCCCAAAGAGGAGACGGGCGCCAACCCTTGTCCAATCAGTTTGAACTCTGAGAGAAGGGAATAAAACTCCCTGACCAGAAGGATCTGTATTCCTGTGCTGTTGTGTAACACCGACAGACCCCGGGTCGTCGGGGAGGGGGGCGGGATTGAACCTGGGACCTTTGGAGCTAAATGCATGAGCCTCGTCTGCATGAGTTAAAAGCCGTATGGCCCTTAGCTTAGGCTGTAGAGAAGACTCATTAATCTCTCTCTAAGGGGTCTCGGTGCCACTAGATGGGACAGAGCACCGCACCCAGGAGGTGTGTGGGTTACACTTGGACTTCAGGGAGAGGGCAAGACTTCTAGGCATGAGCAAGCATCCCTGACTGTTCACCTTGGCTTAGCCCTAAGGGCCTATAGACCTGGCTTCTTATAGATACTTCTATTACCTTTCGGAACCTAAGACTGTAACTCACTGGTGTGTCTCTGTTACCTGCTATAACCTGGTACGTAACTCGCTCATCTCCTTTTCCTAGTTAACAAATCTTTAGTTAGTCTGCTATAGGATTGGCTAGAAGTGGTGTCCTTGGGGAGAGATCTAGGGTACAACTGACCTGGGGTAAGCGACTGGGCCTTTGGGACTGGGAGTAACGTGAAGTGAGCTGTAGCTCACGAAAGCTGATGCTCAAATAAATTTGTTAGTCTCTAAGGTGCCACAAGTACTCCTTTTCTTTTTGTGAACTTCAGTGTGGTTTGTGGTGTGAGGGACTGTCACGGAGTGTGGGGGAGTCCAGGCCCTGCACCCCTCTTCCTGAGATTCACTGAGACTCTCAGCCAGCCAGTAAAACAGAAGGTTTATTGGACAACAGGAACACAGTCCACAACAGAGCTTGTGGGTACACTCAGGACCCCTCAGTCAAGTCCTTCTGGGGGAGCAGGGAGCTTAGACCCCAGCCCTGGGGTTCCCTGTGTTCCTCCATCCAGCCCCAAACTGAAACTAAACTCCCCCAGCAGGCTCCCTCCTGCAGCCTGTCTTCACATTCCTGGCAGAGGTGTCACCTCCCCCTCCCCCTCCTGGCTCAGGTGACAGGCTCTCAGGTCTCCCATCCCCAGGGCACATTCCCAGGTCAACACTCCCCCCTCCCTGCTGCGTCACATCGTCACATCTCTCCCCCCTTCGAGACTGAACTGAGCGGGGTCACTGTGACCTGTGACCTGGGGAAGTTTGGGGCCCCCTCTCTGGGACAGCGCATCCGCTATCAGGTTGGCACTTCCCTTCACGTGGACCACGTCCATGTCGTAATCCTGCAGGAGCAGGCTCCATCTCAGGAGTTTGGCGTTGGCTCCGTTCATCTGGTGCAGCCAGGTCAGGGGAGAGTGGTCGGTGTAGACGGTGAAGTGTCGCCCGAAGAGATAGGGCTCTAGTTTCTTGAGGGCCCACACCATCGCAGGCACTCCTTCTCGATGGCCGCGTAGTGTTGCTCCCAGGGTAGCAACTTCTTGGCAGGTACACGATGGGGTGTCTCTCTCCCTTTTCATCCTCCTGCATTAACACCGCCCCCAGTCCCATGTCTGAGGCGTCGGTGAACGCCACAAAGGGCTTGTCAAAGTCTGGGTTTGCCAGAACTGGGCCACTGACCAGAGCCTCCTTCAGCGCCCAGAAAGTCTCCTGGCACTGCTCGGTCCAGACCACCTTGTCTGGCTTCCCCTTCTTGCATAGCTCAGTGATGGGGGTGGTTATGGCGCTAAAGTGGGGCATAAATCTTTGGTAGTATCCTGCCAGCCCAATAAAGGCTTGGACCTGCTTTTTGGTGTGGGGAGCGGGCCAGTCTCTGATCACCTCCACCTTGGCTGGTTCCGGTTTTAGGCAGCCGCTCCCCACCCGATGGCCCAGGTAAGATACTTCAGCCATCCCCACCTTGCACTTCTCCTCTTTTATAGTCAGCCCAGCCCCCTGGAGTCGGTCCAGTACTTGTCTAACCTGGGACACGTGGTCCTCCCAGGTCTGGCTAAAGACACAGATGTCATCAATATACGCCACGGAAAAACTCTCCATCCCCCTCAATAGCTGGTCCACCAGGCGCTGGAAGGTGGCCGGTGCTCCCTTGAGGCCGAAAGGCAGGGTCAGGAACTCATAGAGCCCCAGAGGGGTGATAAAGGCCGATTTCAGCCGGGCATCTGCATCCAGCGGCACTTGCCAGTAGCCCTTTGTAAGGTCCATGGTGGTAAGGTACCGAGCTCCTCCCAGCTTGTCTAGGAGCTCGTCCGGCCTGGGCATGGGGAGGCATCAGATACAGTGATGGCATTGAGCTTCTGATAGTCCACACAGAACCAGACCGACCCGTCCTTTTTGGGGACCAGCACCACCGGCGAGGCCCAAGGGCTGGCCAATGGCTGGATCACCCCCAAAGCCAGCATGTCCCGGACAAAGAAAAGGAGTACTTGTGGCACCTTAGAGACTAACCAATTTATTTGAGCAAGTGAGCTGTAGCTCACGAAAGCTCATGCTCAAATAAATTGGTTAGTCTCTAAGGTGCCACAAGTCCTCCTTTTCTTTTTGCGAATACAGACTAACACGGCTGTTACTCTGAAACATGTCCCGGACCTCTCTTTCCAGGTCCTGAGCAGTTTTCCCTGTGACTCGGAAGGGGGAGCATCTTATCGGTGGGTGCGACCCTGTCTGCACCCGGTGGACAGTCAGATTAGTGCGTCCAGGCTGGTTGGAAAACAGCTGTCGGTACGGATGCAGCACCCCCCTGACCTCAGCTTGCTGGGCAGGGGTTAGCTGATCCGAGAGGGGAATTGTTTCCGGGGGGAACCAGCTCTGGTCCCAGGGAATAGATCTACTAAAGGGTCATCTCCCTGCTGCTCCCACTGTCCACACACGGCCAACACCACATTCCCCCTGGCATAATATTGCTTCATCATATTCACATGGTACACCCAGCGGTGGTGCGCCCGGTTCGACAGCTCCACCACATAGTTTACCTCCTTGAGCTGCTGGACAACCTTGAAAGGGCCCTCCCAGGCGGCCTGTAGTTTGTTCTTTCTCACAGGGATGAGAACCATCACCTGATCCCCGGTGGCGTAGGTACGGGCCCGCGCCGTGCGGTCATACCAGACCTTCTGCTTCCTCTGGGCTCTGGCCAGATTCTCCCTGGCCAGGCCCATGAGTTCAGCCAGTCTCTCTCGGAAGACCAGGACATACTCCACCACTGACTCTCCATCGGGAGTGGCCTTCCCCTCCCACTCGTCTCCCATCAGGTCCAGGGGGCCCCTCACCCTCCTTCCATATAACAGTTCGAAAGGCGAAAATCCGGTAGACTCCTGGGGCACCTCCCTGTACGCGAACAGCAGGTGAGGTAAGTACTTGTCCCAATCCTGCGGGTGCCGGTTCATAAAGGTTTTCAGCATCATCTTTAGCGTCCCGTTAAACCTCTCCACCAGCCCATTGGACTGGGGGTGATAAGCTGAGGCCCAGTCGTGCCGGACCCCACATTTCTCCCACAAGCACCGGAGCAGGGTCGACATGAAGTTGGAGCCTTGCTCTGTCAAGGCTTCCTTGGGGAATCCCACTCGGCTGAAAATGGTCAGGAGCGCATCGGCCACGGTGTCGGCTTCAATGGAAGCTAAGGGCACTGCCTCGGGGTAGCGGGTGGCGAAATCTACCACCACCAGAATGTGTTTCTTCCCCGACCGGGTCGTCTTGCTGAGAGGCCCCACGATGTCCATGGCCACCTTCTGGAAAGGCTCCTCTATGATGGGCAAAGGTCTCAAAGCCGCTTTCCCCTTGTCCCGGGCCTTCCCCACCCTCTGACAGGGGTCACAGGATCGGCAATACTGCCGGACCGTGGTAAAGACCCCAGGCCAGTAAAAGTTCTGTAGCAACCTCTGCCGGGTGCGCCGGATTCCCTGGTGCCCTGCGAGGGGGATGTCATGGGCCAGGTACAGAAGTTTGCGGCGATACCTCTGGGGGACCACCAGCTGCCTCCTGATCCCACAGGACTCTACTTCCCTTGTGGGAGCCCATTCTCGGTACAGGAACCCCTTCTCCCACAGGAACCTCTCCTGGCAGCCTCTCCTCATGGTCTGTCCCACACTGAGGTCGGCCAGGTCCCTGAGCTTCCGCAAGGAGGGATCTTTCCTCAACTCGGCCTGGAACTCAGCGGCTGGGGAAGGGATGGGGCCCGGTTCCCCCACAGTGGCCAGGTCTGAGGCCTCCACCTCTCTGAGCTGTGCCCCTCGGCGCTCCCTCCCCACCAGGGTAGGGTCCTGTGTCTTCGGTGTGGTACCCTCCCCGAGGTCAGGGTGCAGTGCCCCTCGCCGGCTCTGGCTACGCGTCACAACCAGGGCGGTCTGGGGGTTGCTTGGCCAGTCCTCTAGGTCTCCCCCCATCAAAACCTCAGTGGGCAAATGGTGATATACCCCCACATCCTTGGGGCCCTCCTTGGCGCCCCATTTCAGGTGTACCCTTGCCACGGGCACCTTAAATGGGGTCCCGCCCACCCCTGTCAGGGGGTCAGGTAAGTGTTGGGCACCACCCGATCTGGGGCCACCACCTCGGGCCAGGCCAGCGTCACCTCCGCGCCCGTATCCCAGTATCCATTGACCTTCCTCCCATCCACCTCCAGGGGAACAAGGCACTCGCTCCGGAGGGACAGCCCCACGCCCACCCTGTAAACCGAGCACCCTGAGTCCAGAGCCTCCAGCCCTCTGGCGGAGTTGGCCGGGGGTACTCTTCCCTCCTGAGCAGGTGGTAAACTGGTAGCCCCCCTTGCCTGGGCCGTCTGCCCCTCGTCCAGCTGAGTCCCTACCCAGTTAACCCTGGGTAGGTTGGGTCTGCTCAGTTTGTCCCTGAGCCCGGGGCACTGGGTCCGTACGTGGCCTCTCTGGCCACAGTGATAGCAGCTCAGGTCACGTTGGTCCCCTCGAGCGGGTCGGAGGGGCCCGACGCCAGGCGTTCCCCTTTGGAGGGGGTTCTCCCTATTTACCCGCTTGGAGGCTCCATGGTGACTCTCTCTCTGCATCGGGGGGGCCTGTCCTTTTGGGACTCCTCCCGGCTACCCCCTGACCGACTGTTCACAAACTCGTCGGCCAGCTGCCCTGCGTGCTGGGGGTTCTCGAGCTTTTTGTCCACCAACCACAGCCTCAGGTCGGATGGTCACTGTTCATACAGTTGCTCCAGTACGATTAGGTCAAGCAGGTCCTCTTTAGCTTGGGCCCCAGCTGTCCACTTGCGGGCATATCCCTGCATCCGGTTGACCAGTTGTAGGTAGGTGACCTCAGGCGTTTTACGCTGACTCCGGAACCTTCTCCGGTACATCTCGGGGGTCAGCCCAAACTCACGGAGCAGGGCCTCTTTGAACAGTTCATAGTCCCCTGCCTCCGGCCCTGTCATCCGGCTGTACACCTCCACGGCTTTGGGGTCCAGTAATGGGGTGAGGAACTGGAGCCTGTCTGCAGGGTCAACCCTGTGCATCTCGCAGGCATTCTCAAAGGCCGTCAGGAAGCTATCTATGTCCTCCCCCTTCTTCCGCTGGGCCAGGAAGCACTTATCAAAGCTCCTTGCAGTCTTGGGTCCCCCCTCACTCACCGCAGCCGGGGCGCCACTGCTCCTCAGCCTGGCCAGCTCCAGTTCATGCTGTCTTTGTTTCTCCTTCTCCTGACGCTCCCTCTCCTTCTCCTGACGCTCCCTCTCCTTCTCCTGACGCTCCCTCTCCTTCTCCTCCTGCTCATGTTGACGTTGTTTCTCCTCATGTTGACATTGTTTTTCATGGTCCTCCAGCTCCCTCATTTTCATCTCCCTCTCCCATTCCAGCCACATCTGCTCAAAGGATGAGGAGCTCCCCCGGGAGGATCCTCTGCTGGCTGCTGGGGTCAGGGTGCCCTCGGTATTCGCCGGGCTTCCCCCAACCCCTCCCCCAGGCCTAGGTAGGAAGGGTCTCGGGGTGTCCTCGGCAGCAGTCTGACCCCTCCCAGCCCAGTCAGGCCCCAGGGCCCACGCTGCGTCCACCGGGCGGCTTCCCTCAGGGACAGGGATCGGGTCATCCAAGCAATCCCTCTCCTCCAACTGGGCAATCAGCTGTTCCGTGGTGGACCTCCCAATGCACAGCCCCCTCTGCCTGCACAGCTCCACCAGGTCGCTCTTAAAGCGTTTAGCGTACATCTCTCTGCTGGCCACTCGCAGACCGGACAGCTTTCTACCGTTTCCAGGAAAAGCCCCTCGTGTGCCAGTCCTTCTTGAGGTCACTACCTCTTTGCCAGGGTCAAGCTGCAGACTCCTCCGCCCCTGGGACCGCTCGCTGCAATCCCCCGGGGGACCCTGTTACTGCAAAAGTCCTTCCCTGGTCACACACTCCCAGAGGTTAACCGCCCCCTGAAACCGTCTCTCGCTGAATCTTCAGCACGCCTGGTCCCCGTCAATCCCCCTTCATTTTACTGTTCCCCAGTCACTTACTGCAGGAAGCGCTGTTCACGGGGTGCAGTACATCCCACTGCTCCCACCAGTTGTCACGGAGTGTGGGGGAGTCCAGGCCCTGCACCCCTCTTCCTCCTGGCTCTGGTGACAGGCTCTCAGGTCCATCCCCAGGGCACATTCCCAGGTCAACACTCCCCCCTCCCTGCTGCGTCACATCGTCACATCCTCTATTCCAGCTTTTGTCTGCCATGAGCTGGGCAGCTGAAGCTCCCTGCTCCCCCAGAAGGACGTGACTGAGGGGTCCTGGGTGTACCCACAAGCTCTGTTTTGGACTGTGTTCCTGTTGTCCAATAAACCTTCTGTTTTACTGGCTGGCTAAGAGTCTCAGTGAATCCCAGGAAGAGGGGTGCAGGGCCTGGACTCCCCTCCACTCCGTGACAGAGGCCCCAGCTGATTAGACAGCTGATCTTGGCATTCTCTGGCTCCTTTCTCTGGGGCAATTTGCAGAGCAAAGAAAGAAGCCTGCTCCAAAGAACGCCCAGCAGGTGGGACTGATGTTCTCATCCTCGGCCAGGGCTTGGGCGGACATCTGATCTTTGCGATCAAATCCTTGATTGTCTTCTTAACATGGGACTCAGCTGCCCCCCAGCAAACACACAGAGCTCTTTGGCTCTTACGAAAACTGCTACTTTACAGGTAACGAGCTCCGGTGACCATTAAGCCTCATTAACCCGGTTGCGTGGAGGGGTTAGCAGCTGTGGTTAAAGGACTCGGCTATTAAAGCTGACTCCAGAGGCCTGGCTGCTGTGGTGAGCACTTGCTTGAAGCAGCTGGGATGGGCTTTTTCCCAGCAAGGTAGGAGCAGTTCATGGTTTTCTGTTGTGATGGGGGCTGGTGGGTGTCTCAGGCCTAGTGTTTGGGTGTCAATGTGATCAGCTTTGTAACTGCTGTTTGCTTCTAGAGGGGGCTGCATTGCTTCCAAAAAACACTAGGCTGTGATCTGTGTCTCCTTGTTCCTGGGCTGGGCGCACAGGTGGTGCTTTGGGGGCGATGGGCTGCTGTAAAAGCTGCAATATAGAATCATAGAATCATAGAATATCGGGGTTGGAAGGGACCCCAGAAGGTCATCTAGTCCAACCCCCTGCTCAAAGCAGGACCAATTCCCAGTTAAATCATCCCAGCCAGGGCTTTGTCAAGCCTGACCTTAAAAACCTCTAAGGAAGGAGATTCTACCACCTCCCTAGGTAACGCATTCCAGTGTTTCACCACCCTCTTAGTGAAAAAGTTTTTCCTAATATCCAATCTAAACCTCCCCCACTGCAATAGTGGAACCGTAGCCAGTAAACCACAGATATACCAGATGGCAGAGGAAACCACTTGGCCCAATGGAGTGGGGGAGAGGAGACCCCCACAAGAGGGGAGGTGGGAGGATAAGTGATGCCCAAATAGAAATTGGAAGCTAGCGCAAGGCCTTGTATGGACTAAAGTCTGTAAAAGCCCCATGTCAGGGGCTGGAGTCCAATAGGACCTGAACTGAACAGCAATAACTGACTGTTAAGTCTCCCATGACCCGCTGTTAGTGGGCTGGGAGTCTGCTCTGGCAGCCTGTGATCCTGGCAGCCCAAGGTTGTGGCAGTGTGTAACTGACCAGCCTGGTTGCCCTGTCCCAGGGGCCTGAAGTCACCAGACAGGGCGAGCTGCAGGGCCGTGGGCTAGCTTCCTCCACCTCTCTGGAAGAACACTGAGCAAACAAGGGGGAAGAAATACAACCTAATAGGTCTAATCTTATCCTAGGCTTCATGCCTGGAAGCCTGCTTGTGGGGCTAGTGGTGTTGGCTGGCCAGGGTCCAGCTCGGTGGTCATTGCTGTGACTCTCTGGATGAGGCACCCAGTAGCCAGTCTCTGGTTCTGGATCATTGGCTAATACAAAGGGAGTGGCCTGAATGCACCCATGGGTGGCTATAGGGTGGGGGGGAGCTCAGAGCTAGGGTGGAAACCAGCACCTGCTGAGCAGAGACATGGGGCGCTTGGCTCTGAGCCCCTTGCAAGGCAAAGCAGTCAAGCTGGGGGCAGGGTTTGGAGAAGTGCCCGCCCCACTGGGCTTTAGGTGGGATGTTTAGAGGGTAAAAGCTCCTGTGGAGCAGGAGGCTTTGTGGCTTTTCTCTCCCCCTCTCTCCTGCAGGGGCAGCAGGTTTGTAGAAATGTTGGCAGTGCCCAGAAAGCCCAGAGTTCCCCCTGAACTGCCTAAGGCTCTGGGAGGGAGTTTGGGTGGGGAGAGGAGGTCTGGGGTGCAGGCCCTGGGCAGGGGATTGGGGTGCAGGCTCTGGGGTGGTGTTTCTGTGCTGGGTGCAGGTTTGAGGGTGGGGGTGCAGGAGGGGGTGAGGGGTGCAGGCTCTGGGCTAGGACAAGGGGTGGGGGTGTAGAGGGAGTTTGGGGGGTGGGAGAGGGTGTGGGGGTGCAGTGGTTACCTGAGCCTCCTAGGCAGGGCAGGCTGGGGGGGTCTCAACAAGCTGTTGCCCCCAGGCACTGCCCCTGCAGCTTCCTATTGGCCACAGGCGCGCTTGGGGTGGGAGCAGCATGTGTAGACTTTCTCCTCGCCCGCCCCAGCCAGCAGACACATGGCATGAGCAGGCAGGAAGTTGCTCGGCTCTCGGCTGCGCTGCCGGTGGTGTGTGGGGGCCCCAGGCTGTTTGAAATCGCCCGTGGGATGCATGGTGGGGAGCACCCGGGGTGGAAGGTGGGACTGAGGGAGAGACCCGGAGTCAGGCCCCAGGCCAGGAATATTCCTGGTGCCCAGGCACACTGGGCCCATAGAACTCTCCACCCATGTGCCCAGATGGGATGTTTGCGGGGGCGGGGGGGAAGCTGCCAGTGAAGCAGGAGGCTTTGTGGCCGCTCTCTCATGGGTCTCTGCAGAGCACCTGTCTCCATAGCAGGCAGCACAGATGCTCTTGCCTGGGGATCCCCTCTGGGCGCTCGGAGCCATGCACCCAAGTGGCGCCCAGTCTCATCTGGACAGCTGCACTAACATGTCTTCTCTTCCACCCTCCCTTACTCTGGTCCCAGGGAGATGGCAGCCCGGTGGGCCGTGCTGGGGCTGTTGGCTGCCTGCCTGGACAGTGCTGCGAAGGAATCGGTGCTGAACGTGTGCATGGATGCCAAGCACCACAAAACCCAGCCAGGGCCAGAGGGGGTGCTGCATGGCCAGGTAGGGTCTTGTCCTATTGACACAGGTCAGTCCATCCCTGACCTCTTGGAGCTCTAGGTGAGGGGTAACTGGGTCCCCTGGACCTGCCATCCATTCCAGTGCAGGCTTGTTCCTTACGCTGGGCTCTTGGGGGAGGCGTGGGCGTGGAGGACTGTGGTGCAGGAAGCTGGAGGTGTTCATGACACCAAGAACTGTGTGGTTTCTCTCAGCCCTAGGAGGCTGCGGCAGGCAGGGCCATGGTGCCAACATCCTTGGGCTGGCAATGAGACCCAGCTCTCTGGCAGCAGCCACGCAAGCCATGCAAACTGGGCGGCTACTTTTCCCTTTAAAGAGGCCTGTCCCTTGCTGTTGCCCTAGGGAAGGCCTCAGACAGAGGCAGAGGGCTGGGGAGCCAGGACTCCTGCCTTGCAATTCCAGCTCTGCCACTGATTCTGTGGGCAAACTTGGATATGTCCCTGTTAATTTCACTAGAATAAACTGACCCAAGTGTTGAAGGTGTTAACCTGACCCTGTCACTGTATAGGTCACTGCTTGATATTATGGGTTGGGGTACTGAGTACAAAGACCTCAGCCCACTTAGGACCATGGCGACAGCCACACTTATGAATAGCTATCTCTCTTTACTGAAGATGGGAGAGGAAAGAGGGCTGACACCTTTCTAGTGTCTGGTAACTGAGGCCTTGCCCCTTCTCTGCGCTCCCTCTTCTCTTCCCCTCCCCCCCCCCCCGCCCTTGCCAAGTCAGAAAACCCCAGACATCAGGGCTTGTCTGGGTGCCATTTGACACACAAGCCGAAAGCCGGCCTATCTGGGTGAAAACTGGATGGGTGGCAAACCTCACTCAATACTGTGTTTCAAATTAGGCTGTAACTTTGACGAAACTCTTTGTTCCTATTCCCGTTCCCTTTTGCTGCAGAGTTTGTAGAAGGCAGGCCTGCTGATTGGGGGATGGGGGCAATTGTCCAGGGTCCTGGGTGACTTTAAAGGACCCAGGGACCCCCAGCAGCACAGTGGAGTGAGGGCAGCCTTCCTGCCTGGCCTTGCTCCATGCCATTCCTGGAAGCGGCCATCCCGTCTCTGCAGTCCCTTGGCAGGAGGTCTCTGGGCACTGCCCCTGCCCTGAGCACTGATTCCACAGCTCCCATTGGCTGGGAACTGCACAAAGACCCCCTGGGCCCCCCCTCACCTAGGAGCTGCTGCCAGAGGGGTGTGCTGGTCACTTTCAGGGGCCACCCGAGGGAAGAGTTAGCCTTGACCCCTCTCCTGCACTCCCTCAGTGTCCCCTGTCTTTCTCTCCCGCCCCACCTGGCAGCTAGGAGATGGTGCTAACAGTCTTGTGGGGAAAAGAGGCATTAATAGAAATCTGTAGCTGTGAAGTCTGAGCCCCCTTCCTAGAAGACAAAACCAGACCAACACATACAGGGGCAGAGAAACGGGAGAAGATCAGCTATGCAGCCAATCCTCTCTGCAACCTCCCTGTTGGAGAAACTGCTCCAAAACCTGGCAAATCTGCATCCCCACTGGGTGCTGCCTTTCTGGTCACAGGCTCCCAGGAGTGCTGCAGGATACAGTCTTGGTGGGGAAAAGCCAGACCCTTAAACAGAAGGCACAAGGGAGGGAGCGAGAGGAAAGCGGACTGAAGGTGGGGGAGGAATATGACATACTAGGGATTGGAGCCGGTGACGGCAGGAACCAAAGTCTCTCATCACATTCATGGCTTCAGCTCAGTCCTGACCACTGAAGGTGGCCATGTCAGGTGGGTTTTGCTGCCTTGCCCAGGCTGGTAAGAAGATTTTTGGGAACTGGGACAAGGAAGGTGTCCTAGTGGATTGCAGGAGAAGGTTGGGGAGGCAGCCATGTCCCTCCTTTGTTCCCCCATCTCCCAGCCAGCAGTCAGTCTGATCTTCCTCCCAAAGTCCTGAGGTGTCTTGTTTTTGTTCTTTTTAACCTCCCCCCCACAAAAAAAGAGGGCGGGGGCAGAACAGCCCATCCCATTTCGCTCACCAGTTACACATGTTCCCAACAAACACATTTAGTTCAGGTTTCTAGTCCCACATTCATTAACTTGAGGATCACGTTGAAGTGGTGCCTTGTAACTAGGAGGCTTTTTCATTTGGACAAATTCAGTTGGTCTCCTCTTTGTGCCTTTCCCCCATCCCCACTTACCCAGTGTCCCCCCCCCAGAGGGGATCACAATTGGGGTAGATCTGGAGGCCCTAATAACACCATATAACAGCTCAGTGGCTGCCCCTCCTGCCCCAGTCTGTAGCTTCCCCACTTCATGGCATTTTGTCGACTTAAAGATCTCCAAGCACTCGGCAAAATAGCATCCCTGCCCTTCCGTCCCCGGTCCTTGGCCGTGGCCCTGGCAGTGGTCTGATGCAGGAGCAGTCCCGCCGGGCAGCACTGGAGGCTGGTGATGCTGCTGCATCCACGGCATCCTGTCTGCCCCCCGGGCGAGCGGCCAGAGTCCCCTGCGCACCCGTCCCTTGCTGTGTTCCCAGTGTGCCCCGTGGAAAGACAACGCCTGCTGCACGGCCGAGACCAGCACGGGGGCTCACCAGGACCAGTCCTACCTGTACAGCTTCAACTGGGCCCACTGCAGGGTGATGCCAGACAAGTGCAAGTGGCACTTCATCCAGGACACGTGTCTGTACGAGTGCTCGCCCAACCTGGGGCCCTGGATCCACCAGGTCAGGGGGCGCTGGGCTGGGCGCTGCGGGCGGGAGAGCAGGCTGGCTTGGTGCATGTGCTCACGGCTCCCTCTAGTGGCGGGTCCAAATAGTGAGGAGTGAACTAGCACCATGCAGAGTGGCTCCTCCAGCTTGAGCGGTCGGGGGCTCGTGCTTTCTGTGCCGAAGGCCCCAGGTGCCATTCTCCACTGTCAGCTGGTGTCCCCGTGTCCCCCCAGGGCCCACTGCATGTGGGCAGGACAATCCCCTCAAAGCGTCCTGAGATCGGGAGGCTGCACTGAACGGCTCCTTTAGCTTCCCTCCCCGGGCGGTGCCCCGTGGGTCCTGCCATCCCCCCTGCTGTTTAGGACCCCAGAGAACCTGGCTCCAATGCTCAGCTTGGCTGGGTTTCTCGGTGGGACTGACGCTGCCTCTGTCCCGGGGTGAGGTGGGTTCGTGCAGTGTGTTTGCTGGGGAGGCAACAGGTAAGATGGCAGATGCTGCTCCTGGCTAGGGCTCTGCAATAAATCCAGGATCCCTTCCCTGGACGCCTGGGTGGCCTGCCTGGGATGCGGTTGAGCTGTAGATGCTGCCACACAGGTGTGCGGGGAGGCTGCTGTGAGGCTCTCCCATCCTCTGGGGCCTGGGCCTGGTTCTGCTGGGACACACACTGGCTCTGTTCAGTGGTGCTAGATCAGGGGGTGGGGGAGAGAATGTGTCTCACCCTTGCTCCCTGGGGCGACTGATGTTGCCTGCAGGGGGCCCAGAGCTGCCCCCTGATGCTCACAAGCCTGTGTCCTGGCAGGCGGATACCAGCTGGCGCCGGGAGAGGATCCTCAACGTCCCGCTGTGCAAGGAGGACTGCGAGCAGTGGTGGGAGGACTGCAAGGACGCCGTCACCTGCAAAGAGAACTGGCACAAGGGCTGGAACTGGACTTCGGGTCAGTGAGCGGCCGAGAACAAACTCTGCCTGCTGCAGGGGGGAGCTGGACTGCTGTACCCTGAGTGGGGCAGGGTCACACCTTGCTTATGGGTTTGCAGCTGTCTTAGAGGCCCAAGGGATGGAGGAGGGGCTCCCACCTCTCCCTGCCCCCTGATGGCAGCAGCCCTCAGACTAGCTCCAGACCCTGGGTGGGGGGCATGCGAGAGGAGCACCCTGGGAGTGAGGGCTGAGGCTGTAGTCTCCTCTGGTCTCAGTGCAGTCCCTGGCTTGGTTTGGACTAGGCAGGTGGATGGTCCCCTGGACTGAACTTGGTGTCCAGTGACCCTGGGGCAGCTTCAACTGTGGAGATGGTGCCCACGCTGGAGCAGGAGCCGGGAAACCTGCCTCCTGTGTGAGCAGAACTGCCTAGCAGGTGGCCATGGGGCTCTGGGGTCTTCCTTCCCATGGCGACTGGGCGTGTGGTGCCCCTCTACAGAGTTGTGGCCATACCTGGTTCTGCTTGCCAGTATCCCCTGCCTCCAAAGGGGGTTAGGGGCCTGGTCCTGGAGGAAGGAACAGCTGTGGAATCCTAGGGGCAGAGCCGGAGGGTGTAAAATGGGGCTCCCCAGTCAGGAACACACAGAAAAGGAGCTGGCAGGAGACCTGGATGCCGAGATGTGGGCTGTGAATGCCCCTGTACTTCCAGTGGGTGGAGGAGTGAATGGGGCTCAGAGTTGAGGCTGGAGTAGTGGCTGGCAGATAATGCACAGAGGAAGGATGACCCAGTGCTTGGAGCCTGGGACTTGAGACCTGCTTCAATTCCCTGCTAGTGACTGTAGGGGGTGGCCACTGTCTCACCACACTCCCAGCTCTTTCAATGTTCAGGAGGCCAAATAAGCAAACCAAGCCAAATATATTGTCGCAACCAATCCTGCACCTTGGCAGGGGGTCAGAGTAGGTAACCCTAGTGGTTCCCTCCTAAAGACCTCTGGTGCAATACAAACCCATTCCTACCTGCTCCTGCCAAGGGAGAGGAGTGTGTCTCACATGGCTAAGACCCAACCCACCAGTTTGTAACTGTTGCTTGGTGTCCCTGTATGCTGTGTTCTGTACCAGTACTGGGACCTAGACTGGATAGACTTTTGCCTTTGACAAGCTCTTAGCTAGTGCCAAGGCTGAAGGCAGTTTCCCAAAGTGTTGATCTTGTATTGGCTAGCACTGCTCTTCCATAGTGTGACCTTAATTCAGTCTCTGCCTCAGTTTCCCACCTGTGGAGAAGAGCACAGCCTTACCTTGGGGGCTCATGAGGATAAATGCACAACAGACCCTGGGGTGATGGAGGGCCTAGAAGGATCAAGGTGCATTGGCAGAGCTGTGGGGGGTGGGAAACCCCAGCTGGGCTAGTGGGTTCCTCATTCTTACTAGCCTCCATCTGGCTCTCCAGGCTGCCAGTCAGGGATCAATCCAGGAAGTGAGTGACATGGCTACAAGCCCTTGAACTTCACCTCACAGGGAAGGACAGTTTCTCCCACAAGCCAGCTGGGCTGTTGCCAGATCAGCCAGTAGCCTGGGATGGGCAGATGCCTAGCAGCCAGAGATGGGGAAGGCATCATAGATGGTGTCAAGCCACAGCTTGCTCACTGCTGCCCTCTCCCTCCCCTTCCAGGGACCAACCAGTGCCCCCGCAGCTCCACATGCCAGCCATTCAAGTACGTCTTCCCCCGGCCAGCGGACCTGTGCGAGAAGATCTGGTCCAACTCGTACAAATACACCCTGGAGCACCGGGGCGGCGGGCGCTGCATCCAGATGTGGTTCGACCCTGCCCAGGGGAACCCCAACTTGGCCGTGGCCAAGTACTACGCCCAGAACAGGGGAGATGCCTCTCCTGCACCATGGGCTGTCCTGCTCCTGCCTCCTGCTCTCCTGTCCCTGCTCTGAGCAGCCAGGAGCCTCTGGCAGCCCCACTGGCTTATACAGGAAACATTTTTGCTCGGGGGCATGGGGTGTTTGCCCTGCTTTGGGCTCTGGCCAGCAGAGTCGGGATGCGGTCTGGTTACTGCTAACTGCAGGTGGAAACTGTCTGGAACTGAGACCTTCCCAGCTTATGTAGAAGATTTGGGCAAAATAAACTATCCCAGCCTTGCTCTGCGCCTGGTTCCTCCTTCATAGAAACATCCTTCTGCTCAGTCCCCAGGGCTGCAAAGCTACAAGGGGGGCCCAGCCAGAGGCTCCTTGGGGCTCTCAGGTTGCCTGGCAGGTGGGTACCTTTGTCCTAAACTGAGGTGGGAGCTGGGCTTGGGCAGAGTATGATCAGTGAGTGTAGGCCTGGCTCCAACCCCTGCTCATCCCCCTGGGGGGCTTTGGGTGCTTTGACTACAGGGGGGCTGCAGAGCAGGGTCTGGGCAATGCAGACAGCGGCAGCATCCTCTCCTGCCTGGTGCTAGGAACCCCCTGTCCCTGGCTCCCCTCACTCGTGCATCCCCATCCCCTGAGCTCCTGCCACATGAGGCAGCTACAACGCTACACCCCCAAACTGGACATTGGCAAGGGACAGGTCCCGTCTCTGAATGCCGGCTGCGCTGTGTTCAGGAGTCCCATCCAGTGCCTTAGGATGAGTAACAGACCAGCTCCAACCTTGTCTGGTGAGGGCACAGCTTGTTCTTCATCCGCACGGGGATGAAAGCAAACCGTGGGGCATGGGAAGGTCAGAAGGGCTGGCTCTCCCCCATGGCGGGGCAGCAGGGTGTCTCTGATCAGAGAGCTTCACCCCCCCCCCCCCCCGCAAACCCTTTCCATCCCAAGCAGTGTCAAGACAGATCTTGGCAAAACTTCATGGTGGCAGATGTCCTGCCCAGCCCTGGAGCCCATGTAGGGACCCTCTGGGAAGAGGCAGGGCCTAGTCCAATGCCAGCCACATGACTACAGCTTTCCCTGGTCCTGCAGGATGCTCTCAGGGTTTATCTTCACCTGGAGCAGCACAACCCCCCCCCCCCCCCCACACACACACACAGGTGCAGCTGTGGGGCTTTAGGGAAGCCACTACCCCCCTCCCCCCCCACAGCTGGGAGAGCTTCTCCTGTCAGCATCACTAATCCCCCTCCCCCAGAGCCAGTGGCTATGTTGACCTAGCATGGTCTATGCCCAGGGCTATGGTTGGCCTGGCTACAGCACCCAGGGGTGTGGGTGGAGCAGTGTAGCTATTGCATGGGGCAGTAGGGTGGACCCGGTGTCAGTATGCCCCGGTCTCAGCTGGTCTGGGCAATGGCTGGGGCCTGGGTACAAAGAACCTGGTTTCCTGCTGCTAGAATTCCCAGGAGGCCTGGTTAGCGCGGGCTGAGGGCCCTGGGGAAGGAAGAGAAGTAACTGAAAGTGTGGGGAGATGGGGAGCTGCTGGCAGGGAGGAGCACAGAGCTCTGTGGAGACTCCCTGGGGCAGGGCTGTGGAACGACCCGCTGGCACCAGGCCCAGCAATGCTACTGTCTGCGGCTGTTTGAGCGCTGGGTGGGGCCTCCTGTGGCCAGTCACCAGGCTCTGACACTGGACCCAACCCTGGGGGCCTGGGTGCTTCCAAGCCCCCTGGCTCCAGGGGTTGCTATGAGTTCTGGCTGCTCTGGCATGTGCCCGGGCTGCAGGTTCCCCATCTAATGCCCCTTCTTGGGCAGCAGGCCTAGGAGGTCCCACTCCCTAGACCCTACTCTGTCCTTAGTGCCCCTTCTTCCAAATCTGCCCATGTGCCAGTTACAACAAGCAGCCCGTGGGCTCTGCAAGGGGCCTTTGCTCTCAGGCCTTGTCCACACAGTTGTTCAGGAGCAGCCCTGCCCAACAGCTCCCTGGGTAGCTGAGCACAGGAGGGTTACAGATCTATGAGAAAACAGACACTGGAATGCAAGTGTGTAGCCCTGGTGTCCCCCCCCGCGCTCGCTCTCTGGCTTGTGTTTGAGCTGCGTCTGGGCTCAGGCTGGATCAAGACTCCTGCGTGTTCGCGCTGCCGGACAAAGTCTGACTGGAAATAAGGTGTCAGTGTTTAACTATGAGAGTAATTAACTCTTAGAACCACTCTCCAATGTGAACGGGGGATTCTCCCTCCTCGGTGCTGTTTTAAATCCTGACGGGCTGGTTTCCTACGAGCTCTGGTTTCGCTCAGACAGGAATTACTCCAGGACGTGCCCTGGCTGGCGTTAGGCAGGGGATTAGACAAGCTGGTCACAGTGGGCGTCTATCGATCCCCTAGAGAGGTCGGCTCCTGCGTACTGACCCCTTTGCTCAGCACAAGCCATGTGCTAGGCTCTCCCTGTATGTTCCACAGCCCTCACCCCATCCCTCTGGGCCTGGCATCCTGCTTCTGGCCCAGCTGCCCTCACTCACCCCCGGGGGCCTTGGTATATTGTTCAAATCGACCACCCTGCCCCGTGCAACTTCCATGGGGACTCGTCACCAGCTACCAGAGCTGCCTGGCTTCCACAGTGAGCAGGGCCAGGTGGAGATGGGTGTGGGGCGGGCATCCCTTGCTCCAGCTCTGGCTCTCTTCATTGCGAGGCTCCTTTCCTGCCTCGTCCCCAGCCCTGGCTGTGCTGGGTAAATGGAGCAGGTCCCACCATGCTGCTGAGGCCCCTGACCTGTCCCCACCCTGCAGGAGAGCTCAGCCCCACCCCACCTCCCCTGAGCAGACCATCTGGTGCTGCCCAGATTCTCCTGAGGGCCAAGAGGTGGCGCTGTGTCCACGTGCGTCCCCTCGGCCATGGACCCAGAGCATCCCGAAGGCACCAGCCCAAGTAAGGCATGCAAGAGGCTTGCAGGCTGGGCAAGTCATCCCAGAGTAATGGTGCCCTCAGTGGCGTGGGGGTGAGCGTGCCCCAGATCCTGGGCTGTGCCCTTCTCAGGCTCCTTATGCCATGCAGCGGGAGGAGCTTGGATCAGGCCCAAGAGGATGGGCCCAGCGAGAAGGGCCGAGGGTGCGCCAAGCAGGGCCAGGGAACAGCCTGCGCCATCCGTGCAGTGGGGCCTGCAGGCTTAATCTCTTTGCTCGCTCAGCTAATTCTCCAGCCGGCTGAGGGAGGGTGAGCGGACGCCCCAGGCACCAGGAGGAGGGTCTGGGTCAGGGGTGCCCTGTGCAGCGGGGAGCAAAGATCCGCCCCCGTCCACTCCGCGGAGCCGGCTGCATCAGTGAGTCTCCACTCCTAATCCGGGTCATGCCACCCCGTCAACGTCTGCAGTGAGCAGCAGTGGGTGTCACCGGGCATACCCCGTGCAGACAGCCAAGGTCCCTGTTGTAATTGGCCAGGGCTGTCACCAGTCCGTGGCCCAAGCAACGGGGCCTTTGTCCCCTCCCTTGAGAGACCCTTCTACAGCTGCACCCATCTGACTGCCAGGAAGTTTCCCCAGCTAGTCCAAGCCTCTGTTCCACGTCTTCACTCCATCCCAAAGCTCCTCATCACCCCCCCCCCACCCACATACACATCCTGCACCTCCCTAACTAATTCCTCCTCTTGGTGTGTCGCATGGGCTGGGTTCTCCTGGCTCTTCGCCCAGCCGTTATCAACCTTTTTTCATTGCGGACCCCTGCAAAATTTTGAATGGGGGTGCAGACCCCTTCAGAAATCTTAGCTCTAGGCTGCAGACCCCCAGGGGTCTCCTGCTGGCCACCGATTGAAACCACTGCCTTCACCACCTCACAGCCCAGCGAGGCATGGGTGGCTCGCTTCACCGTCACCGTGGCAAACTCCCAAAGGCGCGTGGGCTCCTTGCAGAGCCATCCTGGACTGATCTCTGGCTGGGTCCGAAAGCTGATCTTGCTGGCAGGTCAGTTTATGTCCATCAGCGGCAATCTGGTTGTTCCACCAAAGCGTTTGGTGACCACGTGCTCGCCAGCCATGTAGTGGCCTTAGGATCCGCTGGTCTTCCAGCCTGACAAGGTGTCCCTAGCAAGAGAGCTGCCGAAACCGCCAAGGGAGGCGGTTGCAGAGTTTGCGTCGAATAGACTCATTTCTGGTCTTGTCCGGCCACCTGACATGGAGAAGCTGCCAAAGACGGCGAGATTCAGGCCGTCCGCCCGGTGCTCTTCAGCCTTCCTGGGCACCCACAGGTCACTGGTTGGCGCTTCTGAGTTCCCCTCAGTCACGCTCTCCAGCCCCGCTGTTTCCGTGTGTTGCTCCTCTCTGAGCTGCCGGAGCTTCCCTGGGGCTGCCCCAGGAGCGTCGATAACAGCAGGACACAAGCTTTTATGGCTTCGTTGAACGGCCCGACGACATTCTTTGACGAGATCGCAGATCGGGGCGAGGAAGGGAACTGAGCTCATGTGACAGATGGAGGGAGTGTCTGCACTACGGGGCGTAGCTAGATCACCATATCTGTGCCGGGAGAACCCTGCAGTATCACTGCAGCCCACCCCCACGGAAGGGTTTTCCCAGCACTGTGGGAACACTCCCTCCCTCGACAGTGCGTTCCTCCATCGCCCCAGCTGTGCCTTGCCCGGGAGTGAGGTTGGCCTAGTTCCACTGGCCAGGGGAGGAACTTACTGCTATCGGCCTAACCGTAAAGTGGAGACCAGGCCTTAGACTGCCGGGGGGCATTTGACTTAACACCACAGGAGAGCCTAGATTTTGACATTGAGTGCTGTATAAAAGCAATGCAGCACCCCCGGGTAAGGCAAGCAAGAGAGCCTGGCAATGGAGCTTGTTAGGTGCTGTACAACTCCCAGAGGCCGTGCTGATGGGCAGGGCGTGAATGGCCCGGACAGAACAGTGTCTCAACCACAAGTTACAGGGCATGAGGCAGAAATCACTGGGTGAGGTTCTCTGGCCTGCGTGATGCAGGAGATCAGAGTGGATAATCACAATGGTCCCTGGTGACTGTAAAACCCATGAATCTATAAGATTAAGACTGCCTCCAATTTGTCAACAAATGGACTTAAATTTATGAGCTTCTCCATGGTTTATGAGGCACAGAGTCTCTTCCACCCTTTTGCAGCTATTTTAATTCTAGTTGTATTCCTGCAGCACCTCCAAACCCCAGCCACAGACCAGACCACTCTGCCAGGTGCTGTAGAGACACAGAAAAACAAAGGTGGTCTCTGGCCAGAGGTGACAGTCTAAGGATAAGACAAGAAGTGCCCCAGACAGATTGACAGGGAGCACAAGGGAACAATGAGATACCACCGTACAGTGCGGTGATTGTGACATTCCCCTCTGGTCTTATCTGGACCGGTGATCTGCTAGGTCACTCCAATCCTCGACTCTGGGAGCCAGCCTTGCCCTGCTCTGCTGTGAGAACCCCCACTCCTGGGCTGTTCTCACACAGCCTCTGGCATGTAAGCTGCTCCCAGCTACCTGCAACCGAATGACACTAGCCAATGTCTCCAGTCCCAGACACAACCCTAGGAACCTCCGTCTTGCAGTGTCCAGTTATGCCCGTTGGACGCGGCAAGCTTATATGAGTTTATCAGTTTAACAAAGAAATTGATACATACCAGGCTTGTTATCCCAAGGGGAGCCTCTGACACGTTTCAAACCAAGCGCACTGCTTCAGGTAGAAGAAACAAACAGATTTATTAACTATGAAGATGAATTTTAAGTGATTATAAGTCAAAACACAACAAGTCAGATTTGATCAAATGAAATAAAAGCAAAACGCATTCTAAGCTGATCTTAACACTTTCAATGTCCTTACGAACTTAGATGCTTCTCACCACAGGCTGGCTGGTTGCTCTTCAGCCAGGCTCTCCCCTTTGATCAGCGCTTCAGTGGCTTGGTGGTGGTGTCTGTAGATGGAGGTGGAAGAAAGAGAGAGCATGGCAAACATCTCCTCCTTTTATCATGTCCTTTCCACCCCCTTGGCTTTGCTCCCTCCCCCACTTGAGTGTCAGGTGAGCATTAGTCTCTCCAGGCAAGATTAAGCAATTCCCCTGGTGTGGCCTCATGCAGGTGAGTCATTGTATTGTAGCTCCTTGCTGGACAATGGGGTTGATGGGTTATTTGACATCCCGCTGTGGCATTGGTTACTTTCCTTGCTGTTGCCTCTGGGGAGCTAATATCTGGTTGATTCCCCAAGTTACAGGATGTTTTAGTGACCACCATACAACACAATTCTCATAACTTCATATGCATTAGTGATATACATATATGGATAGAGAAATGACTTTCAGCAGATCTTAGACTTTCCTCTGATACCTTACAAGGCATGTGTGATAAATGAAGGGGGGGGGGAGGGGTAGTTCCCTTTTATGGACAGCCAGCCAGTTAGCTGTAAAATCCCTCTTGGTAGCTGTTCTCTGCTTGCTTTGCCTGTAAAGGATTAAAAAGTCCCCCAGGTGAAGAAAAGGAAGTGGACACCTGACCAAAAGAGCCAATGGGAAGGCTAGAACGTTTTAAAATTGGGAAAGAAACTTTCCCTTTGTCTGTTGTTCTCTGGAGAAGGAGACACAGAGCAGCAATGCTATAAGCAGGAATGCTGTGTAAAGTTTGAACCAGGTATGAACATTCACTTTCCATACCTTGAAGGAATCACTGGGACAGGGAGGTAACCCCCAGGTGCTTTTGTTTGCTTGTAATTTTTAAGCTGGTCCCCAAGAAAGCTATTCTTGGTACTTAATTTTTGGAATTGCTCTTTTAAAATCTAGCAAAAGCCTAAGTTCCAGATGTTTTTTCTTCCTTTTTGTTCTTAATAAAATTTACCTTTTTTAAAAACAGGATTGGATTTTTGGTGTCCTAAGAGGTTTGTGCAAATGCTGTTTAATTAGCTGGTGGAGACAGCTAATTTCCTTTGTTTTCTTTCTCAGCTCTTCCTCGGGGGGAGGGGGAGAGAGGGGTGAAAGGACTTGAGGGTACCCCACAGGGAGGAATTCCCAAGTGCTCCTTCCTAGGTGCAAAGGGTTTTTTTGGATTTGGATGCGTTTACTAAGCCAAGGTCAGAGAAAAGCTGTAACCTTGGGAGTGTAATACAAGCCTGGAGTGGCCAGTATTAATTTTTAAAATCTTTGCGGGCCCCCACCTTCTGCACTCGGAGTGCCAGAGTGGGGATTCAGCCTTGACAGCATGCTGTATATGTAAGATCCCGATGATATGAAAATGAGGAATATGGGGGGTTACAGTATGCTCCCCCAGGACATAGAATGTCACAGTGATTCCAAAATCAAAGTCTTCACGGAAACATTTCTCCTCCTTCTGAGCTCGCTGGTGTGTAGGGTCACTCTGGAAATGTACACACTAGTTTGTTATTGTAGGGTCTTGTGGAAGTTTGGGGGCTTCACCTCAGTGGTTTGTTATGGTAGGGTTGGTTGCGGCCTGTGTGCACTAGTTTGTTTTTGTACGGCTGGCCTGGGGTTGCATAGAATCATAGGACCCGAGGGGATCTCGAGAGATCATCTGGTCCAGGCCCCTGTACTCCTGGCAGGGGACTGGTTTGTTATCGTAGAGTCACGCTAGGGCTGAGCACACTGGTTGTTATTGTACAGTCAGTCTGGTCCTGTGCACACTAGTTTGTTTTTGTAGGGTTGCTCTTGATAAGCACTGGGCTGCACATACTGGTGTGTTATTGTAGGGTCACTCTGGGCCAAATATTGTAGGGTTTCCTGGCATGAGCACTGGGCTGTGGTGACACAGAGGCCCCTTGTTCTTTGCAAACAACTCCCGCCTCAGACCTGACAAACTCAGTGCACCAAACACACATCTTGCAGGAAATTTACCCAGAAAGAGTAACATGTAAGGCAGGGGTCGGCAACCTTTCAGAAGTGGTGTGCCGAGTCTTCATTTATTCACTCTAATTTAAGGTTTTGCATGCCAGTCATACGTTTTAACGTTTTTAGAAGGTCTCTTTCTATAAGTCTCTAATATATAACTAAACTATTGTTGTATGTAAAGTAAATAAGGGTTTCAAAATGTTTAAGAAGCTTCATTTAAAATTAAATTAAAATGCAGAGCCCCCCGGACTGGTGGCCAGGACCCGGGCAGTGTGAGTGCCACTGAAAATCAGCTTGTATGCCATGCGTGCCATAGGTTGCCTACCCCTTATGTAACGTATCTAGAGAAAGCTCCTGACTTATCAAGACTCATGATCAATGCGAGATGTATGTGTGGGGAATATTGAAGGAAGAATGTGTTGATATTGACAGTGTGCTTTATGGATGTGGAGTAGAAGTTAATCACCAGGGGATAGTGTGTCTCTATGATGGTCCATTCCAGCTGCAGGGAGTCATGGCCCCGCCCCGGTTAGCCAGGGATGTAATGCCAGGATTCAGTTGTCCAGCCTTGCTCCATCCCAAGATTATCAATGGAAACCCTGAAAGAAAACTGCAAACCTTCGAGACCAGTTGGAGGTGAAAATGGGACATTACAACACACAGGGGATCGCCCTGCCTATGAACAGAGACCAAAGGCTGTTCCACTATACCATGATGGGTGATCCCGATCCTTTCACTAAGGATGGAGACCTCTTGAGGGACAGGGGTGTTCTCATAAAAAACTGGATCCTGGGTCCTGCGAAGCCAGTCGGCTCCGCAACAGACTGAGCGGTGAGGGGGAAACCTACTGTATCAGCTGGGCAGGGGAACTATCGGTAAGTGTAGGCCCAGGTTCGCGTTTCAGGATTTTGTTTTGTCTGGGAACCATTTGTTTCCAGGGCTCTCGCTCGTTTCCAGTAGAATCTTTGTATTTTCTTAAACAAACCTTCCTTTGTTTACTAACAGGTGCTGTGTGGTTTACAGGAGCGGTGATAGAAGGTAACACTGATTAACTGTGGGGTACACTGCTCCTTGGGGGGCAGGAGAGGTGGGATTTCTGTGAGGAGCCAGTGCCAGGGACTGGCTATCACAGGGGAATGATCCAAAGGGACTCGGGGCCTGGGGTGCACCCAGTGTTAACCTGCAAGGCGAAGCCAGGGCTGGCCTAGCCCAGAGGAGAGTGCTTGAGTGGCTGACAGGCCAGTGATATTCGGGAGCTGACACCAGCCACCATAGGCAAGCACCCTCTCGCTAGGGGTAGGGGGTAGCCAAGGGACCCTCAGTCCTGGGTGTCCCAAGAACTGTCCTGGCTCTATGCACCGGTTCATTATTGCAGGGTCTCTCTGGGGAGGCCCACGCTGGTTTGTTATTATAGCTTCCATTCCTCCCTCTGCCTCCTGGGACCGCCTCTCTCTGGCAAGCTCTCGAGCGTGTTCCCCAAGTAATGGCTCACGCCCACCAGGCCCCTACCCCGCGTGGCCCACGGGAGGCAAGCCCGGAGGAAGTCGCAGTGATCCTACTTCCTTTTCCCACGAGGAGATCTACAGGGTTGCAGCTGCCTAGCTCGGTCTTAGGCTAGAGCTGGTGTCTAAAATACTCCGTGCAGCTCACCCATCCGAGCAGGGATTCGCTCGAGTGCTCCCTGCAGCTGCGGCTTGTGAAATTCTGCCTTCCTCTTTCTCCCAGGCCTTCATTTACATGCTGCAAGGCTGGGCACAGGCTGCTGTCCCTGGGGACGTGGCTAGAGGACAGGAAGAGATACAAGCCAGGTCCCTTAGGCGGCCTCAGATCCCTTCGACACTGAGCCCCCCTCGGACACTGTCTCCAGGAGGCCAGGGTGGTGCCCTGCACGGCTGGGCAGGAGACCTGCACTAAGCCCTTGGTCAGCGCCTGGCATGCGTGGGCGTGCATTGCTGGCGTGGGCGTACTGGCCCGCTGCACTCCAAGGGTGGGGCTACCCGGCACTCAGAGATGTGACTGCAGCACGTGGAGACTCACCCCAGCCAGCTTCGACCTCGCTAGCTCACCCCACAGCAGTAACCGTAACAGTGAAGCTGCCATAGCATGAGCTAGCCCTGCCCGCCCAGGACCTGGGTACCGGCTCGAGTGGCCTGGGCACATGCTAAGCCAGATCCACGCTAGCTCGGGTACGTGTACACGCAGTCACACCTCCTGACGGCAGTGTAGACGTACCCCTAGTGTGGACGCGGCTTATACTGGCAAAGCTAATGAGGATCTCGCTTAGTCCAGCCCTCCCTAACCCCCCCCATACAAAACAATCTATACAGGCAAAAGTGCAGCTTTGTCAGTATAACTGTGTCTACACTTGGGATCAGGTCAGGGATCAAACCCCTGCCCCACACAGCTACGTGTACAGTGTAGACCTGGCCTCATTCACTGCTACTGTCATTGGGTGTCATTGCATTGACTCCGCTGGGGTTCCAGCCCCTTCTCCCCATGCCTGGAGGAGGGGTGGGGTCGAGGGGCGGTGACTCATCAATCAGCTGTGACATTCCCCCTTCTGATTGGGAGGCAGCATGGGTGGGGGAGGCCCCTCCAGGGCTCTTCAGTTGTGGAGGGGGATCATCAGCGATCCAAGAGGTCCACAACCCCTGCGGCCCGACAAGGGAGAGCTGAGTCCCGCTTCCAGGCACCCTGCTGAGCTGTGGCTTCCCCTCTCCTTCCTCGGGGTGAAGATGTTTGCAGCGGGGGGAGGGGAAGGTTTTGTGCCTCACGTGCCAGTCACATCCTTATTGTGGGACAAAATGCAGCCCCCCTCCCGCCCCCCCCGGTTTGTACTGAAACAGGATTAAAGGGGAGGGTCTATTTGTAGCTATAGAGCAGTGACAGGTCAGTGGTTTGCTCACACCCTGGCTGATCTCCGCAGGGTGCTGAGTTTGAATCCTGATTCCCAGGCGATCCCCTCGCAGGAAGTGGCATGCCAGTCGGTGGCACCCTCCCCCGCAGCCAGTCCCGAAGCAATACCCCAATGCGGTGCTTGGGGGCGCTGTGCTGCTGGCAAAGTACGGCCATTTGGGTGAGAGGCCAGGCCAAGGGCCTTGCCCACTTGTGGATTTTGTTATTATCACCCGCCCTTCTGAAAGGCTGAGGAACTCTTTCCATACCGAGCCTGAGTTCCCCTCCTGATTTGCAGAAGAGTTAGCACATTAATGGTTAGCCTCACTAAATTCCAACTCAGGCAATTACATTCTGTTGCCCTAAATTCTTCTTCTGGTTTCAACCGGTGTTCTTCTTCACTTCCTGACTCAAATGGTTGTGCGATGATCCTGTATCTTTTAAACAAACAGCAGGATCCCATGCACACTTCCCCACCCCTGGATCCCACGGGAGTCCTGGATTCCTCCAGGAATCAAACAATAATCTTGGAATATGTCCAACCAAAACTGGCAACCCGACCCCCAGGCTGCTCTGTCTTCTCTCTCTCCTAAGCTCCTGTGAGCCGTGACTGGCGTTGTGTGTACTGACCAGTCAAACTGATCACACTTGTTCACTCAAACCGGTATTTTCCAAGAAGAATCATTCTTTACTCCACATGGACACTTCGCCATGAAATGTTTGGTTTTGACAATTTTTTTGTGTGTGGGGGGGTGTTTTTTGTTGAACCCCCCCATTTCTTTTTTGTTTGTTCAGTTTTGGTAAAACTGAAAGATTTCAACCACTGGAGCAAAAATTTTCAGGAAGCCCACAAGTGTTCACCCGACTAGCCACTTTTTTTTTTTTTTTTTTAAATTTTCGTTTGCTGTTTTTTTGGCTTTTCAACAAAATCCTGAGGAATCTGGAAAGAAGAATTTCAGGGAACACAGTTTCTAAAATGTCATCAACATTTTTCATGGGAGGAAATAAACCATTTCCTACCATGTTCTGTTACACAGTGGTGAGCACGTTGTCAGCCCTAAACAAATATGAAGTAAGATTATTTATTTAGTAGCATCTTGTGCCTCTAACCAAGATCAAGGCCCCATTGTGCTAGCTGTCTACTATACAAACATGTAGTACAAGACAGGGCTTTGGACTCCAGCTCCAGGAAAAAACCTGCAGCTCCACTGCTCCGGAGCTGCTCCACGCTCCAGATCTGGGCTTCGCTCCAAAGCCCTGGTACAAGACAGTTCCTATTATGAAGAGTTTGCAATCTAACTAGACAAGCCAGAATTATTATCTTCCTTTTATAGAGGAGAAATATCAAAGCACAGCGCTTAAGTGATCTGCCCAAGGTCCTGCAAGCAGTGGCTGGCGGGGTGACAAGCAGGGATCCTAGAAATCTGTTTGCTACAGAAAAACCCAGCATTTGCGTTTTTACAGAGAATCTTTAGTTTTTACATTTTGTGAACAAATAAAAATATATTGAGTAGAACCGCATTTATCCGAGCCTCCAGTATCCAGCTCTCTGTATTAACAGAACCACCAGCTGAGACAGTCCAAGCCCCAGCCACCTGGGGGCTGATTGCCCCAGTCCTGGTGCTGTCAGCCCCAGGTGGCTGGTGGTTCTGTTAATACAGAGAGCTGGATAATGGAGGCTCTGAGAAATGGGATTCTACTAAGTTCAGCGTTTCATTTTAATGGTGGAAAAACACGGATTTTTATGTTTTTTTTATCAGAGAATGTTGGGGTTTTTTTATCGCGGAAAACTAGGATCCCTGGTGATAAGCTGCAGCTGCAATCCACCCCAGAGGTGGCAGCCACATAAAGAACCTTTTAAATGGGATCCTTCCCAATGGAAGGTGACTAGTGCTACAAGGGAGACAAGGCATGGGAGGTAATATCTGTTATTGGGCCAACTTCTGTTGGTGAGAGAGACCAGCTTTGGGGCTTACACAGAGCTCCTAGATCTGTGCTAAAACACAGATCTATAAAGTATCAGAGGGGTAGCCTGTCTCCACAAAAATAATGAGGAGTCCGGTGGCACCTTAAAGACTAACAGATTTATTTGGGCATTAGCTTTTGTGGGTAAAAAACTCACTTCTTCAGATGCATGGAGTGAAAATTACAGATACAGATATAAATATACTGGCACATGAAGAGAAGGGCATTACCTTACACTTGGAGAACCAGTGTTGACAAGGCCAATTCAGTCAGGGTGGATGTGGTCCACTCCCAATAATTGATGCATCTGAAGAAGTGGGTTTTTTACCCACAAAAGCTTATGCCCAAATAAACTTGTTAGTTCTAAAGGTGCCACCGGACTCCTCGCTGTTTTTAAGTAATTGATGAGGAGGTCTCAATACCAAGAGAAGGAAAATTGCTTTTGTAGTGAGCCAGCCACACCCAGGCCCTACTCAAGCCCAAATTAATGGTGTTGAGTTTGCAAATAAATTGTTTCAGAGTAACAGCTGTGTTAGTCTGTATTCGCAAAAAGAAAAGGAGTACTTGTGGCACCTTAGAGACTAACCAATTTATTTGAGCATGAGCTTTCGTGCGCTACAGCTCACTTCATCCGATGCATGCAGTGGAAAATACAGTGGGGAGATTTATATACACAGAGAACATGAAACAATGGGTGTTACTGTACACACTGTAACCAGAGCGATCAGGTAAGGTGAGCTATTACCAGCAGGAGGGGGCGGGAACCTTTTGTAGTGCTCATCAAGGTGGGCCATTTCCAGCCCTTGACAAGAACGTCTGAGGAACAGCGGGGGGATAAACATGGGGAACTAGTTTTACTTTGTGTAATGACCCATCCACTCCCAGTCTTTAAGACCCAGGCACTGTCCCTGCATGCAACTGATGAAGTGGGCGGTAGCTCAGGAAAGCTTACGCTCAAATAAATTTCTTAAGTCTCTAAGGCGCCAGGAGGCCTCCTGTTCTTTTTGTGGATACAGACCAACAACGGCTGCTCCTCTGAAACCCGTCCCTTTAAGGGCAGCCACCCGTTGTCACGCAAGGCTGCAGGAGGAAGTTTATTCATCACTTATGATGCCACTAGCTACCTTTTTCGGCCCGGGTGGCTGCGTTCGCCCTCTCCCTCCACGGGCTGAGCAGACATGCTCCGACGGGCGGAGCGGGACCGCATCTAGCAGGAAGAGGGCGCGCTGCGGGGAAGCGGCCCCGCCTGCGGGAGCGGTCCCGGGGAGGGGAGGGGAGCCGCGCCGCGCCGCGCCGGGCCGGCCCCAGGCGGCGAAGGGGGAGGAGAGCGGCTGGCCAGACGCTCGGCAGCGAGGGGGCGCGAGCGGCCCCGGCGAAACTTTTGCAGCCGCGCCCGGGGGAAAAGCCCAGGCGCGAGCGGCGGCGCTTGCTGGTGCTCCCCTCCCTTCTCCTTTTTTGGGAAGGGAGAGAAACCACGCGGCTGTTTGCTCAGGAGCAACTCCCCCCCCGCGGCTCCTGCCCGCAGCCCTGAATGTCCCATTGTCCCGGGAGCTTGGCCCCCGCCCCCCCGGGGATGTTGGAAAACCCTCGCCCTTTGCTCCGCATCGGCGCTGGCGCGGGGGCGGAGGGGGCTTCCTGGAGGAGGAGGGAGCCCGTGCGCAGCCCCCGCTCCGGCTCCTCGCAACTTCTCCTCCTTTTGTTCTGCAGGAGGAAACTTTCTCCCCGGCCCGGGGCAGAGCCGGGGCGGGCTCCGGAGGGGCGCCCGGCGGAGCAGACTCCGGCCAAGGAGGCGGCGGGGCGGGACCCCTCGGCCTGGGCTCCCCGCCCCCGAACCGCGGCGGCCCCGGCTGGGTCCCGGGGGCCCCGGACAACGCCCGCGGCGCGCCCGGCCCCGGCCCCGGCCCCGCGGCGCGCCCGGAGGGAGGCGGCTGCGCCCTGCCCGGGGGGATGTTAGCCCCGAGCCGGGCTGGGCTGCGGGCGCTTCGCTGCCCATTGCCCCGGGCGCTCGGGCTCGGGGGCGCTCTGGGGCGGCCTGGAGCGAGCTGAACTTGGTTGGTTGGTTTGTTTTCGGTTTTGGTTTTTGTGGCGGGGGTTGCCGCCGCCCTTGGCGACCTGAGCGCGGGTGTCCCCCCCCCCGCGGCCTGAGCCGGCCCCCGGGAGGGGCATGGCGTGCGGCGCGGGGAGCGGCGCCAGCCCGGGGCCCGCCAGCCCGGCACCGCTCTGGTACCACCGGGACCTGAGCCGAGCGGCGGCGGAGGAGCTGCTGGCCAGAGCCGGGCGAGACGGCAGCTTCTTGGTGCGGGACAGCGAGAGCGTCTCGGGCGCCTACGCCCTCTGCGTGCTGTGAGTCCTCCGCCCGGGCGCCACGGGGATGGGCGCGGGCGGGACGTGGAGGAGGGGGGGGGAGGATCAGGCACAAAACCCCCTGGCCTGTGCAGGAGACCAGCAGGGCAGGGGTCGGTGCAATGGGCTGGCGCGAGCGGGCTTGTCCCGGCTGCGGGTACCCCTGCCCCGGGGCTGTATGTGCAGTGTAAGGACCGGCGGCGGACCCTGACTTCCCTCCCCGGCCCAGCCGAGCCCAGGGCGCTGGGGTGCCCCAGGGACAGGGCTTGCCCCCGGGGACTGGCTTTCCTTCCGGCCGGCGCTTCGGGGGCGGGTAAGCTCAGGGAGGAGGGGGGGCAGGAGTAAGCCCCCCACCCCGGGGGCGGGCGGTTAGATCTGCTGTCACCAGATCCTGCAGCGTGCTCTGCCAGTGTCCCGTACTCCGCCCCAGCCATGGATCAAGGCCCCCCGTGGGCTAGGGGCTGTACAGAACAGACAGCCCCAGAGAGCTGAGAAAGTTAGAGGCCATAACACTCTGTGTGTGTGTAGGGACAAGCTCCCCTACGCAGAGCTGTTTGTATAATGGACACCAGCATCCAGGTATGGCGGTTGGACCTCAGACCTGTGAATCGGGTGGTCCAGCTGCACATCTCTCTTGGGCAGCGGGAGTCGGTATAATTGGGACTGTAGTGCCTAGAGCCAGCCCCAACCAAGGTAAGGGCCCCAAGGTGCTACCGGAGACCGCCTTGAAGGATTTACTAGGGACAGTGGGTGGCAGCAAGATCGGGCTAGGGCGGGAGGGGGCACCTGAGGCACGGACCAGCCATGTGATTCGCCCCAGGTCAGGCCGGGAGGCTGTTGCGGGCCTGGGATTTGAATCCAGACCTTCCCCAGTCCATGAAGGTTTTGCTTGGCGGGTTCTCTGGCTCCAGTGATGGGAGTGACAGAAAACCCCAAAATGAGGTGAAATAAACCCAGGGCTGGGGGCCTAGGGTTCTACTCCTGACTCTGCTACTGATTTGCTGTGACTGTTAGGCATGTCCCTTAACTTCTGTGTGTCTCAGGCCAGGTCTACACTTAAAAGTGAGATAACCTAGCTATGGTTCTGTGCAATGGAATTAGGTCAACCTAAGGCCCTGTGTAGACGCGGCTGGGACGAGGGAAGAATTATTCCATTGAGCCATTTACCAGCGGGGTGGGGTAGCTACATGGATGGAAAAACCCTTCTGTTGATGTAGGATGCGTCTATGCTCCAGGTCAGAGCTGGGCCACTGCAGTGTAAAGTGAGGGGGTGATCCTGCCTCCCAGTGGGGCAGGGCTGGGTTGTTGGGTAAAGTGCTAGCTACAGGTCCCCTTCCTTGACTGGCCTTGCAAGGTAGGATGCAAGGTGTCTGCAGCTGAAAGAGATGAGAAGGCAGTTCCCTCTTTGCTCATGGCGTGAATCCCACAGCACTGTGGGTCTGGTCCCCTGCAGAGTCAGCCATTCCCCCTCCCCGACATGGCGTGTGGGCCTGTCCCACATTAGGATGGGGGAGAAAAAACAGAACCCATGATTGAAACCCCCCAGACATGGGCAAGGGGTTCTGGGGTGGGGGATTGGAAGCTCAAGTGATGGGTGGGACTGTAAGAGCCAGCTTAGGTGGGCCGGGGCATGAGATGACCTTTGAGGCTTTGATTTTGAAATCAAAATCCTGCTCCTGCTCTTGGGGAGTGTGACAGGGAGGCGTTTTTCCATCGTTAACCCCCCCAGCCAGTCCCCTTTCCAATTGTTGGACACTCGACTTAACTCGCAGCAGCTGGGGCTCAAGGATGTGCTGGAGCCCGTGTAGGGTCAGCGCCGATGCCAGGCACCTTCCAGTGCTGGGGGAGCCGGGTTCCAGGCTGCGACGTTCAGATCAGAGCTTCGGCTGAGTTTACAAGGGTGTTGTAGGTCCAGCCCATTACTCTCTAACAAATCTCTGGTCAACTGGGACCCCTCCTTGCACAGAATTTCACAACCGCCTGGCTGCAACTCAAATCCACCTGCTTCTAAAGCCCAGAGTCCTGCCACTTTTGCTGAAGGAGAATCCCCATGAATTAGCAGTCTTGGGCCTATGCCACACAGTGGAGGAGTTTGAATTCCATCCAATAGAGGTCAGTGTTCCATGTCCACACTTGGCAGCTCATTACAGTAGCAACGGGGGCCAGTCACAAAACTCAGAGCGGCATCCGGACTTCCTCAGACTTGTTTGGATCCAGGCCTCATGCTGCCTCATGTTGCATCCTTTCACTGTGCAGGTCTCAACGCTGGGCTCCGTGCAGCATCTGCTGGGGGTGGTTTGTCCTGTTTCACTCTAGAAAGGTCCCATTGTTGTGCCCTGACTTTCCTTTCTCTGCAAATCTCACCCGTCCCGGCTCCTTGTCTTGGTGCCTGGGAAAGGGTGCATGGTCGCCCCACTGACACGAACCCTGCCACGGGGCTAGAACTTGGTGCTTCCCAACATACTAGGTCAGCCGGCTACAGGAGGGCAGCCGAGAGGCCTGAGCTGCTCCGTGACCTTGAGCAAGTCGCTTCCTGTCTCTGCACCTAGTGGGTGGTAGGTGGTGGTAAGAACCTGCCTGCGCTGGGTGTTTGTAGCAGGCCCATCTTGGGCAGCAGCCACTGGTAACCCATGGCTAGGGCAGGGAGGGGGAACTAGAAGTACCAGCTCTCATTAACCGTGGCTGCAGTCCAGTCGGCCCACGCCGGGGGCCATCAGTCTATCCCTTTGAGGTGTGTGTCCTTAGTGGGCCAAGTGAATCCGTGAGCCTGCAGGGCTCGGGCAGCCTGTCCAAACTCCCTGGCGCAGCCGATTGCCACTGGCAGAGGGAATGAGACATCCAATGGGGAGATGCCCAGTGAGGCCGTTGCCAGGTTCCCTATGGGTGCCCACCTCCCTTCTCTGATACGGCCCTGCCAAGGGGACAGTTATGTTGCAACGTCCCGGCAGGGCTGTGTGCAGCATAGTAACTGTGTCATAGGTCCTCTACTGCTACCGGCTAATGGGGATTCTCCTTTAGCTCAAGTGGCACGGCCTGGGCTTCTTGGAGCGGACAGATGAGGGGGGTCTGTCTCTGCTGTGGACAGGTGATGACCACCGGGAAGCCGCAGGTAGCTGGGGATATTCTGCCAACACATTGCGGTGTGTGGCTGTGGGACTGGGGCCCTCTTGAAGCCTAGGGATCTCTGGGCACTCTGCCAATCAGCCATTCGGGCCCCTGATTCCAAGTAAACAGGTGGAATGTGATGTCCGGACTCCGGGAGAGGGGTGCAGCCAGAGGTTAGGGAATGAAGAGTTTTTTTTGGTACGGCAGCTTCCGCAGACCCGCCTGGGAGCAGTCTGGGCTCACACTGGAACCCCTGAGCAATGAATTTGGGCCTCCCTTCATGAGCCAGGCAGCAAGTGTCCCTGCTTTGTGCTTTTATTACAAAATCCATCTGCCCCAAGCCAAGCCAGTCAGCTGCCTGCGACCGCCCTCGTCGCAAAGGTCTGGGGATCTGTACGGATCCCTTCCTCTCAGAGAGAGGAAACTATCCTCTAGTCCGGCCCCTCGGCGCCCGAGCAGGGCTGTGCTGGCTGGTGTTTCTTTAGAGGCGCTGGTTCTGCGGGTGACCTGGGCTGAGTTGGGTTGCATGGGCAGGGCTGAGGTCCGCTCACATGGTAGCCCTGGAGGAAATGACCTGGCGATTTTCTGTCGCCTCGTGGACCAGTTCCGCGATTCTTTCAGTCTTGTCTAGTCAGCGCTGCTCGGGGGCGAGGCGTTGCCGAGGCGCTGTGCTAACTTGGCCGCTGGCGTGGGGGACACGCGGGGGTTTGGGTGGCGGCGGGGATGCCGCGCGGCGTGGGCAACGGCACGGCCGGAACGCTGCCCCTCCTGCCTGCGCCATAGGAAAATCCCCGCGAGTAGCGGGCACTCGAGTGACTCTGCATCTGCCCTGTCGCGAGCGGAGAAACCGCTCGCCCGCGTGCCAGTCAGTGGAAGTATTCCAGCTTGGGTAGCAGCAACATCGGGAAATCCCAGCCCGGAGCAGGGCCCCCCGAGTTCCGGTGGGGACGGCTGTAGGGGAGAGGGTCCTGGAACAGAAAGTATTTGAGAAATACCACACTGGAGGGAGCTTGCGCCTTGCCGAAAGCCACAGGGCAAAGCTGGGCTGGGAGCTCAGCGCTGCGGGATTCACCATTTAGGAGCCCATCTTTGTGAATCCTGCCCCCAGCCCTGTGCTCTAGCCACTAGCACACGCTGCCTCTCAGCCCACAGTGCCGGGGGGCTGGGCTGCGCCGGGCTGGGTGCTCTGGGCACCCTGACTGTTTGCCCGCCTCCTGCTGTGAGCTCCTCCTGGCCTTGGAGCCCCCGAAGGGCTGGCCCTGGAAAAGCAATTTCCTCTCTTCGCAAACACGCTCCAGCTGCTGCCCTGGGCACAGTGCCGAGTGTGCCCGCTCCCTCCCCTCATGCATGGTGCCTTTGTGCTGTGGTGAGAACGCTCTGTTCCTTCGCGCCGCACAGAGAAGGGCCAGCTTTAATTACACAGCCCCCCACCCCCCTGCTTTCCCACGGAGAGCGCTTCCCTCCTCCCCCCGCCCCCATGGGCTTTCCACCCTCTCCTTGCTTGTTACCACCGGGCTGCTGCCTCAATGGCAGCTTTGTGTCTCCTTGGGGCCTAAGGAGAGCCCCGGCAATTGCACTGTAGGTGCTGGACTGGATCTTCTCCCCTGGGCTCCCTGCTGGGGGAGGGGGCACGCGAGTTTCCATGGCTCTGTCACTGTTTGGCCTCTTGGCTGAGACTCATCCTCCCCCTCCCCACCGCGAGATGTGGTGGGGGCGCTTGTCCGCTGGGCTGAGATGGCTCAAACTCGCTTCAGCTAGGCCCCCGAACAGTCAGGGGCTGGTGTTGTCTGTAAATGACAGCAGCCCTGGGCTGGATTCAAACCAGCGGCTGAGAAGGGACGGAGGCTGGATCTTTCATGGGCTGCCTCTGCCTTGCCCACCGCCATTTCTCCATCCAGGCAAATGGCCGGCAGAGACCTGGGCAAGCTGCCCTGCTCTGACCCAGCTGATGACTGGGCTCCCCGGGCCTGGGTCTGTTGCCCGTCCTGGATCCCGGCAGCTCTGTGTGGGCTTTTCACCGAGAGAGAGGGCACGGAGGTCGCCTGGCGCCGTGTGTGCCTGAGTCGCGGAGGGCAAAATAAACCACTGCTGGGACCTAAAAATAACTCTGCGTGGAAGTTGGACAGGGAGTGTTCCTGGGTTACAGGAAGGCAAGCGGGTTCCTTAACCCTTCGCAGGGTTCCACCTTCACAGATGCGCTGGCGGCCCCTGGGGAAATCTTTAAATGTGGCCGTCTCCTGCTGTCACGCCTCGCCCCCTGTCCCGGGAGGAGCTGGCGCCCCTGTGGGTCGGTGTGAAAATCCGGCCTGATGGCTCTGGTTCGGGAAAGGTTGACTAATGATTAACGGACGCGAGGGGTGGGTGGTTACAGGCGCCTCAGGGGAGGGTGCGCTGGAGGGTTTCAGGAACTGATTAATCTGCAAACGGCTCTTTAACCCTTTATCCACGGAGCCGTGGTAGAAAGTGTGATGGAGAAATCAGCGGTGAGCTCTGAAGGCTCCGGGTTTTGGCTGATCTGAGCCAGTTGAGGCTGCAGCACTGGCTTGGCCCTGAAGGAAGGACGGCCTAAGGGGTTCTGGTGCCATGTTGGGAGGCCGCCAGGCAGTTCTCAGCTCTGCCCCGGACTCCATGTGACCATGGGCAAGTCACTTCATGTCCCAGTGCATCAGTTTCCCAGCTGGGAGTAATGCCGGTATTATCCTTTAGCTGCAGCATGGGGGCCCCGGGCTCTCCCTGCACAGAGCAGGGCCCTGTTGCGCTGGGCGCTGTACAAACCCAGACACTCCCTGCCCCAAAGAGCTGCCTGGCCCAGCACTGCCCTGCTTCCCCGGGCGGAGTGAGGAGGGATACAGTCTAGAAAGCAGAGCACTCAGCTGTTAGGGTAAAAGTCTTACCAGCGCTTTAGATCTACCTACCTCTGCCGGGAGAGGGGTGCAGGGTGCATTCCCATTGCTCTACCTTGCTGATTCGTGACCTTTTCCCTGCAGCCGCTCCTGTTCCCCCAGCACTGGAAAAGCCTGTAGGAGCCCCATCCGCCCCCTTCTCCCCAGGCAAGGCCCCTGGCCGCTCCCCCCCTCCCCCCCATTGTCCGGCTCTGACTCGTCCTCCCCATTGATCTGGCTAACAGAGCAGGTATTGACCCGCGGGCCTGCTGCCGGGGCAGGCGCCAGGGAGCAATGCCGCAGTGTCTGCTGGCACTTGCCGAAATCCCGAGAGGAGGGAAGCTGCTGACCTGCCGACTGGCCCCTCTCGGGGTCAGTGGGGTCAGACCAGCCTTCAGAGCCTGCCCGCTGTGGGCTGGGGATCTCGTCCGACTGGCTCAGCTCTGCCGCTTGCTGCTGGGCCGAGCGCTGGGGGTGAGGGGTGCAGCCAGACCCTGAAATCAGCAGGAGAGGAGAATCTTTATTTTTCTGCCCCCTGGCCCCAGGGCAGAGAGCTGCCAGGCGGACAAATGAGAGGATCACAGCTGAATCCAGGGGCATGCACCCAGGCACCCTGGGCCTTTGAGGGGCGCTCCTGACTCGGGGTGCTGATCCCCCGTGCAGTGCAGCAGTCGGAGAGGGCATTAGCATGGGGGGGAGGGGGCCCTGTTGGGGGAGGGGATGTTTGCCCAGGAGGGGATGTTTGCTCGGCAGTGGGGGAGACATTCTTCTCGCAGAGGTTCTGCCGTATTGATTTACAGAGCAAAGGCCACCAGCGCTGGCAGCTCGGCCGGCCGCGCCGGGCTGCTGGAGCGGAGATGGCCTGAGCCCCACAGCTGGGAGGCTTGGAGCCAGGTTGCCGAGCCATGGCATTCCTCTGTCGTCAGCTGGTGCCCAGGCCCCAGAGCAGCAGGGCGTCCCTCCCCTCCCCCGCCTGGTTGAATCATCGTCAGCACCCACCGCATGGAGCCTCAGGGAAACTGCACGGATTATCCAACCCGTCCGGCTTTGACGAGCTCCTGATGTCAGGGAGGGCCTGGCCAGTGCTGACTGCTGCCAGCCCCATCCCCAGGATCCATTCCCAACCCCTGCCACGTCCCCAGCCTGGTACATCTCCCTCCTCTCCCCCACCCCCCGCCTCCAACTTCAGAGGCAGGAATGGCCATGCGGCATCAGACCAGAGCTGATGTCCTGACAGCAGCCAGGACCAGCTGCTTTAGAGGAAGACACCCCCGCAGAGACAGGCAGTTATAGGGGAGAGAGCCTTCCTGACCCCCTCAGGCAGGGGCTGGTTTAAGCCCTGAAGCCTGAGGATTTATATCCCTTATGCATTTTAATCCTGGCTACCATAACTGCAGAGATTCTTCTTATCTCTCTACCTGTCTTTACTCTAGCAGAGTTCTTGTGGCAATGAGTTCCATGAGTTAACCACACAGCACGTTTTCTTCGCTCAGTCGTACATTCTAGTGCCTTGCCAAGATAACTGGTTCCAGGCGGCAGCTCTGTCTTTTCTCTCACTGCCGCGGCCCTGGTGTGACTGAGTTGGTTCACTCCCTTTCCCTCTGACTAATGGTAATTTGTATGACAGCGGCACCCTCTGAACCCAGGGCTCCATTGTGTAGCCCCGCAGCCCCCAGCGGTGTCTTATTCCTCGTTACTTTCCTCTGAGCATCTAAAATAGCCCAGACGCATCAGCCCGCATCGGGGCCTTGCCACAGCCCCACTGCAGCCCAGGGAGATCGGGGTGTAGTAAATAGCTGGCCACTTCACACAATGGCTCTTTGTGTTGCTCAGCTGCCCGCTGGAGCTGAGTCGCTGGCTGTCAGGGTGGGATTAGTCAGGAAGAAATCAGTAACCCAGCCCTCCGGGAGCCCCGAGCAGCATGTGACTTCCACAGGCCCTTGAGTCAGGGGAGAAGCTGGAGCCTGCAGAATACGGCGTGGCTCTCCCAGCATCTGGCCAGGGCTCCCCACAGGGGGCATTGGCATGGGTTTTTCAGTGTGGGCATGGGGGTGGGGAACAGGGTACACCTCTGGGCTGCCCCAGACTGGTGAGCTTGCTGCCCGTGTCGGCTCTCAAAGCTGAAGACGTGGGGTGTGGGAATTGAGGCGTCTGGGTTCCATTCTTGGCTCTTTCACCGACTTTCTCGGCTCCGTTCCTCAGTTTCCCCTTCTGCAAATGGGGAATTGCCACCCCTCCCCCGGCTGCCACTCGGGCTGGGAGGGTTCACGCGGGTAGAGGGGTAAGCCCTGTGCATGGAAGGCCTATGGAATAGTTTTCATCATCATCATCCTGGGAACAGCGGATAGCGGAGGTTCCTCGACAGCATGGAGCTAGGAAATGGGTTGGGGGCACCCGCTCCGACGCTGCGCTCACCCCCTCGTTCCCACTGCCCCCTGCCCTTGCGTCTCTGCAGGGGTGGGGTCTCTCTGCAGGGACGTGCTCTGCTGTGCTTGCTCCCCTCATCCTGTGAGGTGCCCATGCCCCTGCAGGGCTCTGGGCGGGGGCTAGTGGTGGCATAGAGCAGGGAGTTCTGGCGTGGCAAGCAGATGGGATGCCCGTGGGAGTTGGAGCTGGTAGAAGGAAGTTTGTACAGGCTGAGCTGGCATCTAGCCAGGCGTCTTGTTTTCACAGCTCAGGGTACCGCCAAATACATCTTTGCAATGGATCCTGGCCCCATGCTGTTCATTCCAGCAGCGTGTCCTGGTGGGTAGGGTCCCTGGACGGAGATTTGGGACACCTGGGTTTATCCATGGCTCTGCCTCTGACTTGCTGGGTGACCTTGGACATTTCCCCTCTCTGTGCTCCTCTCCCCTCCATCTGTTTAGCCATCAGGCTCTCCAGGGCAGAGTGGGTCTCTCGCTCTGGGTGCAGCCCTTGTTTCTAATTCATGGAAGGGTGTGAGAGA
This sequence comes from Lepidochelys olivacea, assembly GCF_965140295.1. NCBI lineage: Eukaryota > Metazoa > Chordata > Testudines > Cheloniidae > Lepidochelys > Lepidochelys olivacea. The sequence goes on from NC_140411.1 coordinate 9,793,629, forward strand.
ATTTCCACCCTCTCTCGCTGACGTGCAGCCACCTCTGGGGTGAAGCATAACGGTTGTTTCCCAGCACACAGCGACACACTGCAGCCGTTCAGGACAGGAAGGGAAGAAGATTATAATGGATCCATTTGAAAACTGCAGGGGAAATTGACGGAGGCAAGATGGAATTAACCATGCTGACCAGGATATTGTGGCCGGTCCAGGGGATCGAATAAACTCAAGGGATCGGGCCCTCTTCTCCAAGAACGGCGCCCCCGAGGCTACACGAGCAGAATCCCGTGCCGCCCTCCGCGCTCCCCCTGCCTTTGCATTCCATACACAGCCTCACAAGTCAGAAATTCATCTGTAGAGACTGAAAGGAAGGGGCCGAGCGGTGACTGCTGTTGGCTCAGTGCTGAGTCAGAGCGCTGGGTGCCGAGTCACCCGCCCTGCTTCCTGCATCACCCTTGCTTGCCCTTGGAAATCTTCCCTCCAAGGCCTGGCCTGACCCTGAGCTGGGGAGAGCTCATGAGAAAGCAGCTTGGGGCTGCCTGCATACAGCTAGTATTGTGTTAATTGGACGCAAAGGGAAGCTGGGGCAGGTGCTGGGAAGGAGAGAGACAGGAAATAGAAAGCAGAAGGACTGTCAGATTTCATGCAGATCTTTACTGGAAGGGGGCGTCCCCTGTTCCCTGGCAGGTTCTTACCAGCAAACAGGTCATTAAACTAGAAACTGACTTTCAAATCACCCTTGATTTGCATACTTCAGGGATCAAAGTGAAAGGCACCAGCCCTGAAACTTCCCCTTTCATAATAGCAACTCTCTGCATCTCTGGATCTCAAAGGACTTTACCGAGGCCAGTATCATCATCCCCACGGGGGGAAACTGAGGTACGGCGCAGAAGAGTGACTCATCCCTGGCATTGACCAAGCGAGGAATAGAACCTGGGGCTCCTAAAGCCCTCTGCAGTGCTCTGGCCACTAGACCTTACTGATTCCCAGGCCTTGGCAGTAACAGCACGACCCATTGCCCTGTCAATGTGCCTCAGTCCTGTGCCAGCGGGACCACCAATATGCTTGTGAGGGGAGCTCAGATGCCCCTAGGGTCGTTACTAAGTGCAGGGGGGTTGCCTGAGGGATCTCAAAGCAGAAGATGTTCTCGTATCTTGCGGTCTTCAGCCCCCTGCGCGTGCTTTGGATTTAGTTGTGGGGAGTGAGTTTGAAGGGTATTTCTAAGATATTCATCATAGAACAAACCATTCTGTGTGTTATGGCCCCTTGTATGTGCCGGGTGCTGCAGGGACCCTGACTGAGATCAGGGGCCCCTTGTATGTGCCGGGTGCTGCAGGGACCCTGACCGAGATCATAGACACTGCGGGTTAGGTTGGCTTGGCTACAGTGCTCAGGCATATCGATTTTTCACACCCTGTGCGTTGTAGTTTTAAGGGCGGAACTGGCCTAAGTATCGGCAGGTGAGAGCCAAAGTATGGTCATGGACGGACAACTGGCCAGAGATGGGAATGAAAAATAGGCTGAAACGGTCTAGAATCATAGACTAGCAGGGTTGGAAGGGACCTCAGGAGGTATCTAGTTCCACCCCCTGCTCAAAGCAGGACCAATCCCCAGTTTCTGCCCCAGCTCACGAAATGGCCCCCTCAGGGATTGAACTCACAACCCTGGGTTTAGCAGGCCAGTGCTCAAACCACCGAGCTCTCCCTCCCCGCTCTGTTTCCATCGTGGCAGCAAGCGCCCCGTGGAGGGCTCAAGGCTCTGAAAAATTCTTTCAGTGCAAACTCCATGAAATTCAAGACTTTGCCACTTACACAGTGATGAATTTTACTAGTGTGTGCACAAGTCTCCCGATGTCTTCATATATACTGACTTCAATGGTAGCCATATGCATGTAGTAGGCCCCGGGTCATTTACTGTATGTATTAATGATCTGGACAGGGCAGAGTTGCCGACCCTGAGGGGGTGGAGACCCAGCTTTCCTGGGACAGGCTCCGCTAAGGAGAGCCAGTCCATCCCAAGCCATCTCTGAGTCACAGGTGTGAAGGAGGCCGTTCGCTAAGGAGCTGTCAGGTTTCGAACCCGGAAATCTTTCGCCGCTCTGCCACCACGGTGCGCCAAACCACTGCCCCTGCCCAGCAGCCTTCCTGCTAACGGCCGTGTGCCCAGGCAGTGTGCTCAGAGGTTGCCAGCTTGCGAGAGAGGCCCCAGGAGGAAGAGGAAGCTGTTGTTTGCCGGTTGCTGCCTGGCCTTGCCATGCCGGATCCTGCCTCTCCACCCCCTGAGCCAGCCCCTCGTGTTGGATCCTCCAGCTGCGCTCCCCTGCAAGAACTCTGACCGTTGTCCGGGATTGCCTTTGTTCCCCATCACCCTCCCCGTCACCCACACACATGTGGCTACGGCTCTGGGCCACCCTGGCCACTGGACGTCTAGGTCTAATGAAGGGTAACGAGGGCTCAGTTGGGAAGGTCCTGAGAAGAGGGTTTTCTCAGGGGAACTGGCTAGGGGGAACCTGGGAGAGGTGCTCCAGAGGAACTACCCACCACTGCAGAGGAGAGCTGTGCGGCTAGACCTTTGCAGGGCCCGAGCCCAGAGGGCACCCTTCCCCAGATGATGGCAAGAGGCCAGACTTTAGAAGGGGGTCCTGGGCCAAGAGGGTTTTACTGGTAAGGAGGCTGGACAGAGGCAATGGATTGGCTGCAGGGGAACAGACAGACCAAGGTTAACTTGGCCCCTCCTGGTTAGGAGGCTGGAGGGAAGGATTGTTTAATCTTGGGTTAAATAAACCAGACCTCTGAAGGGGCACTGTTCCCAGCAGAAAAGCCTCATTGAACTCACTGCAAACCCATTAGGGGAAACTGAGGCAGGCATATACCCCCAGCCCCCCCATGGCTCTGTACCGGGCCACCAGGGTGTGTGGGGAGAGACATGTCAGTCTTGACTCAAAGGGGAGATCTAAGGGTGAAATTCCCACTTTAACAGGGGGTGAGCAGTAAAGGGGCAAAATGTTCAGATGACACAAAATTATGTAGGTTAGTTAGGGCTTGAGAGAACAGTGAGGAATTTCAGAGAGACCAGACCAAGCTAGGGGAGAAATGGCAAATGAAGTTCACTTTCGATAAAGGCAAAGTAATGCATCTTGGAGGTGAAGAATTAAACTGGTCATGCACCTTCCAGGAGTCTAAATTAACTGTATCAACTCTGGGATGGGACCTAGATGTCACTGCAGCCAGCAGTCCTCTGCTCCAGGTGCAGCTGTGAGAAAACAAACAAACTAGGTGTTACAAGAAGCTGATGAAAGGAAACGTTTTCTCACCTCATGTGCATGCAGACTGTGGAACTCCCTGCCACAGGAAGTCATCAAGAGCAAAATCTTAACAAGTCTGAAAAAGGGCGTGGACGGTCACATGGAGAACAAGAATAACCAGAGTTATAATTAATGCCAACAGACAGTTTGGCAGCGATATTAAACCTCAGTCTGCAGGGCTCGAGCTGATCTGTAACAATCAGAATCCAGGCCTGGTCTACACTGCAGAGTTAGGTCAAGGTGAGGCAGCGTACATCAACCTCATTAAGTCAGCGTGCGCTCTCCAGCCGTGCTCCAGCTGGCGTAAGCGCCCTACTACGCCGACGACATAACTCCACCTCCATGAGGGGCGTAGGGCTTCTGTGGGTGTAGTTAGGGCCATGCAGTAGACACTGCAGGTTACTTATATCGGCTGTTGGCTGTCAGTGTCAGTTTGCCGTGAAATTGACAAGAAAGCCGGGCCAGCATCCCACAGTGGGTGGGGGGCTCCAGCAGGAGCCTGGCTGCCCTCTGGGTTCCCCACTCCTGGCTGGGCTGCCCACCAGGTCCCTGCTCCCAGCCTAGCTGCTGCCCGGGCTCCCCGCTCCCTGCAGGGAGTCAGGCTGCACTGAGGCTCCCTACTGGGTGGCCAGGAGCTGCCTGGACTCCAGCCACAGAGCTTCCTGCTGGGAAGTTCCCCCTAGCCCTTTGCCCTGAGAAAACCCTCTTCTCAGGACCTTCCTGGGGGCAGCCAGGCTCCCAGTGGTGGGAAGTGTGGAGCTGAGAACCCAGGGGGGAAGCTGGGCTCCCAGCAGCGAGGAGCAGGGAGCCAAGAGCCCGGGGAGGCAGCCAGGCTCCCGGGAGGGGGGAGCCCAGGCTTTCAGCCCTCCCCACTGCCCCTCTGAAGTCAGTGGAAGCACTTCGGGTGAGGACGCGCACCACGAGCAGAAGGAGGTTCTGTAGACGTGAACCTATCATAGGTTGACTGAAGTGTCCAGCGTAGACGTGCCCTTAACATACAGGCAGATTCCCCCATACCTGTCTGCTGGGGTTCCCACACCTTCCTCGGAAGCGGCTGGGGCTAGCCCCTGCCAGAGCCAGGAGCCTGGGCTGGACGGAGCCCGGGGCTGAGCCAGCATGGGAACGCTCTCCGGGATTATTATTCCCATTTGACAGAAGAGGAGCTGAGTCACAGAGAGATTAAGGGCTAGATTCTCATCTCTGGCTGAGCTCAGCTCTTTGCAAGGGCGTGGGGAGATGTCAGGGACCTTCCTGCAGCTCCTGGCCCTGGTGACCCGTCTGCACTAGTCCGGTGTAAATTCGAATAGTCTCGGGGCTGCCCTAACCTCGGCGACTGGGCCAACAAGTCCGCTCGTCGCTCGGTGCCCCCTTGTGGCCAGGCGTGGCGTAGCCGCTCTCCCACCCCCGCCGGCCGTCTCTCCAGAGCCGTGCTGGTTTCTCTGCCAGTGACTCGGCACTCCGGCCGGGTCGCCATCGTAACCCCACCCCGGCCAGAGTCACGGCTGGCTGAACTAAACGTCCAAAAATGTCTTTTACACAAACAGAATCCTTCCGCCTTCTCTGGGGCCCTTCCTCAGCCTCTCCTGGGCTCAGCCTGCAGCCCCCCTTCCTGGGGGCGGGTAGGAGAACCCAGTCGCACCCTCCGGCCCAGGGCCCTGTACTGCACGACCAGGGCTGCTCCTCTACCAGAGGTTTTCCCTGGGCCGCTTCCTAACCCCACCCTCTGGGTCTCCCAATCTTCTCCCTGCTTTAGGCAGGGTCTTTCCCGGGGCTCTCTATCCTCACTCCCTGAGTTTCCAGCCTGGCTTTCCCCAGCTGGGCTTGATCCCCACTTACTCCTGGTTCTCCCTCCCATTCCTGCACCCACCTTCTGCCCTTCCTGGGGAGCTGCCTGCTTCCCCTCAGCTGGGGCTCGCTGTGCAGTCAGGCTCTGCAGTCCATGGGGCAGATCAGCCTAGGGGACCCTATGCCAGCGATGCGCCCACAGAGCGGTGCTTCCCCTCCCCACCTGCTTCTCTCCCCTTGCTTTCCCAGACATACCCAGTGAGGGATGGAACTGCACAGTCAAGGATCCAAATACCCTTAACTCTGCCCCTGCCGTGGTGCTCTGAGAAAATCAGACCGTCCTACCACCTGATCCAGCCAAAGTGCCTTCCCCGTAACACCACGCTGATTGGTCTGCTCTCCCGCCCTTGTGAGGAGACACGAGGTGCGCGTTCCCGATCAGGCTAAAATAATCCTTTCCTGCATGGCGGCTGTGTCCATCAGATGCGCAATTAGCGGGAGCCTCTGTCTCCTTTGGCGGTTTTGTGAAACATCCACCTGTGTGCACGGCTCCTGCGCTGAGTCAGAGGCGCTCTCCCCATTCTCGGGGAAGATCCCAGCAGGGTTTGAAGCTTGTGGCTCGGTCTGTCGGTGGAGCTGATGCTTTGCACAACCAAAGTCTAGCTGTGTTGACCTCCCATGCTGCACGCTTGGTTGATGTTAGCAAAGTATTTGCTTGGAGACGGGGAGGGGTGGGCTCATGTGTCTGAATCACTGCCCTCTAGTGGATGGAATCAGAATTGCTCAACTGGGTGTCATAGCCCCAGGACTGCGAACAGCTGATGAAGATTCTCTCTTAGCTCAGTAGCAGAGGCTGGTTATTCTGGAACAGCCAGCTCAGCAGTCAGTCCCTGCTGTTGGTGGGGGTGGCCACTCTGCGCAGCATGGGGACAGGTGGGTTTGTTTGTTACCATGGCTGTTTAGTTTGAATGGGGACCGCTGTGAAGAGCGGAGCAGCTCCAGAGTCATGGCATCTGGATCCAGAACCAAATCAAAACTTCCTTGCGGCCCAGGCAGCTGGATCTGGTGTTCTGGGTCGGGCCCGTCTCAAATGGGAAGTAAGCAAACTGGGCTGTTACGTGCATTGACCCGTCCCCGCAGGGGTAAGTCGTGAGTGTCCCGTTGAGTTAGAACAAAGCAGAATAACTTGGCTTGAGTCTGGGATCCGCTGTCCGCAAACCCTGCCTTACCCACTGAAATTTCCCTGCCCTTTTATCTTTTTTTTTTTTTCATGTGCATTTAAATACAGTTGGTATTTTTAGATTTCCTTCCTCGAGGGTGAAAGAGGCGGGCGTGCGGTCACAGTGAGAGAATGTATGGTCTAACGTCCTGTGGCCAAGTCTCTTCGATGCCTCTCATCCTGGCTCCTCCCACGCTTTCAGGTCGAGTCACCTTTAGGGACCTCCAGCCAGCCGCTCGCAGTGGGGCGTGGGATCCTGATGGACTCTGTGCGTGCAACCCCCTTAGCTGTCTTCTCCTTGCCCCCGGGGCATCGTTGCCTCCTGGGCTGACGGCAAGGGGTTCCCTCTCTGAAGCCCGGAGAAATCCCATTAGCAGGGGGTGGTGGGGCTGGCAGCATGTGTGGGTGAGCGCTTAGCCCTCCCGCCGTGGTCCCTGTAGGTGTGGGTGGGCGTCTTGCCATCAGCGGCACGCGAGCACGGGCCATGGCATTGAATCTGACTGTGCCTTAGACCTGTGCTGGGAACTGTGCATCTGTGACACGTTTCTACCCGCCTGCCTCCCTCTGTTCGCCTAGCAATCTCCCATCACCCGCAAAGCAGAGGGGCCTCTGGGGCTAGTAGCCAGGGCTGGCTGGAATCGGCTGGCACAGGAAGCCTGGTGCGTTCTGGGGTCGAGCCCGTTCTTCCGCGGGTCACGGTGGCATCCTGCGGCCCGTCTCTCAACATCTCCTCGTCACCCCACCAGCTTGGCTCACGGCCCCTGGTTTCTGCAAGCTTCCACTGAAAAATAAATAACTTCCTGGCTGCCCGGAGCCCTCCGTCCAGCAGGCTCCGGGACAATGCCAGGGCAGCAGGGTTTACGCTGCTCCGACCCAGCTGGGTCCAGAGAACCATCATCATCAATCCGTTTACCAGCGCCAGGAGTTTGCCTGGAACTTTGCAAATGTCATGAAGGGCTAAATTCGGGGGTGGGGTTAAAACTGGGGAGGGGGGGTGTTAAAACCTGGCGGGGGGGTTACCTGGCTCACAGACTCAAACCCAGCCCCAGCCTGGGAGAATGTACGGTCGAAGCTCAAGCTGATCGTCAGGGCCGGATATGAAAGGGGCCAGGAGAGGGGCTGTGACTCTTTCCCCAGTCTGTCCCCGCTCTGATACCGTGGGGTTATCTGCACACGCAGCCCCGGGGGCAGCTGTAGCTTCTGCCAAACTGCAAGTGGGAACCTGTTTTTCCCCATCCATAGGACAGGGCCTAGCCGTTTCTCTGATCCTGTTCTACGCAGGTTCTTACGGCTCCTTCCCTCCTCTGGGGGGGCCTGGCCGCTGTCTCACAAAACCCTGCCCACGTGATGGCTGGTTGGAGGCCAGCAGAACCGCTGACTCAGTGGCACACGCTGGCTGCCGCCCCCCTCCCCCCCGCCATTCTTGGGGGACCCGCCATCGCCCTGGTGATGTTCGTCGGGCCCCAGGCAGCTCCGCTGCGTGGAGGAGAGTAACGGCACCGCCCTGGCTTTGATGTGGTCTGTGCCTTGCTCCCAGGGCACGGCGCATGGGGCCTGGCGATCTCCTGCACTTAACTCCTAGGAAGCCAGTCTCCCCTCGGGGTGGGTCGGAGGATGCATGCAGGGGGCATGCTACGGGAAGTCCGGCTGGAGAAGGGGGAAGTTTCCGGCCACTAGGAGGTGGGGCAGAGTTGGGGATTTTATCCTAATTAGCTCCATCTCGTCATGCTGGGAGCTCTGCCCTCCCCCCCGACCCACAACCACCCCCCAACCTTGCTCCCCCAAGCGGGTTGCTGACCCCGGGGCCAGTGGGGAGAGGCCGGTTCATACTGAAGGTTAAACACCAGGTGCGGTCAGTGCCAAGTTGCGACTGAGGCTGGGGGTAGAGGGTCCTGGGCACCTGTGGCACACATCACCAGCTGAAGCAGGAGATTCGGGGGGAGCCCCCGGCAGCACATCACCGCGCCCGCTTGGGGCTCTGGCTTTGGGAGTGGGTGAGACGTCGTCCTCTAGGGCTGGTCCGTCGAGAGAACAAAGGACCAGCCAGTAGTGTCTCCTGAGCTCATGTGGCAGAGGCCTGTGACTTATTCCCAGCTCATTATTCATGGTACCAGCTCGTTATCAGGGGTTCCCAGTTCCTTATTACATGAGAACATACAAACATCCCTAATGGGTCAGCCAATGGTTCATGGAGCCTAGTGTCCTGTCTTCCGACAGAGACTGGTGCCAGGTGCTGCACAGGGAATGAACAGAACAGGGCAATTATTGAGTGATCCAGCCCTGATCATCCAGTTCCAACTTCTGGTACTCAGAGGACCCCCAGAGCATGAGGTTGCATCCTGACCACCTTGGCTAATAGCCGTCGATAGACCTGTCCTCCATCAACTTATCTAGTTCTTTTTTGAACCCAGTTAGACTTTTGGTCTTCCTGGCATCTCCTGGCAATGAGTTCCACAGGTTGACTGTGTTGTGTGAAGAACCTTCCTGTTTGTTTTAAACCTGCTGCCTGTTAATTTCATCAGCTAACCCCTGGTTCTTGTGTTATGTGAAGGGGTAAATAACACTTTCACTTTCTCCACACCAGTCATGATTTTATAGATCTCTACCATATCCCCCCCCCCATCCTTTTTCCAAGCTGAAAAGTCTCCGTTTTATTAATCTCTCCTCAGACGGAAGCCGTTCCATACCCCTCATCATTTTTCGTTGCCCTTCTCTGCACTTTTTCCAATTCCAATATATCTTTTTTGAGATGGGGCGACCAGAACTGCACGCGGTATTCAAGGTGTGGGTATACCATGGATTTATATAGAGGCAACACGATATTTTCTGTCTTATTATTGATCCCTTTCCTAATGACTCCCAACGTTCTGTTCACTTTTTTGGCTGCCGCTGCACTTTGAGTGGATGTTTTCAGAGAACTCTCCACAGTGACGCCAAGATCTCTCTCTTGAGCGGTAACAGCTAATTTAGACCCCATCATTTTATGTGTACAGTTGGGATTATGTTTTCCAATGGGCATTACTTTGCATTTATCAACATGGAATTTCATCTGCCGTTTTGTTGCCCAGTCACCCAGTTTTGTGAGATCCTTTTTGTAACTCTCCTCAGTCAGCTTTGGACTTACCTGTCTTGAGTAGTTTTGTATTGTCCAAAGCCAAAATCATTTACAAATCTATCCGTCTAAGATTACATTTTTAGAAATCTCATCGAGCTCTAATGAAATAAGGAGCTGGGATTTGATGGGATGCATCAGAGAAAGTCAGTCATGGGTCACCCCGAGGTGACATGTCTCTGTGACCTCAGACCGTTCTGAACGAGCCGGGACAAGTCCCCTGCCGACCTGCAGCTTTGTTCTGCCCTCGTCCCGTGTCTGATTTGCAAGTGAAGGTTGACGAGGAAGCTGGGCTTTGTCTGGCTGGATGCGGCAGAATAAGTCTTGGGTCACCCTGGGTGACGTGTCCCCACAGCCGTGAAGATGTAACTGAAATGTGAAACACCCTTACTTGAAAATTTTTCTTTGCAAAAATTTGTGGCCCCTGCCCCCAGCCATCCTCCCCGCCTCAAACATGTACACACCCTTTTGTGGGGCCACAGGAGGGGCTAGCAGGTAAAGCTGTGGATCTGGTGGGTGGACGGACTTGGTGAGTGTCGTCTTTGTTTCAGCTGTTGGTTGGTTGTTCTTGATGAGTGTTGTGTGCTTGGGCTGCGGGCCCCTCACCTGGCCCAGTGAGACAGGTCTGTTTGTGTTTCAGAGAGGGCCTTGTCACTGGGACCCTTGGGCCTTCAAACAGAACGGTGTTTGAGGTCTCTGTTTGCAAGGGAGAGAGCTGAGCAGTGAGGCTTAGTAGATCGGTCAGTTCCCAGGTGAGGAGGAGCAGCAAACTGGATGAATTTCGGTAGGAATTGAGAGCGGGAGCGTGAATCATGGTTTAGGAATGGCTCTCCACCAGTTAGCAGGCATGGATGATGACAGGACAACTGCTGGGACCTGCCTTGGATGTGCTACGGTTTCCTTTCTGCTGGAAGATGGAATAGAATAGGAATCTGTTGGCCTTAGAAAACACGCAGTCTGGAAGCAAAAGTTGCACCATTGTGCAGCATCTGAGGAAACGAAGACTTCCCTGGACCACCAGGTTTGGAAATCATTGTCACAGATGCCAGGAATTGGGCGATACAGGAATTGGACAGAGTAGAAACCAAAGAAGGGTTCAGGCGATTTGTGACCAAGAAGGGAAAGAGAACCGGGGCATTCAACCCGGCTAGACGTAGCAAAACGTTTTCAGGCATCCGGCAAGTCAACTATCGAAGAACCTGGCTCTGGAGGAATGGAACAGGAAGTTTCAGGGAACACATGCAATGGGTGTCCTTGCAGTATGAAACAAGCAGCAACCAAGATCGGTTCTTCAACTGTTAATGCAAACAATCATCCTTGGCGACTCCATATTTAGAAGAGCGGACCGAGAACACAGAAAGGCGCACTGGGACAAGCGGATGGCGTGCCGTCTCCCTGGAGTGAAGATACAAGATGTGATGGCAGGATTAGACGGGGTTATGAAGTTGTCTGTCGAGTGTCCACTGATGATGATGATGATACTCATTGGAACCAAAGACACGACTCCGCATGGAGCTACACAGAACATAGAAGAAGCATCTTGGAACCACATGGAAGAAAAGGCAAGTCTGAGTGATCTTCTCGGTGATCCTGCCAGTTCAGTGAGCTCGAGAAGGCAGAAGACAGAAAATACTGGAGGTGATCTCTTAGTTGTGCAACGGATGAGAGGCCAAAGGTTTTTTGGTTTTATGGAATACTGGGCCACATTCCACATTGGGAGGGGGGCAGTATGAATGGAACAGCCTGTGTATCACAAGTAGGGGACTTGGCTAGACAGTCAGGCATTAAACTGCCAGCGCAAGGGGAGGGTGCTAAGGAAGCAAATGCAGCACAAAACTCAAACTCAGGATGTCTGGAACAAACTGAACTGCCGTGGCAAAGAGCTTGAGGAGACGACGTTTTCAGTTGCTTGTCTACCCACGCTACGAGTCCGGGTAGCAAGCCAGAGGAGTTAGAATTTCTCATTGATGAGAAAAAAAAAACCCACTAGAATTGGCATTAGGGAAACCTGGTGGGACAGTTCCCATGGTTGGTTATAATCTGCTTGGGAAGGACGGAGTGGGTACAAGAGGTGGTGGGGGAAGAGGATGGCAAAAGACATGATTACTCATTTGAGAGTTACTGATGACTCGGAGCCACAAGGCGTGCGGCTCAGTGTGCTCGCTAACAAAGCCCAGGAGAGGGCTGGTGCGGTCTGTTACAGGCTGCAGAGTCAAACCAGAGACCAGGAAGAGTTACACTGTATAGGCAGGTGCTTAGGTGTTGACAGAAGTGGTGTTGTTAAGGGGGAGGGTAATTTGGGAGAGACACGCTGCAGGTCTCATGCAGAATTAAAGGGAAGGAATATCATTAATTCCAGTCAATATGGTTTTCTAGAAAATAAGTCTTGTAAACAAAGCTGAGTGCATTCCTTGACGACATCACACGTTTGACTGATGCAGGTGAAGAGTTTGCAGCCACAGTGCAGCATCGTGTAGCAGAAGGTTCACACTCACGGTTCCTCAATTAGACGCATAGTTTAGGAGCACTCCTGGATTCCTCAGCTGCCGCGAGTAACGCTTTCTGCCATTTCCTGAGATTCCATCCCATCCCCGTGCACGGAGTTATTCATGCCTTTGTCACCGCTCAGCCGGACTGCAGCCACACGACATACCTGAGCACGAAACCTTCTGCATCCAGGAAACTCCATCTAGTACGGAACGCTGCCAGGCACCTCCGCAGCATTCCCACCTGTCCTCCGCTCCCGACCTGGCTTCCCGGAGAATTTCAGCTTGAGTTCAAGGTCTCAGCCCTTATATTCAAGGTGCTCAGTAACCGGGGCCCAGGATAGCTAAAAGATTTCCTAAGCTGCAGAACAAAGGCCGTGGTCAACACCTTCTCTCCGCAGGCCCAAGGGAACTCTACAGTAAGAATAAAGCTCGTCTATGCAGCAGACTGAACTTTCGGGTGGGTTGGTCCCAGACTCCAGAATGAACTCCCCCTGGAACTAAGAACCATCACAGACCTCCTCACCTCCAGTCACCAGACTCATGTCTTTGACCTGGCCTTCTCTAACATAAACACATAGCAACAGGTATATTTCAATCAAACCTATATTTAACAACTAAGAACCAAACTTGAAACCCTGACAAAACAGGACACTCCACTGCCCATGCATCTGGCCCTGGGGAGAGGAGGAACAAACAAATGCCGTATGACGGGTGTGGACTCACAGTGCTTAATCCGGAGGCTCGCATGGAGCGGCGATGAATGTGGTGAGCTGTAAGAGCCCCTAGAGTCGATGTGATGCACGGAGAGGTTCATAAGGTATTTGGCTCAGTGCTGCATGGCATTCGGATTCGGAAGTGAGATCTGTACGGCATTGATAAAGCACAATAGAAATGGATTAAGAAGTGGCTAATGGATAGGTCTCAAAAAGTAGTCCTTAGTGGAGAGTCATCATTGCACGTGGGTGTCCATTGTATGGGGTAGCAGGCGTCTGGACTAGCCCCGATGCTAGTCAACATTTCGTCAGCGATCGGGAAGTAAATATAAACCCAATGCTGATAAAGCTGGTGGGCGACACAAAGCTTGGTGGTATGGTAACTAACGATGAGGCCGGAGGAGTCCTGTGGAGTGATCTGGAGTCAAACAAAATACATTGTAATACATCTAACCTGCTCGTAAAAACTTCCAGTGACGGAGACCCCGAAATGACGGGCATTCCACATCCTCCTTTGGGAACCTCGTCCCGTACTTAGTTATCCTTCTAGTTAGAACATTTTTCCTAATATCTGACCTAGATCTCCCTGGCTGCAGATTAAGCCCATCACTTCTTGTCCGACCTTCAGTGGACCTGGAGAATAGTGGATCCCTGTCCTCTTTAGAACGGCCCTTCGCAGATCTGAAGACTGTTCCCATGTCCTCCTTGGTCTTCTTTTCTCAATCACTAATCACACCCAGGTTTTTAACCTTTCCTCGCAGCTCAGGTTCTCTCAACCTTTGATCATTTTTATTCCTCTTCTCTGGACTCTTCAAATTTGTCCCCATCTTTCCTAAAGTGCGGCCCCCAGAACTGGACACAGTTCCCCAGCTGAGTCCTCACCAGTGCGGAGTGGAGTGGGACAGTTACCTCCCGCATCTTACATATGACACTCCTGTTACTACACCCTGGAGTGATATTAGCCCTTTTCACCACTGCATCACATTGTTGGCTCACGTTCAGCTTGTGATCTACTGTAACCCCCAGATCCTTTTCAGCAGTTCTACAGCCTGGCCAGTTATTCCCCATTGTGTGGTTGATTTTTCCTTCCGAAGTGACGTACTTTGCTCTTGTCTTTACTGGATTTCATCTGGTTGATTTCAGACCAGTTCTCCAATCCAGGCCCTTTTGAATTCTAATCCTGCCCTCCAAAGTGCTTGCAACCCCTCCCAGCTTGCTGTCATCCACAGCGTGATAAGAATACCCTCTGCTCCATTTTCCAAGTCATAAGGAAGTGGACAAGCAGCTGAACAAAAGCTCCCAGAGTGATGCCGGGGCAAAACGGGCGGATGTGCTCTTTGGATGTTGTGACGGGGCGCTCTGCTCACAGCTGGGTGACGCTGCCTCCTGGCTGTTCTGGGGATTAGCTCCACCAGGCCGATGCCCCTTCCTGCGGTTGCCCTCTGTCTCTCTGTCTCTCTCTCTCTCAGTCTGCAGCCCCTTCCTCATGACTCCAGCCAGGTGGCTCAGCGGTTCCCCTGCCAGGGTGGTCTTTCAAGGTCTCTCTCCCCGCGCAGCATCAGGCCATCCTCACGCCCGCTGCCCTGATGGTGTCACCCCATCAGCGACTCCGGCAGCCTTCGTATCCACTCCCCTTAAAACACACCCTGCCGTGGATGGGAGGGGAACCCAGGCCCACCCTCCACTCTGGGTTCCAGTCTAGGGCCCTGTAGTGAACCGTTCAGATCTGCATCTCCACCGCCTTACTGATCTCACCGCTGGACTCCTTCTACCAGGGTCCTTCTCCCTTATCTCAGGGAGAGGCACTGCAGGCTTCCTCCTGCACCTTCACACACTATTTCCAACCTCCTGGCTTTATAGAAGACCCTCCCATTACATAAGAACGGCCAGACTGGGTCAGACCAAAGGTCCATCCAACCCAGTATCCTGCCTTCCCACAGTGGCCAATGCCAGGTGCCCCAGAGGGGGTGACTGGAGGGCTGAAGGAAAAGGAACCGTGATGGGGACATGAGAAGTGGCCACCCGTACGAAGCTTCGGGTTGGCAAGGGGCATGCCCCAGCTCCTTCAGAACCAGCTGATGGCGATGGAGATGTGACACTCGCAGTGACGGGAGACTTATTTCATCATGTAAGGGCTATCAAAACCCAGCTGCTTCTTTATTTAATGAGTACATCAGTCATTGGCCATTTCCACTGTTAACACATTAACCTAAAATCAACATCATTTTACATTGATCTCTTTTAAAATAACGTTGACCTTTAAGTAAGGACCTGAAAACCATGAATAAGGAACAAGAAACAAGGAACCAACTTCAGTCTCTTGGCCCAGAGCTGTGGAGCAGGAAGATCGGCCTTCTGTAAAGGGGCCAGGTGGGCACGGGTGTGGTTAAGGGGAGTGGGTAGCACAAGCAAAGAGGCCTTTCCCCGTGGGCAGGGGAATCCTAGGAGAACAGGATTCCTGGATGCAGCGGTGGCATGAATGTGTGTGTCTGACCGGCCTCCCGCTGGCTGGGTGATGACAGAAGGCAGCGGGCAGCTAATAGGAGAAGGCAGCTGTTTCCCCAGATGCAGCGGGGGGAGGAAAGGGGCAGCGGAGGAGGGAAGAGTGGGGCTGCACTGGGGAATGCAATGAGTGGGGATGCGTGGTCCCTTGGCAGCCTGAGGCTGCATTGCACCGCACTGTGCCACCCAGGTCATTAAGGTCTGCACTCGCTTCCCCCCTCCGCCCCCCCTGCCAGTGTGCCTCACCCCAGACCTAGCAGTCTGTCTAGGGCCAGAGAGTAATGCACTGACCCAGTCAGTGCTTCATGCTAGTTGTTAACAGTATAGGGCATATGACACACAGCAGAACAGTTTTGATTCTATCCTGTAGAGAGCATTGGTCTCACACACACACACACGCATCAGGTCATAATGCCACGGATCACCCCATCTCAAAAAGGATAAAGCTGGAAAAGGTTCCGAGAAGGGCAACAAAGACGATGAAGGGTTCAGAACGGCTTCCATACGGGGACAGACTAAAAAAATTAGGGCTGTTTGGCGTAGAGAAGAGATGCTGGGGGGGAGGGGGGGGATCTGCTAGAGGTCTATAAAATCATGACTGGTGCAGAGAAAATGAATAGGGAAGAGTCATTTATCCTTCCGCACAGTACAAAAGCCAGGGGTCACCCAGTGACATTAACAGTCAGCAGGTTTAGTACAAACAAGAGGAAATACTTCTTCACACAATGCATAGTTAACCTGTGGAACTCGTTGCCAGGGGATGCTGTGAAGGCCAAAACTATAATGGGGTTCAAAAAAATCATCAGAGAAGTTGATGGAGGATAGGTCCATCCATAGCTATTGGCCAGGATGGTCAGGGATGCAACCCCATGCTCTGGGTGTCCCTAAACTGCTGAGTGCCAGGAGCCAGAAGTGGACGACAGGGGTGGATCAAGCCATGATTGCCCTGTTCTGGGCACTCTCCCTGACGCTGTGGTACGGGGCCACTGTCAGAGATGGTCTGACCCAGTCTATACACAGCCCCCATCCTCTCGCCCTGCAGGGGGAAAGCTGCTTAGCCATCACGAATCCAGCTTCCTGAGCGTTCTTCCTCTGGCAGACGGACAAGAGGGGGCAGGAGTGGGGGAGGCTGGAAGGATTTGCCCGTCCACCTGCGGGCTCAGATTGGGGAGTGGGGAGGGAGCGCAGCGCGGTTCAGAGCCCCACCCTTACCAGGCTGAGCTGTGAGTGGCTGGCTCTGGCTGGCCGGCTGCAACATCGGCCCTGCTCTGCCCCTTACCTGCCGGCTGCTGTTTCGGCAGCTTCCCTGGCGCATCGGTCGTTCCCGGTGAAATAAACAGGGCTGCCTGGTGCAGTGTCAGACCCAGTGCATTTCCCCTGCTTGTTTGGCAGCACGAAGGGGAGCCTGGGGGGAGAGAGGGGCTGAGCAATAAAGCCAAAATATTTGTCTTTAAAAGGCATCCTTGTTGCCAGTGCTTTGACAGCCCCGTTGGCCTGCCTCTAGCCCCTTGCAGTAGCAGATCTCACAGCACTTCACAGGCATCAATTTCCTTTATTCGTTTGTGGGAGGCAGTACGGTCTAGTGGGTGTAGCACCGGGCTGGGCGTCAGGAGACCTGGGCTCTTCCCATAGCTCTGCTGCTGACCGGCTGGGTGACGCTGAGCAAGTCCTGTCCCCGCTCGGTGACTCAGTTTCCCTTCCTGTCCTTTGTCTTATCTCTGTAGCCTGGGAGCTGTTTGGGACAGGGACTCTGTGTGTGTGTGTGTGTAAGTGTTACTGCATACAACAATTGCACACTGTGGCCATCCAAAATGTCATGGCAGCCGTAAGGGCAGAACCCAGATCTTCCTGCTCCAAAAGGGCAGTTGCCTCGCACCCAAGCCAAGAGAGACTCTCCTTTGGTTGCTGGCATTATAGGGCTGATGACACATGGCTGAGCAATTGCAACAGCTAGCAGAGCGCAGTGCTACACATACACATTAGCCAGTTTGCTCCAATGCAGCTCGGTAAGGTTGCTAAGCGGTTTCAGTTGTAACCTCCTTGTCCTGCTCTTTGCTCACTGGAAAACTCCGCCGGCGGCATTCCAGTGATAGCTGCATTCGGGGCCCGCACACGGCATTTACAGCACTGCAGCCCATCGCACTGAGCTGCTTTTTTAATTGTACAAGGGTGAAAAGATTCCCCTGGTGTCTTTCCCTCTCCAGCCACTCGGGGGTTGTGCTGGCCATTCCCATGGGGCAGGGGACTAGAGCTCAGCATGGGGGCAGGGCGCTCGGGGGCTGCAGCTGGCTTCCTGTTGCATAGCGTGGCGGGAATTGTGCTGCGTGGTTCAGTCCACGGGCCAGATCCATTGTAAGCCGGCGCGCCATTGCACTGGAAAGCTACAGTCTGGGGGTAGGAGCCAGGACTCCTGGCTTCTGCCCAATTTGGTACATGGACTTGGGCAAGTCCCCTGTCTGGGCCTTGTTTCCCCACAGTTAATTCATGAACATTTCTCAGTGGCTTTGAGATCCGTGAGAGTGCCGCTCTTCCTGAGCACTACGAGACGTACTGCAATAGCTCTCAGAGGCTGTACCGAGGTTGGGGCACCAGTGCGTCGGGTGCTGTACGGACACACAGTGAGAGACTGCCCCCATCCTGGGTAGCTTAGAGCCCCTGTAAACAAGGGCTGGACAGAGGACGTCTGAACCCCATGTCCAAGATGGGGGAGAGAGGCAGAGAGAGATTAAGGTGCAACGGTATTTAGGCATTGAAACCCATGGGGGTTAGGCACCTGAATACCTTTGAGGATCAGGGGCTGGCCAGGGTCGCACAGGGAGTCAGCGACAGAGCAGGGAATTGGACCCCGATCACTTGAGTCCCAGCCTAGTGCGTTAACCGCAAGCCCATCCTTCCGCTCTGCGGCGCCCTGGCCTCGCGGGGCTCCGCGACCGTCTCTCTAACCCCTCTTCCTTCCGGCTTGCCGCAGGTTCCAGAAGCACGTCCACACCTACCGGATCCTGCCAGATGAGGATGACTTCCTAGCGGTGCAGGTAGGGACCGCCACGCTGCCGTGTGCCAAGACTGGCATAGTTCTTGCCGCGGGCGCAGCCCTGTCCTCGCTGCTGGGACCCAGATCTCGAGCCCAAGCAATGGGGCAGGGTCCTGGGGACAGGGGGTTGCCCCTGCTTACCCTGTCCACGCAGGCGTATGCCGTAAGCTGTGCCGGTGTTCACTGGTTCTACTACGAAGGATAAAAGCCGTACTAGTGGTGCCAGCTGAGAGTGTCCTTTGGCTCAAGCCATAGAGGCTTCTGCTTCTGAACCTCAAGGGTCCGAGTTCAATGCCTGCCGTGCCGTGTGGTGGCTGTTGGGGGCTGGCTACCGAGAGGGGGGCTTAGCTTGGGCACCGTCCAT
Source organism: Lepidochelys olivacea (assembly GCF_965140295.1). Taxonomy (NCBI): domain Eukaryota; kingdom Metazoa; phylum Chordata; order Testudines; family Cheloniidae; genus Lepidochelys; species Lepidochelys olivacea. The sequence goes on from NC_140411.1 coordinate 9,812,136, forward strand.
AAGGGCTGGCTCCCGCCTTCCCTGGCTGAGGGGACGGAGGAGGCGCTGAGATGTGCAATGGCTCCGAGGAGGCCAGGCCCCCGCCAGTGAAAGTCCTGGGGCCAGTCAGCCAATGCGGTGGTGTCTGGTAGCTGAGACCTCGCGCACCGGAGGGGCGTCTGCTCGGCGTGGGCATTGCAGGTCCCATGAGGCTCTTCTGAAGAGCAGGTTTTTGCCCTGCTCCCCAGAGGTGGCTGCATTTCTGGGTAGCTGTTGTGCAGCGCCGTGGGCGAGGGGCTCTCTCCGGGCCATGGGTGTGGTTAGCAGTTCTGCTCAGCAGTCTCAGAGCAAGGCCTCCCCCTCTAACGGTCTGCTGGGGCCTTGGCCTCTGGCCCGCCACCCCGACCCGCCAGGCACTGCCATGCCAGCCCCAGCCACCCCGAACCGCCAGGCACAGCCCCCCATACCCACCGGGCACTGCCATGCCAGCCCTAGCCACCCCGACCCGCCAGCCCCAGCCCCCCATACCCACTGGGCACTGCCATAACAGCCCCAGCCACCCCGACCCGCCAGGCACAGCCATGCTAGCCCCAGCCACCCCGACCCGCCAGGCACAGCCATGCCAGCCCCAGGCCCCCATACCCACTGGGCACTGCCATGCCAGCCCCTGCCACCCCGACCCACCAGGCACAGCCCCCCATACCCACTGGGCACTGCCATGCCAGCCCCAGCCACCCCAACCCGCCAGGCACAGCCCCCCATACCCACTGGGCACTGCCATGCCAGCCCCAGCCACCCCGACCCGCCAGCCCCAGCCCCCCATACCCACTGGGCACTGCCATGCCAGCCCCAGTCCCCCCATGCCCACCAGGCACTGCCATGCCAGCCCCAGTCCCCCCATGCCCACCAGGCACTGCCATGCCAGCCCCAGTCCCCCCATGCCCACCAGGCACTGCCATGCCAGCCCCAGCTCCCCCATGCCCACCAGGCACTGCCATGCCAGCCTCCCCGACCCACCAGGCTCTGCCATGCCAGCCCCAGCCCCCCAACCACCCGGGCACTGCCATGCCAGCCCCAGGCCCCCATACCCACTGGGCACTGCCATGCCAGCCCCAGCTCCCCCGGCTCACTGGGCACTGCCATGCTAGCCCCAGCCCCCCCATGCCCACCAGGCTCTGCCATGCCAACCCCAGCCTCCCCGACCCACCAGGCTCTGCCATGCCAGCCCCAGCCCCCCCATGCCCACCGTACACTGCCATGCCAGCCCCAGCCCCCCCAACCACCCAGGCACTGCCATGCCAGCCCCAGCCCCCCAACCAACTGGGCACTGCCATGCCAGCCCCAGCCCCCCTGACCTCCCAGGCACTGCCATGCCAGCCCCAGCCCCCCCAACCCCCCAGACACTGCTATGCCAGTCACAGCCCCCCTTGCCCACTGGGCACTGCTATGCCAGCCACGCCTGCCATGCCAGCCCCAGCCCTCCATGCCCACCGGGCACTGCCATGCCAGCCACAGCCCCCCAGACCCACCGGGCACTGCCATGCCAGCCACAGCTCCTCATGCCCACCAGGCACTGCCATGCCAGCCACAGCCCCCCCATACCCACCGGGCACTGCCATGCCAGTCAGAACCCCCTGCCACCGCCATGTTAGTCACAGCTTCTCCCCTCCCCCCCCCAAGTGATAGTGACGACAGTGTAATTAAATTTAACATCAGTGTTCGGGGGAAATGCCAGAGGAGCCCAGTGCAGCAGTGTTTCACTTCAGAAAGGGGAACTACACCAAAACGAGGAAGGTAATTAGCTGGAAATTAAAAGGAACTGTCCCAAGAGTGAAAGCCTGCAAGCTGCGTGGAGACTGTGTAAAAACACCATCATGGAGGCTCAAACGAAATGTATCCCCCAAATACAGGAAAAGCCCCAATAGCCCGAAAAGTGCCACCCTGGCTAAACAACAGAGTAAAAGAGGCAGTTAGAGGCAAAAAGGCGTTGGAAGTCAAATCCTTTTGAGGAAAACAGAAGGGAGCATAAACGCTGGCTACTCAAGTGTGAGAGTTTAATTAGGCAGCCAGGCGGAATTCGAAGAGCAGCTCGCTAAATACACAAAACCTGAAGAAAATCTTTTTTAAAAATACATCGGAAGCAGGAAGCTGCCCCTGGATGATCGAGGTGCTAAAGGAGCAGACAAGGCTGTTGTGGAGAAACGAAATGAATTCTATGCGTCGGTTTTCACGGCTGAGGATGTGAGGGGGGTTCCCACCTCTGAGCCATTCTTTGTAGATGACAAATCTGGGAACTGTCCCCAGTTGAGGTGTCAATAGAGGAGGCTTTGGAACCAGTTGATCCATTAAACAGTAATACGTCACCAGGACCAGAGGGCATCACCCAAGAGCTCTGAAGGAACTCCAGTATGAAACCGCAGAACTTCTAACTGTGGTACTAAGTGTAATAATCCGCCTCTGCACCAGATGGCAGGAGGGTAGCTAAGGCGATGCCAATTTTTAAAAAGGCTCCAGAGGTGATCCTGGCAGTTACAGGCCTGTAAGCTGAACTTCATAGAATCGTAGGACTGGAAGGGACCAGAGTCACAACTTCCTACAGCCCGTAGAACCGGAGCAATGCTTGGGAACACAGTCCTGCCCCCTGCTGGCCACCACATTGCCAGCCAGATGCCCCCGGGGACCACCATGGGGAGTTGCTGGAAATCTGAGCCCCTCTAGCTTGTGTCTGCGACTGTGGCTAAATAAACTCTCCCAGCCCTGCTCTCTGTGCTCGTCTCTTCCTTGACACATAGACACTTGCCACCGCTTGCTTCCCAGTGGTGCAAAGGTGCAGCTGGGCCCAGCCAGAGGTACCAGCTGGCTTGGAGTTAGGCCCCTCTGTCTAAACTGAGAGAGAGAGTGGGCGGCTGGGCCAGTGCAGAGTTGGTTCAAACACTGCCCATAACTACTGGTAGCAGTAGGGTGACCATCTGTCCTGTTTTTAAAGGGACAGTCCCGTTCTGGGGGACTTTTTCTTATATTGGCACCTACTACCTCCCACCTCCTGCACCGTTTTTTCACAATTGCTATCTGATAACCCTAGTTATCAGGGACCACACGCATGACTCTAGCTGTCCAGGGGGTCCTCTGGACAGCAGCCTTGGTATGCTTTGGCTTCAGGGGGGTTTAGATGAGTGTCTGGTTAAAGCCGACTTCTGCAGGATTCTGTCCCGTCTAGGGGCAGAAATAAACTTTGCCCTGCTCCCCTACGCACCCGCAACTGTCCTGGAACATGCCTGCACAATGCTAAACCCATAGACTAGCCAAGGGCAAGTAACCCTCCCCCCTGAGCCAATGTAAACACAAACTAGGCTGGATAAAGGAAGCACCTGCCTCCTCTGGTGACACGTTCTAATCACATGGAATAAAGTAGGTCATAGATTCAAATCCATAAGGGTTGCGTGTGATCATCCAGCCTCACCTCCTGTACAGCACTGGCCACAGACCTGCCCCCCGTAATAATCCCCAGAGAAGATATTTTAGAACAGCCAGTCTGGATTTTAAAATTGCCAGTGACGGAGAATCCACCATGCCCCTTGGGAAATGGATCCAAAGGTTAATTACGCTCCCCATTTAAAAATGTGTACCTTCTCTCCAGTCAGGCCTGGTCTGCTAGGGTGGGCACTGCCCGCCATAGCTGTTGGACAGTAGCTCCTGGGTGCATAGTCCAGTCCAGAATCTCTACTCTGCTCCCCCAGTGGAGTCATTATTCTGGAGTGAAGTCGCTCTCCGTCAGCTGAGTGCCAACCAAGGGAGTTGTTCTGGAATAGCCGTGCGAGTCAGCTTCCCCCCCTTATTCAGGAGCTGTGCCTGGTGCCGTTCTGAGCTTGAGCTAAACAGTCTCCTGCTGGGCTGGGCTGCAGTCCTGTATGCAGAGCTGGCTGGAGGACAACAATTCAGTTTTGCAACAACTTCCAAGCTCCTGCACAGAGACTGCCTGGCAATGAAACCAAGCCTGGGAACCGTCGGTGTGAAATGGCGTTGTACCAAAATGGCTCTTGTCTGATCAAGCGACTGAGGGGGTTGAGTGGGGTGTCTCAGGACAGACGTCAACCCCAAAATCCTTCCTGGTGCAAACTCTGTCAAAACAGAGCCACCAGCAAACTGCCTTGGGTTTGACAAAACTGCCAAATATGATGTCATTCCACGTTGGCAAAGGTCCCAACCAGCTCTCCCTGCATCCAGGGCTGTCTAGCCGTAGTGGGGGTTACCTGTGTTTAAAGAGGTGGAGACCAGGCCAAAGTAGACTACATCACTTTTAGGAGCTACTGCCCTCTGGCTTAATCTGGAAGGAGACAGTCAGAAAGACGAAGCTGCAGCTGAATGGGGAATGGCCAATGGCTGGGGACAAAGAACGCTGTTTCCTGCTGCTAGAATTACAGCGATGCTACGCTGAGCACTGACTGACGGGACTGGGGAAGGCAGAGAAATAACTTAGCTGAAGCGTGATGGGAAGGGGAACTGCTGGCCACAAGGAATGCAAGGTCTATGTGAGCTCCCAGCCACCATCTGGCAGCATGCCCAGCAATGCTCGTGTCTACAGCTGGCACAGCCCTGGTTGTGTGGTCTCCAGGCTACTGTATTGGACCCCATGTGCTTCCAAACCAACGGACTCCTGCGGGGGTCCAGACACTATCTCTAGTTCTGGCCTCTTGGGCACATTCCTGGGGTCCAGACTCCCTAGCTAGTCCCCCCTTCTTTGGATGTCAAACCCTGTGGTCCCATATGGTGATCTAGCTACACCCCGTAGTGCAGACACACCCTCCATCTGACACATGAGCCCAGTTCCCTTCCTCGCCCTGATCTGTGATCTCGTCAAACAACGTCATCGGGCTGTTCGATGAAGCCATAAAAGCTTGGGTCCTGGCGTTAACAACACTCCTGGGGCAGCCCCGGGGAAGCCCTGGCAGCTCAGAGAGGAGCAACACATGGAAAAGGGGGACTGTAGAGCATGACCGAGAGGAACTCAGAAGTGCCAACCAGTGACCCACAGGCACCCAGGAAGGCTGAAGAGCACTGGCCGGATGGCCTAGATCTCACCATCTGAGGCAACTTCTCCATGTCAGGTGACCAGAAATGAGTCTATTTGAAGCAAACTCTGCAACCGCCTCCCTCGGTGCTGGGGGGGTTCGGCAGCTCTCTTGCTAGGGACACCTAGTCAGGCTGGAAGACGTGGCTTGCAAGCACGTGGTCACCAAATGCTTTGGTGGAACAACCAGATTGCCGCTGATGGACATAAACTGCCCAGCCAGCCAGCTCAACTTTCGGACCCAGCCAGAGACCGGTCCAGGATGGCTCTGCAAGGAGCCCACGCACCTTTGGGGGTTTGCCACGGTGACGGTGAAGCGAGCCACCCACGCCTCGCTGGGCTGTGAGGTGGTGAAGGCAGTGGTTTCAATCGGTGGCCCGCAGGGGACCCCTGGAGGTCTGCAGCCTAGGGCTAAGATTTCTGAAGGGGTCTGCACCCCCATATGAAATTTTGCAGGGGTCCGCAATGAAAAAAGGTTGATAACAGCTGGGCGAAGAGCCAGGAGAACCCAGCCCATATAACACACCAAGGAAGAGGAGGAATTAGTTAGGGAGGCGCAGTGGGGTGGGGTGGGGTGGGCGCGTGGGTGGATGAGGAGCTTTGGGACAGAGTGAAGACGTGGAACAGAGGCTTGGACTAGCTGGGGACCCTTCCTGGCAGCCAGATGGGTGCAGCTGTAGAAGGGTCTCTCAAGGGAGGGGACAAAGGCCCCGTTGCTTGGGCCACAGACTGGTGACAGCCCTGGCCAATTACAACAGGGACCTTGGCCGTCTGCACAGGGTATGCCCGGTGACACCCACTGCAGATGTTGTTCTGTGCTGATGGGGTGGCAGGACCCGGATTAGGAGTAGAGGCTCTCTGATGAAGCTGGCTCTGTGGAGTGGATGGATCTTTGCTCCCTGCTGCACAGGGCACCCCTGACCCAGACCCTCTTTCTGGTGCATCCACTCACCCTCCCTCAGCTGGCTGGAGAATTAGCTGACTGAGTAAAGCTGTGGCAGCCTCGGAAGAAAGAGAGCCCGAGCTGGAGCAAACGACACCTAGCCCCTGCCCATCTCCCCTGGGCTCTGCTAGCTGGGGAAGCCAGGCAGCTCTGGTAGCTGGACACAAGTCCCCATGGAAGTTGCATGGGGCAGGGAGGTTGATTTGAACAATATGCCAAGGCCCCCTGGGGTGAGCAAGGGCAGCCGGGCTGCAGGCAGGATGCCAGGCCCAGAGGGGGTGGGGTGAGGGCAATGGAACATACAGGGAGAGCCTGGCTCGTGGTGAGCAGAGGGGGTCAGAGGACATACAACCCTGGCCTCAGTAGTGGATCAATAGAGGCCCACTGTGACCAGCTCATCTGATCCCATGGCTAATGCCAGCCGGAGCACGTCCTGGAGTAATTCCGGTCTGAGAGAGATCAGAACTTGCAGGAAACCAGCCCCTCGGGCTTTAAAAACCAGTACCAGGAATGCAGACTCCCTCATACCCCTCTGACAGTGGTTCTAATGGTTAATTATTCTCACCATTAAACACTGACAACTTACTTCCAGGTAGATTTAGTCCAGCAGAAGGAACACCAAGGAGTTTCCTTCCAGCCTGAACACAGACACAGCTCAGACCCAAACTGCTCAGGGTGGGAAAGGAGACCAGGGCTACACACTTACATTCCAGTGTCTGTTTTCTCAGAAATCTGTAACTCTCCTGTGCTCAGCTACCCAGGGAGCTATTGGGCAGGGCTGCTCCTGAACAACTGTGTGGACAAGGCCTGAGAGCAAAGGCCCCTTGCAGAGCCCATGGGCTGCTTGTTGTAACTGGCACATGGGCAGATTTGGAAGAAGGGCACTAAGGACAGAGTAGGGTCTAGGGAGTGGGACCTCCTAGGCCCGCTGCCCAAGAAGGGGCATTAGATGGGGAACCTGCAGCCCGGGCACACGCCAGAGCAGCCAGAACTCAGAGCAACCCCTGGAGCCAGGGGGCTTGGAAGCACTGGACCCAGGGTTGGCTCCAGTGTCAGAGCCTGGTGACTGGCCACAAGGGGCCCCACCCAGCGCTCAAACAGCCGCAGACAGTAGCATTGCTGGGCCTGGTGCCAGCGGGTCGTTCCACAGCCCTGCCCCAGGGAGTCTCCACAGAGCTCTGTGCTCCTCCCTGCCAGCAGCTCCCCATCTCCCCCCACTTTCAGTTACTTCTCTTCCTTCCCCAGGGCCCTCAGCCCATGCTAACCAGGCCTCCTGGGAATTCTAGCAGCAGGAAACCAGGTTCTTTGTACCCAGGCCCCAGCCATTGCCCAGACCAGCTGAGACCGGGGCGTACCGACACTGGGTCCACCCTACTGTGCTGTAGCCAGGCCAACCGTAGCCCCGGGCATAGACCATGCTAGGTCAACATAGCCACTGGCTCTGGGGGAGGGGGATTAGTGATGCTGACAGGAGAAGCTCTCCCAGCTGGGGGGGGGGGGGTAGTGGCTTCCCTAAAGCCCCACAACTGCACCTGTGTGTGTGTGTGTGTGTGGGGGGGGGGTTGTGCTGCTCCAGGTGAAGATAAACCCTGAGAGCATCCTGCAGGACCAGGGAAAGCTGTAGTCATGTGGCTGGCATGGGACTAGGCCCTGCCTCTTCCCAGAGGGTCCCTACATGGGCTCCAGGGCTGGGCAGGACATCTGCCACCATGAAATTTTGCCAAGATCTGTCTTAACACTGCTTGGGTTGGAAAGGGTTTGGGGGGGGGTGTGTGAAGCTCTGATCAGAGACACCCTGCTGCCCCCCCATGGGGGAGAGCCAGCCCTTCTGACCTTCCCATGCCCCACGGTTTGCTTTCATCCCCGTGCGGATGAAGAACAAGCTGTGCCCTCACCAGACAAGGTTGGAGCTGGTCTGTTACTCATCCTAAGGCACTGGATGGGACTCCTGAACACAGCGCAGCCGGCATTCAGAGACGGGACCTGTCCCTTGCCAATGCCCAGTTTGGGGGTGTAGCGTTGTAGCTGCCTCATGTGGCAGGAGCTCAGGGGATGGGGATGCACGAGTGAGGGGAGCCAGGGACAGGGGGTTCCTAGCACCAGGCAGGAGAGGATGCTGCCGCTGTCTGCATTGCCCAGACCCTGCTCTGCAGCCCCCCCGTAGTCAAAGCACCCAAAGCCCCCCAGGGGGATGAGCAGGGGCTGGAGCCAGGCCTACACTCACTGATCATACTCTGCCCCACAGACCCCAAGCCCAGCTCCCACCTCAGTTTAGGACAAAGGTACCCACCTGCCAGGCAACCCGAGAGCCCCAAGGAGCCTCTGGCTGGGCCCCCCTTGTAGCTTTGCAGCCCTGGGGACTGAGCAGAAGGATGTTTCTATGAAGGAGGAACCAGGCACAGAGCAAGGCTGGGATAGTTTATTTTGCCCAAATCTTCTACATAAGCTGGGAAGGTCTCAGTTCCAGACAGTTTCCACCTGCAGTTAGCAGTAACCAGACCGCATCCCGACTCTGCTGGCCAGAGCCCAAAGCAGAGCAAACACCCTGTGCCCCCGAGCAAAAAGGTTTCCTGTATAAGCCAGTGGGGCTGCCAGAGGCTCCTGGCTGCTCAGAGCAGGGACAGGAGAGCAGGAGGCAGGAGCAGGCCAGCCCATGGTGCAGGAGAGGCATCTCCCCTGTTCTGGGCGTAGTACTTGGCCACGGCCACGTTGGGGTTCCCCTGGGCAGGGTCAAACCACATCTGGATGCAGCGCCCGCCGCCCCGGTGCTCCAGGGTGTATTTGTACGAGTTGGACCAGATCTTCTCACACAGGTCCGCCGGCCGGGGGAAGACGTACTTGAATGGCTGGCATGTGGAGCTGCGGGGGCACCGGTTGGTCCCTGGAAGGGGAGGGAGAGGGCAGCAGTGAGCAAGCTGTGGCTTGACACCATCTATGATGCCTTCCCCATCTCTGGCTGCTAGGCATCTGCCCATCCCAGGCTACTGGCTGATCTGGCAACAGCCCAGCTGGCTTGTGGGAGAAACTGTCCTTCCCTGTGAGGTGAAGTTCAAGGGCTTGTAGCCATGTCACTCACCTTCTGGATTGATCCCTGACTGGCAGCCTGGAGAGCCAGATGGAGGCTAGTAAGAATGAGGAACCCACTAGCCCAGCTGGGGTTTCCCACCCCCCACAGCTCTGCCAATGCACCTTGATCCTTCTAGGCCCTCCATCACCCCAGGGTCTGTTGTGCATTTATCCTCATGAGCCCCCAAGGTAAGGCTGTGCTCTTCTCCACAGGTGGGAAACTGAGGCAGAGACTGAATTAAGGTCACACTATGGAAGAGCAGTGCTAGCCAATACAAGATCAACACTTTGGGAAACTGCCTTCAGCCTTGGCACTAGCTAAGAGCTTGTCAAAGGCAAGAGTCTATCCAGTCTAGGTCCCAGTACTGGTACAGAACACAGCATACAGGGACACCAAGCAACAGTTACAAACTGGTGGGTTGGGTCTTAGCCATGTGAGACACACCCCTCTCCCTTGGCAGGAGCAGGTAGGAATGGGTTTGTATTGCACCAGAGGTCTTTAGGAGGGAACCACTAGGGTTACCTACTCTGACCCCCTGCCAAGGTGCAGGATTGGTTGCGACAATATATTTGGCTTGGTTTGCTTATTTGGCCTCCTGAACATTGAAAGAGCTGGGAGTGTGGTGAGACAGTGGCCACCCCCTACAGTCACTAGCAGGGAATTGAAGCAGGTCTCAAGTCCCAGGCTCCAAGCACTGGGTCATCCTTCCTCTGTGCATTATCTGCCAGCCACTACTCCAGCCTCAACTCTGAGCCCCATTCACTCCTCCACCCACTGGAAGTACAGGGGCATTCACAGCCCACATCTCGGCATCCAGGTCTCCTGCCAGCTCCTTTTCTGTGTGTTCCTGACTGGGGAGCCCCATTTTACACCCTCCGGCTCTGCCCCTAGGATTCCACAGCTGTTCCTTCCTCCAGGACCAGGCCCCTAACCCCCTTTGGAGGCAGGGGATACTGGCAAGCAGAACCAGGTACGGCCACAACTCTGTAGAGGGGCACCACACACCCAGTCGCCATGGGAAGGAAGACCCCAGAGCCCCATGGCCACCTGCTGGGCAGTTCTGCTCACACAGGAGGCAGGTTTCCCGGCTCCTGCTCCAGCGTGGGCACCATCTCCACAGTTGAAGCTGCCCCAGGGTCACTGGACACCAAGTTCAGTCCAGGGGACCATCCACCTGCCTAGTCCAAACCAAGCCAGGGACTGCACTGAGACCAGAGGAGACTACAGCCTCAGCCCTCACTCCCAGGGTGCTCCTCTCGCATGCCCCCCACCCAGGGTCTGGAGCTAGTCTGAGGGCTGCTGCCATCAGGGGGCAGGGAGAGGTGGGAGCCCCTCCTCCATCCCTTGGGCCTCTAAGACAGCTGCAAACCCATAAGCAAGGTGTGACCCTGCCCCACTCAGGGTACAGCAGTCCAGCTCCCCCCTGCAGCAGGCAGAGTTTGTTCTCGGCCTCTCACTGACCCGAAGTCCAGTTCCAGCCCTTGTGCCAGTTCTCTTTGCAGGTGACGGCGTCCTTGCAGTCCTCCCACCACTGCTCGCAGTCCTCCTTGCACAGCGGGACATTGAGGAGCCTCTCCCGGCGCCAGCTGGTATCCGCCTGCCAGGACACAGGCTTGTGAGCATCAGGGGGCAGCTCTGGGCCCCCTGCAGGCAACATCAGTCGCCCCAGGGAGCAAGGGTGAGACACATTCTCTCCCCCACCCCCTGATCTAGCACCACTGAACAGAGCCAGTGTGTGTCCCAGCAGAACCAGGCCCAGGGGACAGGAGAGCCTCACAGCAGCCTCCCCGCACACCTGTGTGGCAGCATCTACAGCTCAACTGCATCCCAGGCAGGCCACCAGGCGTCCAGGGAAGAGATCCTGGATTTATTGCAGAGCCCTAGCCAGGAGCAGCATCTGCCATCTTACCTGTTGCCTCCCCAGCAAACACACTGCACGAACCCACCTCACCCCGGAACAGAGGCAGCGTCAGTCCCACCGAGAAACCCAGCCAAGCTGAGCATTGGAGCCAGGCTCTCTGGGGTCCTAGACAGCAGGGGGGATGGCAGGACCCACGGGGCACCGCCCGGGGAGGGAAGCTAAAGGAGCCGTTCAGTGCAGCCTCCCGATCTCAGGACGCTTTGAGGGGATTGTCCTGCCCACATGCAGTGGGCCCTGGGGGGACACGGGGACACCAGCTGACAGTGGAGAATGGCACCTGGGGCCTTCGGCACAGAAAGCACGAGCCCCCGACCGCTCAAGCTGGAGGAGCCACTCTGCATGGTGCTAGTTCACTCCTCACTATTTGGACCCGCCACTAGAGGGAGCCGTGAGCACATGCACCAAGCCAGCCTGCTCTCCCGCCCGCAGCGCCCAGCCCAGCGCCCCCTGACCTGGTGGATCCATGGCCCCAGGTTGGGCGAGCACTCGTACAGACACGTGTCCTGGATGAAGTGCCACTTGCACTTGTCTGGCATCACCCTGCAGTGGGCCCAGTTGAAGCTGTACAGGTAGGACTGGTCCTGGTGAGCCCCCGTGCTGGTCTCGGCCGTGCAGCAGGCGTTGTCTTTCCACGGGGCACACTGGGAACACAGCAAGGGACGGGTGCGCAGGGGACTCTGGCCGCTCGCCCGGGGGGCAGACAGGATGCCGTGGATGCAGCAGCATCACCAGCCTCCAGTGCTGCCCGGCGGGACTGCTCCTGCATCAGACCACTGCCAGGGCCACGGCCAAGGACCAGGGACGGAAGGGCAGGGATGCTATTTTGCCGAGTGCTTGGAGATCTTTAAGTCGACAAAATGCCATGAAGTGGGGAAGCTACAGACTGGGGCAGGAGGGGCAGCCACTGAGCTGTTATATGGTGTTATTAGGGCCTCCAGATCTACCCCAATTGTGATCCCCTCTGGGGGGGGGGGGGACACTGGGTAAGTGGGGATGGGGGAAAGGCACAAAGAGGAGACCAACTGAATTTGTCCAAATGAAAAAGCCTCCTAGTTACAAGGCACCACTTCAACGTGATCCTCAAGTTAATGAATGTGGGACTAGAAACCTGAACTAAATGTGTTTGTTGGGAACATGTGTAACTGGTGAGCGAAATGGGATGGGCTGTTCTGCCCCCGCCCTCTTTTTTTGTGGGGGGGAGGTTAAAAAGAACAAAAACAAGACACCTCAGGACTTTGGGAGGAAGATCAGACTGACTGCTGGCTGGGAGATGGGGGAACAAAGGAGGGACATGGCTGCCTCCCCAACCTTCTCCTGCAATCCACTAGGACACCTTCCTTGTCCCAGTTCCCAAAAATCTTCTTACCAGCCTGGGCAAGGCAGCAAAACCCACCTGACATGGCCACCTTCAGTGGTCAGGACTGAGCTGAAGCCATGAATGTGATGAGAGACTTTGGTTCCTGCCGTCACCGGCTCCAATCCCTAGTATGTCATATTCCTCCCCCACCTTCAGTCCGCTTTCCTCTCGCTCCCTCCCTTGTGCCTTCTGTTTAAGGGTCTGGCTTTTCCCCACCAAGACTGTATCCTGCAGCACTCCTGGGAGCCTGTGACCAGAAAGGCAGCACCCAGTGGGGATGCAGATTTGCCAGGTTTTGGAGCAGTTTCTCCAACAGGGAGGTTGCAGAGAGGATTGGCTGCATAGCTGATCTTCTCCCGTTTCTCTGCCCCTGTATGTGTTGGTCTGGTTTTGTCTTCTAGGAAGGGGGCTCAGACTTCACAGCTACAGATTTCTATTAATGCCTCTTTTCCCCACAAGACTGTTAGCACCATCTCCTAGCTGCCAGGTGGGGCGGGAGAGAAAGACAGGGGACACTGAGGGAGTGCAGGAGAGGGGTCAAGGCTAACTCTTCCCTCGGGTGGCCCCTGAAAGTGACCAGCACACCCCTCTGGCAGCAGCTCCTAGGTGAGGGGGGGCCCAGGGGGTCTTTGTGCAGTTCCCAGCCAATGGGAGCTGTGGAATCAGTGCTCAGGGCAGGGGCAGTGCCCAGAGACCTCCTGCCAAGGGACTGCAGAGACGGGATGGCCGCTTCCAGGAATGGCATGGAGCAAGGCCAGGCAGGAAGGCTGCCCTCACTCCACTGTGCTGCTGGGGGTCCCTGGGTCCTTTAAAGTCACCCAGGACCCTGGACAATTTCCCCCATCCCCCAATCAGCAGGCCTGCCTTCTACAAACTCTGCAGCAAAAGGGAACGGGAATAGGAACAAAGAGTTTCGTCAAAGTTACAGCCTAATTTGAAACACAGTATTGAGTGAGGTTTGCCACCCATCCAGTTTTCACCCAGATAGGCCGGCTTTCGGCTTGTGTGTCAAATGGCACCCAGACAAGCCCTGATGTCTGGGGTTTTCTGACTTGGCAAGGGCGGGGGGGGGGGGGGGGAAGAGAAGAGGGAGCGCAGAGAAGGGGCAAGGCCTCAGTTACCAGACACTAGAAAGGTGTCAGCCCTCTTTCCTCTCCCATCTTCAGTAAAGAGAGATAGCTATTCATAAGTGTGGCTGTCGCCATGGTCCTAAGTGGGCTGAGGTCTTTGTACTCAGTACCCCAACCCATAATATCAAGCAGTGACCTATACAGTGACAGGGTCAGGTTAACACCTTCAACACTTGGGTCAGTTTATTCTAGTGAAATTAACAGGGACATATCCAAGTTTGCCCACAGAATCAGTGGCAGAGCTGGAATTGCAAGGCAGGAGTCCTGGCTCCCCAGCCCTCTGCCTCTGTCTGAGGCCTTCCCTAGGGCAACAGCAAGGGACAGGCCTCTTTAAAGGGAAAAGTAGCCGCCCAGTTTGCATGGCTTGCGTGGCTGCTGCCAGAGAGCTGGGTCTCATTGCCAGCCCAAGGATGTTGGCACCATGGCCCTGCCTGCCGCAGCCTCCTAGGGCTGAGAGAAACCACACAGTTCTTGGTGTCATGAACACCTCCAGCTTCCTGCACCACAGTCCTCCACGCCCACGCCTCCCCCAAGAGCCCAGCGTAAGGAACAAGCCTGCACTGGAATGGATGGCAGGTCCAGGGGACCCAGTTACCCCTCACCTAGAGCTCCAAGAGGTCAGGGATGGACTGACCTGTGTCAATAGGACAAGACCCTACCTGGCCATGCAGCACCCCCTCTGGCCCTGGCTGGGTTTTGTGGTGCTTGGCATCCATGCACACGTTCAGCACCGATTCCTTCGCAGCACTGGCCAGGCAGGCAGCCAACAGCCCCAGCACGGCCCACCGGGCTGCCATCTCCCTGGGACCAGAGTAAGGGAGGGTGGAAGAGAAGACATGTTAGTGCAGCTGTCCAGATGAGACTGGGCGCCACTTGGGTGCATGGCTCCGAGCGCCCAGAGGGGATCCCCAGGCAAGAGCATCTGTGTTGCCTGCTATGGAGACAGGTGCTCTGCAGAGACCCATGAGAGAGCGGCCACAAAGCCTCCTGCTTCACTGGCAGCTTCCCCCCCGCCCCCGCAAACATCTCATCTGGGCACATGGGTGGAGAGTTCTATGGGCCCAGGGTGCCTGGGCACCAGGAATATTCCTGGCCTGGGGCCTGACTCCGGGTCTCTCCCTCAGTCCCACCTTCCACCCCGGGTGCTCCCCACCATGCATCCCACGGGCGATTTCAAACAGCCTGGGGCCCCCACACACCACCGGCAGCGCAGCCGAGAGCCGAGCAACTTCCTGCCTGCTCATGCCATGTGTCTGCTGGCTGGGGCGGGCGGGCGAGGAGAAAGTCTACACATGCTGCTCCCACCCCAAGCGCGCCTGTGGCCAATAGGAAGCTGCAGGGGCAGTGCCTGGGGGCAACAGCTTGTTGAGACCCCCCCAGCCTGCCCTGCCTAGGAGGCTCAGGTAACCACTGCACCCCCACACCCTCTCCCACCCCCCAAACTCCCTCTACACCCCCACCCCTTGTCCTAGCCCAGAGCCTGCACCCCTCACCCCCTCCTGCACCCCCACCCTCAAACCTGCACCCAGCACAGAAACACCACCCCAGAGCCTGCACCCCAATCCCCTGCCCAGGGCCTGCACCCCAGACCTCCTCTCCCCACCCAAACTCCCTCCCAGAGCCTTAGGCAGTTCAGGGGGAACTCTGGGCTTTCTGGGCACTGCCAACATTTCTACAAACCTGCTGCCCCTGCAGGAGAGAGGGGGAGAGAAAAGCCACAAAGCCTCCTGCTCCACAGGAGCTTTTACCCTCTAAACATCCCACCTAAAGCCCAGTGGGGCGGGCACTTCTCCAAACCCTGCCCCCAGCTTGACTGCTTTGCCTTGCAAGGGGCTCAGAGCCAAGCGCCCCATGTCTCTGCTCAGCAGGTGCTGGTTTCCACCCTAGCTCTGAGCTCCCCCCCACCCTATAGCCACCCATGGGTGCATTCAGGCCACTCCCTTTGTATTAGCCAATGATCCAGAACCAGAGACTGGCTACTGGGTGCCTCATCCAGAGAGTCACAGCAATGACCACCGAGCTGGACCCTGGCCAGCCAACACCACTAGCCCCACAAGCAGGCTTCCAGGCATGAAGCCTAGGATAAGATTAGACCTATTAGGTTGTATTTCTTCCCCCTTGTTTGCTCAGTGTTCTTCCAGAGAGGTGGAGGAAGCTAGCCCACGGCCCTGCAGCTCGCCCTGTCTGGTGACTTCAGGCCCCTGGGACAGGGCAACCAGGCTGGTCAGTTACACACTGCCACAACCTTGGGCTGCCAGGATCACAGGCTGCCAGAGCAGACTCCCAGCCCACTAACAGCGGGTCATGGGAGACTTAACAGTCAGTTATTGCTGTTCAGTTCAGGTCCTATTGGACTCCAGCCCCTGACATGGGGCTTTTACAGACTTTAGTCCATACAAGGCCTTGCGCTAGCTTCCAATTTCTATTTGGGCATCACTTATCCTCCCACCTCCCCTCTTGGGGGAGGGGGGGAGGTCTCCTCTCCCCCCACTCCATTGGGCCAAGTGGTTTCCTCTGCCATCTGGTATATCTGTGGTTTACTGGCTACGGTTCCACTATTGCAGCTTTTACAGCAGCCCATCGCCCCCAAAGCGCCACCTGTACGCCCAGCCCAGGAACAAGGAGACACAGATCACAGCCTAGTGTTTTTTGGAAGCAATGCAGCCCCCTCTAGAAGCAAACAGCAGTTACAAAGCTGATCACATTGACACCCAAACACTAGGCCTGAGACACCCACCAGCCCCCATCACAACAGAAAACCATGAACTGCTCCTACTTTGCTGGGAAAAAGCCCATCCCAGCTGCTTCAAGCAAGCGCTCACCACAGCAGCCAGGCCTCTGGAGTCAGCTTTAATAGCCGAGTCCTTTAACCACAGCTGCTAACCCCTCCACGCAACCGGGTTAATGAGGCTTAATGGTCACCGGAGCTCGTTACCTGTAAAGTAGCAGTTTTCGTAAGAGCCAAAGAGCTCTGTGTGTTTGCTGGGGGGCAGCTGAGTCCCATGTTAAGAAGACAATCAAGGATTTGATCGCAAAGATCAGATGTCCGCCCAAGCCCTGGCCGAGGATGAGAACATCAGTCCCACCTGCTGGGCGTTCTTTGGAGCAGGCTTCTTTCTTTGCTCTGCAAATTGCCCCAGAGAAAGGAGCCAGAGAATGCCAAGATCAGCTGTCTAATCAGCTGGGGCCTCTGTCACGGAGTGGAGGGGAGTCCAGGCCCTGCACCCCTCTTCCTGGGATTCACTGAGACTCTTAGCCAGCCAGTAAAACAGAAGGTTTATTGGACAACAGGAACACAGTCCAAAACAGAGCTTGTGGGTACACCCAGGACCCCTCAGTCACGTCCTTCTGGGGGAGCAGGGAGCTTCAGCTGCCCAGCTCATGGCAGACAAAAGCTGGAATAGAGGATGTGACGATGTGACGCAGCAGGGAGGGGGGAGTGTTGACCTGGGAATGTGCCCTGGGGATGGACCTGAGAGCCTGTCACCAGAGCCAGGAGGAAGAGGGGTGCAGGGCCTGGACTCCCCCACACTCCGTGACAACTGGTGGGAGCAGTGGGATGTACTGCACCCCGTGAACAGCGCTTCCTGCAGTAAGTGACTGGGGAACAGTAAAATGAAGGGGGATTGACGGGGACCAGGCGTGCTGAAGATTCAGCGAGAGACGGTTTCAGGGGGCGGTTAACCCCTGGGAGTGTGTGACCAGGGAAGGACTTTTGCAGTAACAGGGTCCCCCGGGGGATTGCAGCGAGCGGTCCCAGGGGCGGAGGAGTCTGCAGCTTGACCCTGGCAAAGAGGTAGTGACCTCAAGAAGGACTGGCACACGAGGGGCTTTTCCTGGAAACGGTAGAAAGCTGTCCGGTCTGCGAGTGGCCAGCAGAGAGATGTACGCTAAACGCTTTAAGAGCGACCTGGTGGAGCTGTGCAGGCAGAGGGGGCTGTGCATTGGGAGGTCCACCACGGAACAGCTGATTGCCCAGTTGGAGGAGAGGGATTGCTTGGATGACCCGATCCCTGTCCCTGAGGGAAGCCGCCCGGTGGACGCAGCGTGGGCCCTGGGGCCTGACTGGGCTGGGAGGGGTCAGACTGCTGCCGAGGACACCCCGAGACCCTTCCTACCTAGGCCTGGGGGAGGGGTTGGGGGAAGCCCGGCGAATACCGAGGGCACCCTGACCCCAGCAGCCAGCAGAGGATCCTCCCGGGGGAGCTCCTCATCCTTTGAGCAGATGTGGCTGGAATGGGAGAGGGAGATGAAAATGAGGGAGCTGGAGGACCATGAAAAACAATGTCAACATGAGGAGAAACAACGTCAACATGAGCAGGAGGAGAAGGAGAGGGAGCGTCAGGAGAAGGAGAGGGAGCGTCAGGAGAAGGAGAGGGAACGTCAGGAGAAGGAGAAACAAAGACATCATGAACTGGAGCTGGCCAGGCTGAGGAGCAGTGGGGCCCCGGCTGCGGTGAGTGAGGGGGGACCCAAGACTGCAAGGAGCTTTGATAAGTGCTTCCTGGCCCAGCGGAAGAAGGGGGAGGACATAGATTGCCTGCGAGATGCACAGGGTTGACCCTGCAGACAGGCTCCAGTTCCTCACCCCATTACTGGACCCCAAAGCCGTGGAGGTGTACAGCCGGATGACAGGGCCGGAGGCAGGGGACTATGAACTGTTCAAAGAGGCCCTGCTCCGTGAGTTTGAGCTGACCCCCGAGATGTACCGGAGAAGGTTCCGGAGTCAGCGTAAAACGCCTGAGGTCACCTACCTACAACTGGTCAACCGGATGCAGGGATATGCCCGCAAGTGGACAGCTGGGGCCCAAGCTAAAGAGGACCTGCTTGACCTAATCGTACTGGAGCAACTGTATGAACAGTGACCATCCGACCTGAGGCTGTGGTTGGTGGACAAAAAGCTCGAGAACCCCCAGCACGCAGGGCAGCTGGCCGACAAGTTTGTGAACAGTCGGTCAGGGGGTAGCCGGGAGGAGTCCCAAAAGGACAGGCCCCCCCGATGCAGAGAGAGAGTCACCATGGAGCCTCCCAGCGGGTAAATAGGGAGAACCCCCTCCAAAGGGGAACGCCTGGCGTCGGGCCCCTCCGACCCGCTCGAGGGGACCAACGTGACCTGAGCTGCTATCACTGTGGCCAGAGAGGCCACGTACGGACCCAGTGCCCCGGGCTCAGGGACAAACTGAGCAGACCCAACCTACCCAGGGTTAACTGGGTAGGGACTCAGCTGGACGAGGGGCAGACGGCCCAGGCAAGGGGGGCTACCAGTTTACCACCTGCTCAGGAGGGAAGAGTACCCCCGGCCAACTCCGCCAGAGGGCTGGAGGCTCTGGACTCAGGGTGCTCGGTTTACAGGGTGGGCGTGGGGCTGTCCCTCCGGAGCGAGTGCCTTGTTCCCCTGGAGGTGGATGGGAGGAAGGTCAATGGATACTGGGATACGGGCGCGGAGGTGACGCTGGCCTGGCCCGAGGTGGTGGCCCCAGATCGGGTGGTGCCCAACACTTACCTGACCCCCTGACAGGGGTGGGCGGGACCCCATTTAAGGTGCCCGTGGCAAGGGTACACCTGAAATGGGGCGCCAAGGAGGGCCCCAAGGATGTGGGGGTATATCACCATTTGCCCACTGAGGTTTTGATGGGGGGAGACCTAGAGGACTGGCCAAGCAACCCCCAGACCGCCCTGGTTGTGACGCGTAGCCAGAGCCGGCGAGGGGCACTGCACCCTGACCTCGGGGAGGGTACCACACCGAAGACACAGGACCCTACCCTGGTGGGGAGGGAGCGCCGAGGGGCACAGCTCAGAGAGGTGGAGGCCTCAGACCTGGCCACTGTGGGGGAACCGGGCCCCATCCCTTCCCCAGCCGCTGAGTTCCAGGCCGAGTTGAGGAAAGATCCCTCCTTGCGGAAGCTCAGGGACCTGGCCGACCTCAGTGTGGGACAGACCATGAGGAGAGGCTGCCAGGAGAGGTTCCTGTGGGAGAAGGGGTTCCTGTACCGAGAATGGGCTCCCACAAGGGAAGTAGAGTCCTGTGGGATCAGGAGGCAGCTGGTGGTCCCCCAGAGGTATCGCCGCAAACTTCTGTACCTGGCCCATGACATCCCCCTTGCAGGGCACCAGGGAATCCGGCGCACCCGGCAGAGGTTGCTACAGAACTTTTACTGGCCTGGGGTCTTTACCACGGTCCGGCAGTATTGCCGATCCTGTGACCCCTGTCAGAGGGTGGGGAAGGCCCGGGACAAGGGGAAAGCGGCTTTGAGACCTTTGCCCATCATAGAGGAGCCTTTCCAGAAGGTGGCCATGGACATCGTGGGGCCTCTCAGCAAGACGACCCGGTCGGGGAAGAAACACATTCTGGTGGTGGTAGATTTCGCCACCCGCTACCCCGAGGCAGTGCCCTTAGCTTCCATTGAAGCCGACACCGTGGCCGATGCGCTCCTGACCATTTTCAGCCGAGTGGGGTTCCCCAAGGAAGCCTTGACAGAGCAAGGCTCCAACTTCATGTCGACCCTGCTCCGGTGCTTGTGGGAGAAATGTGGGGTCCGGCACGACTGGGCCTCAGCTTATCACCCCCAGTCCAATGGGCTGGTGGAGAGGTTTAACGGGACGCTAAAGATGATGCTGAAAACCTTTATGAACCGGCACCCGCAGGATTGGGACAAGTACTTACCTCACCTGCTGTTCGCGTACAGGGAGGTGCCCCAGGAGTCTACCGGATTTTCGCCTTTCGAACTGTTATATGGAAGGAGGGTGAGGGGCCCCCTGGACCTGATGGGAGACGAGTGGGAGGGGAAGGCCACTCCCGATGGAGAGTCAGTGGTGGAGTATGTCCTGGTCTTCCGAGAGAGACTGGCTGAACTCATGGGCCTGGCCAGGGAGAATCTGGCCAGAGCCCAGAGGAAGCAGAAGGTCTGGTATGACCGCACGGCGCGGGCCCGTACCTACGCCACCGGGGATCAGGTGATGGTTCTCATCCCTGTGAGAAAGAACAAACTACAGGCCGCCTGGGAGGGCCCTTTCAAGGTTGTCCAGCAGCTCAAGGAGGTAAACTATGTGGTGGAGCTGTCGAACCGGGCGCACCACCGCTGGGTGTACCATGTGAATATGATGAAGCAATATTATGCCAGGGGGAATGTGGTGTTGGCCGTGTGTGGACAGTGGGAGCAGCAGGGAGATGACCCTTTAGTAGATCTATTCCCTGGGACCAGAGCTGGTTCCCCCCGGAAACAATTCCCCTCTCGGATCAGCTAACCCCTGCCCAGCAAGCTGAGGTCAGGGGGGTGCTGCATCCGTACCGACAGCTGTTTTCCAACCAGCCTGGACGCACTAATCTGACTGTCCACCGGGTGCAGACAGGGTCGCACCCACCGATAAGATGCTCCCCCTTCCGAGTCACAGGGAAAACTGCTCAGGACCTGGAAAGAGAGGTCCGGGACATGTTTCAGAGTAACAGCCGTGTTAGTCTGTATTCGCAAAAAGAAAAGGAGGACTTGTGGCACCTTAGAGACTAACCAATTTATTTGAGCATGAGCTTTCGTGAGCTACAGCTCACTTGCTCAAATAAATTGGTTAGTCTCTAAGGTGCCACAAGTACTCCTTTTCTTTGTCCGGGACATGCTGGCTTTGGGGGTGATCCAGCCATTGGCCAGCCCTTGGGCCTCGCCGGTGGTGCTGGTCCCCAAAAAGGACGGGTCGGTCTGGTTCTGTGTGGACTATCAGAAGCTCAATGCCATCACTGTATCTGATGCCTCCCCATGCCCAGGCCGGACGAGCTCCTAGACAAGCTGGGAGGAGCTCGGTACCTTACCACCATGGACCTTACAAAGGGCTACTGGCAAGTGCCGCTGGATGCAGATGCCCGGCTGAAATCGGCCTTTATCACCCCTCTGGGGCTCTATGAGTTCCTGACCCTGCCTTTCGGCCTCAAGGGAGCACCGGCCACCTTCCAGCGCCTGGTGGACCAGCTATTGAGGGGGATGGAGAGTTTTTCCGTGGCGTATATTGATGACATCTGTGTCTTTAGCCAGACCTGGGAGGACCACGTGTCCCAGGTTAGACAAGTACTGGACCGACTCCAGGGGGCTGGGCTGACTATAAAAGAGGAGAAGTGCAAGGTGGGGATGGCTGAAGTATCTTACCTGGGCCATCGGGTGGGGAGCGGCTGCCTAAAACCGGAACCAGCCAAGGTGGAGGTGATCAGAGACTGGCCCGCTCCCCACACCAAAAAGCAGGTCCAAGCCTTTATTGGGCTGGCAGGATACTACCAAAGATTTATGCCCCACTTTAGCGCCATAACCACCCCCATCACTGAGCTATGCAAGAAGGGGAAGCCAGACAAGGTGGTCTGGACCGAGCAGTGCCAGGAGACTTTCTGGGCGCTGAAGGAGGCTCTGGTCAGTGGCCCAGTTCTGGCAAACCCAGACTTTGACAAGCCCTTTGTGGCGTTCACCGACGCCTCAGACATGGGACTGGGGGCGGTGTTAATGCAGGAGGATGAAAAGGGAGAGAGACACCCCATCGTGTACCTGAGCAAGAAGTTGCTACCCTGGGAGCAACACTACGCGGCCATCGAGAAGGAGTGCCTGCGATGGTGTGGGCCCTCAAGAAACTAGAGCCCTATCTCTTCGGGCGACACTTCACCGTCTACACCGACCACTCTCCCCTGACCTGGCTGCACCAGATGAACGGAGCCAACGCCAAACTCCTGAGATGGAGCCTGCTCCTGCAGGATTACGACATGGACGTGGTCCACGTGAAGGGAAGTGCCAACCTGATAGCGGATGCGCTGTCCCAGAGAGGGGGCCCCAAACTTCCCCAGGTCACAGGTCACAGTGACCCCGCTCAGTTCAGTCTCGAAGGGGGGAGAGATGTGACGATGTGACGCAGCAGGGAGGGGGGAGTGTTGACCTGGGAATGTGCCCTGGGGATGGGAGACCTGAGAGCCTGTCACCTGAGCCAGGAGGGGGAGGGGGAGGTGACACCTCTGCCAGGAATGTGAAGACAGGCTGCAGGAGGGAGCCTGCTGGGGGAGTTTAGTTTCAGTTTGGGGCTGGATGGAGGAACACAGGGAACCCCAGGGCTGGGGTCTAAGCTCCCTGCTCCCCCAGAAGGACTTGACTGAGGGGTCCTGGGTGTACCCACAAGCTCTGTTGTGGACTGTGTTCCTGTTGTCCAATAAACCTTCTGTTTTACTGGCTGGCTGAGAGTCTCAGTGAATCTCAGGAAGAGGGGTGCAGGGCCTGGACTCCCCCACACTCCGTGACAGTCCCTCACACCACAAACCACACTGAAGTTCACAAAAAGAAAAGGAGTACTTGTGGCACCTTAGAGACTAACAAATTTATTTGAGCATCAGCTTTCGTGAGCTACAGCTTACTTCACGTTACTCCCAGTCCCAAAGGCCCAGTCGCTTACCCCAGGTCAGTTGTACCCTAGATCTCTCCCCAAGGACACCACTTCTAGCCAATCCTATAGCAGACTAACTAAAGATTTGTTAACTAGGAAAAGGAGATGAGCGAGTTACGTACCAGGTTATAGCAGGTAACAGAGACACACCAGTGAGTTACAGTCTTAGGTTCCGAAAGGTAATAGAAGTATCTATAAGAAGCCAGGTCTATAGGCCCTTAGGGCTAAGCCAAGGTGAACAGTCAGGGATGCTTGCTCATGCCTAGAAGTCTTGCCCTCTCCCTGAAGTCCAAGTGTAACCCACACACCTCCTGGGTGCGGTGCTCTGTCCCATCTAGTGGCACCGAGACCCCTTAGAGAGAGATTAATGAGTCTTCTCTACAGCCTAAGCTAAGGGCCATACGGCTTTTAACTCATGCAGACGAGGCTCATGCATTTAGCTCCAAAGGTCCCAGGTTCAATCCCGCCCCCCTCCCCGACGACCCGGGGTCTGTCGGTGTTACACAACAGCACAGGAATACAGATCCTTCTGGTCAGGGAGTTTTATTCCCTTCTCTCAGAGTTCAAACTGATTGGACAAGGGTTGGCGCCCGTCTCCTCTTTGGGGGCTGGGGGAGGGAAATCAACAAAGTCTTTGTCCTTTGATGTTTCACAATGGCTCGCTTGGTTTCAGTGAGCCTTGTGCAGAGGACCCACACCCTCCATTAATCAACGCTTCTTTCCCGCTTGGTGAGTTACACAAACACTCAATGTCACTTTCCACCCTGGGCTGCAGATGTGATACATGAGATCAATGCAGGCAGCGTCCTCCAAGCTTTTCATGAAGGCTAAACACATTCTTAGCAACCTAACGTCTGCTTCAACACTGCCAACACACAGGTGAGCTGGACGTGTTTCCAGCTGTGCATCTGTCAGCCATCAGTGAGGCCTAGGGGCCTTGGCATGAGCTGCCACCTGGTCTGTCAGCATCACAATAGGCATCACGGAAACTTAGTAGAATAATGACAATCAATGGGACATGGCAATACCAGGGTACAAAACATAGAGGAATGACAGAGCAGGTTGTGCTGGCGGGGGAGTGTCACTATATGTGAAAGAAAGCAGAGAGTCAAATATAGTCAAAATCTTAAATGAATCAAACTGCACCAGAGAATCTCTATGGATAGAAATTCCATGCTTGGTTAATAATAGGATAGCAGTCGGAATATACGACTGACCAGGATGGTGATGGGGACTGTGAAATGCTCATGGAGATCAGAGAGGCTACAAAAATAGAAAACTCAGTAATAATGGGGGATTTCAACTATCCCCATATTGACTGGGTACATGTCACCTCAGGACAGGATGCAGAGATAACATTTCTAGACACTTAACGACTGCTTTTTGGAGTAGCTAGTCCTGGAACCCACAAGGGGAGAGGCAATTCTTGATTTAGTCCCAAGTGGAGAACGGGACCTGGTCCAGAAAGTGAATATACCTGAGTCAGTCAGTAATAGCCAACGCAATGTAATTAAATTTAACATCCTTGTAGGGGGGAAATACCAAAGAAACCCACCACAGTAGCATTTAACTTCAGAAAAGGGGGAACTATGCAAAAATGAGGACACTAGTTAAATGGAAAATGAAAAGAGCAGTCACAAAGAGTGAAATGCCTGCAAGCTGCATGAACACTAATTAAAAACACCTTAACAGAAGGTCAAACTCTATGTATACCCCAAATCAAAAAAACAGTAAGAGGACCAAAATATGCCACCATGGCTAAAAAGCAGAGTAAAAGAGGTGGCTAGAGGAAAAAAGACCTCTTTTAATAATTGGAAACAAAATCCTACTGAGGAAAATAGAGAGGAGCATAAACTCCGGCAAGTCAAGTGTAAAATTAATAATTAGGCAGGCCAAAAAAGAATCTGAAGAGCAACTAGCAAAAGACCCAAAAACTATCAGCAAATTTTTTTTAAGCACATCAGAAGCAGGAAGCCTGCCAAACAGTGCGTGGGGCCACTGGACGACTGAGGTACTAAGGGAGCAGTCAAGGAAGACAAGGCCGTTAAAGAGTAGTTAAATGAATTCTTTGCATCGGTCTTCACTGTAGAGAATGTGAGGGAGATTCCCACACCTGAGCCATTCTTTTTAAGTGACAAATCTGAGGGGTCAATAGAGGTTAACACAATATGTTGGGGAAAAGCCAACATGGCTTTTGTAAAAGGAAATCTATAGAAATTAACAACTTTAAATTAGTCTGGGATTTTACTGTGGGATGGGACTCTGATCAGGGGTGGACTTATGGGACTGATTTTCTGATCCCCCTTAACATGGGGATAAAACATGCCCTATAATTGGAAAATGCAGCCTTGTAATTTGCTGGAATGATGCCACTGGTGTATGTAGGGTAACTTTGGCGGAGACATTGCCCCTTCAGCTCACTGTTGAAGGGGTTATTCCAGCCCAGGTTACAGGCATAGCAAACAATGACAGATGAGAGAACACTATGGAGCCATTTGATGGGGCATTGGGGAAGCGTGACTTGTTGGTGCCATGCATTCTTGGAACTGCACAATGGAAGCTGGACTGGTCTGGGCAGTGAATTTAGCACCGCAACCTCGAATCTGAAAGCGTGGACTCAATTATGGGCCCTTTCTCCTGGTTCTGGAGAAGAGGGGATAGTAAAAGGGAGGAACCACGTGATGGCCAAGCTATCACCAGAGGCCCAAGCCAGGGGCCCACACACTCCCAATCCGATTGTGGCACCCCTGCTTATTGCTAGTGACACTTCCTTTCCAAACGGAGCAGTTGAAGTCCCGGGACATCAGCCTGGCATGAAGATTGTGTTTACGGAGTTTTATTTGGTTTGATACATACACAAGAGGATGGGTCTTTTTCAAAAGGGAGAGCAGTGTGACAGGCTTGCTATGCTGGCTGGATCTGGGGGTGGAGAACCCCCACAGCCGGCTCCACCGGGGCATGGACCCCTGACCAGCTGCAGGGCTCAGGATCCCATTGAGATTACCCTGAAGGTTACTCAAGTGAATGACTCCTGTCAGTTTGATCGGGTCTGTGGTAACACCTCTGCAGAGGGGAGAGAACTGGAACAATTTGTGCTTAGATGGAGTTTTCTCTCCCAGTGCTCAAAGGTGAGTAGCCGGCTTATCTGGCTCTAACCACTAGCCCTTGCTGCCTCACATATTCCCCATTGTGCCAAGTCAGCTCTTCCAAAGGGTTCAAAGCAACATCCAAAGAGCAGCTTAGAGAGAGACTGGCGTAGCATTAAGGAGACCTGGGTTCTAGTCCTAGGTCTGCTAGCTGATGGGGGGTGAATTATGGCATCTCTGTTTCCTGTCTTCCCTTTCCCCCCATTTAGCCTGTAAACTCTTTGGAGCAGGGACTGTCTCTAACTATGGCCTTGAATTATGAGGCCCTGAACTCGGCTGGACCCTCAAGGCAACATAACACCCATATCAATAACAGTTTGTCCCACCCCAGCTACAGAGCAGATGAATATAGCTCAGAGAGGTTGAGGCATTTTGGCAGAGGTGATGCAACAGGTCAATGGATGCCTCAGGAAGTGAGCCCAAGGCCCAGCTCTGCAAATGGACTGAGGTTTCTAAATCCCATTGTCAGGCACCCTATCTCACGCCTAAGTCCCAGGGGGAGCTAAGCCGGGACACGCCTGGCCTGAGCCACCAGCTATGCGCTGAGAGCAGCTAGCCTCACACAGGATAGCCAGGCTGGGGGCTGCGTTTTCCCAGGTAATGTTCAGCCGTGTGGTTAACGTCCCCCACTCCAGCAGATGCAAAGCCCCCAGTTGAGTTCTCCTCTCTGCCTGCTACAGCAAAGCGATTTGTAGAGCAAAGTTTCCCACCTCTCCACTGGGTGCCCACCCCACTGGGCTACGGGATCACTCCTGAATACCAAGTGGAACAACTTCACCGGGAGAGATCCCAGGAGCCCTGCCTCCAACTAGTCCAGAGGTCAGGGGTTTGGCCCTTCTCTGGAGAGAGAGGAGATGCCTTGTTAAGGCCTCTCTCCTCAGCAGGCCAAGGGGGGAATCAAACCACAGCTTCCCAGGTCCGGGGTGAGCACCCACACAGCGGGGCAGCTGCTTCCACCTGCCAGCTGTTTTGCATGGCGCTAAGCACTTCCCCTCCAGGAGAGGGGTCCTGGCTGTAGATCCGGAGCCCAGCTCGACACCTCCCTCCGACCCAGAGTGAGCCCCTGTCTCCATGCGAGGGGCAGGGCTGAGGACACAGCCTTCTCCTCGGAATCTCCCCTGGGCTCGTGCTGGCTTTTGTGGATCCAGAGTTGGCAGTTTGGGTTGGTCATATTCCTGGAGGTTTCATCCCAGGGTCTAATCGTCCAGGACAGATTAATCTTTAATTCCTGCAAACTCTAGGGCAACCCCGGAGGGTTGACAACCCTATGTGAATCCCATCTCTCCCCAGTCATTCCATAGGGCGTCTAGACCAGCGTTTCTCAAATGCAGCCACCCCTGGCCGCATGTGGCCACCCGTAGCTTTCTTGCGGGAAAGCAGCAGCCCCTCTCCCGGCGCCGCCAGCTGGGGGTGGGCCTTGCCTCCCTCTGGAGACACAAAAGCTGGAGGAGCGGACAGCCAGTGTGAGTTCCCCACCTTCCCGGACCTGGTGGGGCCGGGCTTCAACCACGGGGTTTCGGGCTCCTTTTCCGGGCCCCGTCCCCTGGGCATGGGGCTTTGGGCTCCATTCCCTGGCCACGCTCTGGCCCAAAGCTCCCCACGTCCCTCATTACCCCTGGCTCCTGCTGCTTCCCCCAGTCTCCAATCGCCCCTGGCCCCCTCTGCCTTCCTACCCACCTCCCCATCCAGGACTTAATTTGTCCCCAGGTTTGCCGGGGCTGAGTAAGTCTGCTGTGAAAAGCGACACCTGCGTGTTTGCTAATATCACTTTTCACAGCAGACTTAGTAGCTAGCAAGTCTTAAAAAAAAACAAAAACAAAAACAAAAAAACAGCCAAAAAAACCCAAAAGAAACAAAAAGAAAAAAGACAAGAATGTGCAAAGTGCCTGATTTGTGTGTCTAGTCTGCTTAGGTCCAGTAAAGAATAGAGACAACTGTACATTATTTTTATTATTGAGTCTGCAAAAAATAAATCCTATATAAATAAATGACAATGATTTGGACATGTATACGTGCAGATTTGCTTGTTTCTCCTGAAGTATATTCAGTATTTTAGGACAGTATTCAGAGCGGCCCCCAGCAACAGATGGTGGCCGCACTCTGAGGCCTCCAAAAAATGCGTTGTGAGAACCCTTAGCCTCGACGTCTAACACAGGGTGTGCGGATAGCAGGGACTTTCAAGGCACCTACAAGTTAGATATTGCAATGCCTAAGTCCCTCTGAGGATCTGGGCCCACCTATCTTGAGTCCCATCCTTCCCAAGACCACCCTGCCTTGAAACACATCTGATGGACCTGGCCTACATGAGCTTGTACCCCCTTGTCACCTAGACCGAGACATCAGGCCACAGACTCCTTGGAGCTGCCCCTGGGGGAGAGGTGAAGAAAAATAGAAGTTTAGATGCAGCCACGGGGGCTACAAATGTGGGGAATGAACATGAACGGTGCCGAGCACCGGCAACTCTCATGGACTGTGACGCCCAGCACGGCTCCGGAGCAAGGCCCTCTGGTCTTCTTTGGGGCTGCCCAGCTCATGGCGGACACAAGCTGGAATAGAGGCCCCAGCTGATTAGACAGCTGATCTTGGCATTCTCTGGCTCCTTTCTCTGGGGCAATTTGCAGAGCAAAGAAAGAAGCCTGCTCCAAAGAACGCCCAGCAGGTGGGACTGATGTTCTCATCCTCGGCCAGGGCTTGGGCGGACATCTGATCTTTGCGATCAAATCCTTGATTGTCTTCTTAACATGGGACTCAGCTGCCCCCCAGCAAACACACAGAGCTCTTTGGCTCTTACGAAAACTGCTACTTTACAGGTAACGAGCTCCGGTGACCATTAAGCCTCATTAACCCGGTTGCGTGGAGGGGTTAGCAGCTGTGGTTAAAGGACTCGGCTATTAAAGCTGACTCCAGAGGCCTGGCTGCTGTGGTGAGCGCTTGCTTGAAGCAGCTGGGATGGGCTTTTTCCCAGCAAGGTAGGAGCAGTTCATGGTTTTCTGTTGTGATGGGGGCTGGTGGGTGTCTCAGGCCTAGTGTTTGGGTGTCAATGTGATCAGCTTTGTAACTGCTGTTTGCTTCTAGAGGGGGCTGCATTGCTTCCAAAAAACACTAGGCTGTGATCTGTGTCTCCTTGTTCCTGGGCTGGGCGTACAGGTGGCGCTTTGGGGGCGATGGGCTGCTGTAAAAGCTGCAATAGTGGAACCGTAGCCAGTAAACCACAGATATACCAGATGGCAGAGGAAACCACTTGGCCCAATGGAGTGGGGGGAGAGGAGACCTCCCCCCCTCCCCCAAGAGGGGATGTGGGAGGATAAGTGATGCCTAAATAGAAATTGGAAGCTAGCGCAAGGCCTTGTATGGAATAAAGTCTGTAAAAGCCCCATGTCAGGGGCTGGAGTCCAATAGGACCTGAACTGAACAGCAATAACTGACTGTTAAGTCTCCCATGACCCGCTGTTAGTGGGCTGGGAGTCTGCTCTGGCAGCCTGTGATCCTGGCAGCCCAAGGTTGTGGCAGTGTGTAACTGACCAGCCTGGTTGCCCTGTCCCAGGGGCCTGAAGTCACCAGACAGGGCGAGCTGCAGGGCCGTGGGCTAGCTTCCTCCACCTCTCTGGAAGAACACTGAGCAAACAAGGGGGAAGAAATACAACCTAATAGGTCTAATCTTATCCTAGGCTTCATGCCTGGAAGCCTGCTTGTGGGGCTACTGGTGTTGGCTGGCCAGGGTCCAGCTCGGTGGTCATTGCTGTGACTCTCTGGATGAGGCACCCAGTAGCCAGTCTCTGGTTCTGGATCATTGGCTAATACAAAGGGAGTGGCCTGAATGCACCCATGGGTGGCTATAGGGTGGAGAGGAGCTCATAGCTAGGGTGGAAACCAGCACCTGCTGAGCAGAGACATGGGGAGCTCGGCTCTGAGCCCCTTGCAAGGCAAAGCAGTCAAGCTGGGGGCAGGGTTTGGAGAAGTGCCCGCCCCACTGGGCTTTAGGTGGGATGTTTAGAGGGTAAAAGCTCCTGTGGAGCAGGAGGCTTTGTGGCTTTTCTCTCCCCCTCTCTCCTGCAGGGGCAGCAGGTTTGTAGAAATGTTGGCAGTGCCCAGAAAGCCCAGAGTTCCCCCTGAACTGCCTAAGGCTCTGGGAGGGAGTTTGGGTGGGGAGAGGAGGTCTGGGGTGCAGGCCCTGGGTAGGGGATTGGGGTGCAGGCTCTGGGGTGGTGTTTCTGTGCTGGGTGCAGGTTTGAGGGTGGGGGTGCAGGAGGGGGTGAGGGGTGCAGGCTCTGGGCTAGGACAAGGGGTGGGGGTGTAGAGGGAGTTTGGGGGGTGGGAGAGGGTGTGGGGGTGCAGTGGTTACCTGAGCCTCCTAGGCAGGGCAGGCTGGGGGGGTCTCAACAAGCTGTTGCCCCCAGGCACTGCCCCTGCAGCTTCCTATTGGCCACAGGCGCGCTTGGGGTGGGAGCAGCATGTGTAGACAGACTTTCTCCTCGCCCGCCCGCCCCAGCCAGCAGACACATGGCATGAGCAGGCAGGAAGTTGCTCGGCTCTCGGCTGCGCTGCCGGTGGTGAGGGAAATCGCCCGTGGGATGCATGGTGGGGAGCGCCCGGGGTGGAAGGTGGGACTGAGGGAGAGACCCGGAGTCAGGCCCCAGGCCAGGAATATTCCTGGTGCCCAGGCACCCTGGGCCTATAGAACTCTCCACCCATGTGCCCAGATGGGATGTTTGCGGGGGGGGGGGGGAAGCTGCCAGTGAAGCAGGAGGCTTTGTGGCTGCTCTCTCATGGGTCTCTGCAGAGCACCTGTCTCCGTAGCAGGCAGCACAGATTCTCTTGCCTGGGGATCCCCTCTGGGTGCTTGGAGCCATGCACCCAAGTGGCGCCCAGTCTCATCTGGACAGCTGCACTAACATGTCTTCTCTTCCACCCTCCCTTACTCTGGTCCCAGGGAGATGGCAGCCCGGTGGGCCGTGCTGGGGCTGTTGGCTGCCTGCCTGGCCAGTGCTGCGAAGGAATCGGTGCTGAACATGTGCATGGATGCCAAGCACCACAAAACCCAGCCAGGGCCAGAGGGGGTGCTGCATGGCCAGGTAGGGTCTTGTCCTATTGACACAGGTCAGTCCATCCCTGACCTCTTGGAGCTCTAGGTGAGGGGTAACTGGGTCCCCTGGACCTGCCGTCCATTCCAGTGCAGGCTTGTTCCTTACACTGGGCTCTCATGGGGGACGGGGGGGCCTGGGCGTGGAGGACTGTGGTGCAGGAAGCTGGAGGTGTTCATGACACCAAGAACTGTGTGTTTTCTCTCAGCCCTAGGAGGCTGCGGCAGGCAGGGTCATGGTGCCAACATCCTTGGGCTGGCAATGAGACCCAGCTCTCTGGCAGCAGCCACGCAAGCCATGCAAACTGGGCTACTTCTTTTCCCTTTAAAGAGGCCTGTCCCTTGCTGTTTTCCTAGGGAAGGCCTCAGGCAGAGGGCTGGGGAGCCAGGACTCCTGCCTTGCAATCCCAGCTCTGCCACTGATTCTGTGGGCAAACTTGGATATGTCCCTGTTAATTTCACTAGAATAAACTGACCCAAGTGTTGAAGGTGTTAACCTGACCCTGTCACTGTATAGCTCACTGCTTGATATTATGGGTTGGGGTACTGAGTACAAAGACCTCAGCCCGCTTAGGACCATGGCGACAGCCACACTTATGAATAGCTAGCTATCTCTCTTTACTAAAGATGGGAGAGGAAAGAGGGCTGACACCTTTCTAGTGTCTGGTAACTGAGGCCCTGCCCCTTCTCTGTGCTCCCTCTTCTCTTCTCCCCCTGCCCTTGCCAAGTCAGAAAACCCCAGACATCAGGGCTTGTCTGGGTGCCATTTGACACACAAGCCAAAAGCCGGCCTATCTGGGTGAAAACTGGATGGGTGGCAAACCTCACTCAATACTGTGTTTCAAATTAGGCTGTAACTTTGACAAAACTCTTTGTTCCTATTCCTGTTCCCTTTTGCTGCAGAGTTTGTAGAAGGCAGGCCTGCTGATTGGGGGATGGGGGCAATTGTCCAGGGTCCTGGGTGACTTTAAAGGACCCAGGGACCCCCAGCAGCACAGTGGAGTGAGGGCAGCCTTCCTGCCTGGCCTTGCTCCATGCCATTCCTGGAAGCGGCCATCCTGTCTCTGCAGCCCCTTGGCAGGAGGTCTCTGGGCGCTGCCCCTGCCCTGAGCACTGATTCCACAGCTCCCATTGGCTGGGAACTGCACAAAGACCCCCGGGCCCCCCCTCACCTAGGAGCTGCTGCCAGAGGGGTGTGCTGGTCACTTTCAGGGGCCACCTGAGGGAAGAGTTAGCTCTGACCCCACTCCTGCACTCCCTCAGTGTCCCCTGTCTTTCTCTCCCGCCCCACCTGGCAGCTAGGAGATGGTGCTAACAGTCTTGTGGGGAAAAGAGGCATCAATAGAAATCTGTAGCTGTGAAGTCTGAGCCCACTTCCTAGAAGACAAAACCAGACCAACACATACAGGGGCAGAGAAACGGGAGAAGATCAGCTATGCAGCCAATCCTCTCTGCAACCTCCCTGTTGGAGAAACTGCTCCAAAACCTGGCAAATCTGCATCCCCACTGGGTGCTGCCTTTCTGGTCACAGGCTCCCGGGAGTGCTGCAGGATACAGTCTTGGTGGGGAAAAGCCAGACCCTTAAACAGAAGGCACAAGGGAGGGAGCGAGAGGAAAGCGGACTGAAGGTG
Organism: Lepidochelys olivacea; assembly: GCF_965140295.1. Taxonomy (NCBI): domain Eukaryota; kingdom Metazoa; phylum Chordata; order Testudines; family Cheloniidae; genus Lepidochelys; species Lepidochelys olivacea. The sequence goes on from NC_140411.1 coordinate 9,844,857, forward strand.
GGGGAGGAATATGACATACTAGGGATTGGAGCCGGTGACAGCAGGAACCAAAGTCTCTCATCACCTTCATGGCTTCAACTCAGTCCTGACCACTGAAGGTGGCCATGTCAGGTGGGTTTTGCTGCCTTGCCCAGGCTGGTAAGAAGATTTTTGGGAACTGGGACAAGGAAGGTGTCCTAGTGGATTGCAGGAGAAGGTTGGGGAGGCAGCCATGTCCCTCCTTTGTTCCCCCATCTCCCAGCCAGCAGTCAGTCTGATCTTCCTCCCAAAGTCCTGAGGTGTCTTGTTTTTGTTCGTTTTTAACCTCCCCCCCCCCCAAAAAAAGAGGGCGGGGGCAGGGCAGAACAGCCCATCCCATTTCGCTCACCAGTTACACATGTTCCCAACAAACAAATTTAGTTCAGGTTTCTAGTCCCACATTCATTAACTTGAGGATCATGTTGAAGTGGTGCCTTGTAACTAGGAGGCTTTTTCATTTGGACAAATTCAGTTGGTCTCTTCTTTGTGCCTTTCCCCCATCCCCACTTACCCAGTGTCCCCCCCCCCCCCCAGAGGGGATCACAATTGGGGTAGATCTGGAGGCCCTAATAACACCATATAACAGCTCAGTGGCTGCCCCTCCTGCCCCAGTCTGTAGCTTCCCCACTTCATGGCATTTTGTTGACTTAAAGATCTCCAAGCACTCGGCAAAATAGCATCCCTGCCCTTGCGTCCCCGGTCCTTGGCCGTGGCCCTGGCAGTGGTCTGATGCAGGAGCAGTCCCGCCGGGCAGCACTGGAGGCTGGTGATGCTGCTGCATCCTGTCTGCCCCCCGGGCGAGCGGCCAGAGTCCCCTGCGCACCCGTCCCTTGCTGTGTTCCCAGTGTGCCCCGTGGAAAGACAACGCCTGCTGCACGGCCGAGACCAGCACGGGGGCTCACCAGGACCAGTCCTACCTGTACAGCTTCAACTGGGCCCACTGCAGGGTGATGCCAGACAAGTGCAAGTGGCACTTCATCCAGGACACGTGTCTGTACGAGTGCTCGCCCAACCTGGGGCCCTGGATCCACCAGGTCAGGGGGCGCTGGGCTGGGCGCTGCGGGCGGGAGAGCAGGCTGGCTTGGTGCATGTGCTCACGGCTCCCTCTAGTGGCGGGTCCAAATAGTGAGGAGTGAACTAGCACCATGCAGAGTGGCTCCTCCAGCTTGAGCGGTCGGGGGCTCGTGCTTTCTGTGCCGAAGGCCCCAGGTGCCATTCTCCACTGTCAGCTGGTGTCCCCGTGTCCCTCCAGGGCCCACTGCATGTGGGCAGGACAATCCCCTCAAAGCGTCCTGAGATCGGGAGGCTGCACTGAACGGCTCCTTTAGCTTCCCTCCCCGGGCGGTGCCCCGTGGGTCCTGCCATCCCCCCTGCTGTCTAGGACCCCAGAGAACCTGGCTCCAATGCTCAGCTTGGCTGGGTTTCTCGGTGGGACTGACGCTGCCTCTGTCCCGGGGTGAGGTGGGTTCGTGCAGTGTGTTTGCTGGGGAGGCAACAGGTAAGATGGCAGATGCTGCTCCTGGCTAGGGCTCTGCAATAAATCCAGGATCCCTTCCCTGGACGCCTGGGTGGCCTGCCTGGGATGCGGTTGAGCTGTAGATGCTGCCACACAGGTGTGCGGGGAGGCTGCTGTGAGGCTCTCCCATCCTCTGGGGCCTGGGCCTGGTTCTGCTGGGACACACTGGCTCTGTTCAGTGGTGCTAGATCAGGGGGTGGGGGAGAGAATGTGTCTCACCCTTGCTCCCTGGGGCGACTGATGTTGCCTGCAGGGGGCCCAGAGCTGCCCCCTGATGCTCACAAGCCTGTGTCCTGGCAGGCGGATACCAGCTGGCGCCGGGAGAGGCTCCTCAACGTCCCGCTGTGCAAGGAGGACTGCGAGCAGTGGTGGGAGGACTGCAAGGACGCCGTCACCTGCAAAGAGAACTGGCACAAGGGCTGGAACTGGACTTCGGGTCAGTGAGCGGCCGAGAACAAACTCTGCCTGCTGCAGGGGGGAGCTGGACTGCTGTACCCTGAGTGGGGCAGGGTCACACCTTGCTTATGGGTTTGCAGCTGTCTTAGAGGCCCAAGGGATGGAGGAGGGGCTCCCACCTCTCCCTGCCCCCTGATGGCAGCAGCCCTCAGACTAGCTCCAGACCCTGGGTGGGGGGCATGCGAGAGGAGCACCCTGGGAGTGAGGGCTGAGGCTGTAGTCTCCTCTGGTCTCAGTGCGGTCCCTGGCTTGGTTTGGACTAGGCAGGTGGATGGTCCCCTGGACTGAACTTGGTGTCCAGTGACCCTGGGGCAGCTTCAACTGTGGAGATGGTGCCCACGCTGGAGCAGGAGCCGGGAAACCTGCCTCCTGTGTGAGCAGAACTGCCCAGCAGGTGGCCATGGGGCTCTGGGGTCTTCCTTCCCATGGCGACTAGGCGTGTGGTGCCCCTCTACAGAGTTGTGGCCGTACCTGGTTCTGCTTGCCAGTATCCCCTGCCTCCAAAGGGGGTTAGGGGCCTGGTCCTGGAGGAAGGAACAGCTGTGGAATCCTAGGGGCAGAGCCGGAGGGTGTAAAATGGGGCTCCCCAGTCAGGAACATGCAGAAAAGGAGCTGGCAGGAGACCTGGATGCCGAGATGTGGGCTGTGAATGCCCCTGTACTTTCAGTGGGTGGAGGAGTGAATGGGGCTCAGAGTTGAGGCTGGAGTAGTGGCTGGCAGATAATGCACAGAGGAAGGATGACCCAGTGCTTGGAGCCTGGGACTTGAGACCTGCTTCAATTCCCTGCTAGTGACTGTAGGGGGTGGCCACTGTCTCACCACACTCCCAGCTCTTTCAATGTTCAGGAGGCCAAATAAGCAAACCAAGCCAAATATATTGTCGCAACCAATCCTGCACCTTGGCAGGGGGTCAGAGTAGGTAACCCTAGTGGTTCCCTCCTAAAGACCTCTGGTGCAATACAAACCCATTCCTACCTGCTCCTGCCAAGGGAGAGGAGTGTGTCTCACATGGCTAAGACCCAACCCACCAGTTTGTAACTGTTGCTTGGTGTCCCTGTATGCTGTGTTCTGTACCAGTACTGGGACCTAGACTGGATAGACTTTTGCCTTTGACAAGCTCTTAGCTAGTGCCAAGGCTGAAGGCAGTTTCCCAAAGTGTTGATCTTGTATTGGCTAGCACTGCTCTTCCATAGTGTGACCTTAATTCAGTCTCTGCCTCAGTTTCCCACCTGTGGAGAAGAGCACAGCCTTACCTTGGGGGCTCATGAGGATAAATGCACAACAGACCCTGGGGTGATGGAGGGCCTAGAAGGATCAAGGTGCATTGGCAGAGCTGTGGGGGGTGGGAAACCCCAGCTGGGCTAGTGGGTTCCTCATTCTTACTAGCCTCCATCTGGCTCTCCAGGCTGCCAGTCAGGGATCAATCCAGGAAGTGAGTGACATGGCTACAAGCCCTTGAACTTCACCTCACAGGGAAGGACAGTTTCTCCCACAAGCCAGCTGGGCTGTTGCCAGATCAGCCAGTAGCCTGGGATGGGCAGATGCCTAGCAGCCAGAGATGGGGAAGGCATCATAGATGGTGTCAAGCCACAGCTTGCTCACTGCTGCCCTCTCCCTCCCCTTCCAGGGACCAACCAGTGCCCCCGCAGCTCCACATGCCAGCCATTCAAGTACGTCTTCCCCCGGCCGGCGGACCTGTGTGAGAAGATCTGGTCCAACTCGTACAAATACACCCTGGAGCACCGGGGCGGCGGGCGCTGCATCCAGATGTGGTTCGACCCTGCCCAGGGGAACCCCAACTTGGCCGTGGCCAAGTACTACGCCCAGAACAGGGGAGATGCCTCTCCTGCACCATGGGCTGTCCTGCTCCTGCCTCCTGCTCTCCTGTCCCTGCTCTGAGCAGCCAGGAGCCTCTGGCAGCCCCACTGGCTTATACAGGAAACATTTTTGCTCGGGGGCATGGGGTGTTTGCCCTGCTTTGGGCTCTGGCCAGCAGAGTCGGGATGCGGTCTGGTTACTGCTAAGTGCAGGTGGAAACTGTCTGGAACTGAGACCTTCCCAGCTTATGTAGAAGATTTGGGCACAATAAACTATCCCAGCCTTGCTCTGCGCCTGGTTCCTCCTTCATAGAAACATCCTTCTGCTCAGTCCCCAGGGCTGCAAAGCTACAAGGGGGGCCCAGCCAGAGGCTCCTTGGGGCTCTCAGGTTGCCTGGCAGGTGGGTACCTTTGTCCTAAACTGAGGTGGGAGCTGGGCTTGGGCAGAGTATGATCAGTGAGTGTAGGCCTGGCTCCAACCCCTGCTCATCCCCCTGGGGGGCTTTGGGTGCTTTGACTACGGGGGGCTGCAGAGCAGGGTCTGGGCAATGCAGACAGCGGCAGCATCCTCTCCTGCCTGGTGCTAGGAACCCCCTGTCCCTGGCTCCCCTCACTCGTGCATCCCCATCCCCTGAGCTCCTGCCACATGAGGCAGCTACAACGCTACACCCCCCAAACTGGGCATTGGCAAGGGACAGGTCCCGTCTCTGAATGCCGGCTGCGCTGTGTTCAGGAGTCCCATCCAGTGCCTTAGGATGAGTAACAGACCAGCTCCAACCTTGTCTGGTGAGGGCACAGCTTGTTCTTCATCCGCACGGGGATGAAAGCAAACCGTGGGGCATGGGAAGGTCAGAAGGGCTGGCTCTCCCCCATGGCGGGGCAGCAGGGTGTCTCTGATCAGAGAGCTTCACCCCCCCCCGCAAACCCTTTCCATCCCAAGCAGTGTCAAGACAGATCTTGGCAAAACTTCATGGTGGCAGATGTCCTGCCCAGCCCTGGAGCCCATGTAGGGACCCTCTGGGAAGAGGCAGGGCCTAGTCCCATGCCAGCCACATGACTACAGCTTTCCCTGGTCCTGCAGGATGCTCTCAGGGTTTATCTTCACCTGGAGCAGCACAACCCCCCCCCCCCCCACACACACACACAGGTGCAGCTGTGGGGCTTTAGGGAAGCCACTACCCCCCTCCCCCCCCCCCCACAGCTGGGAGAGCTTCTCCTGTCAGCATCACTAATCCCCCTCCCCCAGAGCCAGTGGCTATGTTGACCTAGCATGGTCTATGCCCAGGGCTATGGTTGGCCTGGCTACAGCACCCAGGGGTGTGGGTGGAGCAGTGTAGCTATTGCATGGGGCAGTAGGGTGGACCCGGTGTCAGTATGCCCCGGTCTCAGCTGGTCTGGGCAATGGCTGGGGCCTGGGTACAAAGAACCTGGTTTCCTGCTGCTAGAATTCCCAGGAGGCCTGGTTAGCATGGGCTGAGGGCCCTGGGGAAGGAAGAGAAGTAACTGAAAGTGTGGGGAGATGGGGAGCTGCTGGCAGGGAGGAGCACAGAGCTCTGTGGAGACTCCCTGGGGCAGGGCTGTGGAACGACCCGCTGGCACCAGGCCCAGCAATGCTACTGTCTGCGGCTGTTTGAGCGCTGGGTGGGGCCTCCTGTGGCCAGTCACCAGGCTCTGACACTGGACCCAACCCTGGGGGCCTGGGTGCTTCCAAGCCCCCTGGCTCCACGGGTTGCTCTGAGTTCTGGCTGCTCTGGCATGTGCCCGGGCTGCAGGTTCCCCATCTAATGCCCCTTCTTGGGCAGCAGGCCTAGGAGGTCCCACTCCCTAGACCCTACTCTGTCCTTAGTGCCCCTTCTTCCAAATCTGCCCATGTGCCAGTTACAACAAGCAGCCCGTGGGCTCTGCAAGGGGCCTTTGCTCTCAGGCCTTGTCCACACAGTTGTTCAGGAGCAGCCCTGCCCAACAGCTCCCTGGGTAGCTGAGCACAGGAGGGTTACAGATCTATGAGAAAACAGACACTGGAATGCAAGTGTGTAGCCCTGGTGTCCCCCCCGCGCTCGCTCTCTGGCTTGTGTTTGAGCTGCGTCTGGGCTCAGGCTGGATCAAGACTCCTGCGTGTTCGCGCTGCCGGACAAAGTCTGACTGGAAATAAGGTGTCAGTGTTTAACTATGAGAGTAATTAACTCTTAGAACCACTCTCCAATGTGAACGGGGGATTCTCCCTCCTCGGTGCTGTTTTAAATCCTGACGGGCTGGTTTCCTACGAGCTCTGGTTTCGCTCAGACAGGAATTACTCCAGGACGTGCCCTGGCTGGCGTTAGGCAGGGGATTAGACAAGCTGGTCACAGTGGGCGTCTATCGATCCCCTAGAGAGGTCGGCTCCTGCGTACTGACCCCTTTGCTCAGCACAAGCCATGTGCTAGGCTCTCCCTGTATGTTCCACAGCCCTCATCCCATCCCTCTGGGCCTGGCATCCTGCTTCTGGCCCAGCTGCCCTCACTCACCCCCGGGGGCCTTGGTATATTGTTCAAATCGACCACCCTGCCCCGTGCAACTTCCATGGGGACTCGTCACCAGCTACCAGAGCTGCCTGGCTTCCACAGTGAGCAGGGCCAGGTGGAGATGGGTGTGGGGCGGGCATCCCTTGCTCCAGCTCTGGCTCTCTTCATTGCGAGGCTCCTTTCCTGCCTCGTCCCCAGCCCTGGCTGTGCTGGGTAAATGGAGCAGGTCCCACCATGCTGCTGAGGCCCCTGACCTGTCCCCACCCTGCAGGAGAGCTCAGCCCCACCCCACCTCCCCTGAGCAGACCATCTGGTGCTGCCCAGATTCTCCTGAGGGCCAAGAGGTGGCGCTGTGTCCACGTGCGTCCCCTCGGCCATGGACCCAGAGCATCCCGAAGGCACCAGCCCAAGTAAGGCATGCAAGAGGCTTGCAGGCTGGGCAAGTCATCCCAGAGGAATGGTGCCCTCAGTGGCGTGGGGGTGAGCGTGCCCCAGATCCTGGGCTGTGCCCTTCTCAGGCTCCTTATGCCATGCAGCGGGAGGAGCTTGGATCAGGCCCAAGAGGATGGGCCCAGCGAGAAGGGCCGAGGGTGCGCCAAGCAGGGCCAGGGAACAGCCTGCGCCATCCGTGCAGTGGGGCCTGCAGGCTTAATCTCTTTGCTCGCTCAGCTAATTCTCCAGCCGGCTGAGGGAGGGTGAGCGGACGCCCCAGGCACCAGGAGGAGGGTCTGGGTCAGGGGTGCCCTGTGCAGCGGGGAGCAAAGATCCGCCCCCGTCCACTCCGCGGAGCCGGCTGCATCAGTGAGTCTCCACTCCTAATCCGGGTCATGCCACCCCGTCAACGTCTGCAGTGAGCAGCAGTGGGTGTCACCGGGCATACCCCGTGCAGACAGCCAAGGTCCCTGTTGTAATTGGCCAGGGCTGTCACCAGTCCGTGGCCCAAGCAACGGGGCCTTTGTCCCCTCCCTTGAGAGACCCTTCTACAGCTGCACCCATCTGACTGCCAGGAAGTTTCCCCAGCTAGTCCAAGCCTCTGTTCCACGTCTTCACTCCATCCCAAAGCTCCTCATCACCCCCCCCCCACCCACATACACATCCTGCACCTCCCTAACTAATTCCTCCTCTTGGTGTGTCGCATGGGCTGGGTTCTCCTGGCTCTTCGCCCAGCCGTTATCAACCTTTTTTCATTGCGGACCCCTGCAAAATTTTGAATGGGGGTGCAGACCCCTTCAGAAATCTTAGCTCTAGGCTGCAGACCCCCAGGGGTCTCCTGCTGGCCACCGATTGAAACCACTGCCTTCACCACCTCACAGCCCAGCGAGGCATGGGTGGCTCGCTTCACCGTCACCGTGGCAAACTCCCAAAGGCGCGTGGGCTCCTTGCAGAGCCATCCTGGACTGATCTCTGGCTGGGTCCGAAAGCTGATCTTGCTGGCAGGTCAGTTTATGTCCATCAGCGGCAATCTGGTTGTTCCACCAAAGCGTTTGGTGACCACGTGCTCGCCAGCCATGTAGTGGCCTTAGGATCCGCTGGTCTTCCAGCCTGACAAGGTGTCCCTAGCAAGAGAGCTGCCGAAACCGCCAAGGGAGGCGGTTGCAGAGTTTGCGTCGAATAGACTCATTTCTGGTCTTGTCCGGCCACCTGACATGGAGAAGCTGCCAAAGACGGCGAGATTCAGGCCGTCCGCCCGGTGCTCTTCAGCCTTCCTGGGCACCCACAGGTCACTGGTTGGCGCTTCTGAGTTCCCCTCAGTCACGCTCTCCAGCCCCGCTGTTTCCGTGTGTTGCTCCTCTCTGAGCTGCCGGAGCTTCCCTGGGGCTGCCCCAGGAGCGTCGATAACAGCAGGACACAAGCTTTTATGGCTTCGTTGAACGGCCCGACGACATTCTTTGACGAGATCGCAGATCGGGGCGAGGAAGGGAACTGGGCTCATGTGACAGATGGAGGGAGTGTCTGCACTACGGGGCGTAGCTAGATCACCATATCTGTGCCGGGAGAACCCTGCAGTATCACTGCAGCCCACCCCCACGGAAGGGTTTTCCCAGCACTGTGGGAACACTCCCTCCCTCGACAGTGCGTTCCTCCATCGCCCCAGCTGTGCCTTGCCCGGGAGTGAGGTTGGCCTAGTTCCACTGGCCAGGGGAGGAACTTACTGCTATCGGCCTAACCGTAAAGTGGAGACCAGGCCTTAGACTGCCGGGGGGCATTTGACTTAACACCACAGGAGAGCCTAGATTTTGACATTGAGTGCTGTATAAAAGCAATGCAGCACCCCCGGGTAAGGCAAGCAAGAGAGCCTGGCAATGGAGCTTGTTAGGTGCTGTACAACTCCCAGAGGCCGTGCTGATGGGCAGGGCGTGAATGGCCCGGACAGAACAGTGTCTCAACCACAAGTTACAGGGCATGAGGCAGAAATCACTGGGTGAGGTTCTCTGGCCTGCGTGATGCAGGAGATCAGAGTGGATAATCACAATGGTCCCTGGTGACTGTAAAACCCATGAATCTATAAGATTAAGACTGCCTCCAATTTGTCAACAAATGGACTTAAATTTATGAGCTTCTCCATGGTTTATGAGGCACAGAGTCTCTTCCACCCTTTTGCAGCTATTTTAATTCTAGTTGTATTCCTGCAGCACCTCCAAACCCCAGCCACAGACCAGACCACTCTGCCAGGTGCTGTAGAGACACAGAAAAACAAAGGTGGTCTCTGGCCAAAGAGGTGACAGTCTAAGGATAAGACAAGAAGTGCCCCAGACAGATTGACAGGGAGCACAAGGGAACAATGAGATACCACCGTACAGTGCGGTGATTGTGACATTCCCCTCTGGTCTTATCTGGACCGGTGATCTGCTAGGTCACTCCAATCCTCGACTCTGGGAGCCAGCCTTGCCCTGCTCTGCTGTGAGAACCCCCACTCCTGGGCTGTTCTCACACAGCCTCTGGCATGTAAGCTGCTCCCAGCTACCTGCAACCGAATGACACTAGCCAATGTCTCCAGTCCCAGACACAACCCTAGGAACCTCCGTCTTGCAGTGTCCAGTTATGCCCGTTGGACGCGGCAAGCTTATATGAGTTTATCAGTTTAACAAAGAAATTGATACATACCAGGCTTGTTATCCCAAGGGGAGCCTCTGACACGTTTCAAACCAAGCGCACTGCTTCAGGTAGAAGAAACAAACAGATTTATTAACTATGAAGATGAATTTTAAGTGATTATAAGTCAAAACACAACAAGTCAGATTTGATCAAATGAAATAAAAGCAAAACGCATTCTAAGCTGATCTTAACACTTTCAATGTCCTTACGAACTTAGATGCTTCTCACCACAGGCTGGCTGGTTGCTCTTCAGCCAGGCTCTCCCCTTTGATCAGCGCTTCAGTGGCTTGGTGGTGGTGTCTGTAGATGGAGGTGGAAGAAAGAGAGAGCATGGCAAACATCTCCTCCTTTTATCATGTCCTTTCCACCCCCTTGGCTTTGCTCCCTCCCCCACTTGAGTGTCAGGTGAGCATTAGTCTCTCCAGGCAAGATTAAGCAATTCCCCTGGTGTGGCCTCATGCAGGTGAGTCATTGTATTGTAGCTCCTTGCTGGACAATGGGGTTGATGGGTTATTTGACATCCCGCTGTGGCATTGGTTACTTTCCTTGCTGTTGCCTCTGGGGAGCTAATATCTGGTTGATTCCCCAAGTTACAGGATGTTTTAGTGACCACCATACAACACAATTCTCATAACTTCATATGCATTAGTGATATACATATATGGATAGAGAAATGACTTTCAGCAGATCTTAGACTTTCCTCTGATACCTTACAAGGCATGTGTGATAAATGAAGGGGGGGGGAGGGGTAGTTCCCTTTTATGGACAGCCAGCCAGTTAGCTGTAAAATCCCTCTTGGTAGCTGTTCTCTGCTTGCTTTGCCTGTAAAGGATTAAAAAGTCCCCCAGGTGAAGAAAAGGAAGTGGACACCTGACCAAAAGAGCCAATGGGAAGGCTAGAACGTTTTAAAATTGGGAAAGAAACTTTCCCTTTGTCTGTTGTTCTCTGGAGAAGGAGACACAGAGCAGCAATGCTATAAGCAGGAATGCTGTGTAAAGTTTGAACCAGGTATGAACATTCACTTTCCATACCTTGAAGGAATCACTGGGACAGGGAGGTAACCCCCAGGTGCTTTTGTTTGCTTGTAATTTTTAAGCTGGTCCCCAAGAAAGCTATTCTTGGTACTTAATTTTTGGAATTGCTCTTTTAAAATCTAGCAAAAGCCTAAGTTCCAGATGTTTTTTCTTCCTTTTTGTTCTTAATAAAATTTACCTTTTTTAAAAACAGGATTGGATTTTTGGTGTCCTAAGAGGTTTGTGCAAATGCTGTTTAATTAGCTGGTGGAGACAGCTAATTTCCTTTGTTTTCTTTCTCAGCTCTTCCTCGGGGGGAGGGGGAGAGGGGGGTGAAAGGACTTGAGGGTACCCCACAGGGAGGAATTCCCAAGTGCTCCTTCCTAGGTGCAAAGGGTTTTTTTGGATTTGGATGCGTTTACTAAGCCAAGGTCAGAGAAAAGCTGTAACCTTGGGAGTGTAATACAAGCCTGGAGTGGCCAGTATTAATTTTTAAAATCTTTGCGGGCCCCCACCTTCTGCACTCGGAGTGCCAGAGTGGGGATTCAGCCTTGACAGCATGCTGTATATGTAAGATCCCGATGATATGAAAATGAGGAATATGGGGGGTTACAGTATGCTCCCCCAGGACATAGAATGTCACAGTGATTCCAAAATCAAAGTCTTCACGGAAACATTTCTCCTCCTTCTGAGCTCGCTGGTGTGTAGGGTCACTCTGGAAATGTACACACTAGTTTGTTATTGTAGGGTCTTGTGGAAGTTTGGGGGCTTCACCTCAGTGGTTTGTTATGGTAGGGTTGGTTGCGGCCTGTGTGCACTAGTTTGTTTTTGTACGGCTGGCCTGGGGTTGCATAGAATCATAGGACCCGAGGGGATCTCGAGAGATCATCTGGTCCAGGCCCCTGTACTCCTGGCAGGGGACTGGTTTGTTATCGTAGAGTCACGCTAGGGCTGAGCACACTGGTTGTTATTGTACAGTCAGTCTGGTCCTGTGCACACTAGTTTGTTTTTGTAGGGTTGCTCTTGATAAGCACTGGGCTGCACATACTGGTGTGTTATTGTAGGGTCACTCTGGGCCAAATATTGTAGGGTTTCCTGGCATGAGCACTGGGCTGTGGTGACACAGAGGCCCCTTGTTCTTTGCAAACAACTCCCGCCTCAGACCTGACAAACTCAGTGCACCAAACACACATCTTGCAGGAAATTTACCCAGAAAGAGTAACATGTAAGGCAGGGGTCGGCAACCTTTCAGAAGTGGTGTGCCGAGTCTTCATTTATTCACTCTAATTTAAGGTTTTGCATGCCAGTCATACGTTTTAACGTTTTTAGAAGGTCTCTTTCTATAAGTCTCTAATATATAACTAAACTATTGTTGTATGTAAAGTAAATAAGGGTTTCAAAATGTTTAAGAAGCTTCATTTAAAATTAAATTAAAATGCAGAGCCCCCCGGACTGGTGGCCAGGACCCGGGCAGTGTGAGTGCCACTGAAAATCAGCTTGTATGCCATGCGTGCCATAGGTTGCCTACCCCTTATGTAACGTATCTAGAGAAAGCTCCTGACTTATCAAGACTCATGATCAATGCGAGATGTATGTGTGGGGAATATTGAAGGAAGAATGTGTTGATATTGACAGTGTGCTTTATGGATGTGGAGTAGAAGTTAATCACCAGGGGATAGTGTGTCTCTATGATGGTCCATTCCAGCTGCAGGGAGTCATGGCCCCGCCCCGGTTAGCCAGGGATGTAATGCCAGGATTCAGTTGTCCAGCCTTGCTCCATCCCAAGATTATCAATGGAAACCCTGAAAGAAAACTGCAAACCTTCGAGACCAGTTGGAGGTGAAAATGGGACATTACAACACACAGGGGATCGCCCTGCCTATGAACAGAGACCAAAGGCTGTTCCACTATACCATGATGGGTGATCCCGATCCTTTCACTAAGGATGGAGACCTCTTGAGGGACAGGGGTGTTCTCATAAAAAACTGGATCCTGGGTCCTGCGAAGCCAGTCGGCTCCGCAACAGACTGAGCGGTGAGGGGGAAACCTACTGTATCAGCTGGGCAGGGGAACTATCGGTAAGTGTAGGCCCAGGTTCGCGTTTCAGGATTTTGTTTTGTCTGGGAACCATTTGTTTCCAGGGCTCTCGCTCGTTTCCAGTAGAATCTTTGTATTTTCTTAAACAAACCTTCCTTTGTTTACTAACAGGTGCTGTGTGGTTTACAGGAGCGGTGATAGAAGGTAACACTGATTAACTGTGGGGTACACTGCTCCTTGGGGGGCAGGAGAGGTGGGATTTCTGTGAGGAGCCAGTGCCAGGGACTGGCTATCACAGGGGAATGATCCAAAGGGACTCGGGGCCTGGGGTGCACCCAGTGTTAACCTGCAAGGCGAAGCCAGGGCTGGCCTAGCCCAGAGGAGAGTGCTTGAGTGGCTGACAGGCCAGTGATATTCGGGAGCTGACACCAGCCACCATAGGCAAGCACCCTCTCGCTAGGGGTAGGGGGTAGCCAGGGGACCCTCAGTCCTGGGTGTCCCAAGAACTGTCCTGGCTCTATGCACCGGTTCATTATTGCAGGGTCTCTCTGGGGAGGCCCACGCTGGTTTGTTATTATAGCTTCCATTCCTCCCTCTGCCTCCTGGGACCGCCTCTCTCTGGCAAGCTCTCGAGCGTGTTCCCCAAGTAATGGCTCACGCCCACCAGGCCCCTACCCCGCGTGGCCCACGGGAGGCAAGCCCGGAGGAAGTCGCAGTGATCCTACTTCCTTTTCCCACGAGGAGATCTACAGGGTTGCAGCTGCCTAGCTCGGTCTTAGGCTAGAGCTGGTGTCTAAAATACTCCGTGCAGCTCACCCATCCGAGCAGGGATTCGCTCGAGTGCTCCCTGCAGCTGCGGCTTGTGAAATTCTGCCTTCCTCTTTCTCCCAGGCCTTCATTTACATGCTGCAAGGCTGGGCACAGGCTGCTGTCCCTGGGGACGTGGCTAGAGGACAGGAAGAGATACAAGCCAGGTCCCTTAGGCGGCCTCAGATCCCTTCGACACTGAGCCCCCCTCGGACACTGTCTCCAGGAGGCCAGGGTGGTGCCCTGCACGGCTGGGCAGGAGACCTGCACTAAGCCCTTGGTCAGCGCCTGGCATGCGTGGGCGTGCATTGCTGGCGTGGGCGTACTGGCCCGCTGCACTCCAAGGGTGGGGCTACCCGGCACTCAGAGATGTGACTGCAGCACGTGGAGACTCACCCCAGCCAGCTTCGACCTCGCTAGCTCACCCCACAGCAGTAACCGTAACAGTGAAGCTGCCATAGCATGAGCTAGCCCTGCCCGCCCAGGACCTGGGTACCGGCTCGAGTGGCCTGGGCACATGCTAAGCCAGATCCACGCTAGCTCGGGTACGTGTACACGCAGTCACACCTCCTGACGGCAGTGTAGACGTACCCCTAGTGTGGACGCGGCTTATACTGGCAAAGCTAATGAGGATCTCGCTTAGTCCAGCCCTCCCTAACCCCCCCCATACAAAACAATCTATACAGGCAAAAGTGCAGCTTTGTCAGTATAACTGTGTCTACACTTGGGATCAGGTCAGGGATCAAACCCCTGCCCCACACAGCTACGTGTACAGTGTAGACCTGGCCTCATTCACTGCTACTGTCATTGGGTGTCATTGCATTGACTCCGCTGGGGTTCCAGCCCCTTCTCCCCATGCCTGGAGGAGGGGTGGGGTCGAGGGGCGGTGACTCATCAATCAGCTGTGACATTCCCCCTTCTGATTGGGAGGCAGCATGGGTGGGGGAGGCCCCTCCAGGGCTCTTCAGTTGTGGAGGGGGATCATCAGCGATCCAAGAGGTCCACAACCCCTGCGGCCCGACAAGGGAGAGCTGAGTCCCGCTTCCAGGCACCCTGCTGAGCTGTGGCTTCCCCTCTCCTTCCTCGGGGTGAAGATGTTTGCAGCGGGGGGAGGGGAAGGTTTTGTGCCTCACGTGCCAGTCACATCCTTATTGTGGGACAAAATGCAGCCCCCCTCCCGCCCCCCCCCGGTTTGTACTGAAACAGGATTAAAGGGGAGGGTCTATTTGTAGCTATAGAGCAGTGACAGGTCAGTGGTTTGCTCACACCCTGGCTGATCTCCGCAGGGTGCTGAGTTTGAATCCTGATTCCCAGGCGATCCCCTCGCAGGAAGTGGCATGCCAGTCGGTGGCACCCTCCCCCCGCAGCCAGTCCCGAAGCAATACCCCAATGCGGTGCTTGGGGGCGCTGTGCTGCTGGCAAAGTACGGCCATTTGGGTGAGAGGCCAGGCCAAGGGCCTTGCCCACTTGTGGATTTTGTTATTATCACCCGCCCTTCTGAAAGGCTGAGGAACTCTTTCCATACCGAGCCTGAGTTCCCCTCCTGATTTGCAGAAGAGTTAGCACATTAATGGTTAGCCTCACTAAATTCCAACTCAGGCAATTACATTCTGTTGCCCTAAATTCTTCTTCTGGTTTCAACCGGTGTTCTTCTTCACTTCCTGACTCAAATGGTTGTGCGATGATCCTGTATCTTTTAAACAAACAGCAGGATCCCATGCACACTTCCCCACCCCTGGATCCCACGGGAGTCCTGGATTCCTCCAGGAATCAAACAATAATCTTGGAATATGTCCAACCAAAACTGGCAACCCGACCCCCAGGCTGCTCTGTCTTCTCTCTCTCCTAAGCTCCTGTGAGCCGTGACTGGCGTTGTGTGTACTGACCAGTCAAACTGATCACACTTGTTCACTCAAACCGGTATTTTCCAAGAAGAATCATTCTTTACTCCACATGGACACTTCGCCATGAAATGTTTGGTTTTGACAATTTTTTTGTGTGTGGGGGGGTGTTTTTTGTTGAACCCCCCATTTCTTTTTTGTTTGTTCAGTTTTGGTAAAACTGAAAGATTTCAACCACTGGAGCAAAAATTTTCAGGAAGCCCACAAGTGTTCACCCGACTAGCCACTTTTTTTTTTTTTTTTTAAATTTTCGTTTGCTGTTTTTTTGGCTTTTCAACAAAATCCTGAGGAATCTGGAAAGAAGAATTTCAGGGAACACAGTTTCTAAAATGTCATCAACATTTTTCATGGGAGGAAATAAACCATTTCCTACCATGTTCTGTTACACAGTGGTGAGCAAGTTGTCAGCCCTAAACAAATATGAAGTAAGATTATTTATTTAGTAGCATCTTGTGCCTCTAACCAAGATCAAGGCCCCATTGTGCTAGCTGTCTACTATACAAACATGTAGTACAAGACAGGGCTTTGGACTCCAGCTCCAGGAAAAAACCTGCAGCTCCACTGCTCCGGAGCTGCTCCACGCTCCAGATCTGGGCTTCGCTCCAAAGCCCTGGTACAAGACAGTTCCTATTATGAAGAGTTTGCAATCTAACTAGACAAGCCAGAATTATTATCTTCCTTTTATAGAGGAGAAATATCAAAGCACAGCGCTTAAGTGATCTGCCCAAGGTCCTGCAAGCAGTGGCTGGGGGGGTGACAAGCAGGGATCCTAGAAATCTGTTTGCTACAGAAAAACCCAGCATTTGCGTTTTTACAGAGAATCTTTAGTTTTTACATTTTGTGAACAAATAAAAATATATTGAGTAGAACCGCATTTATCCGAGCCTCCAGTATCCAGCTCTCTGTATTAACAGAACCACCAGCTGAGACAGTCCAAGCCCCAGCCACCTGGGGGCTGATTGCCCCAGTCCTGGTGCTGTCAGCCCCAGGCGGCTGGTGGTTCTGTTAATACAGAGAGCTGGATAATGGAGGCTCTGAGAAATGGGATTCTACTAAGTTCAGCGTTTCATTTTAATGGTGGAAAAACACGGATTTTTATGTTTTTTTTATCAGAGAATGTTGGGGTTTTTTTATCGCGGAAAACTAGGATCCCTGGTGATAAGCTGCAGCTGCAATCCACCCCAGAGGTGGCAGCCACATAAAGAACCTTTTAAATGGGATCCTTCCCAATGGAAGGTGACTAGTGCTACAAGGGAGACAAGGCATGGGAGGTAATATCTGTTATTGGGCCAACTTCTGTTGGTGAGAGAGACCAGCTTTGGGGCTTACACAGAGCTCCTAGATCTGTGCTAAAACACAGATCTATAAAGTATCAGAGGGGTAGCCTGTCTCCACAAAAATAATGAGGAGTCCGGTGGCACCTTAAAGACTAACAGATTTATTTGGGCATTAGCTTTTGTGGGTAAAAAACTCACTTCTTCAGATGCATGGAGTGAAAATTACAGATACAGATATAAATATACTGGCACATGAAGAGAAGGGCATTACCTTACACTTGGAGAACCAGTGTTGACAAGGCCAATTCAGTCAGGGTGGATGTGGTCCACTCCCAATAATTGATGCATCTGAAGAAGTGGGTTTTTTACCCACAAAAGCTTATGCCCAAATAAACTTGTTAGTTCTAAAGGTGCCACCGGACTCCTCGCTGTTTTTAAGTAATTGATGAGGAGGTCTCAATACCAAGAGAAGGAAAATTGCTTTTGTAGTGAGCCAGCCACACCCAGGCCCTACTCAAGCCCAAATTAATGGTGTTGAGTTTGCAAATAAATTGTTTCAGAGTAACAGCTGTGTTAGTCTGTATTCGCAAAAAGAAAAGGAGTACTTGTGGCACCTTAGAGACTAACCAATTTATTTGAGCATGAGCTTTCGTGCGCTACAGCTCACTTCATCCGATGCATGCAGTGGAAAATACAGTGGGGAGATTTATATACACAGAGAACATGAAACAATGGGTGTTACTGTACACACTGTAACCAGAGCGATCAGGTAAGGTGAGCTATTACCAGCAGGAGGGGGCGGGAACCTTTTGTAGTGCTCATCAAGGTGGGCCATTTCCAGCCCTTGACAAGAACGTCTGAGGAACAGCGGGGGGATAAACATGGGGAACTAGTTTTACTTTGTGTAATGACCCATCCACTCCCAGTCTTTAAGACCCAGGCACTGTCCCTGCATGCAACTGATGAAGTGGGCGGTAGCTCAGGAAAGCTTACGCTCAAATAAATTTCTTAAGTCTCTAAGGCGCCAGGAGGCCTCCTGTTCTTTTTGTGGATACAGACCAACAACGGCTGCTCCTCTGAAACCCGTCCCTTTAAGGGCAGCCACCCGTTGTCACGCAAGGCTGCAGGAGGAAGTTTATTCATCACTTATGATGCCACTAGCTACCTTTTTCGGCCCGGGTGGCTGCGTTCGCCCTCTCCCTCCACGGGCTGAGCAGACATGCTCCGACGGGCGGAGCGGGACCGCATCTAGCAGGAAGAGGGCGCGCTGCGGGGAAGCGGCCCCGCCTGCGGGAGCGGTCCCGGGGAGGGGAGGGGAGCCGCGCCGCGCCGGGCCGGCCCCAGGCGGCAAAGGGGGAGGAGAGCGGCTGGCCAGACGCTCGGCAGCGAGGGGGCGCGAGCGGCCCCGGCGAAACTTTTGCAGCCGCGCCCGGGGGAAAAGCCCAGGCGCGAGCGGCGGCGCTTGCTGGTGCTCCCCTCCCTTCTCCTTTTTTGGGAAGGGAGAGAAACCACGCGGCTGTTTGCTCAGGAGCAACTCCCCCCCCGCGGCTCCTGCCCGCAGCCCTGAATGTCCCATTGTCCCGGGAGCTTGGCCCCCGCCCCCCCGGGGATGTTGGAAAACCCTCGCCCTTTGCTCCGCATCGGCGCTGGCGCGGGGGCGGAGGGGGCTTCCTGGAGGAGGAGGGAGCCCGTGCGCAGCCCCCGCTCCGGCTCCTCGCAACTTCTCCTCCTTTTGTTCTGCAGGAGGAAACTTTCTCCCCGGCCCGGGGCAGAGCCGGGGCGGGCTCCGGAGGGGCGCCCGGCGGAGCAGACTCCGGCCAAGGAGGCGGCGGGGCGGGACCCCTCGGCCTGGGCTCCCCGCCCCCGAACCGCGGCGGCCCCGGCTGGGTCCCGGGGGCCCCGGACAACGCCCGCGGCGCGCCCGGCCCCGGCCCCGGCCCCGGCCCCGCGGCGCGCCCGGAGGGAGGCGGCTGCGCCCTGCCCGGGGGGATGTTAGCCCCGAGCCGGGCTGGGCTGCGGGCGCTTCGCTGCCCATTGCCCCGGGCGCTCGGGCTCGGGGGCGCTCTGGGGCGGCCTGGAGCGAGCTGAACTTGGTTGGTTGGTTTGTTTTCGGTTTTGGTTTTTGTGGCGGGGGTTGCCGCCGCCCTTGGCGACCTGAGCGCGGGTGTCCCCCCCCCCGCGGCCTGAGCCGGCCCCCGGGAGGGGCATGGCGTGCGGCGCGGGGAGCGGCGCCAGCCCGGGGCCCGCCAGCCCGGCACCGCTCTGGTACCACCGGGACCTGAGCCGAGCGGCGGCGGAGGAGCTGCTGGCCAGAGCCGGGCGAGACGGCAGCTTCTTGGTGCGGGACAGCGAGAGCGTCTCGGGCGCCTACGCCCTCTGCGTGCTGTGAGTCCTCCGCCCGGGCGCCACGGGGATGGGCGCGGGCGGGACGTGGAGGAGGGGGGGGGAGGATCAGGCACAAAACCCCCTGGCCTGTGCAGGAGACCAGCAGGGCAGGGGTCGGTGCAATGGGCTGGCGCGAGCGGGCTTGTCCCGGCTGCGGGTACCCCTGCCCCGGGGCTGTATGTGCAGTGTAAGGACCGGCGGCGGACCCTGACTTCCCTCCCCGGCCCAGCCGAGCCCAGGGCGCTGGGGTGCCCCAGGGACAGGGCTTGCCCCCGGGGACTGGCTTTCCTTCCGGCCGGCGCTTCGGGGGCGGGTAAGCTCAGGGAGGAGGGGGGGCAGGAGTAAGCCCCCCACCCCGGGGGCGGGCGGTTAGATCTGCTGTCACCAGATCCTGCAGCGTGCTCTGCCAGTGTCCCGTACTCCGCCCCAGCCATGGATCAAGGCCCCCCGTGGGCTAGGGGCTGTACAGAACAGACAGCCCCAGAGAGCTGAGAAAGTTAGAGGCCATAACACTCTGTGTGTGTGTAGGGACAAGCTCCCCTACGCAGAGCTGTTTGTATAATGGACACCAGCATCCAGGTATGGCGGTTGGACCTCAGACCTGTGAATCGGGTGGTCCAGCTGCACATCTCTCTTGGGCAGCGGGAGTCGGTATAATTGGGACTGTAGTGCCTAGAGCCAGCCCCAACCAAGGTAAGGGCCCCAAGGTGCTACCGGAGACCGCCTTGAAGGATTTACTAGGGACAGTGGGTGGCAGCAAGATCGGGCTAGGGCGGGAGGGGGCACCTGAGGCACGGACCAGCCATGTGATTCGCCCCAGGTCAGGCCGGGAGGCTGTTGCGGGCCTGGGATTTGAATCCAGACCTTCCCCAGTCCATGAAGGTTTTGCTTGGCGGGTTCTCTGGCTCCAGTGATGGGAGTGACAGAAAACCCCAAAATGAGGTGAAATAAACCCAGGGCTGGGGGCCTAGGGTTCTACTCCTGACTCTGCTACTGATTTGCTGTGACTGTTAGGCATGTCCCTTAACTTCTGTGTGTCTCAGGCCAGGTCTACACTTAAAAGTGAGATAACCTAGCTATGGTTCTGTGCAATGGAATTAGGTCAACCTAAGGCCCTGTGTAGACGCGGCTGGGACGAGGGAAGAATTATTCCATTGAGCCATTTACCAGCGGGGTGGGGTAGCTACATGGATGGAAAAACCCTTCTGTTGATGTAGGATGCGTCTATGCTCCAGGTCAGAGCTGGGCCACTGCAGTGTAAAGTGAGGGGGTGATCCTGCCTCCCAGTGGGGCAGGGCTGGGTTGTTGGGTAAAGTGCTAGCTACAGGTCCCCTTCCTTGACTGGCCTTGCAAGGTAGGATGCAAGGTGTCTGCAGCTGAAAGAGATGAGAAGGCAGTTCCCTCTTTGCTCATGGCGTGAATCCCACAGCACTGTGGGTCTGGTCCCCTGCAGAGTCAGCCATTCCCCCTCCCCGACATGGCGTGTGGGCCTGTCCCACATTAGGATGGGGGAGAAAAAACAGAACCCATGATTGAAACCCCCCAGACATGGGCAAGGGGTTCTGGGGTGGGGGATTGGAAGCTCAAGTGATGGGTGGGACTGTAAGAGCCAGCTTAGGTGGGCCGGGGCATGAGATGACCTTTGAGGCTTTGATTTTGAAATCAAAATCCTGCTCCTGCTCTTGGGGAGTGTGACAGGGAGGCGTTTTTCCATCGTTAACCCCCCCAGCCAGTCCCCTTTCCAATTGTTGGACACTCGACTTAACTCGCAGCAGCTGGGGCTCAAGGATGTGCTGGAGCCCGTGTAGGGTCAGCGCCGATGCCAGGCACCTTCCAGTGCTGGGGGAGCCGGGTTCTAGGCTGCGACGTTCAGATCGGAGCTTCGGCTGAGTTTACAAGGGTGTTGTAGGTCCAGCCCATTACTCTCTAACAAATCTCTGGCCAACTGGGACCCCTCCTTGCACAGAATTTCACAACCGCCTGGCTGCAACTCAAATCCACCTGCTTCTAAAGCCCAGAGTCCTGCCACTTTTGCTGAAGGAGAATCCCCATGAATTAGCAGTCTTGGGCCTATGCCACACAGTGGAGGAGTTTGAATTCCATCCAATAGAGGTCAGTGTTCCATGTCCACACTTGGCAGCTCATTACAGTAGCAACGGGGGCCAGTCACAAAACTCAGAGCGGCATCCGGACTTCCTCAGACTTGTTTGGATCCAGGCCTCATGCTGCCTCATGTTGCATCCTTTCACTGTGCAGGTCTCAACGCTGGGCTCCGTGCAGCATCTGCTGGGGGTGGTTTGTCCTGTTTCACTCTAGAAAGGTCCCATTGTTGTGCCCTGACTTTCCTTTCTCTGCAAATCTCACCCGTCCCGGCTCCTTGTCTTGGTGCCTGGGAAAGGGTGCATGGTCGCCCCACTGACACGAACCCTGCCACGGGGCTAGAACTTGGTGCTTCCCAACATACTAGGTCAGCCGGCTACAGGAGGGCAGCCGAGAGGCCTGAGCTGCTCCGTGACCTTGAGCAAGTCGCTTCCTGTCTCTGCACCTAGTGGGTGGTAGGTGGTGGTAAGAACCTGCCTGCGCTGGGTGTTTGTAGCAGGCCCATCTTGGGCAGCAGCCACTGGTAACCCATGGCTAGGGCAGGGAGGGGGAACTAGAAGTACCAGCTCTCATTAACCGTGGCTGCAGTCCAGTCGGCCCACGCCGGGGGCCATCAGTCTATCCCTTTGAGGTGTGTGTCCTTAGTGGGCCAAGTGAATCCGTGAGCCTGCAGGGCTCGGGCAGCCTGTCCAAACTCCCTGGCGCAGCCGATTGCCACTGGCAGAGGGAATGAGACATCCAATGGGGAGATGCCCAGTGAGGCCGTTGCCAGGTTCCCTATGGGTGCCCACCTCCCTTCTCTGATACGGCCCTGCCAAGGGGACAGTTATGTTGCAACGTCCCGGCAGGGCTGTGTGCAGCATAGTAACTGTGTCATAGGTCCTCTACTGCTACCGGCTAATGGGGATTCTCCTTTAGCTCAAGTGGCACGGCCTGGGCTTCTTGGAGCGGACAGATGAGGGGGGTCTGTCTCTGCTGTGGACAGGTGATGACCACCGGGAAGCCGCAGGTAGCTGGGGATATTCTGCCAACACATTGCGGTGTGTGGCTGTGGGACTGGGGCCCTCTTGAAGCCTAGGGATCTCTGGGCACTCTGCCAATCAGCCATTCGGGCCCCTGATTCCAAGTAAACAGGTGGAATGTGATGTCCGGACTCCGGGAGAGGGGTGCAGCCAGAGGTTAGGGAATGAAGAGTTTTTTTTGGTACGGCAGCTTCCGCAGACCCGCCTGGGAGCAGTCTGGGCTCACACTGGAACCCCTGAGCAATGAATTTGGGCCTCCCTTCATGAGCCAGGCAGCAAGTGTCCCTGCTTTGTGCTTTTATTACAAAATCCATCTGCCCCAAGCCAAGCCAGTCAGCTGCCTGCGACCGCCCTCGTCGCAAAGGTCTGGGGATCTGTACGGATCCCTTCCTCTCAGAGAGAGGAAACTATCCTCTAGTCCGGCCCCTCGGCGCCCGAGCAGGGCTGTGCTGGCTGGTGTTTCTTTAGAGGCGCTGGTTCTGCGGGTGACCTGGGCTGAGTTGGGTTGCATGGGCAGGGCTGAGGTCCGCTCACATGGTAGCCCTGGAGGAAATGACCTGGCGATTTTCTGTCGCCTCGTGGACCAGTTCCGCGATTCTTTCAGTCTTGTCTAGTCAGCGCTGCTCGGGGGCGAGGCGTTGCCGAGGCGCTGTGCTAACTTGGCCGCTGGCGTGGGGGACACGCGGGGGTTTGGGTGGCGGCGGGGATGCCGCGCGGCGTGGGCAACGGCACGGCCGGAACGCTGCCCCTCCTGCCTGCGCCATAGGAAAATCCCCGCGAGTAGCGGGCACTCGAGTGACTCTGCATCTGCCCTGTCGCGAGCGGAGAAACCGCTCGCCCGCGTGCCAGTCAGTGGAAGTATTCCAGCTTGGGTAGCAGCAACATCGGGAAATCCCAGCCCGGAGCAGGGCCCCCCGAGTTCCGGTGGGGACGGCTGTAGGGGAGAGGGTCCTGGAACAGAAAGTATTTGAGAAATACCACACTGGAGGGAGCTTGCGCCTTGCCGAAAGCCACAGGGCAAAGCTGGGCTGGGAGCTCAGCGCTGCGGGATTCACCATTTAGGAGCCCATCTTTGTGAATCCTGCCCCCAGCCCTGTGCTCTAGCCACTAGCACACGCTGCCTCTCAGCCCACAGTGCCGGGGGGCTGGGCTGCGCCGGGCTGGGTGCTCTGGGCACCCTGACTGTTTGCCCGCCTCCTGCTGTGAGCTCCTCCTGGCCTTGGAGCCCCCGAAGGGCTGGCCCTGGAAAAGCAATTTCCTCTCTTCGCAAACACGCTCCAGCTGCTGCCCTGGGCACAGTGCCGAGTGTGCCCGCTCCCTCCCCTCATGCATGGTGCCTTTGTGCTGTGGTGAGAACGCTCTGTTCCTTCGCGCCGCACAGAGAAGGGCCAGCTTTAATTACACAGCCCCCCACCCCCCTGCTTCCCCACGGAGAGCGCTTCCCTCCTCCCCCCGCCCCCATGGGCTTTCCACCCTCTCCTTGCTTGTTACCACCGGGCTGCTGCCTCAATGGCAGCTTTGTGTCTCCTTGGGGCCTAAGGAGAGCCCCGGCAATTGCACTGTAGGTGCTGGACTGGATCTTCTCCCCTGGGCTCCCTGCTGGGGGAGGGGGCACGCGAGTTTCCATGGCTCTGTCACTGTTTGGCCTCTTGGCTGAGACTCATCCTCCCCCTCCCCACCGCGAGATGTGGTGGGGGCGCTTGTCCGCTGGGCTGAGATGGCTCAAACTCGCTTCAGCTAGGCCCCCGAACAGTCAGGGGCTGGTGTTGTCTGTAAATGACAGCAGCCCTGGGCTGGATTCAAACCAGCGGCTGAGAAGGGACGGAGGCTGGATCTTTCATGGGCTGCCTCTGCCTTGCCCACCGCCATTTCTCCATCCAGGCAAATGGCCGGCAGAGACCTGGGCAAGCTGCCCTGCTCTGACCCAGCTGATGACTGGGCTCCCCGGGCCTGGGTCTGTTGCCCGTCCTGGATCCCGGCAGCTCTGTGTGGGCTTTTCACCGAGAGAGAGGGCACGGAGGTCGCCTGGCGCCGTGTGTGCCTGAGTCGCGGAGGGCAAAATAAACCACTGCTGGGACCTAAAAATAACTCTGCGTGGAAGTTGGACAGGGAGTGTTCCTGGGTTACAGGAAGGCAAGCGGGTTCCTTAACCCTTCGCAGGGTTCCACCTTCACAGATGCGCTGGCGGCCCCTGGGGAAATCTTTAAATGTGGCCGTCTCCTGCTGTCACGCCTCGCCCCCTGTCCCGGGAGGAGCTGGCGCCCCTGTGGGTCGGTGTGAAAATCCGGCCTGATGGCTCTGGTTCGGGAAAGGTTGACTAATGATTAACGGACGCGAGGGGTGGGTGGTTACAGGCGCCTCAGGGGAGGGTGCGCTGGAGGGTTTCAGGAACTGATTAATCTGCAAACGGCTCTTTAACCCTTTATCCACGGAGCCGTGGTAGAAAGTGTGATGGAGAAATCAGCGGTGAGCTCTGAAGGCTCCGGGTTTTGGCTGATCTGAGCCAGTTGAGGCTGCAGCACTGGCTTGGCCCTGAAGGAAGGACGGCCTAAGGGGTTCTGGTGCCATGTTGGGAGGCCGCCAGGCAGTTCTCAGCTCTGCCCCGGACTCCATGTGACCATGGGCAAGTCACTTCATGTCCCAGTGCATCAGTTTCCCAGCTGGGAGTAATGCCGGTATTATCCTTTAGCTGCAGCATGGGGGCCCCGGGCTCTCCCTGCACAGAGCAGGGCCCTGTTGCGCTGGGCGCTGTACAAACCCAGACACTCCCTGCCCCAAAGAGCTGCCTGGCCCAGCACTGCCCTGCTTCCCCGGGCGGAGTGAGGAGGGATACAGTCTAGAAAGCAGAGCACTCAGCTGTTAGGGTAAAAGTCTTACCAGCGCTTTAGATCTACCTACCTCTGCCGGGAGAGGGGTGCAGGGTGCATTCCCATTGCTCTACCTTGCTGATTCGTGACCTTTTCCCTGCAGCCGCTCCTGTTCCCCCAGCACTGGAAAAGCCTGTAGGAGCCCCATCCGCCCCCTTCTCCCCAGGCAAGGCCCCTGGCCGCTCCCCCCCTCCCCCCCATTGTCCGGCTCTGACTCGTCCTCCCCATTGATCTGGCTAACAGAGCAGGTATTGACCCGCGGGCCTGCTGCCGGGGCAGGCGCCAGGGAGCAATGCCGCAGTGTCTGCTGGCACTTGCCGAAATCCCGAGAGGAGGGAAGCTGCTGACCTGCCGACTGGCCCCTCTCGGGGTCAGTGGGGTCAGACCAGCCTTCAGAGCCTGCCCGCTGTGGGCTGGGGATCTCGTCCGACTGGCTCAGCTCTGCCGCTTGCTGCTGGGCCGAGCGCTGGGGGTGAGGGGTGCAGCCAGACCCTGAAATCAGCAGGAGAGGAGAATCTTTATTTTTCTGCCCCCTGGCCCCAGGGCAGAGAGCTGCCAGGCGGACAAATGAGAGGATCACAGCTGAATCCAGGGGCATGCACCCAGGCACCCTGGGCCTTTGAGGGGCGCTCCTGACTCGGGGTGCTGATCCCCCGTGCAGTGCAGCAGTCGGAGAGGGCATTAGCATGGGGGGGAGGGGGCCCTGTTGGGGGAGGGGATGTTTGCCCAGGAGGGGATGTTTGCTCGGCAGTGGGGGAGACATTCCTCTCGCAGAGGTTCTGCCGTATTGATTTACAGAGCAAAGGCCACCAGCGCTGGCAGCTCGGCCGGCCGCGCCGGGCTGCTGGAGCGGAGATGGCCTGAGCCCCACAGCTGGGAGGCTTGGAGCCAGGTTGCCGAGCCATGGCATTCCTCTGTCGTCAGCTGGTGCCCAGGCCCCAGAGCAGCAGGGCGTCCCTCCCCTCCCCCGCCTGGTTGAATCATCGTCAGCACCCACCGCATGGAGCCTCAGGGAAACTGCACGGATTATCCAACCCGTCCGGCTTTGACGAGCTCCTGATGTCAGGGAGGGCCTGGCCAGTGCTGACTGCTGCCAGCCCCATCCCCAGGATCCATTCCCAACCCCTGCCACGTCCCCAGCCTGGTACATCTCCCTCCTCTCCCCCACCCCCCGCCTCCAACTTCAGAGGCAGGAATGGCCATGCGGCATCAGACCAGAGCTGATGTCCTGACAGCAGCCAGGACCAGCTGCTTTAGAGGAAGACACCCCCGCAGAGACAGGCAGTTATAGGGGAGAGAGCCTTCCTGACCCCCTCAGGCAGGGGCTGGTTTAAGCCCTGAAGCCTGAGGATTTATATCCCTTATGCATTTTAATCCTGGCTACCATAACTGCAGAGATTCTTCTTATCTCTCTACCTGTCTTTACTCTAGCAGAGTTCTTGTGGCAATGAGTTCCATGAGTTAACCACACAGCACGTTTTCTTCGCTCAGTCGTACATTCTAGTGCCTTGCCAAGATAACTGGTTCCAGGCGGCAGCTCTGTCTTTTCTCTCACTGCCGCGGCCCTGGTGTGACTGAGTTGGTTCACTCCCTTTCCCTCTGACTAATGGTAATTTGTATGACAGCGGCACCCTCTGAACCCAGGGCTCCATTGTGTAGCCCCGCAGCCCCCAGCGGTGTCTTATTCCTCGTTACTTTCCTCTGAGCATCTAAAATAGCCCAGACGCATCAGCCCGCATCGGGGCCTTGCCACAGCCCCACTGCAGCCCAGGGAGATCGGGGTGTAGTAAATAGCTGGCCACTTCACACAATGGCTCTTTGTGTTGCTCAGCTGCCCGCTGGAGCTGAGTCGCTGGCTGTCAGGGTGGGATTAGTCAGGAAGAAATCAGTAACCCAGCCCTCCGGGAGCCCCGAGCAGCATGTGACTTCCACAGGCCCTTGAGTCAGGGGAGAAGCTGGAGCCTGCAGAATACGGCGTGGCTCTCCCAGCATCTGGCCAGGGCTCCCCACAGGGGGCATTGGCATGGGTTTTTCAGTGTGGGCATGGGGGTGGGGAACAGGGTACACCTCTGGGCTGCCCCAGACTGGTGAGCTTGCTGCCCGTGTCGGCTCTCAAAGCTGAAGACGTGGGGTGTGGGAATTGAGGCGTCTGGGTTCCATTCTTGGCTCTTTCACCGACTTTCTCGGCTCCGTTCCTCAGTTTCCCCTTCTGCAAATGGGGAATTGCCACCCCTCCCCCGGCTGCCACTCGGGCTGGGAGGGTTCACGCGGGTAGAGGGGTAAGCCCTGTGCATGGAAGGCCTATGGAATAGTTTTCATCATCATCATCCTGGGAACAGCGGATAGCGGAGGTTCCTCGACAGCATGGAGCTAGGAAATGGGTTGGGGGCACCCGCTCCGACGCTGCGCTCACCCCCTCATTCCCACTGCCCCCTGCCCTTGCGTCTCTGCAGGGGTGGGGTCTCTCTGCAGGGACGTGCTCTGCTGTGCTTGCTCCCCTCATCCTGTGAGGTGCCCATGCCCCTGCAGGGCTCTGGGCGGGGGCTAGTGGTGGCATAGAGCAGGGAGTTCTGGCGTGGCAAGCAGATGGGATGCCCGTGGGAGTTGGAGCTGGTAGAAGGAAGTTTGTACAGGCTGAGCTGGCATCTAGCCAGGCGTCTTGTTTTCACAGCTCAGGGTACCGCCAAATACATCTTTGCAATGGATCCTGGCCCCATGCTGTTCATTCCAGCAGCGTGTCCTGGTGGGTAGGGTCCCTGGACGGAGATTTGGGACACCTGGGTTTATCCATGGCTCTGCCTCTGACTTGCTGGGTGACCTTGGACATTTCCCCTCTCTGTGCTCCTCTCCCCTCCATCTGTTTAGCCATCAGGCTCTCCAGGGCAGAGTGGGTCTCTCGCTCTGGGTGCAGCCCTTGTTTCTAATTCATGGAAGGGTGTGAGAGAATTTCCACCCTCTCTCGCTGACGTGCAGCCACCTCTGGGGTGAAGCATAACGGTTGTTTCCCAGCACACAGCGACACACTGCAGCCGTTCAGGACAGGAAGGGAAGAAGATTATAATGGATCCATTTGAAAACTGCAGGGGAAATTGACGGAGGCAAGATGGAATTAACCATGCTGACCAGGATATTGTGGCCGGTCCAGGGGATCGAATAAACTCAAGGGATCGGGCCCTCTTCTCCAAGAACGGCGCCCCCGAGGCTACACGAGCAGAATCCCGTGCCGCCCTCCGCGCTCCCCCTGCCTTTGCATTCCATACACAGCCTCACAAGTCAGAAATTCATCTGTAGAGACTGAAAGGAAGGGGCCGAGCGGTGACTGCTGTTGGCTCAGTGCTGAGTCAGAGCGCTGGGTGCCGAGT
Source organism: Lepidochelys olivacea (assembly GCF_965140295.1). NCBI lineage: Eukaryota > Metazoa > Chordata > Testudines > Cheloniidae > Lepidochelys > Lepidochelys olivacea. The sequence goes on from NC_140411.1 coordinate 9,873,032, forward strand.
CACCCGCCCTGCTTCCTGCATCACCCTTGCTTGCCCTTGGAAATCTTCCCTCCAAGGCCTGGCCTGACCCTAAGCTGGGGAGAGCTCATGAGAAAGCAGCTTGGGGCTGCCTGCATACAGCTAGTATTGTGTTAATTGGACGCAAAGGGAAGCTGGGGCAGGTGCTGGGAAGGAGAGAGACAGGAAATAGAAAGCAGAAGGACTGTCAGATTTCATGCAGATCTTTACTGGAAGGGGGCGTCCCCTGTTCCCTGGCAGGTTCTTACCAGCAAACAGGTCATTAAACTAGAAACTGACTTTCAAATCACCCTTGATTTGCATACTTCAGGGATCAAAGTGAAAGGCACCAGCCCTGAAACTTCCCCTTTCATAATAGCAACTCTCTGCATCTCTGGATCTCAAAGGACTTTACCGAGGCCAGTATCATCATCCCCACGGGGGGAAACTGAGGTACGGCGCAGAAGAGTGACTCATCCCTGGCATTGACCAAGCGAGGAATAGAACCTGGGGCTCCTAAAGCCCTCTGCAGTGCTCTGGCCACTAGACCTTACTGATTCCCAGGCCTTGGCAGTAACAGCACGACCCATTGCCCTGTCAATGTGCCTCAGTCCTGTGCCAGCGGGACCACCAATATGCTTGTGAGGGGAGCTCAGATGCCCCTAGGGTCGTTACTAAGTGCAGGGGGGTTGCCTGAGGGATCTCAAAGCAGAAGATGTTCTCGTATCTTGCGGTCTTCAGCCCCCTGCGCGTGCTTTGGATTTAGTTGTGGGGAGTGAGTTTGAAGGGTATTTCTAAGATATTCATCATAGAACAAACCATTCTGTGTGTTATGGCCCCTTGTATGTGCCGGGTGCTGCAGGGACCCTGACTGAGATCAGGGGCCCCTTGTATGTGCCGGGTGCTGCAGGGACCCTGACCGAGATCATAGACACTGCGGGTTAGGTTGGCTTGGCTACAGTGCTCAGGCATATCGATTTTTCACACCCTGTGCGTTGTAGTTTTAAGGGCGGAACTGGCCTAAGTATCGGCAGGTGAGAGCCAAAGTATGGTCATGGACGGACAACTGGCCAGAGATGGGAATGAAAAATAGGCTGAAACGGTCTAGAATCATAGACTAGCAGGGTTGGAAGGGACCTCAGGAGGTATCTAGTTCCACCCCCTGCTCAAAGCAGGACCAATCCCCAGTTTCTGCCCCAGCTCACGAAATGGCCCCCTCAGGGATTGAACTCACAACCCTGGGTTTAGCAGGCCAGTGCTCAAACCACCGAGCTCTCCCTCCCCGCTCTGTTTCCATCGTGGCAGCAAGCGCCCCGTGGAGGGCTCAAGGCTCTGAAAAATTCTTTCAGTGCAAACTCCATGAAATTCAAGACTTTGCCACTTACACAGTGATGAATTTTACTAGTGTGTGCACAAGTCTCCCGATGTCTTCATATATACTGACTTCAATGGTAGCCATATGCATGTAGTAGGCCCCGGGTCATTTACTGTATGTATTAATGATCTGGACAGGGCAGAGTTGCCGACCCTGAGGGGGTGGAGACCCAGCTTTCCTGGGACAGGCTCCGCTAAGGAGAGCCAGTCCATCCCAAGCCATCTCTGAGTCACAGGTGTGAAGGAGGCCGTTCGCTAAGGAGCTGTCAGGTTTCGAACCCGGAAATCTTTCGCCGCTCTGCCACCACGGTGCGCCAAACCACTGCCCCTGCCCAGCAGCCTTCCTGCTAACGGCCGTGTGCCCAGGCAGTGTGCTCAGAGGTTGCCAGCTTGCGAGAGAGGCCCCAGGAGGAAGAGGAAGCTGTTGTTTGCCGGTTGCTGCCTGGCCTTGCCATGCCGGATCCTGCCTCTCCACCCCCTGAGCCAGCCCCTCGTGTTGGATCCTCCAGCTGCGCTCCCCTGCAAGAACTCTGACCGTTGTCCGGGATTGCCTTTGTTCCCCATCACCCTCCCCGTCACCCACACACATGTGGCTACGGCTCTGGGCCACCCTGGCCACTGGACGTCTAGGTCTAATGAAGGGTAACGAGGGCTCAGTTGGGAAGGTCCTGAGAAGAGGGTTTTCTCAGGGGAACTGGCTAGGGGGAACCTGGGAGAGGTGCTCCAGAGGAACTACCCACCACTGCAGAGGAGAGCTGTGCGGCTAGACCTTTGCAGGGCCCGAGCCCAGAGGGCACCCTTCCCCAGATGATGGCAAGAGGCCAGACTTTAGAAGGGGGTCCTGGGCCAAGAGGGTTTTACTGGTAAGGAGGCTGGACAGAGGCAATGGATTGGCTGCAGGGGAACAGACAGACCAAGGTTAACTTGGCCCCTCCTGGTTAGGAGGCTGGAGGGAAGGATTGTTTAATCTTGGGTTAAATAAACCAGACCTCTGAAGGGGCACTGTTCCCAGCAGAAAAGCCTCATTGAACTCACTGCAAACCCATTAGGGGAAACTGAGGCAGGCATATACCCCCAGCCCCCCCATGGCTCTGTACCGGGCCACCAGGGTGTGTGGGGAGAGACATGTCAGTCTTGACTCAAAGGGGAGATCTAAGGGTGAAATTCCCACTTTAACAGGGGGTGAGCAGTAAAGGGGCAAAATGTTCAGATGACACAAAATTATGTAGGTTAGTTAGGGCTTGAGAGAACAGTGAGGAATTTCAGAGAGACCAGACCAAGCTAGGGGAGAAATGGCAAATGAAGTTCACTTTCGATAAAGGCAAAGTAATGCATCTTGGAGGTGAAGAATTAAACTGGTCATGCACCTTCCAGGAGTCTAAATTAACTGTATCAACTCTGGGATGGGACCTAGATGTCACTGCAGCCAGCAGTCCTCTGCTCCAGGTGCAGCTGTGAGAAAACAAACAAACTAGGTGTTACAAGAAGCTGATGAAAGGAAACGTTTTCTCACCTCATGTGCATGCAGACTGTGGAACTCCCTGCCACAGGAAGTCATCAAGAGCAAAATCTTAACAAGTCTGAAAAAGGGCGTGGACGGTCACATGGAGAACAAGAATAACCAGAGTTATAATTAATGCCAACAGACAGTTTGGCAGCGATATTAAACCTCAGTCTGCAGGGCTCGAGCTGATCTGTAACAATCAGAATCCAGGCCTGGTCTACACTGCAGAGTTAGGTCAAGGTGAGGCAGCGTACATCAACCTCATTAAGTCAGCGTGCGCTCTCCAGCCGTGCTCCAGCTGGCGTAAGCGCCCTACTATGCCGACGACATAACTCCACCTCCATGAGGGGCGTAGGGCTTCTGTGGGTGTAGTTAGGGCCATGCAGTAGACACTGCAGGTTACTTATATCGGCTGTTGGCTGTCAGTGTCAGTTTGCCGTGAAATTGACAAGAAAGCCGGGCCAGCATCCCACAGTGGGTGGGGGGCTCCAGCAGGAGCCTGGCTGCCCTCTGGGTTCCCCACTCCTGGCTGGGCTGCCCACCAGGTCCCTGCTCCCAGCCTAGCTGCTGCCCGGGCTCCCCGCTCCCTGCAGGGAGTCAGGCTGCACTGAGGCTCCCTACTGGGTGGCCAGGAGCTGCCTGGACTCCAGCCACAGAGCTTCCTGCTGGGAAGTTCCCCCTAGCCCTTTGCCCTGAGAAAACCCTCTTCTCAGGACCTTCCTGGGGGCAGCCAGGCTCCCAGTGGTGGGAAGTGTGGAGCTGAGAACCCAGGGGGGAAGCTGGGCTCCCAGCAGCGAGGAGCAGGGAGCCAAGAGCCCGGGGAGGCAGCCAGGCTCCCGGGAGGGGGGAGCCCAGGCTTTCAGCCCTCCCCACTGCCCCTCTGAAGTCAGTGGAAGCACTTCGGGTGAGGACGCGCACCACGAGCAGAAGGAGGTTCTGTAGACGTGAACCTATCATAGGTTGACTGAAGTGTCCAGCGTAGACGTGCCCTTAACATACAGGCAGATTCCCCCATACCTGTCTGCTGGGGTTCCCACACCTTCCTCGGAAGCGGCTGGGGCTAGCCCCTGCCAGAGCCAGGAGCCTGGGCTGGACGGAGCCCGGGGCTGAGCCAGCATGGGAACGCTCTCCGGGATTATTATTCCCATTTGACAGAAGAGGAGCTGAGTCACAGAGAGATTAAGGGCTAGATTCTCATCTCTGGCTGAGCTCAGCTCTTTGCAAGGGCGTGGGGAGATGTCAGGGACCTTCCTGCAGCTCCTGGCCCTGGTGACCCGTCTGCACTAGTCCGGTGTAAATTCGAATAGTCTCGGGGCTGCCCTAACCTCGGCGACTGGGCCAACAAGTCCGCTCGTCGCTCGGTGCCCCCTTGTGGCCAGGCGTGGCGTAGCCGCTCTCCCACCCCCGCCGGCCGTCTCTCCAGAGCCGTGCTGGTTTCTCTGCCAGTGACTCGGCACTCCGGCCGGGTCGCCATCGTAACCCCACCCCGGCCAGAGTCACGGCTGGCTGAACTAAACGTCCAAAAATGTCTTTTACACAAACAGAATCCTTCCGCCTTCTCTGGGGCCCTTCCTCAGCCTCTCCTGGGCTCAGCCTGCAGCCCCCCTTCCTGGGGGCGGGTAGGAGAACCCAGTCGCACCCTCCGGCCCAGGGCCCTGTACTGCACGACCAGGGCTGCTCCTCTACCAGAGGTTTTCCCTGGGCCGCTTCCTAACCCCACCCTCTGGGTCTCCCAATCTTCTCCCTGCTTTAGGCAGGGTCTTTCCCGGGGCTCTCTATCCTCACTCCCTGAGTTTCCAGCCTGGCTTTCCCCAGCTGGGCTTGATCCCCACTTACTCCTGGTTCTCCCTCCCATTCCTGCACCCACCTTCTGCCCTTCCTGGGGAGCTGCCTGCTTCCCCTCAGCTGGGGCTCGCTGTGCAGTCAGGCTCTGCAGTCCATGGGGCAGATCAGCCTAGGGGACCCTATGCCAGCGATGCGCCCACAGAGCGGTGCTTCCCCTCCCCACCTGCTTCTCTCCCCTTGCTTTCCCAGACATACCCAGTGAGGGATGGAACTGCACAGTCAAGGATCCAAATACCCTTAACTCTGCCCCTGCCGTGGTGCTCTGAGAAAATCAGACCGTCCTACCACCTGATCCAGCCAAAGTGCCTTCCCCGTAACACCACGCTGATTGGTCTGCTCTCCCGCCCTTGTGAGGAGACACGAGGTGCGCGTTCCCGATCAGGCTAAAATAATCCTTTCCTGCATGGCGGCTGTGTCCATCAGATGCGCAATTAGCGGGAGCCTCTGTCTCCTTTGGCGGTTTTGTGAAACATCCACCTGTGTGCACGGCTCCTGCGCTGAGTCAGAGGCGCTCTCCCCATTCTCGGGGAAGATCCCAGCAGGGTTTGAAGCTTGTGGCTCGGTCTGTCGGTGGAGCTGATGCTTTGCACAACCAAAGTCTAGCTGTGTTGACCTCCCATGCTGCACGCTTGGTTGATGTTAGCAAAGTATTTGCTTGGAGACGGGGAGGGGTGGGCTCATGTGTCTGAATCACTGCCCTCTAGTGGATGGAATCAGAATTGCTCAACTGGGTGTCATAGCCCCAGGACTGCGAACAGCTGATGAAGATTCTCTCTTAGCTCAGTAGCAGAGGCTGGTTATTCTGGAACAGCCAGCTCAGCAGTCAGTCCCTGCTGTTGGTGGGGGTGGCCACTCTGCGCAGCATGGGGACAGGTGGGTTTGTTTGTTACCATGGCTGTTTAGTTTGAATGGGGACCGCTGTGAAGAGCGGAGCAGCTCCAGAGTCATGGCATCTGGATCCAGAACCAAATCAAAACTTCCTTGCGGCCCAGGCAGCTGGATCTGGTGTTCTGGGTCGGGCCCGTCTCAAATGGGAAGTAAGCAAACTGGGCTGTTACGTGCATTGACCCGTCCCCGCAGGGGTAAGTCGTGAGTGTCCCGTTGAGTTAGAACAAAGCAGAATAACTTGGCTTGAGTCTGGGATCCGCTGTCCGCAAACCCTGCCTTACCCACTGAAATTTCCCTGCCCTTTTATCTTTTTTTTTTTTTCATGTGCATTTAAATACAGTTGGTATTTTTAGATTTCCTTCCTCGAGGGTGAAAGAGGCGGGCGTGCGGTCACAGTGAGAGAATGTATGGTCTAACGTCCTGTGGCCAAGTCTCTTCGATGCCTCTCATCCTGGCTCCTCCCACGCTTTCAGGTCGAGTCACCTTTAGGGACCTCCAGCCAGCCGCTCGCAGTGGGGCGTGGGATCCTGATGGACTCTGTGCGTGCAACCCCCTTAGCTGTCTTCTCCTTGCCCCCGGGGCATCGTTGCCTCCTGGGCTGACGGCAAGGGGTTCCCTCTCTGAAGCCCGGAGAAATCCCATTAGCAGGGGGTGGTGGGGCTGGCAGCATGTGTGGGTGAGCGCTTAGCCCTCCCGCCGTGGTCCCTGTAGGTGTGGGTGGGCGTCTTGCCATCAGCGGCACGCGAGCACGGGCCATGGCATTGAATCTGACTGTGCCTTAGACCTGTGCTGGGAACTGTGCATCTGTGACACGTTTCTACCCGCCTGCCTCCCTCTGTTCGCCTAGCAATCTCCCATCACCCGCAAAGCAGAGGGGCCTCTGGGGCTAGTAGCCAGGGCTGGCTGGAATCGGCTGGCACAGGAAGCCTGGTGCGTTCTGGGGTCGAGCCCGTTCTTCCGCGGGTCACGGTGGCATCCTGCGGCCCGTCTCTCAACATCTCCTCGTCACCCCACCAGCTTGGCTCACGGCCCCTGGTTTCTGCAAGCTTCCACTGAAAAATAAATAACTTCCTGGCTGCCCGGAGCCCTCCGTCCAGCAGGCTCCGGGACAATGCCAGGGCAGCAGGGTTTACGCTGCTCCGACCCAGCTGGGTCCAGAGAACCATCATCATCAATCCGTTTACCAGCGCCAGGAGTTTGCCTGGAACTTTGCAAATGTCATGAAGGGCTAAATTCGGGGGTGGGGTTAAAACTGGGGAGGGGGGGTGTTAAAACCTGGCGGGGGGGTTACCTGGCTCACAGACTCAAACCCAGCCCCAGCCTGGGAGAATGTACGGTCGAAGCTCAAGCTGATCGTCAGGGCCGGATATGAAAGGGGCCAGGAGAGGGGCTGTGACTCTTTCCCCAGTCTGTCCCCGCTCTGATACCGTGGGGTTATCTGCACACGCAGCCCCGGGGGCAGCTGTAGCTTCTGCCAAACTGCAAGTGGGAACCTGTTTTTCCCCATCCATAGGACAGGGCCTAGCCGTTTCTCTGATCCTGTTCTACGCAGGTTCTTACGGCTCCTTCCCTCCTCTGGGGGGGCCTGGCCGCTGTCTCACAAAACCCTGCCCACGTGATGGCTGGTTGGAGGCCAGCAGAACCGCTGACTCAGTGGCACACGCTGGCTGCCGCCCCCCTCCCCCCCGCCATTCTTGGGGGACCCGCCATCGCCCTGGTGATGTTCGTCGGGCCCCAGGCAGCTCCGCTGCGTGGAGGAGAGTAACGGCACCGCCCTGGCTTTGATGTGGTCTGTGCCTTGCTCCCAGGGCACGGCGCATGGGGCCTGGCGATCTCCTGCACTTAACTCCTAGGAAGCCAGTCTCCCCTCGGGGTGGGTCGGAGGATGCATGCAGGGGGCATGCTACGGGAAGTCCGGCTGGAGAAGGGGGAAGTTTCCGGCCACTAGGAGGTGGGGCAGAGTTGGGGATTTTATCCTAATTAGCTCCATCTCGTCATGCTGGGAGCTCTGCCCTCCCCCCCGACCCACAACCACCCCCCAACCTTGCTCCCCCAAGCGGGTTGCTGACCCCGGGGCCAGTGGGGAGAGGCCGGTTCATACTGAAGGTTAAACACCAGGTGCGGTCAGTGCCAAGTTGCGACTGAGGCTGGGGGTAGAGGGTCCTGGGCACCTGTGGCACACATCACCAGCTGAAGCAGGAGATTCGGGGGGAGCCCCCGGCAGCACATCACCGCGCCCGCTTGGGGCTCTGGCTTTGGGAGTGGGTGAGACGTCGTCCTCTAGGGCTGGTCCGTCGAGAGAACAAAGGACCAGCCAGTAGTGTCTCCTGAGCTCATGTGGCAGAGGCCTGTGACTTATTCCCAGCTCATTATTCATGGTACCAGCTCGTTATCAGGGGTTCCCAGTTCCTTATTACATGAGAACATACAAACATCCCTAATGGGTCAGCCAATGGTTCATGGAGCCTAGTGTCCTGTCTTCCGACAGAGACTGGTGCCAGGTGCTGCACAGGGAATGAACAGAACAGGGCAATTATTGAGTGATCCAGCCCTGATCATCCAGTTCCAACTTCTGGTACTCAGAGGACCCCCAGAGCATGAGGTTGCATCCTGACCACCTTGGCTAATAGCCGTCGATAGACCTGTCCTCCATCAACTTATCTAGTTCTTTTTTGAACCCAGTTAGACTTTTGGTCTTCCTGGCATCTCCTGGCAATGAGTTCCACAGGTTGACTGTGTTGTGTGAAGAACCTTCCTGTTTGTTTTAAACCTGCTGCCTGTTAATTTCATCAGCTAACCCCTGGTTCTTGTGTTATGTGAAGGGGTAAATAACACTTTCACTTTCTCCACACCAGTCATGATTTTATAGATCTCTACCATATCCCCCCCCCATCCTTTTTCCAAGCTGAAAAGTCTCCGTTTTATTAATCTCTCCTCAGACGGAAGCCGTTCCATACCCCTCATCATTTTTCGTTGCCCTTCTCTGCACTTTTTCCAATTCCAATATATCTTTTTTGAGATGGGGCGACCAGAACTGCACGCGGTATTCAAGGTGTGGGTATACCATGGATTTATATAGAGGCAACACGATATTTTCTGTCTTATTATTGATCCCTTTCCTAATGACTCCCAACGTTCTGTTCACTTTTTTGGCTGCCGCTGCACTTTGAGTGGATGTTTTCAGAGAACTCTCCACAGTGACGCCAAGATCTCTCTCTTGAGCGGTAACAGCTAATTTAGACCCCATCATTTTATGTGTACAGTTGGGATTATGTTTTCCAATGGGCATTACTTTGCATTTATCAACATGGAATTTCATCTGCCGTTTTGTTGCCCAGTCACCCAGTTTTGTGAGATCCTTTTTGTAACTCTCCTCAGTCAGCTTTGGACTTACCTGTCTTGAGTAGTTTTGTATTGTCCAAAGCCAAAATCATTTACAAATCTATCCGTCTAAGATTACATTTTTAGAAATCTCATCGAGCTCTAATGAAATAAGGAGCTGGGATTTGATGGGATGCATCAGAGAAAGTCAGTCATGGGTCACCCCGAGGTGACATGTCTCTGTGACCTCAGACCGTTCTGAACGAGCCGGGACAAGTCCCCTGCCGACCTGCAGCTTTGTTCTGCCCTCGTCCCGTGTCTGATTTGCAAGTGAAGGTTGACGAGGAAGCTGGGCTTTGTCTGGCTGGATGCGGCAGAATAAGTCTTGGGTCACCCTGGGTGACGTGTCCCCACAGCCGTGAAGATGTCCTGATGTAACTGAAATGTGAAACACCCTTACTTGAAAATTTTTCTTTGCAAAAATTTGTGGCCCCTGCCCCCAGCCATCCTCCCCGCCTCAAACATGTACACACCCTTTTGTGGGGCCACAGGAGGGGCTAGCAGGTAAAGCTGTGGATCTGGTGGGTGGACGGACTTGGTGAGTGTCGTCTTTGTTTCAGCTGTTGGTTGGTTGTTCTTGATGAGTGTTGTGTGCTTGGGCTGCGGGCCCCTCACCTGGCCCAGTGAGACAGGTCTGTTTGTGTTTCAGAGAGGGCCTTGTCACTGGGACCCTTGGGCCTTCAAACAGAACGGTGTTTGAGGTCTCTGTTTGCAAGGGAGAGAGCTGAGCAGTGAGGCTTAGTAGATCGGTCAGTTCCCAGGTGAGGAGGAGCAGCAAACTGGATGAATTTCGGTAGGAATTGAGAGCGGGAGCGTGAATCATGGTTTAGGAATGGCTCTCCACCAGTTAGCAGGCATGGATGATGACAGGACAACTGCTGGGACCTGCCTTGGATGTGCTACGGTTTCCTTTCTGCTGGAAGATGGAATAGAATAGGAATCTGTTGGCCTTAGAAAACACGCAGTCTGGAAGCAAAAGTTGCACCATTGTGCAGCATCTGAGGAAACGAAGACTTCCCTGGACCACCAGGTTTGGAAATCATTGTCACAGATGCCAGGAATTGGGCGATACAGGAATTGGACAGAGTAGAAACCAAAGAAGGGTTCAGGCGATTTGTGACCAAGAAGGGAAAGAGAACCGGGGCATTCAACCCGGCTAGACGTAGCAAAACGTTTTCAGGCATCCGGCAAGTCAACTATCGAAGAACCTGGCTCTGGAGGAATGGAACAGGAAGTTTCAGGGAACACATGCAATGGGTGTCCTTGCAGTATGAAACAAGCAGCAACCAAGATCGGTTCTTCAACTGTTAATGCAAACAATCATCCTTGGCGACTCCATATTTAGAAGAGCGGACCGAGAACACAGAAAGGCGCACTGGGACAAGCGGATGGCGTGCCGTCTCCCTGGAGTGAAGATACAAGATGTGATGGCAGGATTAGACGGGGTTATGAAGTTGTCTGTCGAGTGTCCACTGATGATGATGATGATACTCATTGGAACCAAAGACACGACTCCGCATGGAGCTACACAGAACATAGAAGAAGCATCTTGGAACCACATGGAAGAAAAGGCAAGTCTGAGTGATCTTCTCGGTGATCCTGCCAGTTCAGTGAGCTCGAGAAGGCAGAAGACAGAAAATACTGGAGGTGATCTCTTAGTTGTGCAACGGATGAGAGGCCAAAGGTTTTTTGGTTTTATGGAATACTGGGCCACATTCCACATTGGGAGGGGGGCAGTATGAATGGAACAGCCTGTGTATCACAAGTAGGGGACTTGGCTAGACAGTCAGGCATTAAACTGCCAGCGCAAGGGGAGGGTGCTAAGGAAGCAAATGCAGCACAAAACTCAAACTCAGGATGTCTGGAACAAACTGAACTGCCGTGGCAAAGAGCTTGAGGAGACGACGTTTTCAGTTGCTTGTCTACCCACGCTACGAGTCCGGGTAGCAAGCCAGAGGAGTTAGAATTTCTCATTGATGAGAAAAAAAAAACCCACTAGAATTGGCATTAGGGAAACCTGGTGGGACAGTTCCCATGGTTGGTTATAATCTGCTTGGGAAGGACGGAGTGGGTACAAGAGGTGGTGGGGGAAGAGGATGGCAAAAGACATGATTACTCATTTGAGAGTTACTGATGACTCGGAGCCACAAGGCGTGCGGCTCAGTGTGCTCGCTAACAAAGCCCAGGAGAGGGCTGGTGCGGTCTGTTACAGGCTGCAGAGTCAAACCAGAGACCAGGAAGAGTTACACTGTATAGGCAGGTGCTTAGGTGTTGACAGAAGTGGTGTTGTTAAGGGGGAGGGTAATTTGGGAGAGACACGCTGCAGGTCTCATGCAGAATTAAAGGGAAGGAATATCATTAATTCCAGTCAATATGGTTTTCTAGAAAATAAGTCTTGTAAACAAAGCTGAGTGCATTCCTTGACGACATCACACGTTTGACTGATGCAGGTGAAGAGTTTGCAGCCACAGTGCAGCATCGTGTAGCAGAAGGTTCACACTCACGGTTCCTCAATTAGACGCATAGTTTAGGAGCACTCCTGGATTCCTCAGCTGCCGCGAGTAACGCTTTCTGCCATTTCCTGAGATTCCATCCCATCCCCGTGCACGGAGTTATTCATGCCTTTGTCACCGCTCAGCCGGACTGCAGCCACACGACATACCTGAGCACGAAACCTTCTGCATCCAGGAAACTCCATCTAGTACGGAACGCTGCCAGGCACCTCCGCAGCATTCCCACCTGTCCTCCGCTCCCGACCTGGCTTCCCGGAGAATTTCAGCTTGAGTTCAAGGTCTCAGCCCTTATATTCAAGGTGCTCAGTAACCGGGGCCCAGGATAGCTAAAAGATTTCCTAAGCTGCAGAACAAAGGCCGTGGTCAACACCTTCTCTCCGCAGGCCCAAGGGAACTCTACAGTAAGAATAAAGCTCGTCTATGCAGCAGACTGAACTTTCGGGTGGGTTGGTCCCAGACTCCAGAATGAACTCCCCCTGGAACTAAGAACCATCACAGACCTCCTCACCTCCAGTCACCAGACTCATGTCTTTGACCTGGCCTTCTCTAACATAAACACATAGCAACAGGTATATTTCAATCAAACCTATATTTAACAACTAAGAACCAAACTTGAAACCCTGACAAAACAGGACACTCCACTGCCCATGCATCTGGCCCTGGGGAGAGGAGGAACAAACAAATGCCGTATGACGGGTGTGGACTCACAGTGCTTAATCCGGAGGCTCGCATGGAGCGGCGATGAATGTGGTGAGCTGTAAGAGCCCCTAGAGTCGATGTGATGCACGGAGAGGTTCATAAGGTATTTGGCTCAGTGCTGCATGGCATTCGGATTCGGAAGTGAGATCTGTACGGCATTGATAAAGCACAATAGAAATGGATTAAGAAGTGGCTAATGGATAGGTCTCAAAAAGTAGTCCTTAGTGGAGAGTCATCATTGCACGTGGGTGTCCATTGTATGGGGTAGCAGGCGTCTGGACTAGCCCCGATGCTAGTCAACATTTCGTCAGCGATCGGGAAGTAAATATAAACCCAATGCTGATAAAGCTGGTGGGCGACACAAAGCTTGGTGGTATGGTAACTAACGATGAGGCCGGAGGAGTCCTGTGGAGTGATCTGGAGTCAAACAAAATACATTGTAATACATCTAACCTGCTCGTAAAAACTTCCAGTGACGGAGACCCCGAAATGACGGGCATTCCACATCCTCCTTTGGGAACCTCGTCCCGTACTTAGTTATCCTTCTAGTTAGAACATTTTTCCTAATATCTGACCTAGATCTCCCTGGCTGCAGATTAAGCCCATCACTTCTTGTCCGACCTTCAGTGGACCTGGAGAATAGTGGATCCCTGTCCTCTTTAGAACGGCCCTTCGCAGATCTGAAGACTGTTCCCATGTCCTCCTTGGTCTTCTTTTCTCAATCACTAATCACACCCAGGTTTTTAACCTTTCCTCGCAGCTCAGGTTCTCTCAACCTTTGATCATTTTTATTCCTCTTCTCTGGACTCTTCAAATTTGTCCCCATCTTTCCTAAAGTGCGGCCCCCAGAACTGGACACAGTTCCCCAGCTGAGTCCTCACCAGTGCGGAGTGGAGTGGGACAGTTACCTCCCGCATCTTACATATGACACTCCTGTTACTACACCCTGGAGTGATATTAGCCCTTTTCACCACTGCATCACATTGTTGGCTCACGTTCAGCTTGTGATCTACTGTAACCCCCAGATCCTTTTCAGCAGTTCTACAGCCTGGCCAGTTATTCCCCATTGTGTGGTTGATTTTTCCTTCCGAAGTGACGTACTTTGCTCTTGTCTTTACTGGATTTCATCTGGTTGATTTCAGACCAGTTCTCCAATCCAGGCCCTTTTGAATTCTAATCCTGCCCTCCAAAGTGCTTGCAACCCCTCCCAGCTTGCTGTCATCCACAGCGTGATAAGAATACCCTCTGCTCCATTTTCCAAGTCATAAGGAAGTGGACAAGCAGCTGAACAAAAGCTCCCAGAGTGATGCCGGGGCAAAACGGGCGGATGTGCTCTTTGGATGTTGTGACGGGGCGCTCTGCTCACAGCTGGGTGACGCTGCCTCCTGGCTGTTCTGGGGATTAGCTCCACCAGGCCGATGCCCCTTCCTGCGGTTGCCCTCTGTCTCTCTGTCTCTCTCTCTCTCAGTCTGCAGCCCCTTCCTCATGACTCCAGCCAGGTGGCTCAGCGGTTCCCCTGCCAGGGTGGTCTTTCAAGGTCTCTCTCCCCGCGCAGCATCAGGCCATCCTCACGCCCGCTGCCCTGATGGTGTCACCCCATCAGCGACTCCGGCAGCCTTCGTATCCACTCCCCTTAAAACACACCCTGCCGTGGATGGGAGGGGAACCCAGGCCCACCCTCCACTCTGGGTTCCAGTCTAGGGCCCTGTAGTGAACCGTTCAGATCTGCATCTCCACCGCCTTACTGATCTCACCGCTGGACTCCTTCTACCAGGGTCCTTCTCCCTTATCTCAGGGAGAGGCACTGCAGGCTTCCTCCTGCACCTTCACACACTATTTCCAACCTCCTGGCTTTATAGAAGACCCTCCCATTACATAAGAACGGCCAGACTGGGTCAGACCAAAGGTCCATCCAACCCAGTATCCTGCCTTCCCACAGTGGCCAATGCCAGGTGCCCCAGAGGGGGTGACTGGAGGGCTGAAGGAAAAGGAACCGTGATGGGGACATGAGAAGTGGCCACCCGTACGAAGCTTCGGGTTGGCAAGGGGCATGCCCCAGCTCCTTCAGAACCAGCTGATGGCGATGGAGATGTGACACTCGCAGTGACGGGAGACTTATTTCATCATGTAAGGGCTATCAAAACCCAGCTGCTTCTTTATTTAATGAGTACATCAGTCATTGGCCATTTCCACTGTTAACACATTAACCTAAAATCAACATCATTTTACATTGATCTCTTTTAAAATAACGTTGACCTTTAAGTAAGGACCTGAAAACCATGAATAAGGAACAAGAAACAAGGAACCAACTTCAGTCTCTTGGCCCAGAGCTGTGGAGCAGGAAGATCGGCCTTCTGTAAAGGGGCCAGGTGGGCACGGGTGTGGTTAAGGGGAGTGGGTAGCACAAGCAAAGAGGCCTTTCCCCGTGGGCAGGGGAATCCTAGGAGAACAGGATTCCTGGATGCAGCGGTGGCATGAATGTGTGTGTCTGACCGGCCTCCCGCTGGCTGGGTGATGACAGAAGGCAGCGGGCAGCTAATAGGAGAAGGCAGCTGTTTCCCCAGATGCAGCGGGGGGAGGAAAGGGGCAGCGGAGGAGGGAAGAGTGGGGCTGCACTGGGGAATGCAATGAGTGGGGATGCGTGGTCCCTTGGCAGCCTGAGGCTGCATTGCACCGCACTGTGCCACCCAGGTCATTAAGGTCTGCACTCGCTTCCCCCCTCCGCCCCCCCTGCCAGTGTGCCTCACCCCAGACCTAGCAGTCTGTCTAGGGCCAGAGAGTAATGCACTGACCCAGTCAGTGCTTCATGCTAGTTGTTAACAGTATAGGGCATATGACACACAGCAGAACAGTTTTGATTCTATCCTGTAGAGAGCATTGGTCTCACACACACACACACGCATCAGGTCATAATGCCACGGATCACCCCATCTCAAAAAGGATAAAGCTGGAAAAGGTTCCGAGAAGGGCAACAAAGACGATGAAGGGTTCAGAACGGCTTCCATACGGGGACAGACTAAAAAAATTAGGGCTGTTTGGCGTAGAGAAGAGATGCTGGGGGGGAGGGGGGGGATCTGCTAGAGGTCTATAAAATCATGACTGGTGCAGAGAAAATGAATAGGGAAGAGTCATTTATCCTTCCGCACAGTACAAAAGCCAGGGGTCACCCAGTGACATTAACAGTCAGCAGGTTTAGTACAAACAAGAGGAAATACTTCTTCACACAATGCATAGTTAACCTGTGGAACTCGTTGCCAGGGGATGCTGTGAAGGCCAAAACTATAATGGGGTTCAAAAAAATCATCAGAGAAGTTGATGGAGGATAGGTCCATCCATAGCTATTGGCCAGGATGGTCAGGGATGCAACCCCATGCTCTGGGTGTCCCTAAACTGCTGAGTGCCAGGAGCCAGAAGTGGACGACAGGGGTGGATCAAGCCATGATTGCCCTGTTCTGGGCACTCTCCCTGACGCTGTGGTACGGGGCCACTGTCAGAGATGGTCTGACCCAGTCTATACACAGCCCCCATCCTCTCGCCCTGCAGGGGGAAAGCTGCTTAGCCATCACGAATCCAGCTTCCTGAGCGTTCTTCCTCTGGCAGACGGACAAGAGGGGGCAGGAGTGGGGGAGGCTGGAAGGATTTGCCCGTCCACCTGCGGGCTCAGATTGGGGAGTGGGGAGGGAGCGCAGCGCGGTTCAGAGCCCCACCCTTACCAGGCTGAGCTGTGAGTGGCTGGCTCTGGCTGGCCGGCTGCAACATCGGCCCTGCTCTGCCCCTTACCTGCCGGCTGCTGTTTCGGCAGCTTCCCTGGCGCGTCGGTCGTTCCCGGTGAAATAAACAGGGCTGCCTGGTGCAGTGTCAGACCCAGTGCATTTCCCCTGCTTGTTTGGCAGCACGAAGGGGAGCCTGGGGGGAGAGAGGGGCTGAGCAATAAAGCCAAAATATTTGTCTTTAAAAGGCATCCTTGTTGCCAGTGCTTTGACAGCCCCGTTGGCCTGCCTCTAGCCCCTTGCAGTAGCAGATCTCACAGCACTTCACAGGCATCAATTTCCTTTATTCGTTTGTGGGAGGCAGTACGGTCTAGTGGGTGTAGCACCGGGCTGGGCGTCAGGAGACCTGGGCTCTTCCCATAGCTCTGCTGCTGACCGGCTGGGTGACGCTGAGCAAGTCCTGTCCCCGCTCGGTGACTCAGTTTCCCTTCCTGTCCTTTGTCTTATCTCTGTAGCCTGGGAGCTGTTTGGGACAGGGACTCTGTGTGTGTGTGTGTGTGTGTATAAGTGTTACTGCATACAACAATTGCACAC
The DNA here is from genome assembly GCF_965140295.1 of Lepidochelys olivacea. Lineage (NCBI taxonomy): Eukaryota > Metazoa > Chordata > Testudines > Cheloniidae > Lepidochelys > Lepidochelys olivacea. Next base: position 9,889,537 of record NC_140411.1, read on the forward strand.
TGTGGCCATCCAAAATGTCATGGCAGCCGTAAGGGCAGAACCCAGATCTTCCTGCTCCAAAAGGGCAGTTGCCTCGCACCCAAGCCAAGAGAGACTCTCCTTTGGTTGCTGGCATTATAGGGCTGATGACACATGGCTGAGCAATTGCAACAGCTAGCAGAGCGCAGTGCTACACATACACATTAGCCAGTTTGCTCCAATGCAGCTCGGTAAGGTTGCTAAGCGGTTTCAGTTGTAACCTCCTTGTCCTGCTCTTTGCTCACTGGAAAACTCCGCCGGCGGCATTCCAGTGATAGCTGCATTCGGGGCCCGCACACGGCATTTACAGCACTGCAGCCCATCGCACTGAGCTGCTTTTTTAATTGTACAAGGGTGAAAAGATTCCCCTGGTGTCTTTCCCTCTCCAGCCACTCGGGGGTTGTGCTGGCCATTCCCATGGGGCAGGGGACTAGAGCTCAGCATGGGGGCAGGGCGCTCGGGGGCTGCAGCTGGCTTCCTGTTGCATAGCGTGGCGGGAATTGTGCTGCGTGGTTCAGTCCACGGGCCAGATCCATTGTAAGCCGGCGCGCCATTGCACTGGAAAGCTACAGTCTGGGGGTAGGAGCCAGGACTCCTGGCTTCTGCCCAATTTGGTACATGGACTTGGGCAAGTCCCCTGTCTGGGCCTTGTTTCCCCACAGTTAATTCATGAACATTTCTCAGTGGCTTTGAGATCCGTGAGAGTGCCGCTCTTCCTGAGCACTACGAGACGTACTGCAATAGCTCTCAGAGGCTGTACCGAGGTTGGGGCACCAGTGCGTCGGGTGCTGTACGGACACACAGTGAGAGACTGCCCCCATCCTGGGTAGCTTAGAGCCCCTGTAAACAAGGGCTGGACAGAGGACGTCTGAACCCCATGTCCAAGATGGGGGAGAGAGGCAGAGAGAGATTAAGGTGCAACGGTATTTAGGCATTGAAACCCATGGGGGTTAGGCACCTGAATACCTTTGAGGATCAGGGGCTGGCCAGGGTCGCACAGGGAGTCAGCGACAGAGCAGGGAATTGGACCCCGATCACTTGAGTCCCAGCCTAGTGCGTTAACCGCAAGCCCATCCTTCCGCTCTGCGGCGCCCTGGCCTCGCGGGGCTCCGCGACCGTCTCTCTAACCCCTCTTCCTTCCGGCTTGCCGCAGGTTCCAGAAGCACGTCCACACCTACCGGATCCTGCCAGATGAGGATGACTTCCTAGCGGTGCAGGTAGGGACCGCCACGCTGCCGTGTGCCAAGACTGGCATAGTTCTTGCCGCGGGCGCAGCCCTGTCCTCGCTGCTGGGACCCAGATCTCGAGCCCAAGCAATGGGGCAGGGTCCTGGGGACAGGGGGTTGCCCCTGCTTACCCTGTCCACGCAGGCGTATGCCGTAAGCTGTGCCGGTGTTCACTGGTTCTACTACGAAGGATAAAAGCCGTACTAGTGGTGCCAGCTGAGAGTGTCCTTTGGCTCAAGCCATAGAGGCTTCTGCTTCTGAACCTCAAGGGTCCGAGTTCAATGCCTGCCGTGCCGTGTGGTGGCTGTTGGGGGCTGGCTACCGAGAGGGGGGCTTAGCTTGGGCACCGTCCATAAGGGCTGGCTCCCGCCTTCCCTGGCTGAGGGGACGGAGGAGGCGCTGAGATGTGCAATGGCTCCGAGGAGGCCAGGCCCCCGCCAGTGAAAGTCCTGGGGCCAGTCAGCCAATGCGGTGGTGTCTGGTAGCTGAGACCTCGCGCACCGGAGGGGCGTCTGCTCGGCGTGGGCATTGCAGGTCCCATGAGGCTCTTCTGAAGAGCAGGTTTTTGCCCTGCTCCCCAGAGGTGGCTGCATTTCTGGGTAGCTGTTGTGCAGCGCCGTGGGCGAGGGGCTCTCTCCGGGCCATGGGTGTGGTTAGCAGTTCTGCTCAGCAGTCTCAGAGCAATGCCTCCCCCTCTAACGGTCTGCTGGGGCCTTGGCCTCTGGCCCGCCACCCCGACCCGCCAGGCACTGCCATGCCAGCCCCAGCCACCCCGAACCGCCAGGCACAGCCCCCCATACCCACCGGGCACTGCCATGCCAGCCCTAGCCACCCCGACCCGCCAGCCCCAGCCCCCCATACCCACTGGGCACTGCCATAACAGCCCCAGCCACCCCGACCCGCCAGGCACAGCCATGCTAGCCCCAGCCACCCCGACCCGCCAGGCACAGCCATGCCAGCCCCAGGCCCCCATACCCACTGGGCACTGCCATGCCAGCCCCTGCCACCCCGACCCACCAGGCACAGCCCCCCATACCCACTGGGCACTGCCATGCCAGCCCCAGCCACCCCAACCCGCCAGGCACAGCCCCCCATACCCACTGGGCACTGCCATGCCAGCCCCAGCCACCCCGACCCGCCAGCCCCAGCCCCCCATACCCACTGGGCACTGCCATGCCAGCCCCAGTCCCCCCATGCCCACCAGGCACTGCCATGCCAGCCCCAGTCCCCCCATGCCCACCAGGCACTGCCATGCCAGCCCCAGTCCCCCCATGCCCACCAGGCACTGCCATGCCAGCCCCAGCTCCCCCATGCCCACCAGGCACTGCCATGCCAGCCTCCCCGACCCACCAGGCTCTGCCATGCCAGCCCCAGCCCCCCAACCACCCGGGCACTGCCATGCCAGCCCCAGGCCCCCATACCCACTGGGCACTGCCATGCCAGCCCCAGCTCCCCCGGCTCACTGGGCACTGCCATGCTAGCCCCAGCCCCCCCATGCCCACCAGGCTCTGCCATGCCAACCCCAGCCTCCCCGACCCACCAGGCTCTGCCATGCCAGCCCCAGCCCCCCCATGCCCACCGTACACTGCCATGCCAGCCCCAGCCCCCCCAACCACCCAGGCACTGCCATGCCAGCCCCAGCCCCCCAACCAACTGGGCACTGCCATGCCAGCCCCAGCCCCCCTGACCTCCCAGGCACTGCCATGCCAGCCCCAGCCCCCCCAACCCCCCAGACACTGCTATGCCAGTCACAGCCCCCCTTGCCCACTGGGCACTGCTATGCCAGCCACGCCTGCCATGCCAGCCCCAGCCCTCCATGCCCACCGGGCACTGCCATGCCAGCCACAGCCCCCCAGACCCACCGGGCACTGCCATGCCAGCCACAGCTCCTCATGCCCACCAGGCACTGCCATGCCAGCCACAGCCCCCCCATACCCACCGGGCACTGCCATGCCAGTCAGAACCCCCTGCCACCGCCATGTTAGTCACAGCTTCTCCCCTCCCCCCCCCAAGTGATAGTGACGACAGTGTAATTAAATTTAACATCAGTGTTCGGGGGAAATGCCAGAGGAGCCCAGTGCAGCAGTGTTTCACTTCAGAAAGGGGAACTACACCAAAACGAGGAAGGTAATTAGCTGGAAATTAAAAGGAACTGTCCCAAGAGTGAAAGCCTGCAAGCTGCGTGGAGACTGTGTAAAAACACCATCATGGAGGCTCAAACGAAATGTATCCCCCAAATACAGGAAAAGCCCCAATAGCCCGAAAAGTGCCACCCTGGCTAAACAACAGAGTAAAAGAGGCAGTTAGAGGCAAAAAGGCGTTGGAAGTCAAATCCTTTTGAGGAAAACAGAAGGGAGCATAAACGCTGGCTACTCAAGTGTGAGAGTTTAATTAGGCAGCCAGGCGGAATTCGAAGAGCAGCTCGCTAAATACACAAAACCTGAAGAAAATCTTTTTTAAAAATACATCGGAAGCAGGAAGCTGCCCCTGGATGATCGAGGTGCTAAAGGAGCAGACAAGGCTGTTGTGGAGAAACGAAATGAATTCTATGCGTCGGTTTTCACGGCTGAGGATGTGAGGGGGGTTCCCACCTCTGAGCCATTCTTTGTAGATGACAAATCTGGGAACTGTCCCCAGTTGAGGTGTCAATAGAGGAGGCTTTGGAACCAGTTGATCCATTAAACAGTAATACGTCACCAGGACCAGAGGGCATCACCCAAGAGCTCTGAAGGAACTCCAGTATGAAACCGCAGAACTTCTAACTGTGGTACTAAGTGTAATAATCCGCCTCTGCACCAGATGGCAGGAGGGTAGCTAAGGCGATGCCAATTTTTAAAAAGGCTCCAGAGGTGATCCTGGCAGTTACAGGCCTGTAAGCTGAACTTCATAGAATCGTAGGACTGGAAGGGACCTCAAGAGATCATCTAGTCCAGTCCCGTGCACTCACGGCAGGACTAAGTGTTATCTAGACCAGTAGTTTTCAAACTGCGGGTCGGGACCCAGTACTGGGTGGTGGATTGGAAGGCACTGGGTCGCGGCGGCTCTGGGGCTAGTCCCTACCTGTTCTGACACCACGGTGTGCCCCAGAAGCGGCCAGCAGCAGGTCTGGCTGCTAGGCGGGGGGGACATGGGGCTCCGTGTGCTGCCCAAGCCCCATCTCCACACTCCCATTGACCGGTTCCCAGCCAACGGGAGCTGGGGGGGGGGGAGCAGTGCCTGGGGGCAAGAGCCATGCAGAGCCGCTTTCACGCCTCCACCTAGGAGCCGGACCTGCTACTGGCTGCTTCCAGGGCGCAGCGCGGTCCGTGGTGCCAGGACTAGAGGGAAGCCTGCCTTAGCACCACCACTTCACCGCTGATGGGGAGCTGCCCGAACCCTGCGCCCCAATCCTCTGCCCCAGCCCAGAGCCCCTGCCTGCATCCCAAACCCCTCATCCCTGGCCTCACCCCAGAGCCTGCACCCCCAACCCAGAGCCCTGACCCCCTCCTGCATCCCAACCCCCTGCCCCAGCCCTGAGCCCCCCAAACCCGGAGCCCCTCTTATCCCATGACTGCTTACTTTACTTAAGACTCTTTGGTGAGGAACCTTGTCAAAGACTTTCTGAAAGTCCAAATGCACTATATCAATTTGATCCCCCTCCACATGCTTGTTGACCCCCTTAAAGAATTCTAATAGATTGGTGAGGCATGATTTCCCTTTACAAAAACCATGTTGACTCTTCCGCAACAAATCGTATGAATCTATGTTTCAGGTAATTCTGTTCTTTACTGTAGTTTCAACCAATTTGCCTGGTACTGAAGTAATTCTTCCGCTCTACTCCGCACTGATAAGGCCTCAGCTGGAGCATTGTGTCCAGTTCTGGGCACCACATTTCAGGAAAGATGTGGACAAATTGGAGGAAGTCTAGAGAAGAGCAACAAAAATTATTAAAGATCTAGAAAACATGACCCATGAGGGAAGATTGAAAAAATTGGGGTTGTTTAGTCTGGAGAAGAGAAGACTGAGGGGGGACATGATAACAGTTTTCAAGTACATAAAAGGTTGTTATAAGAAGGAAGGACAAAATTTGTTCTCCTTAACGTCTGAGGCTAAGACAAGAAGCAATGGGCTTAAATTGCAACAAGGGAGGTTTAGGTTGGACATTAGGAAAAACTTCCTAACTGTCAAGGTGGTTAAGCACTGGAATAAATTACCTCAGGAGGTTGTCAGGGCTCTGGGCTGCAGGTGCAGGCTCTGGGGAGGGTCTGGGGTTGAAGGGATTGGGGTGTAGGAGGGGGCTCTGGGTTTGCGGGGCTCAGGGGTCTGTACTGGGCCCAGTGCTGTTCAACATATTCATAAATGATCTGGAAAAGGGGGTAAACAGTGTGGTGGCAAAATTTGCAGATGATACAGAACTGCTCAGACAGTTAAATTGAAAGCTGACTGAGAAGTGTTACAAAGGAATCTCACAAAACTGGGCAACAAAATGGCAGATTAAATTCAGTGTTGATAAATGGAAAGTAATGCACATTGGAAAACATCATCCCAACTCTACGTACAACCTGATGGGGTCTAAATTAGCTCTTTCCACCCCGGAAAGAGATCTTGGAGTCATTGTGGGTAGTTCTCTGAAAACATCCACTCAATGTGCAGCGGCAGCCAAAAAAGCGAACAGAATGCTGGGAATCATTAAGAAAGGGATCGATAAGAAGACAGAAAATATCAAGTTGTCTCTCTATAAATCCATCCAGCCTACACGTTGAATACTGTGTGCAGATGTGGCCGCCCCATCTCAAAAAAACATATATTGGACTTGGAAAAGGTTCAGAAAAGGGCAACACAAATGATGAGGGTAATGGAACGGCTGCCATAGGAGGAGAGATTAATAAGACTGGGACTTTTCAGCTTGGAAAAGAGACGGCTAAGGGGGGATCTGATCGAGGACTATAAGATCATGACTGGTGTGGAGACAGTGACTAAGGAAGTGTTATTTACTCCTACTCATAACACAAGAACCAGAGGTCACCCAGTGAAATTAAGAGGCAGCAGGTTTAAACAAAGAAAAGGAAGTGTTTCTTCACGCCGCTCACAGTCAACCTGTGGAACTCGTTGCTAGGGGATGTCCTGAAGTCAAATGTACAACTATGTTCAAAAAAGAATGAGATCAGTTCCTGGAGAATAGGTCCATCAATGGCTACTAGCCAGTATGGGCAGGGACGCAGCCCTATGCCCTGGGTGTCCTTAAATCGCCAACTGCCAGAAGCTGGGACCAGACAACAGGGAATCACTCGATAATTGCTCTGTTCTCTTCATTCGCTCTGTAGCTCCGGCGCTGTCCGAAGACAGGACCCTGAGCTCGATGCACCACTGGTCTGACCCCATCTGGCCGTTTTTATGTACACAACAGGACACCCCTGCCCGCAGAACTCTACACGTCACACAGGCAGAGTAGACACAGTACACACCAGGGCACATCCATACACAATACATACATCACAAGGTACACACCAGGACAGCTTCCCCCCATGCCCCATAATACAAGTTTACTTTGTGTAGCATCTTCCCAAGACACTTACCTGGGGCCAAGAAGACGGTGTGGAAAATCCAGTCGCAGCCAGGGGAGAGGGTGACTGGGAAGCCTGGGTGAAGACCAAGGTGTATTAGATAGAGGGCCTGGAAGCCCATGGCTGAGCTCAGGCCCCATCCTGCCAGGCACTGCCCACACACAGTGGGAGACAGTCCCTGCCCCCCAGAGCTCACCGTCTAAGGGCTGGTCTCCAGGGAGAATTTTACCGGCAAAGTTACGCTACTCGGGTTCTGCCTGGGGGACACATGTCCTGGAGTTACAGGGCCTTGTTCTGGCTTTCGATGCGACAGAAGCTGACCCACGGAGAAGGCTCTGTTAGCCCGGCAGTAGGACTATCTACGCGGGGGCTTACAGCTGTATAACGATGCTGGTGAAATTCCCTAGGTGGATGAGCCCTAGGCAGGCTGCTGGGGAAACTGAGGCACGGCACGGGGCAGTGAAGGAGCAGCCTGCGAGGGGGCTCGCAGGGCACAGGGGTGTAACTGAGCCCAAGTGGCGTGGGAAGGGGAGAACGGAGAGACGCCGCCCGCGGTGTGCCTGGCACGCCCTTGGACCAGCCTCCCTACCTTGGTGAAAGAGCCCCGCCCATGGGACCCCCTCCAGATATGCACAGCTGGGCCGCAGAGCTAGCTGGAGCGTCGAGTTCATGGCCACCGGGGCTCTTAGGTCCCCTTTGTCTCCGTTTCCTCTCCCTTTTCTCGCGTACTGCTCCCCCTTTCTTCTGCTTTGATGGACTCGGGGGCTCTGTCTGCTCTGGGGTTCCCCCGCCAACACGGCTGGAGCTCAGCACCGGAGGGCTCCCTGCCTTCGTGAGGGGGACCCCGGCACTACGGGGGTTTCCACGTCCAGGCGCCTGTCTCCCCGGGCTCTGTCCGGGGGCAGTGGAAATGCAGGCCGCGGAGCCTGGGCTTTCCAGGGCCATGCAGCGGGGCCGGCCGGGGCAGACGGTGCTGATCTTGGCAGGAAGTCAGGCTGGTCCATGCGCCGAGGTATTTATAGCCCGACAGTAACCCCTTTGTGCTGTCCGGCAGACAGGAAAACGCGGCCCCCGGGGAGGGACGGCCACAGAAAGGAGGGTGTTGTGTGCTCCAGCTCCCATGCCAGCCTTGCCCGCCGCATTGCCGAGTCAGCACACCCCCCCCCCGCCCCGTCTGCCTGCCCTAGAGTGACGGCCCCGGCCTCGGCAGCACCCTGGGGCACTGGGCCAGCTCCTGGGTGCCTGGCAGGGCCTCAGAGCAGGTACCGGATGGGAGCACCGGACACGCTTCCCCCAGCGTGCTCTGCTGCCCTGGCTCAGCGGGGCAGATCTCTACCGGGGGATGGGAACTTGCCAGCCGCAGGCCAATTGGTGCTGCCTGCACGATGGCACCGATTCACCTTCGCACGGGCTACCACGCGGGTACGGGAGAGGAACGCTTGTCGCGTGGAGCAGGGACACCTGGTCTCGGCCCGCTGTGCTTACGGCAGGACGTGGCACGAATTCAGGCCGGTTTTGCAGAAATCTTCGTGTGGAAGATGCCCCCCCACCGCATCCTTCCAACCCCCACTCTAAACAGGTTGCTGTTTTGGTTTGGAACGACTTTTCCTTTCCCAGTCTCCGTGGATGTCATTATTTCCAACGTCACCGACGTTCCAGAAGGGTCGCAGTCAAAGGGAAGCGGCTGGCTTTGGTTGGCCCAGGACGTTTCGGTTGCCGAGAAACCGGCCTTGGTTCCGCCTTTCACATCACCAAAACTTCCAGTTTTGTTCAGACCCGAAACTAACTTTGGTTTTCAGTTTTTCAAACTTGCCGCTGCCGTGACCCAGCTGTTGGCGACGCGGCTGGAGCAGTGATGCCGCTCCCCGCAGGGCGGGCTGGCTGCGTTTGCCTGCTGCACGCCCTTCCTCAGCGGATGAAAGCCGGACAGGCATTAACGAGGTCCTGCGGTGGTGTCGTCTCCTACCTTCCCAAGACCCCATGGTGTAGCTCAGCCTTTAACTAGGGAATCCTCACAAGGTGCTCGGGACTGTTAGCTCTGGGAAAATTGAGGCACGGCGCAGCAGAGTGACTTGGTCGGGGAGCAGTGTCAGAGCCCGGGTTACGCTCCAGGAGTTCTTGGCTCCCAGTGCTGCCTCTGAATCCCATTGAACTCCCCCGTCTCAGCTGTACATGGTTCACTGGCTGCAAGCTGTCCCCTTTGGCGGGAGTCAGCCCAGCCCTGCCCCTGGCGTGGGGAAGACAGGCCCTGGGACTTATTCACAGCACCAAAAGTGGCTTTTGCGGCCGCCTGCAGCTCCTGGGTCGCCAGTTCCTGTGGCTAGCCCTCGTCTTACAAACAGGCCCTGCAAGATGCACGAAGGCCGTTCTGGGGCAGCTAAAAGGGAGTGTAGTCGAGTGGTTAGAGCACGGGGTGCCCAGGCCCCAGATTTGCAGTGAGATTGGCAAGCCAAAGCCGGGACCCGTTTGCTAGTAGCAAAGCGCGTTGAGGGCCCGGCACGGAAGGCACTCGGACGCAGCCACGTTTGATCATGACGGTCTGTCCTGTGGGCTCAGTGTTCTCAGGGGCACAGCCCCACTGTCCTCTCCAGGTGCAGGGGCTCAGGGCTTTCTCCAGCTGCTCCTGAGATGGGATTTCTGGCTGGGAGAAGGCTTAGCCCAGCCTGCACGGGACAGCTGGAGGAACAGATGCACTGGGCAGGACGGCACCAAGACCTGCCCTCGGCCCCTGGCCGGGACATGGGGATATTGGAGAAGCTCCTGTTAAAATACCTCCCAGCCGGGCACAGGCTGATCAGCAGTGGGGTGAGCACTAGTGCAGGGGAAAGGACGGGCAGCAGGGTTAATCCGGAGGCCAGCCGCTAGCCGTGAACGCTAGCCAGACAAATCAGCGTCAGCCAGCGCACTGTGGAGCCGGGGTCGGCCGGCAACACCGGATAGGCGTCAAAAGCCGCGGGGTGGCTAAATGAAGTCATAGAGCAGGTCATCCTCTCGCAGCCCACTCCTGAAACGACCGCGGCCCATGGCTGGAGGAGCTCTGGCTTTAGCTCAAGGGGCAGAGGCCTGCGCCCGGGTTGCTGAAGGTCCCCGGTTCAATCCCTGCTCTGTGTACAATGTTAATTGCCATGGGGCATTAGTGCTGACAGGCTGCTTGGCAGAGGGGAGGGATCTCAATGGAAAGAGGGGACAGGAGAAAGCACAATCCCCACCAAACCCCTCGCACAGGACAACTCCCCCTACCCCCACCTGGTCCCTTCTCCCCAGAGAGTCCCTCCTCAAATCCCCAGGTCCCCTCCCCCTGGAGATCTGCTCAGCGGCTCACACCAAGTTTGCCTTACATACAGCAGGGCCCCGGGGCGCCGAGGCTGGGCTGGGGACGAAGGTGCTGGCAGTCGGGAGACGGGTGCTGCCCACCGGCCGTGTGTACGGCAGGGCCAGTGTTGCTGCCTCACCCCCAGTGCTGCTGGATACCGGGGGGGGAGGGCAGGGGGGTGCCCCCGTTCCCTCGCACGGGTCTTGCCTGGGTGGAGCTGACGCTCACTCCAGCTAGCCCAGCCTCTCGTCTCCAGCATGGGAAGGGAGAAAACCACCTTGCCCCACTCGCTTCCCCCACGCCTGCCACCTCGTCTCCTCCTAGGCACGGGCAGGCCCCCCGAACCCTGCCCCTTCACCCTCCTCGTGGGGGCAGGTGTGCCCAGGTTCTAGAGACAGTTTCAGTCTCTGTCTGGGCGGCACCTGGTTTCAGTTGGAGTCTGGGTGGCACCAGGCACCACGGGGCCCTGATCTTGGGTGGGGTCTGGGCAGCGCCTGGCATGACAGGACCCTGATCTCGGGAGGGATCCGGGGAGCGCCTGGCATGACGGGGCCCTGCTCTAAGTCCAGGTTTCTAGGTGCTGCCATAACTGAAGAAAAAGAAGGGCTGCAGGGAGTGAGCGTGGGGAAGGATGAGAAGCCCTGACTGGGCTTCAGGCCAGGAGAAGGAGGGAGGTGAAGGTCTAGGAGGAGAAGGAGGGCAGGAGAGAGGATGGGAGTCAGAGGCTGCCGCTAGGATCTCTGGGTTGAAACAAAGACGCACGTCGGCTGCCCCGAGCGGTTGTGCTGATGTAACGAGGGGAGCAATGTTAACCCGGCGGGTCTGTGTGTGGACGCTCTGCCGACAGTCCAGCCCTGGCACGGGTGGGTCGAGCTTGTTCCCTCGCACTGGAAGCCCTGGGGCCAGGACAAACCACTGGCCACTGGCCCAGTGCCTTGCACGGGATCTCACTGCTGCGACCCCAGCTGGGCACGGGGTGCCAGGCCTCGGTCAGGCCGATGCCCCCGGGGGCTGGTGCTCGCCGGACCTGGGCAGGTTGTGCTAGGACCCTTGGAGCCGAGCTCACGCTGATGGCTTCCCTCCTGTCCCCTTGTGCCCCCAGACGTCTCAGGGAGTCCAGGTGAGGCGCTTCAAGACCCTGAACGAGCTGATCGCTCTCTACCTGCAGCCCAACCAGGGCCTGGTCTGCACCCTGCTCTTCGCTGTCGAGCGGGAGAAGGAGAAGGAGAATGCCGAGGACAGGGACTATTCAGGTATGTCCTGGGAGCTCGGCCCCCGGCCTCCCTGGCTGGGCTGGCCTGCCCCGGAAGCCAGGCTCAGGAGGTGATCTGGGGTGGTAGGAGGCGGGATACCAGGGAAGATGGGCCCATTGATGTCATCCAGGGACTCAGGAGGCAGGATACCAGGGTAGATGAGCCCATTGATGTGATCCAGGGTTTCGGGAGGCAGGATACCAGGGTAGATGGGCCCATTGCTTTGATCCAGGGTCTCGGGAGGCGGGATACCAGGGTAGATGGGCCTGTTGGTCCAATACAGGGGGCTGGGGCAGGGTGATATCGGGTGGTCCTGCTGCCTCCCTCACACTCACAGCCCATCTCACTCCTCCTCCCCTTCACACCATGCAGAGATTAGAGCCAGGGCTGCCTGCTACCGCCTCCAGCCACACCATGTAGGGCCTGTCGCTCTGGGCTCCTGGTGGGTCTGGACCCCAGCAGTTGACCAGCTCGGGACATGGTTGTCTTGCCGTCTGGAGCGGCTCATGGCCATGAGTGCCGACCGCGGGGCAGAGCCCCCGAACCGGCCGTGTGGTCTGTAATTCAGTTTTGCCGAGCCAGCACCAAATGTGAACTCCTGGATCGCGGTCACAGCTAGAGCCCTGGGACGCTCCTGGCTGTCTGGCCCCCAGGCACGCTGGCCTCAGGGAGAGCTGGTTCCCGTACACCAACGATGACAAAATATTCAGGTTGCTCCCATCCCAAGAGACGAATTGCGTCCCCCGAGGCAGTCGGTCCCTCCGATCTCTCACCAAACACAACGCTGGTGGCTAGTCCTGTGGCCTTTCTCCGTGGGCAGGAGACGATCCCACCTGACTGGCTAGTTCCAGAGCAAACGTGGATAAAGCAAACCCTTAGCTATTCCCTTGCAGCAGGGGATACAGAAATGATCAGGGAGATTCATGCCAGCAGCAATTCACAAGCATTTCCTGAACCCTGGACACGTCGTTCCAGGGTCAATACCCCTCTGACCCGTACTCACATGCCAGGGAAACAGACGGGTGCCAAGCAATGAATGTGTCCGTGCTCAGCGGAGGCCCAAAGCCTTGGCAAGAGCTAGCCCCTGGTTTGCCAGGGTCACCGTGGATATCAAATCAAGACCCCCCGCCAGGAAGGTGATCGGGCTCCCAGCCCCTCCAGGGCGGGGTGAGCTGGGGATCCCAGTTATTGCAGGCGACGTACGAGGCCCCAACCCCAGCTCTGCCTGTGACCTGGCTTTGCTCCTTCCTTCCAGATGGGGAGGACGAAAAGCCCCCACTGCCACCACGCTCCGGCTCCACCAGCTTCTCCCCCGCCTGCCTCGGGCCAGCCACGCAGGACGGGGCCATCGAGAGGTAAAGAGCCTCAGTCTACAGAATCACCAGGCGGGGCCCAGAGATCCCGCCACGGCAGGGGCTGCTGGTGCCCCTCACTCCTGACCTGCAGCCCCCCATCTCTGCCCATGCTCCTCACTCCTGATCCACAAACCCCCTTCCCCCCGCTCTGCTCCTTGATCTCCCCAGAGCAGGGAGCCCGTGAGGGCAACGATTTGGTGATTTTGTCCTCCACAAACTAGCCTGAGACCCATCCGGCCCACTCCCTGAGTCATGTCCTGAGCCAGGCTGGGTTTCCTGGGGGGGCTCTCGGACAGTTGGGCTAGTCCGACCCCCTGGCTGGGGAGGTGGCTCCGGGAGGAGCAGGCTGGAATGGTAAGAATCTGTCCCCTCTGACGCTCCCCAGATCCACCCCACTGCCTCTCCCCTTTGCACACCCGCTCCCGCTTTGCTGCACTCACACGCTTGGGCTGTCTTTTCCCCCGCGCACACGCTTGCTAATGCACATACACCTTTGCACACTTGGGCTTACACATGTACGATCACCCTCAATCACACCCGGGAGCCTTTGCCCCCCGTCCATTCCCACTCTCTCCCGGGCGCCCCCACCTCTGGAGTGATGCTCCCCTCCAGACGGGGGGGTCCCATGGAAGTGCTCTCTCCCGGGACCTGCTGTCACCAGAACTCAGCCCTCCCGCTGTGCCCTCCCACGGGCATTCGCTCAGCCCGGGATGCAGCCGGCGTGTCCGGTGCTTGGCCCCCGTTTGCTAACCTTTGTGCTCCCCCTGCAGTGCCACCAATGGCCTCAGCACAGTCTCCCACGAGTACCTGAAAGGCAGCTACACCCTGGACCTGGAGGCTGTCAAAGCCGGGGCCAGCAGCCTGCCCCATCTCAACAAGACCCTGGTCACCTCCTGCAAAAGGCTACACAGGTAAGAGCCTGGCCTGGAGCCTGGCGCCCCCCGGTGGCTCAGGCTGCATCTTAGCTGCTGATCCCCACCTCTCCGGGGCTGCCTCTGCCACGGGGTGCTGGGGGTGGGAGCTACCACTAGGAGGCAGGGCGCTATGGGTATCTCACTGCCCAACAGGGGCTGGCCCCATGGCGCCTGTTCCCTGCTGCATCTGTGGGCCCCTGGATAGCATGGGACAGCCCCCTGTAAAACCCGCGCTGGCCCCGGGTGTGGCTGGCTGTGACTGGCCAGCTTTGCCCATAGGCTGGGGCAGGGGCGCCAGGGAGGTTCCCTGCCCCAGGGCTGGCTGGCTGGCTGATGTCCATCTGCACCTCTGCCTTGCAGCGAGGTGGACAAGGTCCTGTCCGGGCTGGAGATCCTCTCTAAGGTGTTTGACCAGCAGAGTTCGCCTGTGGTCTCCCGGATCCTCCAGCAGGTAAGGTCGAGAGTGGGGCGTAATGGCTGCGGGGTGCCGCAGGGGGCCAATCCCCCACCCCACCGGGACTTAGGATCCCTCCCCCAGCCTTATGGCTGCCCTGCGTCTTCTCGACGCCTGCTGCCCCTCCCCTTGGGCCTTGCTGTGGGGGACCCGCCAGGTGAGGGCCCACCCCTCCCCCTCCCCGATCTGCGGGCTGGACGTGACCCAGGCTGGGTGTCTTTCTCCCCCGTAGCAGCTGAGATGACCCATGAGCTGGGGACCCGCACGTGATAGCAGGCTGAGCTGGGTGGGGCGGGGCTGTGGGGCGCCACCCTGTGGCCATCAGAGCAGCTGCTGCAGCGGGAGACGGCATCCCCTCTCTGGCATGCCCTGAGGGTGGGGGGCGCAGCCCGCCCGTCATCCCCCACACTCTGGGTCTAGACTCAGTCACCCTTCGCCCCTTACGATACCAGCTCGGGGACTGGCGTCCCCTACAGGAGGGTGCCCTGTAGTCCTGGATACATTGGCTGGGCTTGACCATCTCCCCCCAGCATGCTCTGTTCCGGCAGCTGGAGACCTGCCCCCGGGGAGGACCTGGCTCGGAGGACGCTGCGTGTGTCCCCGGGGACCATCAGTGTGGGTGGACAACCCAGAGCGTCTTGCCCCTTCGCTGCCGGCCTGGCTGGCACCAGCTCGCTCTGCGGCTTCCTGTTCCCCACTAGCCTCCCGACAAGCCGAGATGCCCCAAACACGTTGGTTCCCAGAGCCTGAGGGAAAGGAGCTGGGCTGGGGGTCTGGGCACCTGAGTTCTGTCCTCGCTCTGCTGCTGATCAGCGACGTGGCTTGAGGCTCTGTGCCTCAGTTTCCCCCTCTCCAAAAAGGGGACCCGGACCCTGATCCCCCATTTGGGACCCGTTCACATGTAGGGGGATGCAGCGGCATTAAGTCGGGAGAACAAACTGAGCCCTCTTTGTGGGGACAGGGGAGCCCCTCCGGCCTACGCACCCCAATCCCACGCTCCCGCTGCGCGCGGTGGGTCTTGCTGGGGCCGCGAGGCCGCTGTGCCGTCTGAGCGTTCTCTGCTTTGATCCCTTTCGCGGCTGCAGACCGCCGGCCAGACAGGAGAGCAGGAGCTGGAGAGCCTGGTGCTGAAGCTATCTGTCCTGAAGGACTTCCTGTCCAGCATCGAGAAGAAGGTGGGTGAACTGGCCCGGTCCCCAGACACCCGCAGCCCGTGTCAGAACGGGGCTGGGGACGCAAACCCATCCGGTCCGCGTGGGGCTGTATCGGCACAGTGGGGCGGGCCTGGGCTCCGTGGGTGCGTGGTGGTGTCACCCTGCCCTGTGCTTCCCCCAGGCTGAGCTTAGCTTCCTCCTGCTGCTGCTGGATTCGGCTGTGGAGGGGCGAGGGACGGAGCCGTGCAGCTGGACGGAGCTGGGATCCCGTGGTCCGAGCACAGGGCTGGGACCAAGGGGCTCTCGGCTCTGCCACTGATTCCCTTGGGGGCCATGGGCAAGTCACATAGCCACCTACCTCCACAGCTGCCTGTCAGCTGTGCGGAGCACCTGCCACTCCCATCGACTTCCCGGGGGACTGATGGTGCCGTGGGTCTGACCCCCACCTTCTCAGTCCTGCCCGGGCCCTCCCAGCCATTGTAGTGATTCGCAGCCCCCGCCAGAGCCAGCCAGCTTTTGCGTGGCAGCGGGGTCTCCCCCTGCTCGTTGAATGCTCTGTCTGGGCCGCGTGTGACCAGGCCGTGTCGATTCTCTCTCCCCGCCAGGCTCTAAAAGCTCTCCAGGACATGAGCTCCACAGCACAGTCTGCCCTGGCCCAGCCCTCCTCCCGCAAAGCCAAGAGCATCCCCGTGCAAACGTTCGAGGTAAAGCCTTCACCCCGTGGCCCCCGCCCCGTGGCCTGGGCCGCCAAAGCTCCCACACCCCGGCCGTGGAACGGTACTCAGCAGGTGCCACTTTGCCCCCGAAACAGACTGAAGAGAGCGTGGGGTTAGGGTTAGCCGAGGACTCCCGGCCAAATTACAGCTGGGGGCTGTGTTTCTTGGAGAGATCACAGCTAAGGTCTGGGGTTCGGGGGTCTGCTGTGAAATGGAGGCAGTGTTCGGGGACGAATTGGGGCCAACGTTTGGGATTCTGAGGTGAATCGGGGCCGGGTTTGGGATTGTTGTGGGGGAATCGGAGCCAGGGTTTGGGTTCAACTTTGACAGCACCAAAATCTCATAAGAAGGGTTTTGATGGTGTCTAAACCAGACGCTTCTCCCCTCCCAACCCAGAGCCAAAGCCGTGGGGTGGATTTGCATCTGGGGGTTTCAGTCTGAGCGCTCCCTCTCCCCACGACTAGCCAAAGGGGTTCAGATGCAGAGCCCTGGCCTCTGGCCCTCGAGAAGCAAAGCAGAGCCGGTGTTTTTTCCAGAGTCGATCCGAAGCACATGCCGGCTCCTGGGTGATCAGGAACGACACATTTACAGAGCTTCTCCTGGTCCGTAGGGCCGAGGAGCAAACCAAGCAGCTGTTCGACCAAGGAAAATGGTGATAAATCGTGTAGTCAGCTGCTCGACCCCACTTGGGTTCATTATGAAATATACTCAGGATACCAAATAACCAGCGTCAGTCAGGTTTATTGCTCTGACTCCAGAATAACATAGTGCAGGGAAAAGGTTTTCTACGACCCTCGTCTCACATTCACCACACGCAGGAGGTGAGCTCCCAAAGTCACCCCCTTAAAGCCTCTCTTTGTACCCTTCCCATTTACAAGGAAAAGCTACCAGGTGCGTCATTCGAAACCACTGGGCTTTCTGCCTTGGTTTTCAGGACCTTGGTGTGCACCCCTAACCTCTTTGTACTGCATCCCAGGTGCCAAGGGGCGTGAAGGCACCTCTGAGGTCTGTACTAGGGGAGAACAACCCCCGAGCTTGTTCCCTTCCTTCGGGACATTCCAGTGCAGGCCTGGGAGAATAACTCCCTAGCGGGTGCGATGGTAAAATCCTTTTACGTCCTGAGTCTGACAGCTTTCCTACTTGCTCAAGCCAAAATGAACTTCAGTGACTGCAAGGGCTTATGGGATACTTAGCATAAGTGAATGGGGTTGTGTACAACTCATAGACCAATTCAGGCTATGTAATTGCCATAGTATTTGTACTTACTGCATTCTAACATATATATATGGTGTAGATAATACATATTATTAATCTGATAGGCATAGATACTAGCCAGCGTCTGTTAGTCAACACCCATTGGTTGAGATGTTTCAAATTGTATTGGCCCAGTCCTGACAAGGCCCTCGGTGACTGGAACTGAGGGTTGGCCAATCTTTGCCATATGAGTCTCTGAGCTGAACTCCAGCTGCGGAAGAGTCACCAGGGGGTCTAGTGGTTAGTGCACCTGGTTTGCTATCTTGCGCCTCCCAGGCAAGGGGGGTAGAGATGTCTGGCTCCTATCCCTAAGATGGAGGCATCACAGTCTTGGTCGGCATTGGGGCCTTGCTCTCCATTGGGGAGGGAAGGGGGACCTGGGCCCTCCCACTCCACAAGGTCCTGGCCCAGGGCCCTCTTGGGGAGCAACCCCGGTGGAAAACTCCAGGTAGAGGTTCCTCATGTGCCACCCTGGGCCGCTTCCTACGTCTCCTCTCCTTCAGTGTGGGGCATGGCCCTGTGGTCCCAAAAGTCAGGAAGCTAGCAGAGTTCAGAATGGGCAGAGCTCCTCAGGGCTGTCGGCTCTCGAAGGGGGCTGCAGAAGGCGCTCTCTGGGGGCCTGGCCAGTGCTGGGGTCCTGTCTGAGGCTCCACCTTTCATCTGACTTCCAGGAGAAGGCCTTGTCTTCCCTACAGCCGGTTCGCCTTTGCCCCCCCCCCCCCACACACACCCCTGGGCTTCTGAGCTCCCTTTAACCCGCTCCACCAGCCGGAACGCGCTTTGGCCTGTAACCCCTCCAGGCCCCGTGCAGGGTACGGACACCCCCTTACACCACCCAGAAGATGCTGCCCTTCGAATGGGGGGAGTGCTGTGTTTAGGAGAGCCGGGAGCTGCTGGATATACACAGGGCTGGGGAGTTAGAAAGTGGCAAACCCTGGAGCCGCTTCTCCCCAGCCTGGCTCCCCGCCTGTCATCTCGGGCAGTCTCTCTTGCCAGGGATAGCAGGTAGAAGACTAGTCACGGGGCCAAATTCCTCCCCGGCGTAGCTCCATTGACCTCAGCGGTGTTAGGGCTGGCCCGAGCAGTGCCAAGCGTGTCATCCACGTGCGGCCGTCTCTCTGCCCCAGGTGAAGCTGGACATCACCTTGGGGGACCTCACCAAGATCGGGAAGTCGCAGAAGTTCACGCTGAGCGTGGACGTGGAGGGCGGGAAGCTGGTGGTGCTCAAGAAGCAGAAGGACTCCCAGGAGGACTGGAACACGTTCACCCATGACAAGAGTAAGAGCCAAGAGCCCCCGCGGGGTGCTGCGCCCGGCCCGTATTCCCCGTGCACTCAGGGACCAACTGCAGCCCTCTGGTCGCTGCTGTTACCCCACACCTCATGGTTTCTGTGGGGTGTTCAGTGTGCTGGGGCTGCCCTGTAGCATGCGGAGATCTAAAATGATTAGAGCTGGCCCCAAAACTGCGTCACTCAGGAACTGATTGCTCACCCGCGATGCCTCCTAGCTGCATGATACCATGTGTGCCAATCACACCACGCCCATCCCTACAGCCTTGGGATCCCCGTAGTCAGACCCTGGGGTCTTCCATCTCCTACTGCCTCTGCAGAGCTCGGGCTCTCTCCTCGGGCGGTGGGAGAGGAACGGGGCTGACCCTTCACAGGTCACGCCTGCTCTGATTTTCCGTGCCGCTTTCCAGTCCGACAGCTGATCAAGTCCCAGCGGGTGCAAAATAAGCTGGGGATCGTCTTCGAGAAGGAGAAGGATAAAACTCAGCGGAAAGATTTCGTCTTCGTCAGTGCCAGGGTGAGTCATGGGTCTATTATTACTGTGTCTGGTGAGGTCCTGCCCACGCAGCTCTGAGGCCGCAGGATGGAAGGCAGTGTGGCTAAATTAAAGCATTCGAGCCCGGTTCCATTCCGGAAAGAAAGGACATTTAAAAAAAAAAAGCCCTGTCTTGGGAGATCTTCCCAGGACAGCTGACTGCAGTGACAACCGGAGGTCTTCATTCCTGCAAAGCTAGCCCGGCCCTGGGAGGGGGATGGGGCTTCTCTTCCTCATGCATCATCAACAAGGCTGTTTACAGAATGGCAATTGCAGAGACCCCAGGGGCCTGGCCACCCCGAGGGTCACTGAGGGCATGATTAAAAGGGGTTGCATGGGTGTCTTCCAGGGCATGATTTCCTAGAAAATCTTAACTTCTAGTGATGATATAGGAGAAGTAAAGGACCCAGCTTAATTCAAATTCCAAGATGGGTCTGTGGACTGAACAGAGGCCCAGCAAGTGAATAGGAGTACGAAGCTGCTGCCTTTAAAACCGAGGCCACAACCACACATGACCGTTAATCATGCCCTGGCACCAGATTCCCCCCTGTAACTGGTTATGGAATTTTTCACTTCCTGTCCCCTAAACAGCTGCATAGTGTTGCTGTGCCCCGTTAAACAGCAACCACATTCCACTCCAGAGGTGGCTGCATTTCAGTGGTGGGTGAACTATTGTATAGTCCTTACCTGTCCTTACCTGTCCGAGCTGGCTGACGAGTGGGTGGCCAGGACCAGGGATTGTACCTGGGTCTCCTGTCCACAGCCCATCTCTTCCTGCTGCCTAACCTGCCTCCTTTGCCTGCCTTTCCTCCAGAAGCGGGAGGCATTCTGCCAGCTGCTGCAGCTGATGAAAAACAAACATTCCAAGCAGGACGAGCCCGACATGATCTCCGTCTTCATTGGCACGTGGAACATGGGTCAGTGCCACGGGGCACCTGGGGCAAGGCTTTTCGGGACGGAGTAGGGAACATGGGCAAGGGTGATGTGGCGCACTCACACAATGCCCTGCGGGAGTCCCCCTCAGCCCATGGAGCATGGCCCAGGGTCACAGAACGTATCCAGCCCCACTAAACACCTCCCACCTGGATGCCTTGAAGTCTGTGATCCCACCTCCGAGCCACATACCCTACCCACCTCTCCTCCAGCTCCCCTGCTGACAGGACATAAGGGATCACAGTCTGTCTTAAATAGGAAGCAGTTGTTTAAACAAAACAGCTGCCAGCTCAAGCACTAACAAACAGGCTTCCACCCACCTCGCATTCCACTTTTGTCTGCCTTGTTCACCAGGGCCCACACCTGTCTGGAACGCCATGCAATACACAGTGCCATCTAGTGGCTGAATAACTTGCAGCAAGTGACATATTATTAGTCTCTTATGCTCAGATACATTTGTTGGTCTCTAAGGTGCCACAAGGACTCCTGGTTTTTTTTGCGGATACAGACTAACCCGGCTGCTACTCTGAAACCTGTCATTATTAATACAGTAACTCCTCGCTTAAGGTCGTCCCGGTTAAGGTTGTTACGTTGCGGATCAATTCGGGAACATGCTCGTTTAAAGTTGTGCAATGCTCCCTTCTAAGGTGGTTCGGCAGCCACCTGCTTTGTCCCCTGCTTGCAGGAAGAGCAGCCCGGTGGAGCGAGCTGGTGGGGGCTTGGCACTAGGGTGGGCCGGCAGCCCCCCATCCACTCCCCCTATCAGCTCCCCTAATTTCCCTGTGCAGCAGCCTCCCAGCAGGTAGCAATTGCTGGCAGTTCAGCTGTCCCTCCCCCCACTGCCATGTGCTGCTCCTGCCCTCTGCCTTGGAGCTGCTCCCCGAGCCTCCTGCTTGCTGTGGGGGGGGGAAGAGAGGGGCTAATGTCAGGGTGTCTCCCTCCACCCTGCTCCTGCACCCCGCTTACCCCACCTCCCATAGAGCAGGGGGGACACAGGACAGTCCTGGAGGCAGCAGCTGAGGTGGGTCTCAGCTTGCTGATCTAATTAACAAGACAGCATACTTAAGACAGGGATCAGCATACTTAAAGGGGAAATGCACATCTCTCTCTCTCACACACACACACACACACACACACAGACACAGACACAGAGTGTGTGTGTCTGTCTCTGTCTGCTGTGCTGTCTCCCCTCCCTCCATTCCTTCTGCCTTGCAAAGTGTGAGGCTCCATTAACAACAATGAGTTAACCCTTGAGGGCTAGTTCATCATTTAGCAGCAAGGCATTCCCTGGGAAATATCCCACCCTCTGACTCCACCACCTCTACCAAGCTTCACCATCATCATCGCTGTGTACCAGTATTAAATTGTTTGTTTAAAACTTATACTCTCTCTGTGTGTGTATATATATAATATAATATAATATAGTCTTTTGTCTGGTGAAAAAAATTTCCCTAGAACCTAACCCCCCCCTCCCCATTTACATTAATTCTTATGGGGAAATTGGATTCTCTTAACATCGTTTTGCTTAAAGTCGCATTTTTCAGGAATATAACTACAACGTTAAATGAGAAGTTCCTGTACAGAAACTCCTCGCTTAACGTTGTCGTTATGTTCCTGAAAAATGCTACTTTAAGTGAAACGATGTTAAGCGAATCCCATTTCCCCATAAGAATGAATGTAAATGGGGGGGTTAGGTTCCAGGGAAATTTTTTTCGCCAGACAAAAGACATGATATACATATACAGTATAAGTTTTAAATAATTTTAAACAAACTGTTTAATACTGTATTCACCAATGATGATTGTGAAGCTTGGCTGAGGTGGGGTGTAGTGGGGTCAGGGTGCAGGGGCTTGCTCCATTCCGCCCGCCTGGCACTCCTGCCAGGGAGTGGGGTCGGGGGCTTGCCCGCTCCCCGGCTGGAATGCTGGGCGGGTGGAGTGGGATAAGCCCCAACGCCCCAACCCCACTCCCTGGCAGGAGCCCAGGCGGGCGGAATGGAGCAAGCCCCCGCGCCCCGACCCCACTCCCCGGCAGGAGCACCAGATGGGTGGAACAGGGCAAGCCCCCGCACCCCGACCCCGCTCCCAGCAGGAGCACCAGGTGGGCAGAATGGAGCAAGCTCCCACACCCAGACCCCACTCCCCGGCAGGAGCATGAGGTGGGTAGAACAGGGCAAGCCCCCGCGCCCCGACCCCGCTCCCCGGCAGGAGCACCAGGTGGGTGGAACAGGGCAAGCCCCCACACCCGACCCCGCTCCCCGGCAGGAGCGCCAGGTGGGCAGAATGGAGCAAGCTCCCACGCCCAGACCCCACTCCCCGGCAGGAGCACCAGGTGGGTAGAACAGGGCAAGCCCCCGCACCCCAACCCCACTCCCCGGCAGGAGCGCCAGGGGGCGGAATGGAGCAAGTCCCCACGCCCCGACCCCGCTCCCCGGCAGGAGCGCCAGGCGGGCGGGCGGAATGGGACGAGCCAAACAACCTTATAACGGAACGTTGCGTAACTTTAAGCAAGTATGTTCTCTAATAGATCAGCAACCTAATAAAGGAACAATGTTAACTGGGATGAATTTAAGTGAGGAGTTACTGTATAGCTACCCTAAATTAGTCTTTTCCGTACCAGGTTCCCCTCCTATTTTAGCGACATGGGCAAGGCAGGATGGCTGCCGCCTCCTGACACCTGTTCGCAACCCCCTGAGAACTCTGTGCACTTGCGTGGGCATTGTGTGCAGTGGGCATCACTGCAGTATCAGCACCTCACGAGCTTTGATGTGTTTATCCTCACGCACTCCTGTGAGGCTGGGCCCGACTGCACAGAGGGGAAACTGAGGCACGGAGCAGCTAAACGACGGGCCCAAGGAAACCACAGGGAGTCTGTTGCAGAGCAGGGAACTAAACTCCGGTCTCTGACGTCCCAGGCTGGTGGCCCAACCATGGGCCCATCGTCCTGGGACTGAGCCGTGTGACCTCATCCGTGACTGCGGCTCTCTTGGGTCATGCCCTCTCCCACAGGCAGCGTGCCTTCCCCCAAGAGCATCACGTCCTGGTTTACGTCGAAAGGCCTGGGGAAGACCCTGGACGAGATGACGGTCACCATCCCCCATGACATCTACGTCTTTGGCACCCAGGAGAACTCGATGGGGGACAAGGAGTGGGTCGACTTCCTCCGGGGCATGCTGAAGGAGTTCACGGAGATAGAGTACCGCCCGGTAAGAGCCCCAGCGCCGGGGCAGGGCCTGAGGAGACGGCCTGGGACCCAGGGCTCTGCAGTTCTACACAGCCGCACAGTGGGCCACCCGCGTCTTGAGGGGAGGCTCCTGGAGACGACAGCTTCCCCGCATGCCATGCTCCGGCTGCGCCGCTCGGCTCAAGAGGGAGCCTTGCCTGCTGGGACGCTGTCGTCTCCAGGGGCTGACCCGCCGTATTGAGAGTCAGGATGTCTGCAACCCCCTCTGGTTGAGGGTCAGCCGTTAGACTCCCCGGCCTCCAGCCTCCAAATCCAGGTGGATCCCAGGCTGTGGATGGCCGCGGGATAGCGGAAGGGCTTGGGGAGACAGATGGTTGCTGGGGTGGCCGTCCTCCCGAATCCTCAGCATTGCTGGAGTTGCCATTTTCACCTGGAAGAGTGGATGGGGGAGGGTGTCGGGACCGGGTGTGAAAGCCTGTGGCCACGGGCGGCAGGTATAATAGGCCGGGGGAGGCTAAGGCTCCCCAGACGGGATGTGGTGCACCTCCCTTTGGAGCACCGCCTGCTGCTGAAAGGGCATCTGGGCAGTAGCCCCCACCCCACGCTCTGCCCTGAGGCCCTGCTCCCTCGTCCCTCTCTTACCCCGTGCGCCCCCCCCGCCCCGCTGCTCCTCTTCCCATCTCCACTCCGCCCCTTCCCCCGTGCGCCCGTCCCTGCCCCGCTCGCGCTTCTCCGCCCCTGAGAGGCAGAGAGGTGTGGGCAGGGGGGCCCTCAGGGGAGGGGGTGGGGAGAGGCCCGGTGGGGTGGCTCCTTGGGGGAGGGGGTGGAGAGGTGCAGGTGGGGAGCCCCTCGGGGGAGGGGGTGGAGAGAGGTGCAGGCAGGGGGGCTCCTTTGGGGAGGGGGCGGAGAGAGGCACGGGCAGGGGGGCCCTCGAGGGAGGGGGGCCGAGTGGAAACTGGGCCTGGGGCGGAGTGGGGGTGGAGCGTCAGCGTGGCCTCGGGGGGGGGCAACGCCGAGTGGGGGCAGGCGTCAGGGCAGGGCCACGGTCCGGGCCCCCCACACTTCGAGGGAGCTTCCAGCACTCAGGCCCAGCCTCCCGCGGGGAGTCACGCACTGCCCATGCCTGCGGCCACAGGTCTCTGAGCCCTTTAACCTCCTGAGGTGGACACGTCAGGCTTTTGGAGTGAGGGGTCTCAGCTGCGGTGTCTTTGGCCAGCGTTTCCCAGCCGCGCCCTAGCATTTGGGGCGTTGCGCACTGGCGTCTGTACTCCCCCCCAGAGGTGGAAGCATTATTCATGCATGTGTGAGAATTCAGTGGGAGGGGGAACTCAGTGCCGCTTGCTTGCTTTGGGATCCTTCAGCACCCGCAGAGCTGCATGAAGCACAAGGCGTTACATTTAACAGGGCTTTTATCCCTTTCCTGCAGTCATGGTCAATTCAGGAAGAGTCCCAGGTTTAGGGACTGCTCCGTGAAAATGTCCTGACCGCTGAGGGGCCCCGAGCACCTGCAGCTGTGCCCACCGGGCGCTGTAACCCCACCCTGGCCTGGTGCAGAAGCAGTGAGCCCATGCTGCCCTCACCTGGCCAGTGGCGGCTCCTGGGTCCCGCCAGCTGGGCCAGGCCTGTCTCCGCTCCGAGCCGGCGGTTTTCCCTGTTCCTCCGTCATGATGGAGGGGTGGCTAGGCCAAACCTGAGCGCTGCTGTGATCCCACGCGCCTGGTCACCACGCTCGGAGCAGGGAGCTGGGCCCAGCCCTGAGGCACAGGAGCCCCTGCTGCGGGGAGAGAAGCCTCCTGTAAACATCTGGGTTGTGCCTTGGTGGTTCAAAAATGTCCTTGTTGGAACAGGGAAGGGGAGGAGCAGCAGCTATCGGATATGTCTGCCCCGGGGACAGATTGGACTACAATTCCTGGCAGCCACCCTGGCGGCTTTCAACCTCACCAAACTTCATTTAAACCTTGGTTTGCAAACACTGAGCCACAGGGAGTCTCTGCAGGCACTCCCGGGCATCTCGGTGGGTTTGTTCTCATTGCTGCACGCCTGGTTCTTGCTGCAGGTGGGGTTTCAGGGGCGGTGACCTTAGGGCAGCTGCTGCCTCCGAGCCAGGCTCCGGCGCCCCCGCCAGGAGAGTGGAGGTGTAACGTTGTCTTGTTGGCCCCCTGCCAGATCGCGATGCAGGCTTTGTGGAACATTAAGATTGCCGTCCTGGTGAGACCGGAGCACGAGAACCGGATCAGCCACGTCAGCACCTCGAGTGTGAAGACCGGGATCGCCAACACGCTAGGTAGGGGCCGATCTAGGCGCTGTGGGGGCTAGACTAGGTACCTGGGACAGACAGACTCAGCCCTCTGCACTCACCTTTAGCATGGCTGGCTAGGAGTGACTGAGGGTGCACCCTGGTATCTACGGTTTTCCCGATAGGGCCCTTCTATGCAAGTGGTAGATTCCTATGGTCTTGGAGTAGCAGGTCGCAGTTCTACTCCCAGTTCTTTGCAACATGTCTGTATGTTCTGGCCGCACAAGCTCCAGTGGGGCCGCCATCCAAAATTAGCATTTTCTGATGCTGGGGGTGGGGGTTAGAGCTGGGGTTTGAGACTGGGACTGAAGCTTGGGTGGTGGAAGAGGGGACTGGATGGCTCAGAGGATTGGGATACTGTGCAGGGCCTTTCAGATGCAGTTGGCCATCCTGATCTGGTCTGGGTCACTAGTCGTTACTGTCTGTGCCTCTTCACTGGCCTTTGTGAAGCGCCTTGGTGGGTCTCACACCAGTTCCGGAGAGGTCAATGGCCAAATGGGCCTGGAGACTGAATTTCTCTTCCTCCCCTCCAGCACAGGGTTGGGGCAAGTTAGCACCAAGATGAGTTGATTTAAATCATCAATTGTAATGGTGAGCTAAATCAGCAAGCCGGAAACCATAATTTAAATCACCGATTTTAATCATATTTTGCATTGGTACTTTTTAGTTACTTCCCTAAAGAAAGGTTGAGTCTCGTTGGCTGGCAAACATTAAAATGTGTTGACTGCAGCAAAATCTAGCCTTTACCCTAAATGTCGTTCATCTTTTTGCTAGGCAAGAGGATATACTGCATCTATACCCATTGATTTAAGCACTATAGAGCTTGACTTACATTTATTCAGATTCTTAATTTTTACCTTTTTCATTGTGTTAGAAAATGGTAAATGACACATTTCTTATTGAAATAATGGATTTTTTACTTGTGATATGTGCCAAGCTCTATTTGGATGGAAATCCAAATTCAATTTAAAATGCACAAAAACCCCTTTTTACATTAAATAAAATGACCATAAATGGGCTGGAGATATCAGGAAAAATAGTTCATCAAAACATGTTTTGCCTTTAAAACTAAGTGACATATTACCCCCAAGAAGTATGAGCTGTAGTTAGTGAATTTAGCTGATTGTGTCTGGTCACCATGTCCTTCAAGATTTTAGAGCTAGTAGATTTCATCCTCTCACGCCTTGTTTTTATTCATAGAATGAGGGAGGAAACCAAGCTTTCCTGCTTTTTCAGCTCCCAGTTGATAGCTTAACTTTGAATGAACTAGTCATTGAACTGAACAAGTTGAATAAACTGAAATGAAAACAATGTTCTCGTTGCAGCTGTAGAAGAGGCTACCGGTGTCAAAAGCTGGTTTAGCCCTTCAACAAGCTCTGGGTCCAGGTGCTTAGCCGGTGATTTTCAGTGCTTTGACTGTCTTGCAAACATGTACTTCTTAATATTACTTTCTGTAGTTAATTTAAATGATTTTAATAGATTATAACAAATTAAGGCCTTAACATAGGTAGTTAATTTTCATTTGAATGTTAAATTGGTTTCTCTTTTAAAAGTATACCTGTATTTAATTTAAATTTTAAATGCCAGGTTTTTTATTAATTTATTTTTAAATCAAAGATGTTTTTTTATCCACCCTGGTTGGCTCAGACGTTCCCTCTGCTCTGGCTTGAGAGGAGCCCTGGCCTGGCACCACCCTCCAGCACAAGGGCACAGACTGTTCTGTGATGCCACAATCCTTTCGCTCGGAAGGCCCTAGGTATTTGCCCTGCTTTAAAATGACTCCAGGGCCTGCCTCTCTGCATCTGCTTCTCCTCCCTTGGCTGGGTTCAGGGCTGGCTCTGCCACCTAAGGCAGTGTAGATGGTGCCCCAGGGCAGCTGAACGGTAATGCGGGCAGCACCTGGATCCTGGCAGAAGGGGTTCGCGGGGTCAGTTACAGCTGGAAAGAGGCTGGGTCTGACTATCCCAGGGGGAGGTTTAGATTGGATATGGGGGAGGTTTAGATTGGATATTAGGAAAAACTTTTTCACTAAGAGGGTGGTGAAACACTGGAATGCGTTGCCTAGGGAGGTGGTAGAATCTCCTTCCTTAGAGGTTTTTAAGGTCAGGCTTGACAAAGCCCTGGCTGGGATGATTTAACTGGGAATTGGTCCTGCTTCGAGCAGGGGGTTGGACTAGATGACCTTCTGGGGTCCCTTCCAACCCTGATATTCTATGATTCTATGATCCCCAAGGCCAGGGAAGGCTAGGATCCAGGGATCTGGTGCAGCTCTTAGCCAGCGGGGACTCTCTCCTCCCCCTACCCATCCTAATGGCTTTGTGTTTTTTCTGCTCACTCCAAGCTGCCGGTGCCGGCTTCGGCTGCTGTGCTATGGGCCATCAGTGCCCAGAGTGGGCCTGGGAACTGAGCCCCGGCCCGGCCTGAGTGGGGCTCACCCCCTCCCCTTCTTTGTTTTGCAGGCAATAAAGGGGCTGTGGGAGTTTCCTTCATGTTCAATGGCACCTCTTTCGGCTTCGTGAATTGCCACCTGACCTCAGGCAACGAGAAGACGGCCAGGTGAGTGCGGGGTGCAGGGCAGGGCAGCCCCTTGCAGAGCGGGAGCCTGTCACCTAGCTCTGAGCTGGGGGGACGGGCCCACTGGTCCCCCCAGGCACAACGGGGCTGAGCGGGGAGCTGCTGGTAGCTCCTGTCGCTGGCCGTGGGCAGCACGCGAACATGGCCACTGGCTCTGGACAGGAGACACTTTGGTCTCCATGGAGAGGCACCACCCTCGCGCACTCCTGCTCGCTTACAGACGTGGCGCTGGGGACGCTCGCACCTACCCCTGGCCACACTCCTGCTCGCTCTGGCACGCTAGTGTTTGCACACAGCCACTTGCACTCCCGGACTCGGTTTGGGGCACACTTGCCACGCATGCATGCGCCAGTTTGAACAGGTTCATCCTTTCGCACACCCACCCTGGGGCACACTCGCTCACCCTGGCCTTTGCATGCTCCTTCTTGCTTTCTTAGATACAGGTGGGCTCAGCTTTGCACGCTTGCGTACACTCAGACACACTTGCGCTCACTCTGTCCCGGCGTATTTCCATGCACCATCCCACACCCTGCTCCTTGGGGCCACATCACCCTGGGCCCGGCGGTCAGCACGCAGCGATTGTCGCTGTTAGCATGCACGCTCTGGTCCCGCTGGATGAACTCTGGAAGCACAGACGTTCCCAGGCTAAGCATCATGGTGGGTCTACCGCCAAATGAGGAAAGCCCCCATTTCCTTCCCCCGGTCTCTCTGTCAGGCCTGGAGCTCTTAGCCTGGGAAAAGCATTCATTCTCCACACGCCTTCTCTTTGGTAGAAGCCCTGAGAATATTAAACAACCACCCTATCTGTCATCTGTACCGTCCCGATGGATCCCAGGGGGTGCTTACACACGTAACAAGCCCCACGCAGCGGGTCAGCGCATCTGCCTCTGGGGAGGAGCACGGCGGCGGTTGACAGCACTCAAATTAGGGCACCCAAGCAAACCCGCTGCTCTTGCGGGAAGCGCCTGGGGATCTTTAGTAACTCGGAGCAGTCTAGCCCTTGGGTTTCTGTTCCCAAGCCTGTGCCCCCGGAGACTCTGATCTGTGTCCCCAACCCTGCCCCCTCTGTGCCGGGTGCATCTCTCTCGGCCTGCCCACCCCTCCCTTCTCCGGCAGGCGGAACCAGAACTATCTGGACATCCTGCGCTTGCTGTCCCTGGGCGACAAGCAGCTCAGCTCCTTCGACATCTCGCTCCGCTTCACCCATCTCTTCTGGTTCGGGGACCTCAACTACCGCCTGGACATGGACATCCAGGTGAGGGGGGCGCGGGCCCGTGGGGATGGGGGCATGGGCCGGGCTGGAGAGGGCTGCACCGTGGGGAGGGCAGCCAAGTGAGAGGTGAGGGGCACAGGCCCTTGGGGGGAAAGGAGGGAGGGCAGGCCTGCGGGGGGTGGGGGTGGCCTGTCCTCCCCGCTCTGACCTGCCCGCTTGGTCCTGCCTCCTCCAGGAGATCCTCAACTACATCAACCGCAAGGAGTTCGAGCCGCTGCTCAAGGTGGATCAGCTCAACCTGGAGAAGGAGAAGCACAAGGTCTTCCTGCGATTCGGTGAGGGCGGCTCTGCTGCGGGCGGGGCGGGTGTCTGCTTCCCCCACCGGCTCTGCCCCTTCCCTGCTGGGGTGGGGGAGCTTTGGGGGCTCTCCCTTCCCTCCTGGGGTGTTGCTGGGGGGGGGTCTCCCCTTCCCTGCTGGGGTGGGAGAAACTGTGGGGGGTCTCCCCTTCCCTGCTGGGGTGGGGGAGCTTTGGGGGCTCTCCTCTTCCCTGCTGGGGTGTTGCTGGGGGGGTGTCTCCCCTTCAGGGGTCGGCATTGCTGGGCCTGGGGTCCGGGGTGTGGATTGTGGCTGCTGGGGGATGCTGCGGGTGGCCGGGCCAAGGCTATTTCTCCTCACGCCCCGGGCTGTGTCTCTGCAGGCGAGGAGGAGATCACCTTCCCCCCGACCTACCGCTACGAGCGGGGCTCCCGTGACACCTACGTGTGGCACAAGCAGAAGCCCACCGGGGTAGGTGCTGGGGGTGGGGTGGGGAAGCAAAGGTATGTGGGGGGGGCGTTTGGGGGGCTGGGGAGGGATAGCCAGTTCCCGTGGTTGGCTCTCCGGACCCTGTGGGCCAGTGAGGGGCCAGCGCCAGGGGCCCTGCCAGGCTGATGGGCGGGGGGAGGGTGCTGCCTGGCAATGCCTCACCCCAGCGTCCTGTGCCCCCCGCCCAGGTCCGCACCAACGTCCCCTCCTGGTGTGACCGCATCCTGTGGAAGTCGTACCCCGAGACCCACATCAACTGCAACTCCTACGGTGAGTGGGGGGCGTCAGCAGCACCCGCTGCTGGCTGGGATCACACCTGCTCGCCCTTGGGCAGCTGGCCGGGGTGGTCCACGCCCTGGCAGCCCGGGTGGCGCATCTCCCATGGGCGTGCGGAGGAGCCTGTGGCCGGTGCATTTGCACGGAGGTGACCAGGGATCCAGTGCCAGGCGCTCCCCTGGCTGTGCCTGCAGATCTGGCTGTTCCTTGGGGCTAGTCCTGCCCCGGGCCTGGGACACCCTCTCTCCGCTCAACCCCAGAAGCCCCTTCCCCTCACGCCCCCTCGAGCCGCACGACACCCCTGGGGGGATGGTGAGTGGGGCAGAGTGACAGCCCAGGCTTCCTGCCAGGGCCCTGCTCGCCCAGACCTTGCGGGCACTGCCTCCCTCAGTGCAGGGGGGGCCAGGCTGTGCGGGGCTGGGGCTCGCCCTGGGGGGCTCGAGAGGAAAGCCCTCACGGGGGCGTGGGGTAGACAGGGTGGGGGTAGACAGTCTCTCCCAGCTAGGTCCCAGGTTCAAATCTAGCCCAAACGGGTCTAGTCACGGAGGCCTGCGAGTTGCGGGTCTCAGTCCGGTTCTCAAGGGGGAGGCGGGCTCTGTTCCCAGGACAAGGGTCTCATCACTGTTAGCCGAGCGCCCCCCCTCCCTTGTAAGCAGCGGCAGCGGGGGGGCCAAGGGCTGAAGAGGCGGTGGGGAGCCTGGGGTGGGCACGTTGGCAGGGCAGCGAGGGCAACTGGGACGGCAGGTGGGCAGAGAGGGCTGGCCCCCTGGGCTATCAGAATTCCCCACTGAATTCTGGCATGAGGGAAACGTAGTTCTCTCCCCGGCGATGTTTCCGAGGTGCGTACGGACGCCCAGCAAAGGGCCGGGCAAGGGGGCTCCAGCGGTGCCCAGCTTCTCAGCTGCCCCGCCAGTGAGCACTGGGGCACTCCACCCCTGGGTCTGGGGCACTCCACCCCTAGAGAGGGCCATGCCTTCCCCTCGGGCCTGATCAGCTGCCAGTCGGGCTCCCTGCCCCTGCTGAGCCCGCTCCCGGCCCCGGGCGCCTTGGCTAGCTCACCAGTGGAGCCTGCTTGTTGGTAGGATGCACCGACGACATCACGACCAGCGACCACTCCCCTGTCTTCGGAGCCTTCGAAGTCGGAGTGACATCCCAGTTTGTCTCCAAGAAAGGTACGGGGGAAGGCAGGCGTGTGCCTGCCCTGCGCTGGGCTGGGTGGCCACCGGCTAGCAATGGCCAAGCTGCTCTCCGCCTGCCCCTGGCCCTGACTTGTCACTGAGCCTCCGTGGGGACACGGATGTCGCAGAGTTGTAGCATTTAAATCCGGAAGGGACTGCTAGAGCATCCGGTGTGACTGCCTGTCTACTGCAGGCCACCGACCTGCACGCTAACCCCGCAGCCGAGAGAGACAGCGCTCGGGGCCACCTCAGAGCCCCATCCTGTGTCCCCTCTCCAGCCGTGACCATCCCTCCTGCCTCAGAGGAAGGAGATAAAAACCCCTCCCAGAACACACTGGGGGAGGGGGAAATCCTGAAACCCTGAAGCATGAGCTTTGGGAAGGTAAGCCATAGACCGGAAGCGAGCCCCAGGGCTGCCGAGCCCTGCCCTGCCGCCACAAGCAATCCCGTCATGCAGTTCCCACTCGCCCATTTGTCCAGCTCTCTCTTAAAATTAACTCAGTTGTTTGCCCCCACAACTCCTATTGATGGTTAATTTCCTGCCTGAATTTGTTCATGGCTAGTTTCCATTTGTTCTTGTGCCAGCACTGTCCTGTAGCTTCCAAAGCTCATTTCCCTGCTTGGTGCTCACCCCCTGGTGTGTTCACAGAACAATCTGATTCCCCTTCTTACTCAACCCCAAGTGCCTGACCGTGAACTTTGGACTGCTGAATTTCATCCCCGTTCTGTCCCTCCAGCCTTCAGGGTCATCAGGTCCTCCTGTGTTCCAGTTCGCCTCTGGACTGAAGCTTCCTTCTAACTTTGGGTCGTCAGCACATTTCGTTAGCCCGCTCCTGCTTTTTGTGTCCAGGTCATTAAGAAACACAGTGAATGAGATTGGTCCCAAGGCTGATCCTTGGGGAACTCCGCTAGGAACCTCCCTCCTGTCCAGTAATCACCTTTCAGCGCAACCCGCTGTCTCCTCCCTTTAGCCAGTTCCTTACCCACCTGATGAGTCTTGAACTGATCCCTAACCATTTCCTAGAGACACCATGTCTGGCACGATCTACCGTTGGTAAACTCACATTGCATTACGTCTCCTTTGCCAATTACCTCTCTGAATTTCATTATTCTTTCCTTCACAATTCGTTCTAACGTCTGCTGCGGTCTGACTAACAAGGTCTGTAACTGCCCGGGTCACTTTTTTCCCCTTTCTCACATCCAGGGACGTTAGCTATTCTCCATTCATACGGCGCTACGCCAAATAGCTAGATGCATTAAAAACCCCTTCCAGCGGCCTAGCAACCTCATATGCCAGTGCTTTCAGGATCCTGGGATGGAAACAATACGGTCCCCCCGGCCTGATTCGAGTGCATGAAGCTTGTTAAGTTTTTCTTCCGCCTCGGCCGTGGTAATTACCATTTCTAGACACTCATTTCCATCAGCCATCCTGCTTTCGTCCACACGCTCTGATCCTTGTTACTGAAAACCGAGGCGAAATATGGCTGTTATTTTGGGGCCATACCTAGATGATCTTTAATCTCCTTCCCCACCACACTGCATACCTCACCAGCCCCAGACATCACCACCTCAGGATTGCTGGACCCCCGCATGATCCCGTCTCACTGCCCCAGGAGAAGGCAATGCCACCCTAGGTCCGTGCCTCCTGTTAGCCCTGCTCTCCTGTCGTCCCCTCGGCTGTGCCCTGTGTCAGTTCTGGGGCACACTTGGCTCCATCACCCAACCCAGAAGGGAGATGAACTTGCTTGGGGCCCAGCAGACCTGGTAGCTCTCCAGGCTTGATACCAGCTGTGATAAAAACTGAGCTGGGGGTGTCTTCCTTGTCCCTCATATGAACCTGTGGGTCCTGTCTTCTTGGGGCAGCCATAACCCTCTCCACAGTCTGGCCTCGTGGCTGGAACACTGGATCGGGACTCAGCAGACCTTGGATTTGTCCCCAGCTCTGCCACTGGCTTGCCGGGTGACCTTGGGCAAGTCACTTTCCCTCCCCGTGCCTCAGTTTCCCCCTGTGTAAAATGGGAATAATGACCCCACCCTACTTTGTACAGCGCTTGGAGATCTAGGGATGAGAGGTGCTAGGTAAGAGCTAGCCGGGTGAGGTGTTCTACTCTGATTATTCTCTGCTCCCAGGGCTCTCCAAGGCCTCAGACCAGGCCTACATTGAGTTTGAGAACATTGAAGCTATCGTGAAGACGGCCAGCAGGACCAAGTTCTTTATCGAGTTCTACTCCACCTGCCTGGAAGGTGCATGCCTGACACCCCCTCCCTCCCCCCACTCGCCTGGTTCACACATACCGTGTAGCCCACTGTCTAGTGTAGACGGAAGCCTCTCCACCATCTGCTGTGTGTGAGCCCATGGCCCGCCAGCGGCTGCAACCAGCAGAGGATGCAAAAGCCCTAATTCTCCTTGTGCTAGTGGAGATTCTCCTTTAGCTCAAGCAACAGAGGCCTGCGGAGTGCTGGGGTTGGGGGTGTGTCTGTCCCCACATGGGGTCAATTTAGTCCTAGGACAGTTCCATTCTGGCTAGATGGGGGCAGGGTGAGAGGCGTACCATGGGACTGCTCCACTGTGTCTGAAGGCCGGGGGAGTGTGTGCCTAACCCGAGCCTGCCACTTCCTCTCCCCCAGAGTTCAAGAAGAGCTTCGAGAATGACATGCAGAGCAGTGACAACATCAACTTCCTGAAGGTTCAGTGGTCCTCGAGGCAGCTGCCCACGGTGAGAACTCCTCCCCTCCCCCAGCCAATCACCCTGCCACCCCCTCTGTGCAGAGGAGACACCACCTTGTTATTGGTAGTAACAATCCCATAATCTTTACAAAGCGGGTCAGTATCATTATGGGGAAACCGAGGCACAGATCGGGGTGTGACTTGCCCAGGGTCACCCAGCAGACCAGTGGCGGGGCCGGGAATAGGACACAGCTCTCCCAAGCCAGTGCTCTATGCATTAGAGCACACCGGCTCTCTGTCCGGGTGGGAGAATGCGGGTGGTCGGTTCGATTGGCAGGGGGAGCGGGATCCCTGTATTACTGCACCTTGCTCCGCTGTGCCCTGTAGCTGCTACATGCAGCGTGTTGGCCTCCTTGTGCTGAGTAAATGTCCATTCTCCATGGATTCTCCCTGGCTGCAGCTGAAACCGATTCTGTCCGAGATCGAGTATCTCCAGGACCAGCACCTGCTGCTCACGGTCAAGTCCGTTGACGGCTACGAATCCTACGGTAAGGAGCAGGAGGGGGAGTGTGGCCTGGGAGTAACATCGCCCTCCAGTGGCCGAGCCACAGAGTGGCTAAGGGAGGGATCTGCTATAGCGCCTGGCATTCTCCTTTGGCTCAAAGGGAGGAGTCCTGGGTTTTGGTGCTGTAGGCCCAGGGTTCTAGTCCTGGCTGCCCTAGGTGAGGTCTGTTCCCAGCTCTGTCGCCGATTCCTGTGGGCTATAACTTAGAAACATAAAAACGGCCAAACTGGGTCAGACCAAAGGTGCATCTAGGCCAGTATCCTGTCTTCCGACAGTGCCCGGTGCCCCAGAGGGAATGAACAGAACAGGTAATCATCAAGTGATCCTTTCCCTATCACTCATTGCCAGCTTCTGGCAAACAGAGGCTAGGGACACCATCCCTGCCCATCCTGGCTAATAGCCATTGATGGATCTATCCTCCATGAACTTATCTAGTTCTTTTTTGAACCCTGTTATAGTCTTAGCCTTCACAACATCCTCTGGCAAGGAGTTCCAAAGGTTGACTGTGCGTTGTGTGAAGAAATACTTCCTTTTGTTTGTTTTAAACCTGCTGCTGATTAATTTCATCAGGTGACCCCCTAGTTCGTGTGTTGTGAGAAGGAGTAAATAACACTTTCTTATTCACTTTCTCCATGCCCGTCATGGTTTTATAGACCTCTATCATATCCCCCCTTAGTCGTCTCTTTTCCAAGCTCAAAAGTCCCAGTTTTATTAATCTCTCCTCCTATGGCAGCCATTCCATACTCCTCATCATTTGTGTTGTCCTTTTTTGAACCTTTTCCAATTCCAATATACCTTTTTTGAGATGGGGTGACCACATCTGCACGCAGTATTCAAGGTGTGGGCGTACCATGGATTTATCTAGAGGGAACACGATATTTTCTGTCTTATTATCAATCCCTTTCTTAATGATTCCCAGCATTCTGTTCGCTTTTTTGGTGGCCGCTGCACATTGAGTGGATGTTTGCAGAGAACTCTCAACAGTGATTCCAAGATCTCTTTCTTGAGTGGTAACAGCTAATTTAGACCCCATCATTATGTATGTATAGTTGGGATTGTGTTTTCCAATGTGCATTACTTTGCATTTGTCAACATGGAATTTCATCTGCCATTTTGTTGCCCAGTCACCCAGTTTTGTGAGATCCTTTTGTAGCTCTTCTCAATCTGCCTGGGACTTAACTATCTTGAGTAGTTTTGTATCTGCAAATTTTGCCATCTCACTGCTTACCCCTTTTTCCAGATAATTTATGAATATGTTGAAAGGACTGGTCCCAGTGCAGACTCCTGGGGGAGCCCGTTATTTACCTTTCTCTCTTCTGAAAACTGACCATTTATTCCTACACTTTGTTTCTGTCTTTTAACCAGTTACTGATCCATGAGAGGACCTTCCCTCTTATCCCGTGACTCCCTACTTTGCTTAAGACCCTTTCCTGAAGAACCTTGTTAAAGGCTTTCTGAAAGTCCAAGTACACCGTATCCTCTGGATCACCCTTGTCCCCATGTTTGTTGACCCCCTCAAAGAATTCTAGTAGATTGGTGAGGCGTGATTTCCCTTTACAAAAGCCATATTGACTCTTCCCCAGCAAATGATGTTCATCTACATATCTGATCATTCTGTTCTTTACTATAATTTCAACCAGTTTGCTTGGTACTGAAGTTAGACTTACCAGCCAGGGTCACCTCTGGAGGCTTTTTGAAAAATTGGCGTCACATTAGCTAATGTAGTAGGAAGTCAGCTTGAGATATGAGCCCTTGTACCAGAGGCCTGGTATGAGGCAGGCCCTGCTCACAGAATCTGGCAAGAGCAGGGCTGGTGGGGGAGTGGCGCTATGTGGGAAAGAAAACTTATTGAAAACATATGTGTATTATTGCCACTCCCCCACCAACATGACCTACTCTGTCGTTTCGATATCTTTTGTACCCTGGTATCGCCGTGTCCCATTGCTTATCCTCATTCCACCAAGTTTCTGTGATGCCTGTTACATCAAAATTGGAATTGGAAAAGGTTCAGAAAAGGGCAATAAAAATGCTGAGGACTATGGAACGGCTTCCATATGAGGAGAGATTAATAAGACTGGGACTTTTCAGCTTGGAAAAGAGACGGCTAAGGGGGGATATGATTGAGGTCTATAAAGTCATGACTGGTGCAGAGAAAGTAGATAAGGAAGTGTTGTTTACTACTTCTCATAACACAAGAACCAGGGGTCACCAAATGAAATTAATAGGCAGCAGGTTTAAAACAAACAAAAGGAAGTATTTCTTTACACAATGCACAGGCAACCTGTGGAACTCCTTGCCAGAGGATGTTGTGAAGGCCAAGACCCTAACAGGGTCCATAACAGACCTTAGGTCTGACCCAGTAGGGCCATTCTTATGTTCTTATCCACATCCTCATTTAATACCACCCACTCGAGTTCACCCATCTTAGTACTGAGACTTCTTGCATTTGTAGACAAGCTCTTACAACATTTCTCAATGTTTAGCTCTCTGCCTTCATGTGATGAAACTGAATGGGACTCTTTTTTGTTTGATTGTTTCTCTTCAGGTCCTACCTGTACTTTATCAACTTCGATCCTCTCCTCTTTATGAGGATAGAGAAAATCCCCGCTAACAGATCCTCCCCTAAGGGATGTCTCTGTCCTGAACCGTGTGCTCAGCACCTGTAATGGTCTTGACAGAAGAAGGAGCAATGGTCTCAAGTTGCAGTGGGGGAGGTTTAGGTTGGATATTAGGAAACACTATTTCACTAGGAGGGTGGTGAAGCACTGGAATGCGTTACCTAGGGAGGTGGTAGAATCTCCTTCCTTAGAGGTTTTTAAGGTCAGGCTTGACAAAGCCCTGGCTGGGGTGATTTAGTTGGGGATTGGTCCTGCTTTGAGCAGGGGGTTGGACTAGATGACCTCCTGAGGTCCCTTCCAACCCTGATATTCTATGATTTTGTGATTCACCTGTTGGCTTTCCCTCAGCACTTAGCTTAAAAACTCCTCTACAACCTTTTCAAGTTTACACACCCAGCAATCTAGTTCCATTTTGTGCAGCCCGTCCTTTCTGTGAAAGCTCCTCCTTTCCCAGAAGGCTCCACCAGTTCCTAATAAACCTAAAACCCTCCTCCCTACGCCTACGTCTTTCAGAATGAAGTCTAAAATGGCTTCCCCCCGATTACTTCCTCCTCTTTCTGAAACGAGTCATCCCCACTACAGTCCGAGAACTTGCTGAAAGGTTTGCGTGTTGCCTTTTCCATCAGATGTCTGCATAGTTAAAGTCCCCCCCTTGTTACCAAGGCTTGCATTCTGGATAGCTCTGTTATTTGTAGTAGAAACACCTCCTCCTTTGGTGGTCTGCCATGATGTCACCCCTATTCTCCTTCCCTCCTTTTATTTTTACCCAGAGACTCTCTGGTCTGTCTCCCACCTCCTTCTGGGCCTCAGAACAAGTGTAGATATTCTTGGTATATAATGCAACACCTCCTGTCTCTGCCCCTCTCCTCACTGCGGCATCTGAGCCCCCCTCCCCATGGAGCCTCACACGGCCCCTTGGCAGTAGGGAAACGTCATGTTCCTTTCCCAGATGGAAGCTGAGCTATTAAGTGACTTGCCCAGGGTCAGCCAGGGAGTGTGTTCCAGAGCTAGGAATTGAACCCAGGTCTCTAGCGTCCCATTCCAGGCTCCACCTACCTCCCTCTCGCTCCAGGGGCTCGGCTCCTGAGTGCAATCGCGGAGCTGCTCTCGCCTGTGGGAGTCCCACCCCCGTCTCTGATCCGTAGTGCTGTCTCTGCAGTGTCTTCTCCCCCCCACACCACGCTCCTTTGGGGTCACGTTGCTGGGGATGGAGGGGAGGGCAGGGCACTGCCATGGGCACCTCTCTCCCCCACCCTGTTGACCTTGACTGGTGCCTGCCTTCTGGCTGTCCCGCCGACGCCTCTTCTCCTGCCCGTCCTCCAGGCGAGTGCGTGATCGCCCTGAAGTCCATGATCGGCAGCACTGCCCAGCAGTTCCTCACCTACCTGTCCCACCGCGGGGAGGAGACGGGCAACATCCGGGGTTCCATGAAGGTCCGGGTCCCGGCCGAGCGGATGGGCACCCGGGAGCGGCTCTACGGTGAGTGGGTGGGGCGGGGGGGGACTATTCTGCCTTTCAGGGGCTGCCTGCCAGGCATCCAGGGGTTACACCCTGTGGGAACGCGGCCCGGCTGCCGCAGCTGATTGCATGGTCCGATGGAGCCATTAGCCAGCAGGCGGGGGGGGATTTGCCTAGAAGAAGCTGGGATGTTGTTCTCCAGTTAAGCAGAGAGGCAGGCCAGAGCCGGGCCGCTGCTATTGCGTGGCTCAGGGTTTGAAGCCAGGCCAGGCTAGCAGCCGGGGGGAAGGTGGTGCCATCTAGTGAGTGGCTGGGGGTGGCTCCATCTCTCCACCGCTGGGGGTGCCCGAGAGACAAGGGATCTGGGGGCTGAGTTTCCCACCCAGCCCCAGAGCTGGGGAGCCAGCGAGATGGTGCCAGGTGGGTAGAAGGAGCCCTCCAAGAGGCGGGGGCAGGATCCTCGTGGCCTGGGACTGCATCGAGCCAGCCAGGGAGCAGCCCCGGGCGAGGCGCTGAGTGAGCTAAGCCGGGGGGGGTGCTTGGCCGCTGAGCGGGTGCGTGTCTCCTGCCCGCAGAGTGGATCAGCATCGACAAGGACGAAACCGGAGCTGCCAAGGGGAAGCTGCCACCGGTCTCCCGGGCCAGCCAGGAGCACGCCAAGTAAGGATGGGCTGGGGGCGGACACGCTGTGGCAATGACGCTCTGGGAAGAAGCAGGGCCCGGGGGGGGAAGGCAGGGGGCGCTCTCCGCCCGGGGGGAGGGATGCCCCGGGGGCGTGTCTGTCCGGTCAGCCCTGTCACTCATGGGGATGGTCAGTGACCCTCTGCACCGGCCTGGTCTCCCCCTGGCAGGAGGATCCTGGCCTGGCGTCAGGGGAGATCAGCGAGCAGCGCAGGGTCCACCCTGCCGGGGTGGCGGGTGGCTTTTGGGGCAGGGCCCTGGCTGAAGAAGCTTCCCAGGAGCAGACAGGGTTGTCGGGGGCTGGAAGGTTTGGGGTGAAGGGGCAGCAGGGGAATGACACAGGCGCTTCGGCCTCGCTTTCCTGGTGTCCCCGGGAGGGGGAGAGGGGGATGATAGTGGGAGCCCTGCGGAGAACCGGTGAGCTTCCAGCTGGGAGGGTATGGACGGGCCCTGCCTCCATCGGCAAATAGTCTCCCCCTCTCTGCTAGATCCGCCGGACGGAAGCTCCTGCCAGGGGAGACGGCAGCCTGCCCCCTCGGGAAGCTGTCTGACGAGCCAGAGAAACCCAGCGCCCTGACTGCTGGGCGTCTGCCAGCCCCACTCCGCGGCACCTCCAAGGAGGAGACCTCTCAGGCCAGGTCAGTGCGGGGCAAGCTGGGCCCCCAGCCCCCTTGGTACCACCGTGAGCTAGCTAGAACAACGGAGCCTCTCACCGGAGAGCTGGCAGGACGTTCCCCCTAGGGAGAACGGCCGGGGACCCCCAGAGTTGGGGGCCTACGTGCCTTGGTGGTGATGTCTCAAGTGGCTGCCGGGGACCTTCCCGTTGGGGAGAGATGCCTGGGGTAGAGGAGTCCTCCAAAGCAAGGAGTACAGCTGAGAGGGGCCCTGAGCACTGTACGTGCCCCATAGCGAGAGACAGTCCCTGCCCCAAAGAGCCTGCGGTCTGTATAGACAAGGCAGACGATCCCCTGCAATGCCCGCCCGCAGGCCAGCCTCTCCTCCTCCCTGCCCCTTGGCGTGTGCCCCCAGGTGACTGACCCATTCTCTGCCCTCAGGTCCAAGCAGGACTCGGCCTCGGAGCCCGACGGCGGCCCCATGAAGAACAGCTTCAATAACCCGGCCTACTACGTGCTGGAGGGGGTCCCGCACCAGCTGCTGGCCGCGGATCCCCCCACTCCCTCCAAGGGGCCGGCCCCCAAGAACAAAGTACAGATCACGGTGCCCGTGCAGCCGGAGTGGCGCCGA
Organism: Lepidochelys olivacea; assembly: GCF_965140295.1. Taxonomy (NCBI): domain Eukaryota; kingdom Metazoa; phylum Chordata; order Testudines; family Cheloniidae; genus Lepidochelys; species Lepidochelys olivacea. Next base: position 9,930,253 of record NC_140411.1, read on the forward strand.
CAGCCGCTCCCGGGCCGGGGCGAGGAGAGCTCCTCGGACGAGGACACGGGCACCCTCAACCTGCCACCCCCCGACTTCCCGCCTCCGCCGCTGCCCAAGGCCGTGGAGTTCGAGGTGGCTGAAAACCCTCTCTACGCCAGCGCCAAGGACCTGGGTGGGGCAGCTGGCCGGGAGGAGCCCTGCACCGCCAAGCCATGGGCTGCTGTGGCCTTCAGCGATCCCTTGGAGTCCAAGCTGGCCCCACCCAAGCTACACCCCAGGCCTCCCCCCTCCCCTGGACCTGGCTTCCTGATGGAGCCCCCCAATGCCCCCCAGGCCCAGGGAGGCCTCCTGGACGATCGCTCCTGCTCGGTGCTGCAGATGGCCAAGACCCTGAGTGAGGTGGATTATCCGGGCAGCAAAGGGGGCAGCGGCCTGGGGCGGGAGCAGCAGGGCCGGCCGGCCCCACATCTGCTCAGCAAAGGGCGGCTGGACCTGCCCCCCAGGTGCATGCACCCCGACTACAGCCGGCCTATCACGTTCCCACCCCGTTCCATCAGGGAGAGCATCGAGGAGGACCTGGCTGAAGAGGTACCTGCAGGAGCTTGTCAGAGGCTCTATGAGATCAGGGGTCACAGCGCCCTCCCTCTGGGGTCCCTCAGCAATGTCCCTCTGCCCCGTGCACACGGGGGCAGGCTCAGCCAAGCCGCTCTGGCTAAGAGGCCCCAGGTTGAAATGGCTGAAGGCTGAGGGTTCTCAGCCGCCCTGGAATCGATGTCCCCTGCCCCCAGCAGAGCCCCAGCCTCCTACCTGGTCCTGCCACCTGGAGTCAGGGGAATGGAGTTCTCCTCCCAGCTCTGCCACTGACTCACTGTACGGCCACGGGCAGCTCACTGGCCTGCTCTGTGCCTCGGTTTTCCCATCTGGACAATGGGCCTGCGGATACTGCCCAACCCCCCGGGGGCATGAATTCATCAGTCCAAAGTGACTGGGGTCCTGGGATGGGAGGTGCTGGAGCCAGGCCCTGGGTTAATCGGATTTCCCCGTGCACGGAGGAGGCACCAAAGCCGTTGCACGAGCCCCCTTGCTCGGCGTGTGCATGCAGGAGGGTCCCGGGGAGGGGTGGGGGGGCAGCTGGACCCCCGGGGTGCCTGATGTACTGTGCTAATCTGCTCTGCACAGGCGCTGGGCCAGGGAGGGAGGAGCAGCTCCAGCCTGAGCGAGTGCAGCGTGGGCGAATGGCTCCTGGCCCTCGGGCTGGAGAGGTACGAGGAGGGGCTGATCCACAATGGCTGGGACGACCTGGAGTTCCTCAGGTGAGGGGACCTGGCCGGATCAGGCCCCGGCGCGCGTGACCACCCTGCTCAGGGGGACGTTGGTTTGGCAGGAGCGGTGAGCCCAAGCTGGGGGCAGGGGCATGAATCCAACGGGGCCTAGAGAGGCTGGCGAGATGGGTCCATCCTAGGAGGCGGGGATGGAGATAGCTGGGGCCCTACCAAACTCAGGGTCCATGTTGGTTAATTTCACAGCCAGAGGGTTTTAAAAAGTTAAATTTCACGTTTTCAGAGGTTTACATCTGAAATTTCAGGGTGTTGTAACTGTGGGAGTCCTGATCCAAAAGGAGGTCGTGGGTGGGGGGTCACAAAGCTGTTGTAGGGGGGTCACGGGATTGCCCTCTCATTCTGCGCAGCCCCAGAGCTTCCTGCAGCCGGGGGAGGTACCCGGAGGTTGGTCTGATCTCCCACCAAGAGCGGCCATGTCCCGGCCCGGGACTAGCAGTTGGAGCCCAATTCACGGGAAGCCCTGCCCCTGCCCCTCTCCCTCCCCTCCAATAGCTCAATTTTATGGGGGAGATCTGATTTCGCGGTCCGTGACGTTTTTTACACGGCTGTGAATTTGGTTGGGCCCTCGAGATAATCCGTGGGAGCGGGGAATTTAAGGAGCAGGAAGGGGCAAGACACTGAGGTGGGGAGCCATTGGCGTCTGTGATGGGACAGCCAGCGGTGACCTGGGTTGCTGCCTCGCTGATGAGATCGCCCCGTCCTGCCACGGAGAGCGACGCCCGTGCTTGGGGGCGGGGGGGATTGAACAAGCTACCTCTGCCCGGTTGGCGGGGGCAGAGGCAGTAAGGAGCAGTGTGATGAATGGGGAGAGGAGCGGGGTGGGGTGGGGAGCGTACAAGGAGGAGAACGGATGAGCAGAGATGTCTCCCGGTTGCCCAGGATCTTAGCAAATGCCAGCTGCTGGGGGCCCGGCCTGTTCCACGGACCTGGCATGCCAACATCCTTTCCGAGTCCAGCACAGCATCCTGGTTCTCCAGGGCCCTCGCTCTCCATCCCAGCATGCTGGCGGGTTGGGGAGCACGGGGTGGAAGTTGGGCCTTTGTGTCGCTAGGGGGCGCCGCTGCCCTGGAGAACCCGGGCCCTGCTCCCAGAGCGGGATCAGCTGAGAGGGGCACTAGTCTGTGTGGCCCGCAACAGGGGCTCTGTCCTCTCGAGCAGGCATGTAGTGCAAGGCGCCTCTTGTCGAGACATCCGGTTACCTGCCACGTGGCACAGCGTTGGTGCATGGTTCCGGCTGCCTGACGCCCGCTCCTGGGCTGCCGTATTGGGATGACGGTGCGATCTCTGCCCACGGCGCAGGTCTCTGCCGGGAAGGGCCCCGGGTAGGCGCCGCCAGCCTTCCTGGCAGGGAAGCGTCACTGGTCCCAGGCAGGGGTCCCTGTTGGCAAACACTGCTTTCTCCGGGCACCTGAGAAGCATGTACCGAGGGGGATCTCACCCATGCCTGAGTCTCCTTGGTGAGATGAGAAGTCAGAGAAGTGTTTCCTCGTGGTTAGAGCTGGGGACCGTGCACCAGGACGCCTGGGTTCCATTTGGGGCTCTGCCACTGACTCATGTGGGTAAATAATATCCCCTGCCTGTGGCTGGGGGCGGAGGGGTGCTGCGAGGATTAACTGGTGTCTGTGCTTTTCCAATCAGAGGGGGGCTATTTAGTCACCTGCTCTCCAGGGACGCAGGGTGGGGGCTGGCTGCTGAGCTCCTGTCCTCTCCCCCCTTCCAGTGACATCACGGACGAGGACCTGGAGGAGGCTGGGGTGCTGGATCCCAACCACAAGCGCCTCCTGCTGGAGAACCTGCAGAAGCTCAGGAAGTAGCGGGAATCTGCGCCTCCCACACCACCGTGCCCTGGGCGTGCCGCTCTGCGCTGGCTCCTGTTCACGTCCCCCGGCCCACTCCTGCCTCCTCCCACGTAGGGATCTCGGGGGCTTTCACTATGCCTGCACCCCCCTTCCCCCTGGCGGGGAGGGAGGGGACTCGAGGCAGCCACGGGCTGCATCCCCATGGGGGGCCGGGGCAGCGCTCCAGCCTCCCTGCCGCAGCAGCTCCGGGGGACACTGGCTTGATGCTGCGTCTGCAGGGGGGGCACCCCAGAGATGGAGCTGTGGGCGTGGAGTGCAGAGGAGCTGCCTCACGGCGACCCAGATCCTACCTGTCCTCGCCTCCCATGGCTTCCTGGAGGAAGCGGGGCTGAGCCAACCCAGAGCAAGGGGGCGATGGGTGGGAGGAAGGCGGAGAGCCGCACGTGGGCTGAGCGGGGGCCATCCCATAGCTGGGGGATGGAAGTGGGCTAGGCCTCACGGCAGAAGCCCTGGGAGCAGGGCGCTCTGCTGCCTAAGTTATTGCGTATTTATTGAACTAAGGGAAGAAGGTTTGTCTTGTTTCAATGCCAGGCAGCCTGGGCTTGCTCTGGTTTATGCCTCTCCTCCTCCTTTGCACGGACGTTCCCCTTCAGCCGAGCCAGGCCCTTTCCTACACCCCTGCATCCCATGGTGGGGGCAATGCAGTGGGCAACGCTGGGCAGGGCCTCTCCCCCTTCCCCGGGCACAGGTGCCGCTGGGTTACAGCGCTCAGGTCACCAGGGAGCGGAGACGAGCAACCAGGCTGAGCAAGGGGCTGGAGCAATCTACTGGGGGGGCGAGGCTGCAACCGCCCGGAGGGTGGGAAATTGGTGATGGGCGTTGACTAGGGTCAGAGGCTGGAATTAACCTGGGAAGCTTGGCCCAGAGCCAAGGAGGAATTCCCTGCCAGTGCGCTGGATCTAGATGTTGCTTCTTTCCCCATTGGGCTCCTGATAAAACAGCCACACCCCCCCACCCTTCCTGGTTGGCCAGGGAGGGCTGTCTACGTCTGAAACGGTCTCTCCACTAAGTGCCTCTGCCCCAGCGAAGAATTGGAGTGAGGAAGGGGGTCCCTAGGGTCAGCTGGGGAGTAAAGACCATCTCAGCCCTTCTCATTGACTGTGGGAGCCCATGGGGGGGGGGCAATGGTCCCTCCACCCACTCCTGAGTCCTCCGTCCTCCTCTGGGCCCCATTATCTCATCTCCTCTCCGGCTGTGACGTAGTTGCCTTTAGTATCCCACAAAAGCACGCCCAGTGTAGACAGGGCCTACGGGCCGCGCCCAAGGTCACAGGGGAAGTCTGGCGGAGCAGGAATTGAACCCAGGTCACCCCGGCCCAGGCTAGTGCACCCCCCGCTGGCCAATTTTCCCTGGTATCCTTCCTGCCGGCTCAGCCCTGCCCAGCAGACGTCCAGCCAGGCTCCATGCACTGCCTTCTGCTGCCTTATCTTCTAGCTGCTCCCCCCTGGGCATGGGGACCCAAGGATCCTGCCTTCATCTGTGCCCGCTGGTCATGAGAGCAGGGGGCAGTGTTTGTACCCAGCGCCTTATTCCCCCCTTGGGTCGGAGACATCTAGGGGGGCAGGGCCTTAGCGCTGCAGTGAGCTAGGGGTTCTTTCCCAGGGAAGCGTGGGAGAACCCGCCTGTCCTTTCTGGGCCCACAGGGGGAACTGTCGGAGGACTGCCCCACTCCGGACGGTGGCGCGTGGCTGCGTCCACCCTACGGAGGGGTCAGCTGAGTCGCGCTGTAGCTTGTAGCCCTGGCAGGCCAGCCCATGTGCCAGCCAAGGGGCTTGGTGTGGGGGTGGGACTCAAGCGAGGGGCAGCACCCGAGTTACAACGGGAGGTCCCTCTGCAGCGAGGACAAGCCCCGAGTTTGCGTTCTCGCTGCCTGCCTGCACCGCGTTCGTGGTGGGACATTGGGGCAGAGAGCTACAGCCTTGCCCCACGTGCTGCTGTCTGCAGAGCAAGTCCTTCCACTGCCCTCGAGTCTTCACCCACCAGTCTGAGCTGCCAGCAGAGAGCAGGAGAAAGCGGCAGCTGAGACTGGCTACACCAAAGTTGCACCCGTTTAACTGAAAGTGTGATTTCAAACCGGTTTAGTTGAACTAGAGCGAAACCCAGTGTCCGCGCCCTTAATCCAAATTAAACTTGGTTTATATCCATGTAGGTTAGCTTTGACTCCTTCCTGAATTAAGCGAAATGAATAGAAACGGGGCTGCCATCGGCTTAAGAGCACATGCACGGGGTTTTGCTCCAGTTCAATGGGATTGGTTTGAAATCACAACCTGGGTGCAGCGCTGGCCTGTGTCTGCAGCATCCTCGCCTGCTGCTGAGCGAATCCAAAGCAAGTCAGTGACCCCAGCCGCTTCCCTACAAGCCAGGCAGGACCAAAGTTCTAACGCCAGGGACTGGGCCTCCGGACACCTGGGTTCTTTTCCCCCTTCAGAGGCCAAGGTGCCCAAGGCCCTATCCGGCAGCTCCTCTGTGGGCTAGGGGGAGAGGGAAACTGAGGCTATTTCACAAATGCCTCGAGATTGTAACTGCGAAGGACGCCGTAGCTCTCCCGGTACCATAAGCGGCTCCTTTGCCAAACCCAGCTCTGCCAGTTTCCTTTGGGGCAGTGGAGCTCCGGCACCCGGCCAGCACCCGAGCGTTTATAGGCCCCCGTTAACCAGAGAGCCAGGGTGGGTCTTTCCACCGCCATGGGTAGAAATTGTTCCCTTGTTAACTTAGCTCACCCCCACCACCGCCCACACAGGCTGCTGGGACGTAACCACATTTCTCAGCAGCCTCCTCCCTGCTATGCGTCGCCTGCTGCTTTAGAAGTAACCTGGGCTCTTGGGCTGCCCCTTGTGGCCGTGAAGAGGTTGGTCTGCAAGGCCCTGGGGTGGATGGAGTTAGGGCAGACCCTACCCTGATCCCTTTGCTACCGAGGACCTGAAGAGGAGCATCATTCTTCTCCCCTCCTTCACTGGCCACTGGAGCCCGCCGCGCGGCTGGGCACGTCAGCCTGGTTGCTGGACACGCAGCGCATCAGCGGCTGCTTGGCTAACTTGTTCCAAGCAGGAATGCAGTCAGTGGGGCACTCGCCCCTGCTCTTTGTCAGGCCTGGGCAACTCTATTGACCCCCCAGCGTGGGCCACGTGAGGCGAGAACCTATGCCCCTCCAGCCCCACCCTCGCTCACTGGAGCTAACCCCGTCTCCGTTAGCTCGTAGCAATGGCAAGCTGCTAATCTCAGGACCAGCCACCCAGCGGGGACCCAAAGGCATTGAGCAAGCATGTGACATTAACACCTGTCTCCTCTAACCCCCCTGGAGCCAGCTGCTCATGGGGTCGATCCTGCAGTCTAAGGCCCGCTGCCCAGGGGTGGCGCAGGGGATCGATACAACCCCCCCCCCTCTTTGTGGCGAGTTTGAATCCCGCTTGAGGCAGCGGTGGCAGCCAGGAGCTGTTGCTAGATGAGGTTAAGTCGCTAGATGAGGGAAAGCCGTGGCCTCCCTCCTTGACTGTCTCTAGGCCCCTTTCCCTGTTAGCCATCAGGAATATTCCAGGGGATGTGCTAAGTGGAACAGGGAGAGATCAAGCCTCAAGGATGGGCGAAAGGCCAGAGCACATCCAGGGCTAGCGTGACTGGGTTCACAGTTCAGTTTTAAGCACAGTTCTCATTTAAAGACACCAGCTGCCAAGGGGAGCAGCCCTGGCTGTGCCAGCCCCTTAGGCTGGTGCTGAGGGCAGGTCCCTGCTCACCGATTTCCCTTTCCGACCAAAGGGATTGTCACTGTGATTTGGTCCAGTATAGACCCCCCTTTCGGTGTCAGTGAAACATGGCTTGCTTCTGTCCCTGTGTTAGCACATCTGTCTCTGGGCTAGGATGGACTGGAACCTTGTTCGGAGGCTGTTCTGAGTGACTGGTTTGTGGACGTGGGGCTAGGAGTTGGGAGCCCTGGTTTCTGTTCCCAGCTCTGATGCTGACTTGCTTCCTCGGCGCTTTGGCCCACTCATTTCACTGCTTTGTGCCTCAGTTTCCCCATCTGTAAAATGGAGGCAGTGATGCTCATCCGCTTTTCCGGAGCCGTACACAGGCGAGCACGCATGCCCCAGGAGACTGGGCAGCGTATCCAACCCTTGGAGGACTCAGCTAGATCACTGGGGCCTTTGCCCATCCCAAGGAGAATCTCCGATGCTGATGAAGTGGCTCTCACACAGAAATGAAGGACGTGTTTGGTTTCCAGTGCGGTTTAGCTATCAGGTGCGGGGAGGAGCCGGTGCCCGCGTGGCCTGGCATGCTCTCTGCGCCCCACCTTGTCTCTTTGTTAGTTTGCGAGGCATTTGGTGTGACTTTAATTCTACTAAACTACCGTCGTGTTGTGTTTTTTGTTGTGGTTGAAATCACAAGCTTTTTTTTTAAAAAATGTTTAATTTAATTGTTATTTGAAACTCTCTTCTCATGCTTAGTATTATTTCTCGGGGGAGGCGGGAGACGAGAATTTTACGTGTTAGGATCTGAAGACTTTGCGAGATGTTCACTTTTTATGTCCAGGAGCCTCATGTTCTGAAGCAATAAAAGGGCTTGTTTGCTTAGAAACGGCTACCTGCGTTTTCTCCCTGCCTCAGTCTCAGGCTGGGTCTCTGCTGGGATGGGAGACCCATGTCAGACCCATCCAGCTGCAGCAGAAGTCACGCTGGTGAGTCAGTACGTGGCGCTCTTCCCTTTGACGCTGTACTGACCCAATTCCCTTCCGTGGCGCTGTGTAGGAGGGGAGTGCCAGCATGCAGGTGGTGGGCAAAACCAAAGGCCTCACTACTTCTGCTCTCTAAAGCTCCCACAACACGATAGTGCTCACGTCCTGCTCAAATTCCATCTCGGTAACATCGATCCCGCCTCCCTTAGCTCCCCCTGCAGCCTCAAGTGGATACCCTATTCGCCTTCGTTTCCTGCCCTAAACCGGCAAGCCATGTCGCTGGGCGCTGTTGAACAGCTGCCGTGTTCCGCCCCAGAGACGGCTGCATTGCAGTTTGGGATCTATCAGTGCCAAGGTAGTGACTCGGCAAGTCGGCTTTTTATAAGCCCAGTTTTGAACCCTGCCCTCTCTAACTTCCTCAAAAGGAGATGTTAACACCTGCTGCGACTACGTCCACCAGCTGGTCAGGGAATAGGGGCCGTTGGGTCAGGTTGGGCTTGGAGCTTTTAATGCCCCGTGTCCTGGGATCCAGGGATACTCTAGAATGGCCGTATTCCAACCACATGGTTTTAAATTCACACCTCTGCACACAGACAGGGACAAGGGGGGATAGATAGGAGAAGGGGTGACAGGCAAGGCCTTGTCTACACTCACCATTTGCTCCGGTTTCAGCCATCATGGCCAGGCCTGATGTAGACAGGTTGAGCCAGGATTTGCATTAGTTCTTCTTACCTGGTTTCACGCAGAGGCCATCTGTACCAGGTCAAAGCAAATAGTTTCTTAGACCAGTGGTTTTCAAACTGCGGGTCGCGACCCAGTACAGAATGTAAGGCACTGGGTCGCAGCGGCTCTGGCCAGCACCGCCGACCGAGACATTAGAAGTCCCATCAGCAGTGCTGCCTGGCTAAGGCAGGCTAGTCCCTACTTGTTACGACACCACGCTGCGCCCCAGAAGCGGCCAGCAGAGGGTCCGGCTCCTGGGCGAGGAGGCCACGGGGCTCCATGCATTGCCCCCACCCTGAGCACCAGCTCTGCACTCCCATTGGCCAGTTCCCAGCCAATCGGAGCTGGTGAGGCAGTGCCCGCAAGCAAGAGCCGTGCAGAGCCGCTTGCGCACCTCCACCTAGGAGCTGGACCTGCCTTAGCACCTCTGCTGCACTGCTGACTGGAAGCCACCTGAGGTAAGCCCGTGCCCCAACCCCCTACCCCAGCCCTGAGCCCCCCCCAAACCTGGAGCCCCTTCCTGCACCCCAAACCCCTCATCCCTGGCCCGACCCCACAGCCTGCACCCCCAGCCCAGAGCCCTGACCCCATCCTGGATGCCAACCCCCAGCCTGAAGCCCCCTCCCACACCCCAACCCCCTACCCCAGCCCAGAGCTCCCCCCCACCTTGAACCCCTCATTCCTGGCCCCACCCCGCAGCCCTCACCCCCACACTCCATCCCTCTGCCCCAGCCCTGAGGCCCTCCCACACCCCTCATCTCCAGCTCCATTAGGTCACGGGCATCAAGAATTTTCTTCATCTGGGTTGCCAGAAAAGAAGTTTGAAACCCACTGTCTTAGGTACGTCTATACGGTGATTAAACACCCGTGGCTGGCCCATGTCAGCTGACCCGAGCCAGCCGTGGGTAATTGCCATGTAGACGTACCCTGAGTGAAGGTTGACCTGGGGGGTTTGCACTGGTGGAGTTGCACCCCTGGCTGGCCCACCCATGGTCAGAAATCCCCAGTGTAGACAAGGCCTAGGAAGAGGAAAGCTGCTCGAGGCTGGGGAATCTCTCCCAGGAGAGATGGAAGCCCCATGCTTTGGGGCATCGAAGACTAGATTTGACAAGGTGCTGGTAACTGCGCAGTCAGAAGCCACCGGGCGCTGGGGCTGGGAGCTAGCTGACCGAATGGATCTTTCCCATCTCTGCTGGCTAATGTAAAGCCTGACTCTACAGCCCTTAGTCACAAGAGATCCTTCTGCAAGGAGTCCCACTGATCACACCTGGATCAACCTTTACCTCCACCTAATCCCAGACAAAAGCGATCTGTTAATAGAGGGTTTATCAAGCATTTGGGACCCTAGAGCACAGAAGGTGCGGTGGAAACATCAGACTTTCTTCTCCGCGATCTCCTCCCTGGTCAGCTCTGCCTGGGTTATTTACTCACTTGTACTCGGAGCCAGCGGTAGCCGGGAGGCCCAGTCGCCATTAAATGCCCTAATCTCGCACTCATGTACACAGGGCTGACTTGAAGAGCCCCTTTGGGGTCAGAGCAATTTCCCACGAGACCAGGGTACTGGCAGGGCCTTGGCCTGAGTCGCCTTCCTGTAGAGTGCGGAGAGGAGGTCCCTGGGGCACCCCCATCTATTTCTTGCCAGACTGTGGGCCATGTAAACAGAGGAACTTCAGCCCTTCCTAGCTTCAGTTTGGAGGTGCTGAAGGATCCCAGCGTGGAGGGTTCCACATCCCTTAGAGATCTGGCGTACAGGCCGGGGAGCCCCCCCCAGAGAGGGGCCTTTGCTTGCTTCTTGGAATAGGTCAAGATGGCCTTGACTTGGCCTGAGTTGAGCAGGGCCCACATCTCAGAACATGATGGCTGGAAAGCACCCAACCCAAGTCAGTGAAGAAAGTCCTAGGGGGTCACTAGAGCACAGGGATCTATGGGGGGTGCTGGGTAGGGATAGGCCAGTGGGAGGGTCAGCCCAAGGTTCACGTTACCCAGGGACGGTTGGGCGTGAATGTGTGATAGGCCCCAGTGCTGGAGTCTCCCCAGGCTGCTCCCCCATAGCCAAAGGCTCCACAGCCTATTGGAGACAAGGACATCCTGACCCCCAACCCTGAGGAGCTGGAAACAGCCTCATTCATCCCCAGGCCAAGCACCTCAGGCTCACCCGGCCAGGCCGCTCAGGGACAAGCCCCGAGAGGAGGAGCCGCGCTTAGTCGCTCTCCAGAGCAGTCAGGGCACAGACGGACCCAGCTTTGCAACGGCTCTGCCCGCCACAGGCTCTGCCGCTCTTCCTTTAACCCGGATGGGGCTGCTCTGCCGAAAGGAGCCGCTCAAGCAAATGCTTCTGGGGGCCAGCATCGTGCAAGCGAGGGGTTTCCACCCAGCCCATGGGGTAGGCCACTGCCTCAGTTTCCCCCTCACTGCCTGGGCAGTTGAACTCTCTGACTAAACCAAACCAACCTCCACCCCTTCCAATTGGAGGAGAGTCCACATCTCCCCTCTCAACGGGGTCAAGCCAACACTCTGGGGGCAGGTCTCCCACCACCCTCTGTCAGCAGCTCCTGCCCTGGGCCCCGAAGAAAGAGAAGCAAGTGCCTGGCCCAGTTCTCCAAGTCACATCTCCCCCTCAGGCCCCATTTGTTCCCAGGGTTCACCCTCTCTAGTGACCCCTCCACTAGTTCCAGATTAGAAACAAACTTGGGTCCAGGCTTTTCGTCTCCATCCTCCCATTCCTCATGCAGCTCCTCCCCCAACCAGGAGGGAAACAGGAGACTGAGATCAGCTCCCAACAAGCCATGTCTCCTCCCCAGTCCATCTCTGACAAGGGCAAAAGGAGCTCTTTTATATATGACCCCTTTTCCCAGCATGCATTGCTGTCTAATACAACTCCCATCAGTCCTGGGAACTACCAGCCCCAGAATGCCTTGGTTCTGGGCTGAGCTGGGAGCTGGGCCTTAAACAGCCACCCTGTGCTACAGAGCCAAGGGCATTTTCTCAGGAGGTGAGTAGAGGTGTCCCACCTTCCTGGCAAAATTCCAATGTGTAAAATTCCATGTGGCCTCCCTAAAATTCTCCCTTCAGTTCAGTATTCTTCACCACTTCTTGTCCGAAACCACTGTGTTGTGTTGCTGCGTGGCTGGTAAATAGCTGCCCCGTTCCTCCCCAGAGGTGGCTGCATTTCATAGGGCCCACTGTGGTCATCTAACCTGACCTCCTGTATAAAACAGGCCGGAGAACTTCCCCCAAATAATCCCTAGAGCAGATCGTTTAGCAAGGAGGTCAGACTAGATGATCATAATGGTCCCTTCTGACCTTAGTATCTATGAATCTAAAACAGCCAGTGTTGTGGGGGACCAAGTCCAACAGCCGTCTAAGTATATTATGGCAACACTATTACCTTTATCAGCCAAACTTGGATCAAAAAGACATATCCAGTTAGTCTGAGGGGCTCTATTTACCATAACCCCCTGCTGATTGGCATTAATGACATTACCCTCCTTTCATTCTTTGTTAATGGAGTCCTGTTTCAGCCACTCCATTATCTATTTCAGTGGTGAGTGAAGTGATCAGCGCTAAAAAGCTGCAAAAAACCCCTCGATCTTTCAAGCCCACCTCTGCCCATTTTTGGAGTGCTCTCTTGGTGTCTGCGCCCCAGATTGGGAACTGATTTCTCCCCTCGAGAGGAAGAACCCTTCTTTATCATGGCTGCGTGAAGGCTGAGTATGGACAGAGACCGCCCACACACAGCACTCAGCACAATGGGCTCCAGGCATTTAGGGACCGTCCCACTCCTGGAAGGCAGGTCAGGGCACTTATCCCCATTGTACTATTGGGGAAACTGAGGCACAGACCGGGGCCAGGACTTGCCCAGTTCCACAGAGGGAGACCACGTCAGAGCTGGGATTGGAACTCAGAACAGCCTGCTTCACATGCCTAGGCCTGGACTAGCCCTGTGCCAGAGCCAGGACTTGATGCTAGATATAGTCTGAATCCCAAAATAAAAGAATGGCTTAACCTTCTTCTGTCGCCATTTGCAGGGAAGGGTGTCTGCAGAGATCCTTGGGCAGGGCACCAACTGTCCTTGCTATCCCTGGGGTTATGAGTTGTGGCAATTAACATTCCCCATTCCGCATTCCCGCAGCTCTCGAGGCCAAGCTGGGGTTTCCCCTCCACATTACTGCCTCCCACGGCCCCCTTCCTCAAGAGCAGAGACAGCCAATGGCTTCTTCAATAAATTAAGTTTTATTTGGATTAGTATAATTTGCAAATGGGTTCAATAAATTACAGAACAGTTTAAAAAAAAAAAAACAGTCGTACAGCATCCAATGAGAGGGGACCTCAGCGCCCAAAGGGGCTGCGGAGCCGATCCTGATGGGGATGGCTCAGCCAGCAAGATACCCCATGCCACTTTTAAGGTCTCAAGCATCCCCCTCCTCTGAATAAAGGGCATGCTCCTGGCCCCTGTGGCATTAGGGCTATGCCTTCTCCCCTGGCCCCTGCTGCATCCTGTTTGCCTGGCCTCACCGATGTGGCAGAACTTCCAAACCCAGCAGAGGACAATGGAAGAACCCACGAGAGGCACAAAAGCGTGAGTGAGCAATGTCTGTGTAGCTAGTGCTCAATAGCAGGGGGTTGGCCGGTGACCCTTCACCACCCCGATTAGATGGCTCATTGAATTCATGAGCTTGACCCTACCAGCTGCGCTTTGGGATGTTCTGGTCATTAAGGACAGAAAGTGATTGGTTCCTCCCAGCAGAGGAGGTGCCCGAAGTCAGCAGAGACCTTTGCGAAGATCTGCAGGGGACCTTAATGACTTTGCTTCTTCCACATTAACAACCCTTTTACTTTCCCCATACGCAGGCACCTCCCTGGCGATGAGGTTCATTACAGGTAGGTTCCTCTCTGAGATACATTCTGCGGGGAGGGAATCCCATAGCTCCTTCACCCCTAGTGCCGGCAGAACACACAGCAACAGCACGTAACTGGAGAGTGGCTGAATACCTCGTCTTGGTCTGCCACTCCTGCACCCGAGGCAGGGACGTGCCCTGCTGCCGAACCCACAACTGGCATTACTCCCCCCCCAGTGCTAGGAACCCCTGCGGTGGGCATCGGTGCCAATGGCCACAGGCCGTGCGTGATGCTCAGGAGTTTGCCGGGCAATGGAAGGTAGATTTGAGGGGGTGTCCATGGGGACAGGCTCCGGCTGTAACCACAAATGGAACTGATCCGGCACCCGCCATCTCTGTGAAGAGCACACACAAACACACAGACACACCCCCTAGCTCACGCAGCTATTCTAACCTCAGCAGGGCCACACCGGACCAATCCTCTGCCAACACCTGCCTGAAGCCAGAGGCTTTGTGACAAGACCTGGGCAGTCTCTAGCGTCCCCTCTGACCCATTTCCTCCCTCCGCAGGTGTCTGCTCTGTGACAACGGGTGCTGACTACAGCATGGGCTGGGATGCCCAGCACGGGCACCGAGTCCTACAGTATTCCAGTGGGGGTTGGGCACCTCACTGCATGAGGCATCTTTGGAACTCCCAGCTGCGGTGGCTGGGCGTGCTGCGACTGTGAGTTCTGGGCCTGCAATAGACATTCAGGGATTGGTCCCTTTTGAGCTCTGGTTAGACCCCAACTCTGCGCCTCCCTCGGCAGCTCTTAGGCCTTCCCAAGCTCCTAGATGTTCAATCTTGTTAATATTGCCCATGGTCCGCTTCCGGAACAGTCTGCAGCTGGCAAGACCACGCGGCTCCCTCTGCCCTCACCCAACGAACGAGGGGCACGAGTCACGTCTCTCTCTACAGGCGTCTTTGAAAACCAGAGGCCCGAGCCCGGCAGCACAGAAGCCGTCTGGGCGTTAACGTCAGTGTCTGAGGTGTCTGCGCTTTGCAGCCATTCCTCTTTCGATCGTCCCAGGTCAACAGGGCTGGGCCCGGTCAGAGACCTTCAAGAGACACCCCGGTGGTGCAGGTGCGTGGGCTGGGGGAGTCCTTCTGGTGGAGTCAGGGCCAAACCATGCCTCAGCCTGGTGGCTGGGCGAGATGCTGTGCTGCGGGGTTGGGGGGGTCAGTCAACGCCCCGACACGGTGTCCGAGGCAAGGGGCTCCCCATGACCCTGCATGCTAGTGAGCAGTGCTGGCAGCTGGAGCTGTCGTCGTCCAGGGAAGAGGCAAAACCATGCATGGCCCATGGCCCTTATCTCTGCCAGAAAGTCACCAATCCTGGGGTCCTTGCCCACCTCGAGCGTGACATCATCCCACCTCCCTCAAATGCCCCCGCGGCTCCACTTCCACGCCGCATTCGTCTCCACGTCCAGGAGCAGTGACAACAGGGGGACGGTGTCTGAGTGGCGGGCGCCGGGGTGCCTCTGTGCGCAGTCTGTGAAATGCTTTGCGATCCGGTGGGATGAGGGGTCCTAAACAAACATATTGGCCTGGTTTCCTTTCTGCACCTGGGGAGCACGGTCCAGCTGTCCCTGCTGGCTCTCTGGGGTCCTTGTGGCAGCAGAGTCCAGGACAGTGGATCCAGGCACTGCTAGCAACGGTCTGAAGTCAGCCCCCCGCCATGCCTGTGTCGTTCTGCTCCTCGCTCACCCAGCGAGCTACATGCCGACACAGGGTCGGCCGGCCTGCCCAGCCCCACCATAAAGTGCTTTCTTCCCTCCTTCCACCGCTGGGCAATGTCTCGACTGAAATTCAACACTGAGCAATAAAAGAAACGATGAGCGTTGGCCACAGCCGAAAGAAAGTGCCTCGTGGCCTCAAACCTGCCCTCTACTGGATGGAGAAGGAGTCGCAAGGATCCAGCTAATGCGTGTTCGTTTGGCTTGACGGAGAAAGCAGTCCAGTGCCATGGGGCGCTGGCTGCCCGCTGCGGTATTTTCAATCACAGTGTTACGTCCTAGGAGTCAGTGGGGAAGAGCATCGCCTTGGATAGTTTTTCAAAATGGCCGTCCCCTCCAGTCTGGGGCTAAGCGCGAGGGTGCTAGGGCCTTCCACTAGTGGGCCCCAAAGAGCCAGGCCTGGGGGTCCCCAAAAACAGTCGGCTGGGTTCAGAAGGGGCTACACATGGTGCCCATCCACATCTCCCCATGGTGAGGCGGAGTTGGTGCTGAACTTACACCAGGTTTCCAGCCGGAGCGGACAGAGGAGCCCTGCTACCTCTCAGGATGGGGGTCAAGGTGAATGGACGACGTGGGGGAGAGAAGCTGGCTGTTTCTGACCAGGGACTGTCCGATCACAGCTTTCCACTACACCCACCTGCATCCCTAGGACTACGCAGGGCTGTTACACCCCTTCCTTGGTTCCTTAAGGGCTCATGGGAAGCTGGAGAAACGCTCTCTCTGCTTTGTCCCTGACTGCATCTGACCCAAGAGATGGCTAGCGTCAGCCTCCAGCCAAACAGGGCCACAAAACGCCCTCCCACGCCTGCCCCACCCGTGGCTAACGGCTCAGTGGCACACTAGGGAAGGCTCCCCGCTTCTCAGCAGAAGGATTAACTGCCCTCCACGCCCCCACTTCCCTGGGCTGCTGGCCGTTGGGGTACCCCCCGTCCCTAGGTATAGCGACCTACGTACAGACATTTAAAAGGAGGTAAAGCCTGGCCTGGTCCGGAGACCACTGCACACCTAGGGGACCCTGGCATCCCAGGAGCTTAAAAAGGAGACCACTCTTCCAGTGCGATCTAAGCACCCCAGGAGAACCGCGGTGGCAGCAAAAGGTGATGTTTCTTAGACAGAGGCCAGTGCACGTTGTGGGGGTACGGGGGGGGGGGCAGCTCCCCCCGTAACTGATCCACCGGACAGCTGTTCTACCGGAGGTGAGTGCCTGGCCAGCCGCACTGGTCCCCGCTCCGTGGGAAGCTGCTCGGTACTTGCTAAGCCAACCTCATGGCTGGGCGAGGTCGACCTCCCTAGGGATGTGTGGGGTGAGGGGCAGTTTGCTGCGGCGGGTGCATCATTTGTCCTCTTGGGTGGTGCTAGAAGCAATGGTGGGCTGCAGGCGTGGCTCAGCTGGGTGTCTGTTTCAGTGCTTCCCTCCAGCCTGGGAGAATCGGGGCCTTCCTGGAGGCCTGGGGGGGGTCTACCCGGCGCTGCGGACAGAGAGAGGAACCTTGGAGACTACTAGCTAGGGAAGGGGGCGGAGGGGGGGAGATATTTGATGTCGCACACAATGGCACACGAAGGAGTTGGCAATGTTTGTTTGGCGCGGTCCGTTCCCGGTCATTAGAACAGGTTTGTCTTGAGGGCGTTGGGCTTCCTGTGGAAGGAGGAGAGGACGCCGGAGAAAGGTCCTGGCATGGCCTCGGCCGGCTGCCACGCCTTCAGGAGCTCCGCCGTGTTGGTGGCACCGTTGCTGGTGCTGACCCCTGGCCAGATGGGAGCCTTTAAGGACTGGGCGGCGTGGCTGGGTCCGAGGCCCTGCCCCGTGCCGGGGCTGGGGCTCAGGCTGCTCCCGGGGCTGTTGAGGCTGCCCGTGGTGGGCAGCGAAGCGGTGCTGTCCGGGGTGGGGCTGCAGTTGGACTCCTTGGACTCGTCATCTTCCGAAGAGGAGCGCGGGTCAGATTTCTTGTTGGCCGAGGAGCCGCCATTCACCCCCTTGGCGTTTGCCGCCCGTTCTTGCTTGCGGAACTTGGCACGTCGGTTCTGGAACCAAACCTGGATGGGGTGAGGGGTGGGATGGTGACCAGAAGTGGGAGGGTGGGGAGAGAAAAACCAAGTCAAGCAAGGAAAGAGGGATCCACCCACAACCTAGTCGGCTGTCTCTTGAACGATGGAATCACAGTAAGGCTTAATAATGATTTCACTTGCACCTCTATGGCACCTTCCATCTGAGGATCTCCATCCAACCGCCTATACAAATCCCCGCTTCTTGATCAGATTTCCCAAAGACAGCAGGGCCCGGATCCTCAAAGGTATTTAAGCACCTAACTCCCATTAACATCACTTGGAGTTAGGTGCCCAAATACTGCAGTATATTGAAAACTGTATTAAAATTGTAAGCTGGTATTTTAAATGCTCAGGAAGTTTTCCTGATCCTGCTTGCAGGCTAGGGGGCTCTGCAGGGAAGTGTTCAAGCAGGCCTAGCTAGCAGCAATCCATCCAGAATAAGGTGGGGTGAGTTGCACCTCTGCCTCAGTGAGCAGCCTGCTTTCTCTCTCTCTCTTTCTCTTTGGTTCTTGTGTGTTATCCTTGTGAATTCTAATCCATAAAGCAGTGTTACGTTGCAACCTTCCAGCCAAGGATTTAGGTTTTTCTCTAACTGCTCTGTGTGCGTGCCGTGAACACAACAAATGCCTTTCAGGATCTGGGGGCTAGGTTAACGGAGGTGCTCAGTGCATCTCAGGAAGGGACCGGCCACTTTTGGTCTCGAAAGCACCATGTGACACAATAGGGATAGATGGTCATTGATGGTGCTGATGGGCATTTCATTCAATGCTGTCTTCTCTGGGGTGGGCTATGCATTGCGGGTTGAGTTTAAAGGAGGGGTTTAAGTGGAGATTGGGTGGTTGTTGGCTACACCAGGTGATTGTAGTCACTGTAAAATTCTAGTCCTTTTTCTTTAGTGTTGGAAATTTACCAGCCGTTCATTTCATGGACAGGCTGTTGTTTCTTTTATTATTATTATTGGCAGTGTTGCCAACTCTCATGATGTTCACAGAATCACAGAAATGTCAGACAGGAAGGGACCTGGCGAGGTCATCAAGTCCAGCCCCCTGCGCCAAGTAAATCTAGACCACTGGTTCTCAACCTGCAGCCCAGTCAGCCCACAGCTGCGGCCATGTGACATCCTCAGGGCCATATAGGTAGTATATATATTGTGGGCCCACGTAACTCAGAGCGAGCTGCATATGTGGCCCACAATGGCACGTAGATTGAGAACCACTGGTCTAGACTATCCCTGACAGGGGTTTGCCCAACCTGGTCTTACAAACCTCCAATGACGGGGATTCCGCAACCTCCCTTGGAAGCCTGCTCCAGAGATAGGACAACCTGTCTGGCTCTAACGGTTGTTATTAGCTAACCTAAATCTCCCTGGCTGCAGGTTAAGCTGGTTGCGTCTGATTGTACAGTCAGTGGGCATAAAGAACAATTGACCATCGTCTTCTTCATAACAGCCGGTAACGTATTTTCTCCTGGGAGGGGAAATGACTTGTCCCAGTCTCACAATTGCTGTTGTTTTTTCTTAAAGCTCCAGTTCCTGGAGTCAAGAGATTGTGAATCTCAACTTTCTTTGTAATAAGTAAATAAATAAAGGCTTGGAAAGCTCCAAGGCAAATAAGATCCCAATTTAAAAAAAAAAAATCTAATGATTTGGGGGCCTGAGGTCTGATTTGTGAACATTTGTATTGCAATAGTGCCAGGAGACACCCCCCGCCCCCCAGCATGAGCCAGGTGCTGGGTGCACCGATAACAAACGGACGGTCTCTGGCCCGAAAAGCGTATGCTCTGTGCACTCTTGTGGCACAGGGGGCTGGTGAGTTTTCGCTGTGCCCGCCCACGCACTGACGGATTGTACTGGAATGTAGTTATTGGCCCTTTCAGCATGAGCACCGGATTCTCCATGGAATTTCCTGGATTTTTGCCGGCGTTGCTGAGAGCAGAACTGGGCTCCGAGAAATGATTGTTACGGTTACATCAACGAAAAGGCCTTTCCTTCCCCTGCCTTTATTCTTATGTATTAGTACGTTCCAGTAGCACCTGGAGGGCTCAGCCGAGGTCAGGCTCCCTTGTGTACAGCCCCACGCCGAGTCCGTGTTCTGAAGCACCTAGTTCCACTCACTCTCACCCTGTGTAAATCTGGAGTAACCCTGAGTGTGAGGGGAGAATCAAGCCCTTTGTCTCCTGTCTCTGTCCCTGCCTGTCTCTCTTCCCAAGGCCCATTTTGATGCCCACCACTGAAAAACAAAATCTCAATTTACTAGCATCTGCTCCTACTTCCTATATTTCGCCGTGGCTTTTTTCCGTGGCTGGGCTTAGCTGCCTCTGTGTGGCTGTGGCTCCCTCTCGTGGTCGACCCAGGGGCAGATAAGAGATCGACCCAGGGGCTGCTACACACAACCAGCGGCCCCTCCAGATCAAGTGCAAAGGCTGGTGCTAAAGGCCCTGGGTCTGAGCGCTGCAGCCCACCTGGCCGTAGTTTGTGACACAGGTATGTTTGCACAGAGACAGAAGCTTTGCTTCCTCAGCCGTTTGTCTGCTCCTGCTGCTTACACTGCAGCCGCCGGGCTCGGTAATGGTGCAGCCATCTCACAGCAGAGTTACGAGCTCGCACGCAGCCTGCGATGGCTTTGGGTAGGGACTAGAGAGGGCTGTGGCTGAGCCAGCCCCCAGCTCTGGAGCCAGACTGGTTTGGGCCGAGTGAGAAGAGCCTGTTTTCTAAGAGGAGCTGGTGCTTGGTGCAGAGGTTCCCCGCCACACGAGGAAGCAGTGAGCAGCCCAGTCAGAGCTCACGGGGCCCACAGCCGGCATGGCCTTTTCTCGGCAGCTAACCCCCGGGGAAATGGGCTGGGTGGGGCTGAATGGCGCTAAGCCGGCATTGCTCCTCCAGGCGGATCAGCCGCATGGCATCTGCGGGTCTGCTGGCCCTAGGATGGGAGACGAGGGCAGGCAGTGATCAGCCAGGCCAGGCCAGGCCTGCTGCTGAGACCCACTGTGATGCCATTGTGCCAGGACAGCCATCGATGCTGGGTGTTTTATGAGAGGGAATTTGCAAGGGGGAGGGTTTAACCCCCTCACATACACACACACACCCGCCCTTCTGGTCCTAATTGGCATCACTCAGCGGAGAGAGCTAGGACAAGGACTGGATGGGCACAGGGACCTGCTGGGACTGTGTAACCAGCTCCTGACGCCTAATTAAAGGTAACGCTAAATGAGGATCCTTAGGGAATAAGCATGAGAGTCAGGAGTCATGGGGTCTTTTCCCAGCTGACCCTGGCTATGTCCCTTGCCCGGCTACTGCCTCAGTTTCCCCATCTGTCCAACATGGATAATGGGCCTTGTCACCTGGGTAAAGGGCTTTGAGTTCAGTGGACGAGGAGTGCTAACCCTAGTCTGGGTGTCTTCTGGCTAGTACTTCGAGGGCATGTAGTGGGGGTGGCCCCTTCGGCACAAAGCCAGGGGCTGCTGCCCAGACACCAGGCCCCTGCACTGTTGGGCCAGCTCCTTTCCCCAGTGCTTCGTTCCCAGAAAACATAAAAGGCAGCTCCTTTGCCCCAGGAGCTACCACTTCCAGAGACGAGCTCCAGATTATCCTGCCTGCCTGTCAGAAGCACCAAGCGAGACAGACCCAGTCCCCACGGTCCCTGCCTTCCAGCCGGTGACAAGCAGTTCTTTCAAGCCCTGCTCACCTATGAGGGAGGAGGCCACCTGCTGAACGGGTCTGAACAGGGCAGGGACCTGCTGTTGTATCAAAACGCAGAGCCCTCGTCTGCGCCAGGCTCTGCCGAATGTCTGCTGCCCTGGGATGGCTCAGTACGGGATAATTCGTACGTGGGCTGAGGTCACATTGGATTGATACCCCGAGTGTTCACGGGGCAGGAGCTGAGCCGTGACTTTGGGCCTGATTCAGGAAAGGCTCCGCCTTCAGAAATTCATGGCGTCTAAGGCCGGATGGGACCCCTGTGATCCTGTTGTCTGCTCCCGCATAGATCCCAGACCAGAGAACCAACCCAGGGATTCTGGCACCAGGCCCACAACTTCTGATGGAGTCAGAGCGTCGCTTTTAGACAAACAGCCAGTCTTGATTTAAAGACGTCAGGGGATGGCGAATCCATCACATCACTAGGCAAGTTGCTCTAACGGTTAATTACCCTCCCAGTGGAAAAACGGTGCACCTATTGCATGTTGCTCAGGAAAGCACTTGCTTAAGGTTAAACGTGCTCTCCTAAACAGGGATATGCTCCTGAACTGGGGCCTTGACCTGCAGGCTACTAACTAGGGATGATTCTCTTCTGGAATCTGGGACCGGGTCTTCACATGTGCTTATGCAGCGCCCGACCCAATGGGGCCCAGATCTGGCCAGCTATCTGGCAGAGCTAAACCCAGGCGTCCTGACCACCAGTCCCTGTGCTGCATAATGCTCCATCTAGTGACACATACAGCCTCAATCCGAGCAGCTGCTTAGTATTTATTCTCATATCCTTGTATTTGGCGTCATTATTTTGACGGGGTTACTGGCCTCCTGAATGGGGGCAAGCAATAGATGGAACAGAGTTTGATTTTAGCAAGGCTTTTGACACAGTCCCACGAGGCAGTCTGGTGAGCAAAGTAGGGAAATGTGGTTTAGATGGAATTATTCGGTGGGTGCACACATGGTTAAAAACCATATCCAAGGCGTAGTTATCAATGGTTTCCTGTCAAACTGGGAGGACGTATCTACTAGGGGGTCTGTCCTGGGTCAGGGGCTATTCAATATTTTCATTAATGACTTGGATAATGGAGTGGAGAGGATGCTTATGAGATCTGTGGATGACACCAAGCTGGGAGGGGTTGTAAGTGCTTTGGAGGACTGGGTTAGAATTCAAACTGACCTCAACACATTGATCTGCAAGCAACCAGATGAAATTCTATAAAGACAAGTGCAAAGTACTACACTTAGGAAGGAAAAATCAAATGCACGACTGCAAAATGGGAAATGACTCGCTAGACAGTACTAGTGCAGAAAAAGAGCGGAGGGTTTTTGGAGATCACAAACTGAATATGAGCCAACGATGTGATGCAGGTACAAAAAGGCGGATACCATTTTGGGGCGTGTTAACAGAAGTGTCGTACGTAAGACACATGTCCACTGAAGGTCAGACAAGAAATAATGGACTTTAATCTTCAACCAGGGAGATTTAGGTCAGATATTAGGAATAACTTTGTAACTCTTGAGAGGAGTGAAGCTCTGCAATAGGCTTCCACGGGAGGCTGTGGAATCCCCGTCACTGGAGGTTGGTAAGACCAGGCTGGACAAACTCCGTTAGGGCCGGTCTAGGTTTACTTGGCCCTGCCTCAGCGCAGGGGGATAGATTAGATGACTTCTCAGGATCCCTTCCAACCTGACACGTCTGTGGTTCTATGATTATAAACCCACCTTGGGAGGTAGGGAAATACTATCATTTTACAGGTGGGGAACTGGGGCACAGAGACCCCCCAGTTGAGGAAAGCAATGCGGCAGGTGCTTAACTTCAAGTAGATTTTAAGTCCCAACAAAGTGAATAGGACAGAGGTACCGGCTTAAAATTAAGAAGCTGCTTAAGAGCTTTGTTGAATAGGGGCCCGAAACAAGGGAAGGGTGAAACAATGGTTAGCACAAGCAACTGAGCGCTAGGCCTCCTCGATTCTATTCCTGGCATTGCCACTAACTCACTGTGTGAGCCGGACAAGTCACAGTCTTGCTCCTTGCCTCGGTTTCCCCATTTGCGCAATGGGGTGATGACACTGTCCTACCTCCCAGGGATGGTGTGAAGCTTGACTCCCTAATGTCTGTAAGGCACTTTGAGATCCTTGCATGGAAGGTGCTAGATAAAAGGGTTAGTGCATTTCAGGGAAGAGCTGTGTAATGAATATCAAGCCACATCGTGTCTAACTGGGCTGGGCTGGGCTTACCTGGACCCTGGCTTCAGTGAGGTCGATCTTCAGGGCCAGCTCCTCCCGGGTGTAGATGTCTGGATAGTGAGTCTCAGCAAAGACCCTCTCCAGCTCCTTCAGCTGGGAGCTGGTGAACGTGGTCCTGATCCTTCTCTGCTTTCTCTTCTCATTGATGCCGGAGGGGTCCGAGAAGAACTTGTAGGGAACTGAAGGGGAGAGAGGGGAAGACAGTGGTGGGGGGGGGGGGAGCTTTACTTAGCAGAAAAACATTAGCGGGTCTGAGAGCAGAGAGTGCAGTTAAAGGGGGAATATGTCTAGAGCTATCTCTAGGTTATAGCTATGGGACAGGAATAGCAAGTCACAAGGGTATTTACAAAGGACTGTATCCAACTCCCACTGGCTTGGGTTCCTAACTCACTTAGGCTATTAGGACACACCCAGCCTTGCTAATTGTAACCCTATCAATAGTGCATTAGCTAACAACTCTTACACTGTTGACTATTGTTTAGTTATTATGCATTTGACTATTAATCTAATTCATATTGTCTATGATGCTGTGCTTTCTATTTTAATAATATTGCAGTTAGGGGTTTCTGTTCAAGTGTTACTGTTGGACTAAGAAGTATCTTACTGTCGACTATTGTTTGATTATGGCGCGGATAAGTACTATTTGGGTTTGATCAGTGATTGCTTTGCCAACTATTGGTTTATAAATAGTAAATATGCGATTAATGGTTACCTCGCTACGATTTTTATGGTGGATCCATTTTTAATTTGTGAATTACTTTAAGACCTAAATATTCCGTTATTATTCTTGTTTGATTGCTCTCTAGGGGCGTATGGAACAGTTATTTGGTTTATTCTTCGTTCATTACTAGTCTATTGTATTTTTGCCTTTCCAAAGATTTCCCTGTCGCTACACCGTCTGATGCTGCATAACTATCCCAGAGGCTTTCTCTGTATGGGAAACATACTCCCGTGATAGTTTGGATCATGACTGCAGCATTTGCATAAGGGAAGACAAATGTCTTTGCTTTGTCGCCCTTGGGAAAGACTCAGAAGGAGCCGTCGGCGTTCAATTCGCCTGCAAATACTCCGAAAGCCCCGCACCAGACTGAGACAGGGGCGAATGGTTTAAATGTCAAAATAGTCTGGTTGAGTGTCCGCCTCGCGAAAGCGACACCAGTGACAGCTGCGACCTGTGTCCACCTTGTGGGAACCCGGGGAGCGTGCCCCGGGACCGGCCCTGCCAAGTCACTGCTAGTCACGGGGCAAAAGAGGGAACACAGAGAAATACAATGAAATAGGGGGGGAAAGGTGGGAAACTAATTACAATCACCAGCAACTTGGCCCAGAGAGAGAAAAAATGTTTAATACAAGTTCGCTTACTAGGCAAATAGCTTGTTAAATAAAGAGATGATTAGGTAGATAGATAGATAGATAGATATAGATGAGGTGTATGGGGATAGATAGATAGATAGATAGATGAGGTGTTTGGGGATAGATAGATAGATAGATAGATAGATGAGGTGTATGGGGATAGATAGATAGATAGATAGATGAGGTGTATGGGGATAGATAGATAGATAGATAGATGAGGTGTTTGGAGATAGATAGATAGATAGATAGATAGATGAGGTGTTTGGAGATAGATAGATAGATAGATAGATAGATATAGATGAGGTGTATGGGGATAGATAGATAGATAGATAGATGAGGTGTATGGGGATGAATAGATTCGATTCGATTCGATTGTATGGGGAGAGAGATTTATCTATATTTATAACGATAAATATCTTTGTTTCTACTGATAAAATATATACGTAGCTATATCTAAATATAGGTCACTGTATAGCTGGATATTGACATGTTACTCTCGCTATCGATGTAGATACGTGTCTCCCTAATCTCTAAGTCTGCACAGCCAGCTCGCTTCGAGCCCCGGGCGGATTCTGTGACCATGTGTATTAGGAATTGTACCTAAAACGAGGGTCGGACCTATTTCTACAGGAGGGCGCCGAGGGGTGGGTTTGTCTCTCGGACGGACGTAGCATGAGAAAATCGGGTGGCGAGAGACCCTGCCGCTGTCAGGAGATTTCAATACTTTTGTGAATTACTAACACGGTCCGATCAGTGACAAACTGTCAGGAACCTGAGAGAAAGAGTTGTAAGGCGTGGACTGGAACAGCGTTGGCTTTGCAGTGAGCGCCGGTTTGTTACAGCTGGTCTCAGGCGGGTGCGATCCCTTCCCCAAACCAAACCCAACCCCTCAAGTCTCAAAATTAATAATTTCATAAAAAAAATTTCTAGAAGCCATTTCTGCAAATATTAAATTAGATTTCTTGATCTAATCCTCCAGTTGCTGTAACCTGATCACCCATTAATTTGTTTGGCTGTGAACACAGGGATACGGCTCCTTAACTCGATTAGTCGCCAAATCTTATATCTTTATAACTGCATTTTGCAAAATTGGTTTATACCTTTTTGTTTAAAAAAAAAAAACACAAACAAAAAACCGGGGGTGGGGTGGGGGGGGGGGAAGAGCCAACCCGATATAAAGAGATCTCGCGGCAGATTGCTGCGCAAAAAGCCCTCAGACCCTCGCCACACTTCTATCGGCTCAAATTTGCCTCGCATCTCAAGATCCTCCGGGTCCCCTGTAGACCCTTCTCTGGCTTGCCAGCACCTGGACATCTCGAGAACTTCCACTGCACCGTGTCCAGCTCCAGTCACACCCTGTCCCTCTCTGGCTTCAGTGTCACCGGGCTCGGGTCTTTACCTGTGGAGTAAGGCGAAGGCTGGTGGTCCCTCAGGGCCCCCAGGGTGCAGTTGGCCGTGCTGAGCGGCGGGCACCCAGGGTTGGTCCCAAAGCTGGTCCGGATGGGGCTGTACTGGAAAGCGTTCGGCTGGCTGCAGGAGCTGAAGTCGGCGTAGGCGGAGGCTTCCATCGCGGCCATGCAGGAGTCGTAGGAGTTGAGGTAGGAGTAATCCATTTTGTACATAGAGGAGGGCACAGGTGGATGGCCGGGGAGCTCGGAGGAGGGAGAGAAGCGAGGGAGGGGTTGGTCTCTGGAGTCCGAGCCGGGGCTCCAGCCTCAGAGCCCCGGGCTCCGGCTGCCACTCGAGCCGCTGCACCCCTCTTCCCAGCGCTTGGTCCTCCTGGCTCGGAAAGTTTTCCCTCGGCCTTTCCTGGATGCCTTGAGACGGTGCCTCTCCGCGCACCCCCGGCTGCCTGCCCCCCTTGGCTCGGAGCTCGCTCCTGCCGGCTCGCCGCCCTGTGATATACTTGGCTGGGCCGGGGAGACAATGGGCAAGGCGTCGGTTGCTTTTGCATGACAATATCTCCGGAGTCTATCGGGGGCAGTAGGAACGGGGGGAAGCGCCTCCCACCCCGGTGCATCATTGATTCAGCCCTTAACCCTTTGTGGGTGGCGGGGGGGGGCGGGAGAGGGGGAGGTGTCCTGCTGCTGGAGCCCAGAAACCCCAGCTTGAGTTGGGACGTCTCCGGCCCAAGCAGCAGATCGGACTTTTACAAAAACCCCTCCCCACCCCGCAGCCCCCACCCCACTGCGCCCTGGCTGCGGGGATGGACCCAGCGAAAGGACCTGGCTAAGCGAGCCGGGCCAGCGGTGTGGGGCTCGGGCCGCATGAGCCCGGGTTTTTAGAGCCACAGAGCCGCTCGGACTGGGGTTTCCATGGCTCGCCCAGGGCACAGGTCTTGGGGGACAGGCGGAAGGATCGGGGAGAGCCCCGACTTGCCCAGATCCCTCTGAGAGCTGAGCCAAGGGCTCACACGGAGGCTTTCAAATGCCACAGAGGGGTCACCCCCCCACCCGTCGGGTTTAACACAATCTACAGCCCGTTATTTCCTGCCCAAGCCCCGGAGATAGCACCCGCGGGACTCCCCTTGCGGGTACCAAAGGCCAGTCCCGGGGGTCTCTCTCCCCTCTTGGACCCAACCGCTGCCCCGAACCCGGGTCCAACCCATGAAAACCCAGGAGAGACATGGCGGGGTTGGAGAGTGTGAGGGAGAGAGAGAGTGAGGCCCCCGCGGATCGCCCCCCTCCAGCCGCACCCAGGCCTGGGACAAGCCTGTTATCCCCCCACCCACCCCACGCAGAGAGCTCAAGGCCCGATCCTCCCAGGGCAATGGGAGATTTCGGACGGGAGGACCTCGGGCATTCAGGATCGGGGCCTTCCGCTGGAAGCCCTCCTCCCCCGGCCAGCTCGAAGTTAACCCCACTCTCCGCTGCTCCAGCCGGGTGGGGAGCCCCGGAGCCCCCTCCCGCCCCTCTGCTGGGCGAAGCCACCCGCGGGGCCCCTCGCACCCCAGGCAGTATTAGAAGCAAAATGCACCCGTCCCAGGTGCGATCCCTGGGGCTGGGGGCTCCTGCCGGGCGCGGCGGGGAAAGATGCTGGCTAGCGCTTCAGTCCTTTCCTTTCCTTTCTTCTTGTCTTTCCTTTCCTTCCTTCCTTCTTTCCTTTCCTTCCTTCCTTCCTTCTTTCTTTTCTTTTCTTTTCTTTTCTTTTTTCTTTTTCTTTTCTAGCGCTTCCTTCCTTCCTTTCTTTTCTTTTCTTTTCTTTTCTTCCCTTCCTTCCTTCCTTTATAGCACTTTTCTTTCTTTCTTTCTTTCTTTCTTTCTTTCTTTCTTTCTTTCTTTCTTTCTTTCTCAGGCGTCTCTTCCCACCTGGCCCCTCGGCTCCCTCCCCCCAATCCGAGATGTCTAGAAAAGGAGAGCCCCCACCCCTCACCCCATGTTTGGTTTATTTCCCTTCTCTGGCTTCCCAGCGCTTGGTTTCGTTTGTGCTGTTCCCGATATTCAGACTCTTTCCCCCCAATCCCGCCCCCTCAAGACTCCTGATTATTGCGGGGGGGGGAAGCGGGGGCCCTTATGCTTGTGTTTTATTCCCTGGATCGAACCGAGCGGGTCTGACTCGGGAGACACCGGAGCTGTTCCCGCCGGGCGGAGATCAGGGGCTAAACGGGGCAGGGAAATTGCGATGAAAACAAAATCTGGCCAGCCCAGTAGCCGAGGGAGCGGGTTTGGGGGCGGACCCGTCCTAGACACGTTCCCCCAACGAACCCCTGCCCCGGGGGCGGCAAATCTACCAGCCGGCCTGGCAGGGAGCGTCCCCCCTCCCCACCCGCGCTGGGAGAGACCCTCGCGCTTTCCTTTGGGGGAGTGAAAGCGAGAAGCGGGGCTGTCGGGGGAGCCCCGAGGGGCTGTTGTACAAACTCGGGCGGGCTGGGCAGGGGGGGACCCGTCCTGGCCGGGGGTTAGAGTTTGGGCACTGGACCAGCGGAGTACGGGGGGGGAGCGGACTCAGGGGGGTTCGGATCTCGCTGCAGACACACGGGCCTGGAGCGGGGGCGCAATTCGGATCCCGGCGGCAGGAAAGGGCCTTTGGGGCTTGGGTGGGGGCCCTGGGAACTGGACTAGAGGCTGTTTACATGGAGCATTGGGGGAGGGGGATAGATCCGTGTGGGAGGGGTCTGGCTGGCTGATATCGAGGTGGGGGGGTATCTTTGGTTATTCCGGGGGTAGCGCGGGGGTGGCTATTTTGCCCCTGCGGCCATGAGCCGGTTCCAGTGGCCATGAATCCCTTTCAGAGACAAATCTCTCCCGTCACTCAGTCTTCCCGCTAAGCAGCCCTGCCCTGCCCTGCCAAACAGCCCTGCCCCAGTGCGAGCAGCCCCCTCTTCCCCATCAGTGGGGCTGTTTGGTTACCGTGAGCGCCTTCCCGGTCTCCATTTACACCCCCCTATCGAAGGGAGAGGGGACCACGTGCGGGTGGGGGGAGGGAGGGAGGTCCACCTCCCGGGGGGGGGGTCGGGGGCGACTCCAGGCCTGGCCCCGGACGGGGTGGGGGGTGAAGGCCCGGGGAGCTGAAGGAAGGGCCCCCACCCCACCCCGAGGGCGGAGGCGGCGCCTTGCCCTCTTGTCAGTTTCAGCAGCCCCCGTCTCCCCGCGGGTCCCATGTCACGCGTGGCGGTGGCGCCGGGCGGGGCGAGGGGCGACCGGGGGCCTGGCGCCGCAGAAGGCCGAGAACCCCCCGCCCCGCAGCCCCGCGCCCAGGCTGCGGTGCCCCGGGCGCCCTGCGGGAGGCGGGGTCGGTCTGGCTCCAGCGCCAGGGAACGAGCCGAGCTGGAGCGAGAGGAGACGGGGCCAGGAGTCGGCACCTGACCCGGGACCAAGGCGGAGCCGGCTGGCGGCTCTGCTGCAGGAGAGGACTTGACAGATACCGCAAAGCCACCCCCTGCACCCAGCCCGGCCACTGGGCACCCACTGCACCCAGCCTGGCCACCCTCAACCCTGCACCCAGCCCGGCCACCGGGCACCCACTGCACCCAGCCCGGCCACCCTCAACCCTGCACCCAGCCCGGCCACCGGGCACCCACTGCACCCAGCCCGGCCACTGGGCACCAACTGCACCCAGCCCGGCCACCGGGCACCCACTGCACCCAGCCCGGCCACTGGGCACCAACTGCACCCAGCCCGGCCACCGGGCACCCACTGCACCCAGCCTGGCCACCCTCAACCCTGCACCCAGCCCGGCCACTGGGCACCAACTGCACCCAGCCTGGCCACCCCGCACCCCCTGCACCCAGCCTGGCCACCCCACGCCCCCTGCACCCAGCCAGGCCACCCCGCGCCCCCTGCACCCAGCCCGGCCACCAGGCAACCACTGCACCCAGCCTGGCCACCCTCAACCCTGCACCCAGCCCGGCCACCGGGCACCCACTGCACCCAGCCTGGCCACCCTCAACCCTGCACCCAGCCCGGCCACTGGGCACCCACTGCACCCAGCCTGGCCACCCTCACCCCCTGCACCCAGCCCGGCCACTGGGCACCCACTGCACCCAGCCCGGCCACCGGGCAACCACTGCACCCAGCCTGGCCACCCCACGCCCCCTGCACCCAGCCCGGCCACCGGGCACCCACTGCACCCAGCCCGGCCACCCGCGCCCCCTGCACCCAGCCCGGCCACCGGGCACCCACTGCACCCAGCCCGGCCACCCCACGCCCCCTGCACCCAGCCCAGCCACCGGGCACCCACTGCACCCAGCCTGGCCACCCGCACCCCCTGCACCCAGCCTGGCCACCCCACACCCCCTGCACCCAGCCCGGCCACCCCACGCCCCCTGCACCCAGCCCGGCCACCGGGCACCCACTGCACCCAGCCCGGCCACCCCGCGCCCCCTGCACCCAGCCCGGCCACCCCGCGCCCCCTGCACCCAGCCCGGCCACCGGGCACCCACTGCACCCAGCCCGGCCACCCCACGCCCCCTGCACCCAGCCCGGCCACCGGGCACCCACTGCACCCAGCCTGGCCACCCCACGCCCCCTGCACCCAGCCCGGCCACCGGGCACCCACTGCACCCAGCCTGGCCACCCCGCGCCCCCTGCACCCAGCCCGGCCACCCCACGCCCCCTGCACCCAGCCCGGCCACCGGGCACCCACTGCACCCAGCCTGGCCACCGCACACCCCCTGCACCCAGCCCGGCCACCGGGCACCCACTGCACCCAGCCTGGCCACCCCACGCCCCCTGCACCCAGCCCGGCCACCCCGCGCCCCCTGCACCCAGCCCGGCCACCGGGCACCCAGCCCGGCCACCCCGCGCCCCCTGCACCCAGCCCGGCCACCGGGCACCCACTGCACCCAGCCTGGCCACCCCACGCCCCCTGCACCCAGCCCAGCCACCGGGCACCCACTGCACCCAGCCTGGCCACCCCACGCCCCCTGCACCCAGCCTGGCCACCTGCGCCCCCTGCACCCAGCCCGGCCACCGGGCACCCACTGCACCCAGCCTGGCCACCCCACGCCCCCTGCACCCAGCCCGGCCACCGGGCACCCACTGCACCCAGCCTGGCCACCCGCACCCCCTGCACCCAGCCCGGCCACCCCACGCCCCCTGCACCCAGCCCGGCCACCGGGCACCCACTGCACCCAGCCCGGCCACCCCACGCCCCCTGCACCCAGCCCGGCCACCCCACGCCCCCTGCACCCAGCCCGGCCACCGGGCACCCACTGCACCCAGCCCGGCCACCCCACGCCCCCTGCACCCAGCCCGGCCACCCCACGCCCCCTGCACCCAGCCCGGCCACCGGGCACCCACTGCACCCAGCCCGGCCACCCGCGCCCCCTGCACCCAGCCCGGCCACCGGGCACCCACTGCACCCAGCCCGGCCACCCCACGCCCCCTGCACCCAGCCCGGCCACCGGGCACCCACTGCACCCAGCCCGGCCACCCCACGCCCCCTGCACCCAGCCCGGCCACCGGGCACCCACTGCACCCAGCCCGGCCACCCCACGCCCCCTGCACCCAGCCCGGCCACCCCACGCCCCCTGCACCCAGCCCGGCCACCGGGCACCCACTGCACCCAGCCCGGCCACCCGCGCCCCCTGCACCCAGCCCGGCCACCGGGCACCCACTGCACCCAGCCCGGCCACCCCACGCCCCCTGCACCCAGCCCGGCCACCGGGCACCCACTGCACCCAGCCCGGCCACCCCACGCCCCCTGCACCCAGCCCGGCCACCGGGCACCCACTGCACCCAGCCCGGCCACCCCACGCCCCCTGCACCCAGCCCGGCCACCGCACACCCACTGCACCCAGCCTGGCCACCCCACGCCCCCTGCACCCAGCCCGGCCACTGGGCACCCACTGCACCCAGCCTGGCCACCCGCGCCCCCTGCACCCAGCCCGGCCACTGGGCACCCACTGCACCCAGCCTGGCCACCCCACGCCCCCTGTACCCAGCCCGGCCACTGGGCACCCACTGCACCCAGCCTGGCCACCCGCACCCCCTGCACCCAGCCCGGCCACCCCATGCACCCGGCACCCAGCCGGTCATTGGGCACCCACTGCAACCAACCTGGCCACCCTGCACCCCCTGCACCCAACCTGGCCATTAGGCACCCACTGTAACCACCCTGGCCACCCCATGCGCCCTGCAACCAATCTGGCCACCCCGCACCCCCTGCACCCAGCATTGCCACTCTGCACCCGCTGCACCCTGCCTGGCCACCCCACACCCACTGCAACCAATCTGGCCACACCATGCCCCCTGCACCCAGCCCGGCCATTGGGCACCCACTGCACCCAGCCTGGCCACCCTATGCCCACTGCAACCAACTTGGCCACCCTGTGCCCATTGCACCCAGCCTGGGAACCCCATGCCCATTGCACCCAGCATGGCCACCCCATGCCCATTGAACCAGAATGACCACCCTGTGCCCACTGCAACCAATCTGGCCGCCCTGCGCCCTCTGCACCCAGAGATGCCACCCCATGCCCATCACACCCAGCATGACCACCCTCTGCCCACTGTACCCAGCCTGACCGCCCCACGCCCATTGCACCCAGCATGCCCCCCCTACCCCTGTGCCCATCTGGCAGACCCAGTGTGGCCACCACCCCCTTCAAACGACTCATTGTGCCCACCGCGCCCAGCCCACAATGCCATCAGACCAAACCACCAGATGTGCACATCTCTGACCCAGGATTATGGACACTCCATCACCATAACAATCACACACCCCCCCTCACTCGGTCAGCTGCTGCATCACTGACTTCAGCTCTCTGGGGGCCAGCTCAGCTGCAGAGAGGAGGTAGCAAACATGAGTTTAGTGTCCTGTCAAGAGCGCTTTGGGCAGATCCGGAGCTTCCATGTTCCCTGTCTTGTGAACCAGGGGCCAGTCAATGACGTTAAAGGGTGGCAAATTCAAAGTCATAAAAGGAAATGCTTTTTCATGCATAGCACAGTTAGACTGTGGAACTCATGGCCACATGAGGTTGTTGAGGCCAAGAACTCAGCAAGATCCAAAAACGTGCTGGACATTTCTATGGGTAACACGAACATCCAGAGTTATAAGAAGAGACAACAGAAACTGTGAAAGGGAGATTAAACCTCAGACTTCAGGATTTAAGCCAATCTTTCACTGTTAAGGTATGTCTACACTGAGGTCCCAAGTCAGCCACCACGGGCCAGT
Organism: Lepidochelys olivacea; assembly: GCF_965140295.1. Taxonomy (NCBI): domain Eukaryota; kingdom Metazoa; phylum Chordata; order Testudines; family Cheloniidae; genus Lepidochelys; species Lepidochelys olivacea. The sequence goes on from NC_140411.1 coordinate 9,963,386, forward strand.
CGTGGGGGTTTCATTGCAGTGTAGACGTGCCCTTAGAGGCGAGGATGAAACCAGATTATGCCCCAGCTGCTACTGCCAGGTTCTCCTTCCTTCCTCAGAGCTGGCTGATGCTGACTGCTGTCAGACACAGGGCCCCGGGCTAGCTGGAGCTCCTGGCTGAGCCAGCCTGGCAGGGCCCACGTCCCCTCAAATTGTTAGAAATAAAGAAAATGACGAGGACCTGACGCACCCACTCTCCCCCTTTGACAAAGCCGGCCTGGGTTCTCTTTTGGGAACGTAGGCAGTACAGATCGGATCAGAGGCGGCGTCAAGCTAATCCAGTATCTGCTCCCCATTGGCCAGTCCCAGCTGCTTCGGAGGTTGGGACAAGAAGCCGTGCACTAAACAGCTATGGGCTGACCATGGGGGAAATTTCTCTGTCATCCCTGTCAGTCAGGCACAGGCCCACAGCCTGGAGCAGATTGCTGGGGGGGGGGGGGAGGTCAGGCTGTGCAGGGTGGGCTTGAAACTCCAGTGTCTGGAAAGAAACAAACAACGTGCAACTGACAGAATGGTAAATTCTGGGGGCTTCCTCTGATTAATCAACACAGAGCAGGAAAATCCAGGGGGGAAGATCTGTGGCTGTGTGGGCTGGATGTATGTGCATGTGAGAGAGAACACGCAGGGCGCACATGGGCTGCGTGTAGTCAGTGCACGTAGTCATGGCTCCAGCTGGGGGTGCGGGCTCTGGGGTACGGCTGTCTGGGCACATGCAGTGTGGATGGATGAGCTCGTGCACGTTCACCAGACCTTTTCGCTTCCTTTGCAATCAGTGCCCTGCAGTCTGGGGACGAGGCTGTTTACCAGCCTCGTCTTCTGCTTCCTCTTTAATACTGGGACACACCTGGGGGCCACTTCCATCCACGAAGGCACTTTTGGGTGGGAGCTTTTGGGTGGGAGGGAAGGGCAGATTGGAGAGTTTAAGTGAATAAACCACAAACTCGGCTCCTCCCCAACGTCTTAATTGTCTCCTAGAAGCAAATGAACAAAGTGTTCCCTGGTCCAGGCACAAAACTCCAGGCAGGGAGCAGATTGTTTCATTCAGCCTCCTTTTCCAATCACTCATCCCCCTCCCATCCCCCCATCCATCCATCCATCAATCCATCCATCCATCCATCTTGCAGCGGCCCCATGTCTATTCACGGCCTCTCTTGCATCCATGGCAAATCTGTCTTGGTTCATGTCAGCAAAGACATCTGCATCTCAGTCTCCCTCTTGGCCGTGTCTCCCCTCCCTTCAGTGTCCCTGCCCCCTTGCTCCAGCTTGCCTCAGCTTTGCTGATCAACGGCAGAACAGCACAAGGAGTTGATCAGAACCATTATTATGTTCCCTGAGGCTTGGCAGGAACATAGGAACTGCCAGACTGGCTCAGCCCGCCGGCCCATCTAGGCAGTGCCCCGGCTCTGACGGTGGCCAGCAACGCAAGGCATTGGAGGATGGCAGACAAAACCCTGCAGCGGGAAGTTCGATAATCATCCACCAGAGAAAGTTCTGGCCTGACCCCCATTAAGTTAGAGGTTGGCTCATGCCCTGGAGCATGAGGGTTAAAGAGATTTGGAGCGATGTCCCCTTCTCTCTTATACTCTCTTGGCCTATACGGGAAACACCCACTTGCTAACTGTGCGGTGGCTTCAGAGGCTGCCGTACGGAGGTGGGATTGCTGTCACTGTCTCTGGGATGTGTCAGGCCTTCTGGTGCCGTTACTGTTGTGTCCCACTGTATTACGGTGGCCCCTAGCTGAGCTCAGGGTCCTCTCCTGCGAGGCACGGTATGTACATAGCAAAGGCCAGACCCTGCCCAAAGACCGGACACACTCAGTGCAAAAGAAGGGAGGGTTAGCCCCAGTGTAGCCATGGGGAATTGAGGCAAAAGGCATTGATGGAAGAGCTGGGAACGGACCCAGCCCCTCGCCAGGGCAGCCCAGCACTATAATGCCAAGACCAGCCTTCGACTAAGTAACACACGAAAAGGAGAACGAAGCACTTTCTGTCTGGCCTGACCTGTCAGAACCTGGGTCTCCAGCTGTCAGACTCTGAGCTCTTTGCAGGGGTGGCTGTCGGGGTGACTGGCACAAAACCGAACACCCTTGCCCCGCCCCCTGACCCGCCCCTCCTCTGAGGCCCTGGCCATGCCCCGCCCCTTCTTTGAGGCCATGCCCCTGCTTGCTCCACCCCCCATCCCTCTGTCACTTGCTCTCCCCACCCTCACTCACTTGTGCATTTTCACTGGGCTGGCATTCACACCGGTGCGGGAGGGGGTGAGGGCTCTGGGCTGGGGGGTACGGGCTCTGGGGTGGGGCCAGAAATGAATGGTTCAGGGTGTGGGAGGGGGCTCCGGGCTGGGACTAAGGGGTTTGGAGGGTGGGAGGGGGATCAGGGCTGAAGTACGGAGGGATGGGGAGAGGTCTCTGGGCTGGGGGTGCGGGCTCTGGGGTAGGGCTGGGGTTGAGGGGTTTAGGAGGGTGCTCCAAGCTGGGATCAAGGGGTTTGGAGGGCAGGAGGAGGCTCTGGGCTGGGGCAGAGGGTTGAGGTGCGGGGGAGGGGGAGGGGGAGGGCTCTGGCTGGACATGTGGGCTCGGGGGGGGGGCTGGGGATGAGGGGTTTGGGGTGCAGGAGGGGGCTCCAGGGTGGGACTGAGGGGTTCGGAGGGCGGAAGGGGGATCAGCTGGGGCTGGGGGTTGGGGCACGCGGGGTGGGGGTGAGGGTGAGGGTTCCAGCTGGGGATGTGGGCTCTGGGGTGGGGCTGAGGATGAGAGGTTTGGAGGATGGGAGGGGGGTCAGGGCTGAGGCTGGGGCAGGGGGTTGGAGCCTGGGAAGGGGTCAGGGGTGCAGGATCTGGGCGGCACCTACCTCAAGCATCACCCAGAAGCAGCAGCATGTCGCCCCCCTCCAGCTCCTATGTGTAAGGGCAGCCAGGTGGCTCTGAGCGCTGCTCCATCCACAGGTGCCACCCCCGCAGCTCCCATTTAGCCAATGGGAGCTGCGGGGGTGGCACTTGGGGCGGGGGCAGCGTGCAGAGCCCCCAGAATGCCCCTATGCATAGGAGCCGGAGGGGGGACATGCCGCTGCTCCCGGGATCCGCGCTGCGCCACCAACTGGACAATCAATGGCCCGGTCAGCAGTGCCGACCGGAGCTGCCAGGATCCCATTTCACCGGGTTGAAAACCAGACACTGGTCACCCTAGGCGTCTGTCACTCAATGTATGTGACACAACGGGGGCCTGATCGCCGCTGGCTCCTGGCCTTTGCAGCCTTCCCAAGTTTTTCACACCGGGCTTTGGTGTAATACCAAAGCAGGATGCGAACCCTCTGTGCGACAGGCCACTTTCCTTACACAGGAGGGAATAATAATCCCATCCGCGGCAGGAAGGCCTAGGGCTGGGGGAATTCTCCAGCCTGTGCTCTGCTGGAACGTCAAGTGGCCCACCTAATGGCTCCTCTTGGCCCTACCAGCTATGCATCGGGACTGTGCAGACCCCCCTCCCGCCCCCGTCCCCCCCGTCCCCCACACTGGTCTCTCTCTGTCCCCTACAGACTGATCTGACTTTTGTCCCTACCTTTCTTTCGCCAGCTCCCCAGGAATGTTAAAAGTTGGCTCGTTAATACCCTGCTGGGCACCGATGAATGGTAAAGTCCAAGTTAAAGGCTTGGCCCCCTTTCAGAGACATCAGAGGAGGCATTAGGGAGGATTAGGGCCACTTTCAAGACAACCACTTTCACTAAAGAGGATTTAAAAGTCTAATTACAGGCCCGGGGAACGGCTTTGTCACTGCCTGGGCTGGGCGCTTTCAATAGTCCAATTGCTCCCTGGGATGCAGCCACGGGGGGGGGGGGGGGGAACTAGGGATCTGCCCCGGCTTCCGGCAGCGAGGAGACCCTCTGCCGGGAGGCTCTAGCGAGCGAACGCTGGGCCCAGAGGCAGGGCTGCGAGGCAGGACGAACCCCTCAGGACGCTCTGGGCTAGAAGGTGTTGGGACATGGGGAATGGCCGCAGACAGTGACCTCACTAGGCTCCTCTGGTGTCACACATGGGCGAAGATCCTTGATCAGCCTCAGGATCCACCCTGCCTAGAATCAGCTTGGGCGGGGGGGGGGGGGACCTGCCCTGCCCTGCCCTGCCTCGCCTCGGGATCCTGTCCGGAGACAGCTGCTCTCTCACAGGACCCCTTCAGGGTGGGAGGAGATGGGAACCTGCTGGCCCGAAGATCCACAGTCCACTTGGCCAGGAAACATGGCTTTGCCTTACATCTCCTCTGCTCCTCCGCCTGGATCTCTGCCCTAGATCCACTCTGCGGGGGGCAGGCTATTCTCCATTGGCTCTCTGCCATAGATCCACTCTGCTGGGGCAGGTTACTCTCCACTGGATCTCTGTCCTAGATCCACTCTAGAGGGGGCAGGCTATTCTCCATGGGATCTCTGCCCTAGATCCACTCTGCAGGGGGAGGCTATTCTCCACTGGATCTCTGCCTTAGATCCACTCTGCAGGGGGCAGGCTATTCTCCACTGGATCTCTTCCTTAGATCCACTCTGCTGGGGGCAGGCTACTCTCCACTAGATCTCTGCCCTAGATCCACTCTGTGGGGGGCAGGCTACTCTCCATGGGATCTCTGCCCTAGAAGGGGAGAGTGATTCCCTCCTGGATCCCAGAGCTACTCTGCCAGGGGATCCCATCCTCAGCTACCCTTTGCCAAGGACACCAGCGCATCTGTGGCTGAAGCTGGCTCGTAGGCCCAGGCTCAGAGAAGGGAGCTGTGCAAAGCCCAACAAGCTCCTTTGTGCATCTGGGGGCTGAGCTGGCTGCTAAAGACCTGTGTGACCCATCAGGGCAGCGCACAGATTGTTTTTTTTTTTTAAGTAACCTTCTCCCCTTCCCCTCCCCACCCCACCCCCAGCTGCTGTGGCTGGGTGCTGGCCTGGAACTGCTGTCTCTGGACCCAGGCAGGTTGCTAAACAAGTTAATTAGATCAAGGAGATGGAAGCTGGCTGGTGAAAGAGAGCCCCAACTGTCAGGCTGGCGGAGTTGTGAAAAAGTTAATTCAATTAAGTTTTCCCGCTAAACTAATTAGGCAGCAATCTGCCACGCGAGGAGCTGCGGCTACTGCTACCCAGAGCCAGGGGCAGAATAGAGGCGGGGGAAAGGAGGGAGGACGAAGGGGGTGGGGGGCTGGAAGAAAGAAAAATGGACAAAGCAAAAGATGGACGGAGAGAAAAATGGAAGGACAAAGGGCGGGAGGCGGGGGGGAGGGGAGAAAAATGATGGCAAGAGACACCCACCCAGGCCAGAGAGAAAGCCAGGGGCATAGGCAGATCAGTGAGTGCCCAGACCCTGGGAAGAGGCACCCTGGCTCAGCTACACAGTCCGGCTAGCCCAGGTGCTGTCTCTGACCAGGGCCAGCACCAGACGCTGCTGAGGAAGGAGTAAGAACCTCACAGTAGCAGTTAGAGACTAGCTGAAGCACTATCTAGGCAATAGCCAGGCAGAAATCGGACACACAGGGTCTGTCTACACTGCCTTGTAATGCCGGATCTGCGGGATCCGGCCTTGTGGACTTGGAGTTTCCAAGCCTGCATGTGAACATCCAGGCTGCAGTGCAAACCCGGGCTTACGGCGGCTGGGCCGAGGTCTCAGAACTGCGCTACCCAGCCTCTGTCTCGGCTTGAGCTGGGTCCACACTGCACAATGGCAGGGCTCGGACCTGAGTCTCAGCGGGACTCGGGCTCTGCCCCACCCTCCTAACAGGATCTCAGGGCCCGCTGACCTGAGCCGGACCGATTTGTGTGTGGACAGAAGAGGGGCTTGGGCTCAAACCTGAGTCAGAGTCTGGGCTTAGTGTGCAGTGGAGATGGGCTATGTAGCGGCAGCCAGAGAGCAAGGGGTGGGAAACCTCAGCTTGGTAGAGGACGAGCTGCGGGGTGGGGGAGCTTGTTCCTGTGGTCAGGCCTTTCTCGCGCGCTCCCTGGAGTGGGCACTCCCAGAAATGCGCACTCGAGAAATACCCAGAGAAATAGACACACCTGGGCAGGAGGTAACGCCCATTGCATTGGGTGAGGGGGGAGAACTGGAGCCCTGGGGTCTATACCTGACTCTGCCACTGACTCACTGGAGTCACTCACTCCTGAAGTGAATGGACATTGTCGGCACTTGGCACCTCTGAAATCAGCCCACTTTTTTAGGTGCATTTAAGTGCCTAACTTTAGGCAGCCAGGTTTGAAACTTGTGGCCATATCACTCGCATGTACCTCAGTTTCCCCTCCAGCTGTGCACCATCTAGTGCTGCAACCCGATTGGCTAATGTGGTTTGGGCCATCAATCCCCGCCGGGGGCCATATGGGCCAACTTGTGGCAACGGTGCCAGCATGGGCATGAGAGTCTCAGCTTCCGTTTAAAAAAGGCATCAAGGCTCTAGCCCACATGGCTGCAAAGCAAAATGGAGCGTGACCGACACAGTGATGCCTGCCTGAGTCTGCAGCCAGCCCACAACAACTGCACTAAGAGAGGTGTGAACTGCTTGTAGTCATCTCAACGACTCGTTAACTCTGAAACCTAATGAAATGTGTCAAATCTCAATATTTTCAACTATTTCACTGCTGATCAAAGCACACAAGACCAGAGAAGGAAAGTCACATTATGAGGATCCAGGTCATCTACCACAAGGGGTTAAAATACATTGAAACTCCCGGGGGCACTAAGGTGAGGGCGCTGTGGGGGCATGCTGTTACCCCCCACCATCGGGGGATGGAGGGAGCACCCCTCTGCTTTATTGCTCTACAGAGGCAAATCTGTACCTAGCCGAGGCCCTGCTTGCCTGTGATGAAAGGCCTTGTGTCAGGGCTACTCAAATGACAGGAACAAGGCAGCTAAAACAAGTGAGCGGAAAGGACGCTGGGGTACAGCTGCAGGCCGCTAACATGTCAGGCAGCTGGTCGGGGATTGGGGGAATCTTGACTCAGCATGGGACTGGTGCTGCCCCCACTTTGCCCTGGTGGCACAAGGTGCCAGGCAATGGGGCATCAGGCCCTAAGTGTGCACTGGCCAAGGAACTATGGTGCCAGGGTTTGCTCATGGCTGCGACTGGGATCTCCGCTGTTTGGGGATAGGCCCGAGTGTGAGGTCTGCAGGGCCGGGCCTGCCTCGGGAGGTACCAGGCATGGTTCTGGTGCCGTGCAAACCCTGATGGTGATCGCCACGCTCCGGGCTGGCTCGTCCCAGCTCCCGCAGCCCCACGCAGCAGGACCCCTCTCTTGCACTGTGAGGCTCTGCTCCGTGAGCCCGGCCGCCCGGTTCCACTAGTGCCCCCCCAACACTTCCCTATCGTGTGGGGCCGGGCTTTCAGCCCTGCCCGGCCATCCCTGACGGGGCACAGCTGGACACCGCCGGATGCCAGAGGCGGCTGGGTTTTTCCCAGGGATTCTCAGGCCTTGTCAGCCATCGGCCGCGGCTGCCCCTGGTTCAAACACGGATGCGGGGCTGGCCCTGGTACGACGAGCTGTGCTGGTCCGCATCACAGCTCAGAGCAGCTGTGGTAGCATAAGAAGAACAGAACATTAGAACGGCCACCCTGGGTCAGACCCACGGTCCATCCAATCCAGGGTCCTGTCTTCCGACAGTGGCCGATGCCAGGTGCCCCAGAGGGAATGAACAGAACAGGACATCCCCAAATGATCCGTCCCCTGTCACCCATTCCCAGCTTCTGGCAATGCAGCCACACCGACTGCTGGCCACGGATGGCTGAAATCTCCACGAATGGCCAGTGCCCCAGCTTAGCACTCGTTTAGCAGAGAAATTAGTCACACACCATCCTTGCTCCCACCCGTCCTCTCCCACCTCCTGGAATCTCTCTCCCCGCTTCCCTTCGCTTCTGCTCTTTGTCCTTTAGATAAAGCCACAGAATTGTTTTAATTACCCCTGTTGCGATTTAAGTACCTGGAAGTGTCTCCTCTATCCTGCCTCTCCATAAACGCTGGGGTGTGTCTTGTGCCCGCCCTTTGCCATCCCGCATCAGAGATCTACTAAGGTCAGATGCCGTTAGTGTGGAGCCGCTGCTCAGTGTCCTGTTGTTTTCCTGGCAGAGGGAGCTCCCTCAAGCTTCCTAGCCATGACACAAGCTTCTCTGGTTCTTGACTGGTATTACTGTACTGCCTAGAAGGATGTGGGAGGGGTGGTTACGGTGCTGCACAGAGACAGCCTCTGCCCTACAGAGCTTACACGCTGCACAGATGAGCCAAACGGTTGGTTGGGGAAACTGAGGCGCAGAAGCCTCGTAACCGCACCTGGCCTAATGGTGTTGCAGCTATTCAGCGTGTGTGCGCGTGTGCTGACCCCGGCACCTCAAGTTCAATGCCAGTAAAACTGAACTGAATGCACTGATCTAGCCCATAAATGACAGCGGGCTCTGCCTGCCGAGAGACAATGTTTTAGGAGCTGCATGCACAGACTGTGCTGGCCACAGGCAGAATGGCAAGGGGCCCGCAGGCCTCTCCTGTTAGGAACGTGTGTCTTGCTCTTAAACAATTGTCGCTGCAGCTTTCAGCGTGGCACACGTCTGTGTGCAGGGGCACAGCTCCCCTCCCCTCATCTGCTGTGGGGAACGTTACCTCTCCCCTCCCCAAATCCTTACCCCTCCTAGACAAAGACAGGAGAACGCAGACCAAGTGTCTCTCTCTGCATAACAGCCAGCTCCATTACATAAGCCATCAATTTCTTATAACAGGGGCCCAAAGTCTGCCCAACCTCGGGTTGTAAGGACAATTTTCCAGAGACACCCTGAAGCAGCTGGCCCCAACCTTCACATGAGTCATGCTATGGGAATTCATGGGACCCTCTTAAACTGGAGGCATTTAAGAAACAAAACATCAATGTACTAGACATAGACAGGCTCCCACACAGCTCATGTCCCAGCTTTGTCTGACCTGTTTACCAAGGGCCACCCACGCCTGGAACACCATACCTCACACAGTTGGCATGTCATTGCAAGCACCTAAAACTGCACCCTGTAATGCAGCATTCCCAGAGCTCCAGCTTGAGCCAAGCAGGCTTTTTGAATGAAATAATGGGCCTGATTCTCGTGTTATTTCCACCAGTGTAAAATGGGGTATTTTAAAAAATCAGACCCAAGATTTCTGCGAGCAAGAGTGAGAGAAGGAAACCACGGTGAACACTAGAATCATAGAATCACAGAAAATTAGGGTCGGAAGGGACCTCAGGAGGTCACCTAGTCCAACCCCCTGCTCAAAGCAGGATCAATCCCCAGCTAAATCATCCCAGCCAGGGCTTTGTCAAGCCTGACCTTAAAAACCTCTCAGGAAGGAGATTCCACCACCTCCCTAGGTAACCCATTCCTGTGCTTCACCACCCTCCTAGTGAAATAGTGTTTCCTAATATCCAACCTAGACCTCCCCCACTGCAACTTGAGACCATTTCTCCTTGTTCTGTCATCTGCTACCATTGAGACCAGCCGAGCTCCATCCTTTCTGGAACCCCCCTTCAAGTAGCTGAAGGCTGCTATCAAATCCCCCCTCACTCTTCTCTTCTGCAGACTAAATAAGCCCAGTTCCCTCAGCCTCTCCTTGTAAGTCATGTGCCCCAGCCCCTGATCATTTTCATTGCCCTCCACTGGACTCTCTCCAATTTGTCCGCAGCCCTTCTGTTGTGGGGGGACCAAAACTGGACGCAATACTCCAGGTGTGGCCTCACCAGTGCCGAATAGAGGGGAGTGATCACTTCCCTCAATTGGTCTTCTTGGCAACAAGGGCACACTGCCGACTCATATCCAGCTTCTCGTCCACTGTAATCCCCAGGTCCTTTCCTGCGGAACCACTGCTTCGCCAGTCAGGCCCCAGCCTTTAGTGGTGCATGGGATTCTTCCTTCCTAAGAGCAGGACTCTGCACTCATCCTTGTTGAACTAAACCCGTGCTTTTTATCTGGGTGCATGTGGGATGCCCTCCAGCCGCTCAGCGGTGCAGGCCTGCCACAGAGAGTTATGACCGATCATCCTGACCCCCATCAAAAGCAAACCGGCTCATCCTCTTTTAAGTACATTGCATGTTTTGTATATTTCACCCTCGAGAATTTGTTTTTCCCTTGACTTTTGGGGGACACTCTGCTCACTAATTTCAAATCATGCCCGCTGCTGGTAATCCCGATGACTAATCCAAAGCTTTGCCTTCCTGACATCAGATGCCTGTTATGATTCACGGGATATTGCCATGACACTTAATTCATAATTAATAATTATGTTGGTGACGTCAGAGCCAGATGAGATGCCAGCTCCCCCTCCTAGAGCGGCATTGACTCTGCAGGGCTGGCCGGGATATAAACTTCATCCTAGCAGCGCATTCTTAGGATAACCGTACTATTTAGTAACAAACTCAGCGCTCTCCCACGAGTCAGCAGCTCTGACTCCTCTACACATGGGCAGCAGGCCTGGGGCCCTTTTCAGGTGGTCAGTTTCAGACCACTGAGTTCGTTCAAAGTGAGGACGCTCAAGCAATAGATCATTTATTAAAAACAGGATCTAAAAGCTGTTTCAAAAGACCAGAGCTGAGCTGCAAATCTGCGTCTCACAGGTAGTGGGAAACCAATGAGTATTGGAAGTGGCTGCTGATTTACACCGGCGTGAGGCCAGAATCAGGCCCTTAAGGAATGCAGGATTGCTGGCTGGAAGGTAGCCCAGGCCTGTAGTGATCCAAAGTCATCGGGTGGTCCAGGAGTGAGGGGCTCAGTCCAGTTCTTAGAGCTTAGGGTTGGCACCAGTTGTCTCCCTGTCAGCAGAGGGGAGAAGGACGGAGCTCTATTCTCACCCCTGAACTGGTCCCTACCTGTCCTGGGTGAGGCCCATCATTGAGGAAAGCTTGCAGTGACTCTGCCCAGGGCTAGATACAAGACGTCAGCTCCAGCACTGACAGGCCAGCACCTCCCACCCACACTACAAAGTACCATTAAAAAGTGGGGAAAGAAGGTTCCCATGGGCATTTCTGTGGCCACACCATTGGGGACTATGTGAACCCAGAGTGAAACTCTTGTTATGTTCCCAGCATTCACGCAGGGAACTTAGATAAAAACATAAATACTCCGGCTGGAAGGGTACAGCATAACACAATTTTTATTCCTAAAGTACAGAAGTGTAGCACACAAGAACCAAAACCAGAAAGAGACAAAGCAGGCTGCTCCCTCACACAGCGAGCACTGGACCTGGCCTGAACTCAGACTTTCACAGAACTCCAACAGAAGGGTTCACGGTGACACAGATTGCAACAGCGCAATGAGCTCCAACACCCCCTGGCCTTTGCACCCGGGGCTGGGTTTTCATCAAAGCTGCTGGCCCTCAGGGTCATGGCAGAAGCTGGGAGTGCAAAGAGCTTCTGGAAAGCTGGCCCTCATTTAGGTGCCTAAATGAGCTCTCTGGAATAGCAAGACCCTCTTCCCTATTTCCACGCAGCCGTCCCAGGTAAAGCCGTGGGACATGCCCTGGCGGGAATGATCCTGCCTGGGCCAGGGTCACCCCCGTTCTAACATCCAGGCTCTTTATGCATCACAAACACCAATGCAGGTGAGCCCTGTTTTCCATGCTGGCTCCCAGCGGCCTCCAGACTTTCTGCTGCATTGTTTATTTTACCACAGATGAGGAGCTCTGACTTAGGACCGGCTTTGCAGCCCCTTCACGAGCGGGAGCTTGCCTGCTTCTAATCAAATTACCAGCCCGGCACGGGGCTGAAGGCTGGCAGTAATTGAATTTCTCCCGTCACAGCCTGATGTCTCTCCCCTCCAGATCCTGCCTGGGTTTTATTGTTTCTGGGCTAGGCTGCCGTGGCACATTTATTTGATCTGTCACAGGGAGCCCTTTAACCCTCTGCTGTTTGCTTAAAGGCACCCAGGCTCCTTTCTCTGAAACACAATTAAAAACAAATCAAACAATCTGGGAGGGTTCTTCCCCCGCCCCGCTGCCCCCTGCGGAAAGGCCTCGGAGCGCGAGTGGATTCCTGCCTCCCGATCGGCTCCACTGAGCCAGTTTGTAAACAACCTGGCGCTGTGGTGTGGCTGACCAGCGCGATGGATGGCACAAAGCTTTCTCCCCGCGCCGGCCGCTTCAGCTGGGAGCTGATCGGATCGGCTCCCATCTCCAGGCTGGGATTCCTTGCAAATTTGCAGAAGCGCCCTGAGGAAAGAAGGAGCTGGGCCGAGAGTGTTGCTGTCTTGTGGCAGGGTTATCCGGGTCCAGGGTCTGGTACGCAGAGCTGTGTTATTGTAGGGTCACTCTGGCCTGCCAGTCACCAGCATTGGGATGTACATAACTGTTATAAAAGCAGGTCTCTCCTGGCTGCAAGGCTGGGCTCTGGTTTGTTACCGTAAGGTGGTCAGTGCTGCTAGGTGTATCTTGATTTGTTATTGCAGGGTTTTGAGCCCTGGGCTGGCTGTGGTGTTACTGTAGGGTGCGGAGTGCTGGGTTGTACGCACTGGTTTGTTATTGTAGGGTCACTCACAAGGGCTGTGCACACACGTTTGTTAGCATAGGGCCCCTCAGAACCGCTATGCACTCTGGTTATTGTAGGGTCATGCACCAGTTTCTTGCGGTTCTACAGAGTCTCTCATGAATGCGTGGCTGATGGCATCTTTACCGTTGAGGGGAAATACAGGCCTGTAGTGTGGAAACAGGGAGAAGGGAGAAAAGCAGGAGTCGACCTTTCCAAACCGCAGTGTGTGGGAGCTGTGATCCTGTCACTCAGGGCAAGCGCTAGGGACGATGGGTTAGCGACAAAGCCAGGGGCTCCAGCTTCCAGCTGAACCACCAGGAACGCAGGCAGAAGGAACCTCAGGGTCCAAGAGCCGGGTCCTCCAGCCACAGAGAGGCAGCCCCTCCTGCTTCGTGAGATTGGCCTGTGACCGTGCTTGGCCTATCCGACTCACTGGTGCAATGTGCCCCACATCGATCCAGCCCACGGGCAAGCGACGGGCTAGTGAGCCACATGAGAAATCAGGCCCTTTGCTTGGAAGAAACCACATGCACGAGGCTGGAGTGTCCGTGTTCCTCTCACTGGGGGAAGAGATTATCCAAGCAGGGATCCTATGATCTGCTTAGCGGGAGAACTAGAAAGGTGAATAACAGTCCATAGCCGGGTGAGTGCTCTCGCTCCACCAGCGATCAGCCTCTGGCATGGGGGGCGGAAATGGAGGGCAGATACCTGGGAACCTGACCCCTTGTCCTAGGCTGATGGCATGTGGGCTCCTGGCAATCTGTCGGTACACTCAGCCTGCCCACCCGCTAATTGCAGAACGCCCCTAGCGGGGTGGGGGACGGGGGACGGGATGGGACACGTGCCCACAAACAGAAGCCCATGGTATCTGGGAGGTTTCGTACACTGCCTCAATGTAATTCACCAGCTGGGCATCTTGTGAAGGACAAGGGCCTTGTGGCTCAAGCAGAGACATGGATTCTCTCCCCAGCTCTGCCACCACTTACACTGTGACCATAAGGGCAGGTCTTCCCTGCCGCCGGGAAGTGTAATTCCCAGGTCAGACAGACGAGCTCAGCAGCATGGCCGCAGCGGGATGGACGGTGGCGCGGGCAGGACAATCCGGTCAGAGATCCTAGGTACGTCCTCGGGCGGCTGGCCCTTGCTGCAGCCTGTGTCGCGGCCTCGATCTGAGCTAGCAGCAGGGCCAATCTCTGAGCAACCCGATGAGCGCAGCTGGCTTGTAGTGGGCTGCCTGATTGGCTCCCCCGCCTGACTGGTTGGACGGGTCAGCAGCGCGGACTGGCTCTTGAACCCAGCAGCAGCTGAGTGGCTGATCAAAGCATTTGCTCATAGCTCCTGCCTTATTCCAGCCCTGCTCCTGCCTTGCCTTATGCCAGGTACTTGGCTCTGACCCTTGGTACCGGCACTTAGGCTCTGACCCTGGGCTCCTATTCCTGGCTACCGGCTCCTGCTCTAACCATAGAATCATAGAATATCAGGGTTGGAAGGGACCCCAGAAGGTCATCTAGTCCAACCCCCTGCTCAAAGCAGGACCAATTCCCAGTTAAATCATCCCAGCCAGGGCTTTGTCAAGCCTGACCTTAAAAACCTCTAAGGAAGGAGATTCTACCACCTCCCTAGGTAACGCATTCCAGTGATTCACCACCCTCTTAGTGAAAAAGTTTTTCCTAATATCCAATCTAAACCGCCCCCACTGCAACTTGAGACCATTACTCCTCGTTCTGTCATCTGCTACCATTGAGAACAGTCTAGAGCCATCCTCTTTGGAACCCCCTTTCAGGTAGTTGAAAGCAGCTATCAAATCCCCCCTCATTCTTCTCTTCTGCTGGCTAAACAATCCCAGCTCCCTCAGCCTCTCCTCATAACTCATGTGTTCCAGTCCCCTAATCATTTTTGTTGCCCTTCACTGGACTCTCTCCAATTTATCCACATCCTTCTTGAAGTGTGGGGCCCAAAACTGGACACAGTACTCCAGATGAGGCCTCACCAATGTCGAATAGAGGGGAACGATCACGTCCCTCGATCTGCTCGCTATGCCCCTACTTATACATCCCAAAATGCCATTGGCCTTCTTGGCAACAAGGGCACACTGCTGACTCATATCCAGCTTCTCGTCCACTGTCACCCCTACGTCCTTTTCCGCAGAACTGCTGCCTAGCCATTCGGTCCCTAGTCTGTAGCGGTGCATTGAGTTCTTCCGTCCTAAGTGCAGGACCCTGCACTTATCCTTATTGAACCTCATCAGATTTCTTTTGGCCCAATCCTCCAATTTGTCTAGGTCCTTCTGTATCCTATCCCTCCCCTCCAGCGTATCTACCACTCCTCCCAGTTTAGTATCATCCGCAAATTTGCTGAGAGTGCAATCCACACCATCCTCCAGATCATTTATGAAGATATTGAACAAAACCGGCCCCAGAACCGACCCTTGGGGCACTCCACTTGATACTGGCTGCCAACTAGACATGGAGCCATTGATCACTACCCGTTGAGCCCGACAATCTAGCCAGCTTTCTACCCACCTTATAGTGCATTCATCCAGCCCATACTTCCTTAACTTGCTGACAAGAATACTGTGGGAGACCGTGTCAAAAACTTTGCTAAAGTCAAGAAACAATACATCCACTGCTTTCCCTTTATCCACAGAACCAGTAATCTCATCATAAAAGGCGATTAGATTAGTCAGGCATGACCTTCCCTTGGTGAATCCATGCTGGCTGTTCCTGATCACTTTCCTCTCATGCAAGTGCTTCAGGATTGATTCTTTGAGGACCTGCTCCATGATTTTTCCAGGGACTGAGGTGAGGCTGACTGGCCTGTCGTTCCCAGGATCCTCCTTCTTCCCTTTTTTAAAGATTGGCACTACATTAGCCTTTTTCCAGTCATCCGGGACTTCCCCCGTTCGCCACGAGTTTTCAAAGATAATGGCCAATGGCTCTGCAATCACAGCCGCCAGTTCCTTTAGCACTCTCGTATGCAACTCGTCCGGCCCCATGGACTTGTGCACGTCCAGCTTTTCTAAATAGTCCCTAACCACCTCTATCTCCACAGAGGGCTGGCCATCTCTTCCGCATTTTGTGATGCCCAGCGCAGCAGTCTGGGAGCTGACCTTGTTAGTGAAAACAGAGGCAAAAAAAGCATTGAGTACATTAGCTTTTTCCACATCCTCTGTCACTAGGTTGCCTCCCTCATTCAGTAAGGGGCCCACACTTTCCTTGGCTTTCTTCTTGTTGCCAACATACCTGAAGAAACCCTTCTTGTTACTCTTGACATCTCTGGCTAGCTGCAGCTCCAGGTGCGATTTGGCCCTCCTGATATCATTCCTACATGCCCGAGCAATATTTTTATACTCTTCCCTGGTCATATGTCCAACCTTCCGCTTCTTGTAAGCTTCTTTTTTATGTTTAAGATCCGCTAGGATTTCACCATTAAGCCAAGCTGGTCGCCTGCCATATTTACTATTCTTTCGACTCATTGGGATGGTTTGTCCCTGTAACCTCAACAGGGATTCCTTGAAATACAGCCAGCTCTCCTGGACTCCTTTCCCCTTCAAGTTAGTCCCCCAGGGGATCCTGGCCATCCGTTCCCTGAGGGAGTCGAAGTCTGCTTTCCTGAAGTCCAGGGTCCGTATCCTGCTGCTTACCTTTGTTCCCTGCGTCAGGATCCTGAACTCAACCAACTCATGGTCACTGCCTCCCAGATTCCCATCCACTTTTGCTTCCCCCACTAATTCTACCCGGTTTGTGAGCAGCAGGTCAAGAAAAGCGCCCCCCCTAGTTGGCTCCTCTAGCACTTGCGCCAGGAAATTGTCCCCTACGCTTTCCAAAAACTTCCTGGATTGTCTATGCACCGCTGTATTGCTCTCCCAGCAGATATCAGGAAAATTAAAGTCACCCATGAGAATCAGGGCATGCGATCTAGTAGCTTCCGTGAGCTGCCGGAAGAAAGTCTCATCTACCTCATCCCCCTGGTCCGGTGGTCTATAGCAGACTCCCACCACGACATCACTCTTGTTGCACACACTTCTAAACTTAATCCAGAGACACTCAGGTTTTTCTGCAGTTTCGTACCGGAGCTCTGAGCAGTCATACTGCTCCCTTACATACAGTGCTACTCCCCCACCTTTTCTGCCCTGCCTGTCCTTCCTGAACAGTTTATAACCATCCATGACAGTACTCCAGTCATGGGAGTTATCCCACCAAGTCTCTGTTATTCCGATCACGTCATAGTTCCTTGACATCACCAGGACCTCCAGTTCTCCCTGCTTGTTTCCAAGGCTTTGTGCATTTGTATATAAGCACTTGAGATAACCTGTTGATCGCCCCTCATTGCCAGTATGAGGCAGGAGCCCTCCCCTCACAGACATTCCTGCCTGTGCTTCCTCCCGGTATCCCGCTTTCCCGCTTACCTCAGGGCTTTGGTCTCCTTCCCCTGGTGAACCTAGTTTAAAGCCCTCCTCACTAGGTTAGCCAGCCTGCTGGCAAAGATGCTCTTCCCTCTCTTCGTAAGATGGAGCCCGTCTCTGTCCAGCACTCCTCCTTCATGGAACACCATCCCATGGGGCATGACCGCCCACTTCCCAGTCTCTGACACTTGCTTTTTGCTAATGTCTCTGCCTGATCTTTTCCTCCTTTAACTTGGGCCAATTATTCCCTCACCGATACCTCCCATGCTGAAGGTATGTGATAGCATCCTCGCCCTTGGGCTGGGGCCCTTCCGGACTCCGTATATTTATCTTCCCTTGTGCGGCGCCTCTGAAATATTCTCGGGCATAAAAAAATTTCTCCCCGCCCTCATTGAGCCTTTCACTCTTTCTCTTTAATCGCCTGCCCTGCTCCCCACAGGTGTCCTGGTGAGCCCCGTGTGGCCAGCACTGTGCGTAAGTAACATTCGAAGGCTAATGCAGCCTCCATCTTCCCCACCAGCCGGAACTTAGGCAAAGGAGAGAAGGCACCCGCATGCTCCGGCTCTGCCAATGCCTCCATGCTCGGACAGTCTGGAGGCCTTCCCTCCCCCCACAAGGGCTCCTGTAGAAAGGAGAAATCCCCCAGTGGTCTCTCTGAAGGCCTGGGGCTGTCCCCCTACATCATGCATTTGGGTGGCTTGAGCTCCCCTGTGTTAGTTCAAGCCAATGAGCTTCTCATTTACGGTGCATCGGAGGGGAAGATGGGGAGCAAGTATTTTGAAACCACCCATGATCGTGGTATCTTGGCACTATCCTCTGGACCTCCGCAGGTCCTCTACTCAGCGGGGAAGGCGAGCTAATACCATGACGTCAAGAAGGCGGAGGTGTTCATCTTAGGTCTTCACTAAAAAGATAAATTGTGACCAGATACGTAACACAATTCATGTTAACAACCGGGGGAAGGTACCCAAGCCTAATTAGGGAAAGAACAGGCTAAAGAATAGGCAGATAAGTTAGATGTGTTCAGGTTGGAAGGGCCTGATGAGTCGTCCTAGGGTTCATAAGCAACCAGCTGCAGCAGTCTCGGAATCATTAGCAATTATCTTTGAGAACTCCTGGAGGGCGGGTGAGGCTCCAGAGGAGTGGAGAAGGGCAAACCTAGTACCTGTCTTTAAAAGGGGGATAAAGAGGACCCAGAGGATTGTAGACCAGTCAGCCTAACATCGGTACTGTGAAAATCACTGGAACAAATTATTAAACAATCAGTGTGTAAGCACCTAGAGGGTAATAGGGTGATAAGGAAGCCACCATGGACTTGTCAAGAACAAATCATACCAAACCAGCTTAATTTCCTTCTTTGACAGAATGACCGGCCTCGTGGGAATGGGGGGAAGCAGTAGACAGGATATATCATGATTTTAGCAAGGCTTTTGACACAGTCCCACATGGCTTTCTCATAACCAACCCAGGGAAATGTAGTCTAGATTAAATTATTAAAAAGTGGGTGCATAACTGTTGGAAAGACCGTACTTAAGGAGTAGTTATCAATGATTTGCTGCCCAACTAGGGGGACGTATTTAGTGGGGTCCTGCAAGGGTCTGTCCTGGGTCTGGTACTTGTCCATATTTTCATTAATGACTGGGATAATGGAGTGGAGAGTTTATAAAATTTTCAGGTGACACCAAGCTGGGAGGGGTTGCCAGCACTTTGGAGGACAGGGTTCGAATTCAAAAGCACCTGGAGCATTTGAAATCAACAAGATGAAATTCAAAAAAGACAAATGCAAAGTACTACGTTAGGAAGGAAAAATCAAATGCATAACTACACAATGGGGAATCACTGGCTAGGCAGTAGTGTTGTGGAAAAGGATCTGGGGGTAGAGTGGGTCACAAATTGAGTACGAGTCGTCAGTGAGATGCAGCTGCAAAAAAAGTTAATATTCTGGGATGTATCAACAGGAGTGTCATATGAAAGACACAGGAGGTCAATGTCCTGCTCCTACTCCACACTGGTGAGGCCTCAGCTGGAGAACTGTGTCCAGTTCTGGGTATAACACTTTAGGAAAGATGGGGACAAACTGGAGAGAGTCCAGAGGCGAGCAACAAAAATGATCAAAGATGAGAAACCCTGAGCTGTGTGGAAAGGTTAAAAACCCTGGGAATGTTTAATATTGAGAAAAGAAGATTGAGTGGGGAGGGGATCTGAGAACAGTCTTCACATCTGTTAAGGGCAGTATTAAAGAGCATGGTGGTCGATTCCCCCACCCCACCCCAAAAAAAGAACAAATGAACAAAAACCCTGCAGGAGTAAAAAGAGACTGCCAGCAGAAATCCAGCAGCAGGGTGGGGGCTATCCAGTGTATTGCACCCAAGGCAGCACGTATGATACCTACCCTACGGGCAGGGGGCGTATGTGTGCATTCGATACAAGCAACTCTTGACTCCCAGGGACCACGTATGGGCTCTGGAGACCAGAGTGGCTGAGCTGGAGGAGCTGAGGGAGACAGAGCGGTACGGAGATGAGACTTTCTGGGACACAGTAGGATGGTTCCACCCCCGGTCTGACAGCCTCTGTGCTGTTGAGGAGGATGAAAGTCTTGGGGAAGGAAAACATCCAACTGCAGCAGAGGGAAATGATGCCAGAGTTGGGACCCTCCTTCCAGATGATGTCACTGTACCCTCTGCAACTGGGGACACCCCTCCAGAGGAGGATACCCCAGTTGTTAGGAAGTGACAGATAACAGTAATGGGGGATTCGATCATTAGAAACATAGAGAGCGGGGTTTGCGATGACCAGGAGAACCGCATGGTGAATTGCCTGCAGGATGCAAAGGTTGTGGATCTCTCAAGACATTTAGACAGACTTATGTGCAGTGCTGGGGAGGAGCCGGTGGTCGTGGTACATGCAGGTACCAATGACATAGGGAAAGATAGGAGAGAGGTCCTGGGGGCCAAATTTAGGCTGCTAGGTAAGCGACTGAAGTCCTGGACCTCCATGGTACCATTCTTTGAAATGCTCCCAGTTCTATCCACAGAGACAGTCAGGCAGAATTGCAGGGTCTCAACGCGTGGATGAGACGATGGTGTAAGAAGGAGGCGTTAAGGTTTGTTAGGAACTGGGGACCCTTTTGGGAAAGGGGGAGCAGATACAGGAAGGATGGGCTCCACTAAACCAAAATGGAACCAGATGGCTGGGACTGTTCAGCTTGGAGAAGAGACAACTAAGGGGCGATATGATCGAGATCTATGGAATCATGTGTGGTGTGGAGAAAGTGAATCAGGAAGTGTTATTTACCCCTTCTCGTAACACAAGAACCAGGGGTCATCCAATGAAATTAACAGGCAGCAGGTTTAAAACAAACAGAGGGAAGTACTTCATCACACAATGCACAGTTGACCTGTGGAACTCATTGCTAGTCGATGTTGTGAAGGCCAAAAGTATAACTGGGTTCAAAAAAGAACTAGATTAGTTCATCAAGGATAGGTCCATCAATAGCTATTAGTTGAAGATGGTCAGAGACGCAACCCCATGCTCTGGGTGTCCTTAAACCTCTGACTGCCAGAAGCTGGAACTTGACAACACGGGACGGATCACTCCTTAGTTGCCCTGTTCTGTTCATTCCCTCTGAAGCACCTGGTATTGGCCACTGTTGGAATCCAGGATGCTGGGCTAAATGGACCACTGTGTCTGACCCAATATGGCCGTTCTTGTATTATGTGTCCACCGAAAGTAGGACAAGAATTAATCAGTTTAATCTGCAGCAAGGGAACTGTAGGTAATACATTAGGAAAAACTTTCTAACGCTCAGGGGAGTTAAGCCTGGAACAGGCTTCCAAGGGACGTTGTGGAATCCCCATCACTGGAGGTTTTTAAGACCAGGCTGGACAAACCCCTGTCAGGGCTGGTCTAGGTTTACTTGGTCCTGCCTCAGCGGAGGGGGCTGGATTTGATGACCTTGCTAGGTCCTTTCCAGCCCTGCCTATCTTTACTGCTTAAGGGCCCTCATCACAGCTACACCTGTTCATTCCTTCCCTTCATGGGCTATGGAAATAAGGAAACTCTGCATTGCTCTCAACACGCTCATAACACTTGACATTAAGACAAAGACTATAAATCCAATCTCATGCTTCAGGGCTTCAGTGTGTCACCTGCAGGGGTCAGGAAGGACTTCACCCCACGCTTCCCATGCACAGTTGGCCAGATGTATTCTGGCTGCATGTTGGTTGGTTGTTTTTTCTCCCCCCGCCACCTTCCCGTTAAGCATTAGGGGTCAGCCACAACTGGAGACAGGACATGAGATGGGGTGAACAAGTGCTGTAGGATGGTACAGAGAATTTTCTGCCGTAGAGATGGCTAGCTGGTGAGTCTTGCTCACATGCACAGGGTCTAACTAGTCACCAGATTTGGAGTGTGGGGGGGCAGTTTGCCTTCCTCTGCAGCATGGGGCGTGCGTTGCCTGCTGGGGTCATCTGGGCATGGCTGACCTGACCCAGTCCCTGACATCACAGGGGCATTGGGCAATGGGCGCACCTCAGTCCCTCATGTTCTCTGACTGTTTCACAATAGGTCAGGCTCCTGTGGGCTGGACTTTAGTCAAACCCAAGTCACTGTGCTCAGCACAGCGGTAACTGAGTGGAGTTCTCCAGCCAGGGCTGTGCAGGAGATCCGACTAGATGATCACAATGGTCCCTGCTGCCCTTAATTGCTATCAAATCTACCGTCCCATCGCTGACCTCAGTCCCCAGGCTCCAGGCTCATGTCTTTTCACTGGGTGGAACCGTGTGGTGCTTTGCTGCTCCAGCCGGTCAAAAAATGCAAAGAACTAAAAAAGAGCTGAATTCATTTTCCGTTTTCACAAATGGTCATGCAAATTGTTGGCGTTTGTGTTTAGTGGTTTCTAGTTTCAAAGTAAGGCCTGGTTTTAGAAATGGGGGGTTGGGGTCAGGTGAGTGGGATTTTTAAAAGAAAAATTACCTCAACATTTTTTTAAAAAGTTGGGATTTCTCATGTTGTGAACCACGAACGACAAGAGGTGAATGGGAAATGGGAAACTTTTATGTGAGAAAATTGCAATAGAAATTTCATCCCCAAATTGGAAAACCAACAATTTTCACACACACACACACACACGAGAAAAAGGCATTTTTTTCATGACAGAAAGTTGGTTTGTCTGTTTAAAAAAGGCCCCATTGTTCCATTCAATCCCAGTCTGTCTCTGCTCACAGGCGTGGAGCAAACCCCTTCTCGCCTTGCGCTCTGAGTTATGTCTACACTGCAGTGGGAGTGGGATTGCCGCGGGGGCTGCTCGCTTTGATCTAGCTCACTCAGGTCCCAACAGCAGCGAAGCTGCGGCAGTAGGGACTCCGGCGTGGGCTCGCCAGCCCGGTCGTTAGCCAGGGGGCCGGGTGGGCTTGGACACCCTGAGATCAAAGCCAGCTCAGATCTGTCTACACGGGCTGCAATCACACCTCTGAGTGCAGTGAAGACACACCCTGAGTGCTGAGTCTCCACAAAGACCTTCACTGGTGGAGCTGGCATTAGACACCTCCTTATGTTGCCATAACAAGCTGCATCCTGCTGGTGCTGCTAATACCCGGCCCTGCTATGGTGCCAGCCATCTGAAGGTCATTTTACAAACATCAGTGACGCCTGGGAGGTGGGTCAGTATCGTGGTCCACACTTTACGGGTGGGGAAACTGAGGCACGGAGCCCCACTAAGGGTATGTCTATGCTGCAGCTGGGAGGTGTGACTGCAGCTCAGGTCGACGTACATCTTCTGTTTTCATCTTCTGCTGGCAGACTGTCTCTAAAGCACGCACAACGGTCTTGCCAACCCCAAGTGATCAAATCTCCCACATCGGGCCACCCAAAATTAGGAGACCGGTTTACAAATCTGGCCCCGCAGTTAAATCATGAACCTTTAGTAGGTAGAAGGGAAACAGTGCTGGAGAGAGATTGTGTTTACTCTGGAACGTCCGAGAGAGACAGAGGAAGCAAATCCAGACTGTTCTGTGGACAGGCCCGGCTTGATGCAACTATGGCATTGGTCCTGCTTTGCGCAGGGGGTTGGACTAGATGACCTCTGGAGATCCCTTCCAACCCTGATCTTCTATGATTCTTCTATGATTCTATGACACTCCTGCAGTCTAGCAAGGGTATGTGAATGTAGACTGCAGCCACCCACTCACAGACCCGGCCTAACATCCAGCGCTCCGCTCTCCAGCTGGCCTCCTTGCTACTGACTCTGGATCATTCTAACAGGTCACGTGCCCTCCGAGCTGTGCAGTTACTCAGACTCCTTCCAGTGCAGTAACACGTAGATAGGGTCCGTCACTCTTACTCCACTGCGCTTGCTTAGGGCAAGAATTAACGTAGGTGATTAAAATAGCGTAGTTTTTTCATTCTGAGAGTGATAAACGGCAGGTAAGTAAAAAGAAAAGGAGGACTTGTGGCCCCTTAGAGACTAACCAATTTATTTGAGCATAAACTTTCGTGAGCTACAGCTCACTTCATCGCATGCATACAGTGGAAAATACAGAAGATGTCTTTATTCACACAGACCATGAAAAAATGGGTGTTTATCACTACAAAAGGTTTTCTCTCCCCCCACGGTATGCATCCGATGAAGTGAGCTGTAGCTCACGAAAGCTTATGCTCAAATAAATGGTTAGTCTCTAAGGTGCCACAAGTCCTCCTTTTCTTTTTGCGAATACAGACTAACACGGCTGCTGCTCTGAAACCTGGCAGGTAAGTAGATTTTCTGCCTGGGATAGTGCATTTTTATAAGCATCTACCTACACGCACACATATATACATGATTTTCACACTGAGGAGGCTCCTAAATCGTTATTTAGGCCACTAAATACAGGATCTGATGTTCAGCATTTATTGGCTTCAACGCACCTGATGTTTAGGCCACTGATGTTTAGAGTTAAATGTAGATTTAGGAGCCTAACTTTAGGCACTGAGGTTTGAAAATTGCAGTGCTAGATCCATGCAGTGGTGGTATAGCCAGGCTGGCCCCAGGGTATTAGAGAGCCAAGGTGGAGGAGATGGTATCCTTTTATTGGACCAGCTTCTGTTGGTGAGAGAGACCAGCTTTCAAGCTTACGCAGAACTTTGTGAAGAAAGCTGGTCTCTCTCGCCAACAGAAGCTGGCCCACCTTGTCTCAGTATCAGATACACACACACACACACACATCTAATTATGATCACAGACACACACATGCACTTAATTACAATCACAGATACAAAACACCGAGTAAAAGGATAACCCCCCTACCCTGCATGGTGCTTGGTGGCCAATATTCCTGTCTTTGTTGGGGAGTGGGAGGTCTGGTCCGACTAAGTGGGAGGGCTAGCTGGGTTTTCCCTTTTACAATGGTAATGGCTCTCTCGCAGCACACCCCAGGGATACATATGTATGGCCCAGCTCACCAGGAATGTGAGCAGCCAAACAGTGGTTCCCTTCCTTTTCATTCCAGCCCCTTGGGACACATTTTTCACATTTCTGTAACTAGTGTCTTTTCTTCTTTAGCCCCAGCTGACATGCCCAACGTTGCGGGTGGCATGAGGCAGTTAGCCTCAGCTGCAGATAGCCTGGGAGTACTCCCCCGCCACAGACAGGCCCTGCAAAGCTCAGGGGTAAGATAAACAAAAAATTCCAACTCATGGGAGCCCTTGGTTATGGTTTGAAACAGGACGCGAGCACGAGCTGATAGGGGGAGACCTTCGTAAAGCAAGCCCCCATGGATAGATTTATGGACAGCACCGAAAGGTGATTTGCAAAGGGGGAAATAGATTTGTTTGTGGCTTTGTGATGAATAAAGAAGGCTCCCCCAAGAATGTATTTCCCCCACCACCCCCTGTTGTAGCTTAGAAATGTCAAGTCTTGTCTTCTCAGTTTCTGTTGTAGACGCCCTTGGAGGACTCAGATGTGGATCGGGTGCTTTCTCAAACCCCAGCAGAAGGGATCCTTCACAAAAGAGAACTCTGCTTCCAAGTGTTTAAACAGGTGTTAAGAGAAGCAGAAATAGAAGTAACAAAACCCAAATCAAATCCCAGCCCCTCTCTCATTAGGCTCCGTTTCCGTGGCACCTCGACCATTGCAAACTCCCACTTCTCCAGCCATCTATGCAGTCTTCCAGCACAGATGAGACTTGACTTTCTAATATTAGCAATTGGGGGTCTTTTTAAGGTGAGGAGGAACCAGCAAAACTCCAAGATCTTTGCAGTCTTTCCTTTTTCTATCAGAAAAAAGCAAGAAAGGGCACAGTCCCAATGTGATTTTCCTTTGCAAGTCACCTTCAAAAACATTTAAGGGCCAAATTCTGCTCTCAGGTACCCCATGCCATCCCACCAAGTCTGATCCCCACTACCTTACACCAGCCTTAGGGCAGCCTAACACCAGGAGGGTCACTGTTCAAGGAATAGCAGGTCGTTCCCACCCCCAGTTCCAGGACTCTATTATTCGAGGATAACGTGTCTCCTGAAGAGAATACTGTGCATTCACCATGAATGACTCTGGCCCATTGGTCTGATCTATCAGCTTCAGCACAGTGATATGTGACAGTCGCTCCCAGACCCACTTTTCACAGCTGCTGCGGGATGCCCCTGCAAAGAACCTCGCTTTCGAAGAGCTCAGTATTCTCACCAGGGATGATTTGGAATAGAAGGCTCTCTTCCCCCACCCCAGCCTGCTGCTGGGAACCTGCCTCTCTCCTGCAGTATGGCCATAGGGGCTATATAAAGAACCTAGAGAGAAACTAGGGCCCAGGAAGTGGATCTAGACGAGGCAGCAAGGTCTTGCGGGTAAGGGCATAAGACTAGGAGTTGGAAGGTCTGCTGTCTATTCCCGCCTCTGCCGCTAACCTGGGGAAAGTCACCTCACCTCGCTTGCCATGTCAAATCAACAGCAAGCATGAAGCCCCCAGTGTGAGTCATGCGGCCCAAATGTCCTAGTCAGACCTAACACTGGTGGCTTCTGGAAGTGGTAAAGCTTTGTTTCAGAAGACTCCTTCCTCCTGTTGTTCTGCGGCCAGGACTGGTAGACACTGTTCATAAGCAGCTATTCCTAAAGCCCCCATCAGTGGGGTGTCTGGGGCTCTCACAAGCATTAAGGGATTAACCCTCGTAGCCCTCCACGAGGCAGGGAAGCACTCGAATCCTTTTACAGACGGGGGAACTCCGGGGCGAGCAGGTTACTGTTCCCTGGTCAAGGTCACAGGGAAAACCTGTGGCAGAGCCCGGAATAAAGCCCCTGGCTGCTGAGTACTCAAGCGGTGCCCTTTGGCTATTTCCATTCACCAGGAAAGGCTGACAGCACTCGGGGGTTTTATCCTTGGTTCTCCTGCTGGCTCCCTGTGGGTCCGGCTGCAGAGCCCGCAGCAGCAAGCCTCCCCATGGGGGCTGACTGACTTGGGACTCTCGGGGCTTGCGCTCTACAAACAGCCACGTAGACAGAGCTTTGAAGCCCCAGCTTGGGCTGGGGCTCTGAAAAACATCCCCCTCCTTAGGCTGCAGAGCCCGAGCTCCAGCCCCAGCCGCGAGTTCAAAGTGCTGTCTATACAGCTATGGTTCGAGCGCGAGCATGGGCCCCGCTAATCTGAGTGTCGGCCCAGGCTGGGAGGCTCGCTGCTGTGGGCAGTGTAGACATACCCTGTATGACCCTGGACGAGTCACAGAGTCCAAAATCTCAAAAGCATCCACTAATTTTGGGTGCCCAGCTTGACACACTGTGGGCCTGGTTTTCAGAGGTGCTGAGCCCTGACCTGAAGTCAGTGGAGTCACACTGGTGTACAACTAGATCAGGCCCCGAGATTCAAGCTTGCGATGAATCTTTACATCAGCCACATCTGAACTGGTTTTGGCTCACTGCAAACATTTCACACAGCTCCAGTTATTGGTACACTGCAGGGGTCCTCGGTTCAGAGCATAGGCTCCTACAGACTCTGCTACTGTAACTAGCTCCTTCTCACGTCCCATTGTCCCATCATACAGTACCCATCTTGTACGGAGACCCTCCAGCTTTATAGCTACATTATAGAATCATAGAATCGTAGGACTGGAAGGGACCTCTAAAATCAACTAGTCCAGTCCCCGGCACTCATGGCAGGACTAAGTATTAGCTAGACCAGTGGTTCTCAAACTTTTGTACTGGTGACCCCTTTCACATAACAAGCCTCTGAGTGCGACCCCCCTAATAAATTAAAAACACTTTTTTACATATTTAACACCATTATAAAAGCTGGAGGCAAAGCAGTGTTTGGGGTGGAGGCTGACAGCCTCGTGACTCCCTAGGTAATAACCTCATGATCCCCTGAGGGGTCACGACCCCCAGTTTGAGAACCCCTGATCTAGACCATCCCTGACAGGTGTTTGTCCAACCTGCTCTTAAAAACCTCCAGTGACAGAGATTCCACAACCTCCCTAGGCAATTCATTCCAGTGCTTAACCATCCTGACAGTTAGGAAGTTTTTCCTAATGTCCAATCTAAACCATCCTTGCTGCAATTTAAGCCCATTGCTTCTTGTCCTAGCCTCAGAGGTTAAGTAGAACACTTTTTCTCCCTTCTCCTAGTAACAAATTTTTAGGTACTTGAAAACTGTTATCATGTCCAGTGTTCCCCCACCCCCTCAGTCTTCTCTTCTCCAGACTAAACAAACCCAGTTTTTTCAATCATCCCTCATAGATCATGCTTTCTAGACCTTGAATCATTTTTGTTGCTCTTCTCTGGCCGCTCTTCAGTTCTTCCACCTCTTTCCTGAAATGTGGTGCCCAGAACTGGACAGAGTACTCCAGCTGAGGCCTAGTCAGGGTGGGAGTAGAGCAGAAAAATTAATGCTTGTGTCCTGCTGACAACACACCTGCTGATACGTTGATTACAGACTCTCTCCCTAAGTTACCCAAGTGATTTGGCTGGTTTCCTATAGTGCTGGGCCTACCCTGAATTCTGATTCAGCTGCACTTTTAAAATCAACCTAAGCTTAAACCGCATTATTTGGTGCTGCCTTCTGCCTATCTTGCACCCCATGGCTGCAGCATCTCTTAGCACTGGATATACTGACGTTTTGGCTTGTTTTAACTTCAGCTTTTTAAGGCCCAGATCTATTTTACTTCAGGTATGTATGTGGCCTCCATTACCCAGGAGCTTTGTATGTATCCTCGCAACACCCCTGGGAGGAAAGGAAGTGGGGAACTACAGATGGGAAACTGAGGCACAGAGAGATTAAGGAACTTGCCCAAGGTCACTCAAGAGTTCTGTGGCAGAGCAGGGAATTACAGTCAGCATTCCCAAGTCCCAGGCCTTAACCACTGGACCACCCTTCTCTATTCAGATTCTTATACGGCACCCGTCCCAGTGGTATCTGTGTCTATTTGTGACATCTGGTCTGTTATTCCTTATGTGCCCAAGACTCCTGTTTAAATCTACGAGATTTGGGCCTCAAGTCATTTATCTGAAGGGCTTTTCTTCAGCTTTACTTTCATTTTATATTCATAATAATGACCTACCATTACACAGCATCTTTCACCTGGTAGGATCCCAAAGAGTTTTACAGACTGGAAATACCAGGAAGGGGTCATTCACCCACCACTGAAATGCAGCCAGATTATAACAGCAGCTGGTTTTAGGAGAGATACTGAAGAACTCTGTATCCTACTGGATCCTGCAGCTAACCCTCAATTCTTGCAAAAAGTGCAACAGGATCTTTGAGCACACATGACTGTTTTCCTTCTCTGAAGCCAGGAGTAAGTACTCGTGATGTGTTCAGTGGGGCTCATGCTATAGACACCAAACCAAACAAAATGACTGCGTTGATCTGAATGCACAGAAGTGAGAGTCTTTAGGTTTGCAGGGAAGGGCATCCGGCACACAAATGTTTCACTTAGTGCAGGAATGGCGACATCTCTAACGGGTTAAGCCTTCTGCAGAGGGAGGACCTTACAATCGCTCAGGGAACAAATCCAATTTTTACTTAAAACAGACAATGCATCTTTCAATTCGTCTTGTCTGGGGAACTTTGCTCTGAGCTCTGACATCGCAGACAGCTAAGAAGTTTAGGTTAACTCTGAAATATTTAATATTTGCCAGAAAGCGGACCTGCAGAGCAGAGACCATCTAGCCAGCAGCAGAGAGACGGAAGCGTGAGGAACAGCATCAGCATTCAGTGATTGGGTTTATACCATGATCTCACCAGGCCAAGACTGAAAGACGGAAACTCGTCTCTATTATTCATGGTTCCTATTTGTGAGCCGGCAATGGAGGGGTTTCACAGACAGGTAAGTTACTGTAGTCCACCATTACACCACTTGCTCCTGTTCATAAGGGAGGGGAAATCCCCATTTCCTTCCTACCAATCCCAATCCCTCCACCCTTGCTAGGAAGTAGAACGCCATATGAAGATTTTGAATTTTATTGAAATAAATTAAAGGATGCGTCTGAAGCCCATGGGGTTGGGGGGCACACGGTGACTGTGAAAACCAAGCCGTCACACAGCTAAGTATCTGACATGGCTCCTCTCAGCTGCAAAGCCATCCCCGCACATTCTGCGGTTAGCTCTGCATAAACCCCTGTTCTCTCCAGAAATTCTTACTGGAGCCAGACTCGCTACAGCTGGTCTGACTTGGAATGCGCCTTTACTTCCACTTTGAAAACCCCTATGTGCTTCCTCTGACTTGAAGAGTTTCCACACTTCAATATAGCCACCCTCTCTCCACATCCTTCAGGTAAACCGAATGGCAGTATGGTGTGTCACTGGGACAGTGGCTAGGGTTCCAGCCTGCGATAGAGGTGTCTGACCCTGACTCAGTGCAGACACAGGAGAGTTAGCCTACAGTCTCTCCTGCCAAGGAGAGTCAATAACAAAAAGAGAGTCACCTTCCAGAACCCCTCCCTCCAGTTCCAGGGGCTGGGATCCACCACCATTGTCCTTACTCACTGATGGGCCATTTTGCAAATTCCATGTCTCGTGGTTATTTTATTGATGACCAGTACAACTGGAAACGTGCCGCCACGGGCTGCTTTGGCTGAGCGTGGTGTGTGAGGCGTTCTTTACGGCTATAACATAAAGGAGATTTCATCAGGGTTCAGGGGAGCCTGGATGTCCAGTTTTCGACTTTTGCTGTCCTTCTCAACTATCTCCAGCCGCAGCGTCGGGGCCCTCCTCTCCTCCTCCTCAGGGGAGGAGCTGTCTTTGGTTTTCAGCAGCTGTTTGTCCGAATCGTCCACCGTGATTCGCAAGGTGCAGCCTCTTGGCAGAAGGTCCTGTTCATAGGCGGCAGCTAATTGGTTCACAACACGACGCTCTACCTGTGGGAAGAAAATCACCCGCCATTAGCAAATCTTCTGCCCTCTTAGATCGGCCTGGCAGGGGATCATAGAATCATAGAATATCCGGGTTGGAAGGGACCTCAGGAGGTCATCTAGTCCAACCCCCAAACAACCTGGAATCTGCAGGGGACAGAGTGGATGACATCTAATGGGTCTCTTTCATCTCTAACTCCTGGGATCAGGGCCAACCACCACTCCCTGGGCTGGCGTTGGGGGAAGTGAACAAGCACTGCTGTGTTGGGTGAATGCAGTATGCGCACGGAGCGTGAAATGGCTCCAGCTGCTTCTGAACCCCTTATGCCTGGAACCCTTCAATCAAATAATCTCTTTGTGACTTTAACGGGTGTCAGAGTAGAAACAAATGCAAGACCAAGAGAGAGGCATGTATCTGTGTGGTTTCAAAACGATCAGCCACTATGTTCTCTCCCTCAGACTCATGGTCACTGAAGGAACTTCTCTTCACAGGAAGGATACAAACGATAATCCCAGTGAAGAGTTTGCTGCCTCTCTCTGTGGCCAATCCAGAATGTGGGCTGGTGTGCAAGGGGAAGTCTGCGCTGCTGGGTGCAGAATGCAGACGACCAGGGCAAGGTAGCACATCATGCCTTACCTCGTGTTTAATAGACCGGGCGCCATAGTGCAGATTGTAGCCATCTGCCAGCACATCCATCACCTCCCTGTCCCACAGCAACGTGATGTTGTGTCTCACTTTGGCCTGCAGGATGAGAAAGGGGCAGCACGTTAGCGAACTGTCAGGTTGGCTCCAGCTGCTCTCCTGCTCCAGGACATGGTTATCTGGAGGCCATGGCCACACCGAGCATTGACACGGAGGGATGCTGAGGTTACCACCCAGCCAGAGCTCTGGTGAAACGAAACTGAAACTGTATAGCATGGGCTGTGGGTCATGGGTGTTTGCCTGGCCTGGAGGGTCCTGAGTCGCACAGGTGTAAAGTGTAACTACCCAGGTACCCCACTCTCATTTGACTATAGAGCTAATGATGCATAACACATACTCCACATCCACGCCTCCAGAATTCACCACCCACAACCCCAGCATGCTGCCCACTCCATCCCCACAAGCCCTTGCAACTCAGCTCCATGTGCAAGCAGAGCAGCAAGTGACTCCGATAAGATCCAGGAAGCGTATGATGCTTTAGGGAATCCACGCTGCTCTGGTCCAGCATGGCGTGGAGGAGAGAGGGGTCACCCCCATGAACTAGTCCACTTTGGCACAAGAAGGTGATAGGACAAAAGTCTGGTTAGGGCCCCCCGCTGCGTATGGATTAAGGGGAAGGTGAACCCCAAAGCAATACGTTCAGCAATGGTCTGGTTTTACCCTCTTGGCCCAAAAGCTCAGCTCCTTGCTGACGAGCTGGATCAGCTCCGAGTGACAGAAGGGGAGAAAATAAACAATCTCGTTGATCCTTCCCAGAAACTCATCTCTTCGGAAGTGAGCCTGCAGACGAGAAAGAGCAAACATCATCATCAGCAGGCCAGAAATCCAAGCCACAGGACACTCTGGATAGCCACCGGCACTAGAAGAGGAGATCCCCAGGAAATCACGCCTGCCTCCAGACTGTTCTTTACACTGCCTCCCACAACACAATGTGTGGCTAATAACCACTGCACCAAGTGTATGCACCAGAACTGCCAGATCCCCGCCATCGAGAGCTTCTCACGCACTGATGTTTGGTGCTAAGGTGAGAGGTTAATAGGTCTAGAAGCAGCACAGGAAGGGACTGAAAATCTCCATGTTCTACGTCCGGCTCCGACACTCACTTGTATCATTGTGCAAGTCACTTAGGCCCCATTTTTCATAAGTGCCCACTGATTTTGCATGCCTGACACTCCTGTACCACAGCTCCTGCTAATATCAATGAGAACTGTGGGTGCTTTGAACCTCAAGCTCTGAGTGTCTCAAGATGGGTGCCTAAAAATGCAGGCACTCAAAATTAGAGGAGGCTTAAAAATATTGGCCGAAAATGCTCTGATCTCATTTACTCCAGCTTTAAACAAATATTGCTCTACCTCAGGTGTGGGTTGTGAGGGTTCATTCAGGTTTGTATAGTGCTCTGAAGATGTAACACACCATGCCATTGTTGAGTGTTGTTATTAATAGCAGATTTATGTGGCACAGGGCTGGGCAGCTGCCTACAACCAGTGAAACTTCCAGTGCGTGCTAGGTGTTGTGGGAAATGGTTTCTATTTAAAACTAGACAGAAGCACTGAAGAATACGCTCCTGGGAACTATCCTGTACTGTCTGGGAATAGTGAAATGGACTCGATGCCCTAATAAGTCTCTCGTCTCTGACTTCTATATGACAAGACGCTATTCTGGTCAGCAAGAGGCGATTTGATTCCAAGTCTACACAAGGAACGTGCCATCTGCAGTGAAGGCAAAGCTTCTTGTTCGTGTTGGAAGTGCAAGTCCAGCAGCACACAGAGTTGCCTTAGAAACTTCTTAAAGAAGCTTAAGAGCAAAAGAACAGACGCTAAGCTCCAGAATTTGTCATTCTGACACATTACATGTGTTTTTATAGATATATATTTGGAACATGTCAGTTCTGTGCACGGCCCTTACGTTGGTGATTGAATCCTGGGCTGTAATTCGATTGGGAGTTCTGCTGCCATCCATTAACCAGCTCACATACACTCACTGCTTATGGCAGCAGCAGAATCTCCTCCTCCTCCGAGTTAACCCCTCAGCACCGGGAGCTGTGTGTGTGTAGGAGAGAGACACTGTGTGTGACACTGCATGATTGAGGATAACATTACTGCTATGTTTTTCATGGCAATGGGTTCAGCTCCCCAATTTGGCCTTGTCCATACTGGGAACAGAACCACACCAGCTCCCCAGTATGCTTAAAGGCAGTTGTTGGTAGCGGGGCTCTAACAGGCTTTCCTGACGAGGGTTATTTGCCGTACCCCTGTGTATAAAACCAAGCAATGTTAATTAGCTGGAATGGGGCGGGGTGCCCATTATCCACTGCATCAAGCTTAAATGTAAAGGCTACCCTGGCTTACCTCAGTGATCTGGTCTCTTATCACTTCTCCCCTTTTGCCAGTGATGCCATATGCCCCCATTTGTCCTCTCCTTCCATAATCATCTCCGTGCCTTCCGCACGCCTCCCTCCATGCATAGAATACCTTCTCTGTACCAGCGGGCCAAGCCTTCCGTCTCCCTTCACTCACACCCCTCACCTGCAGTACCCACAAGAAGGGAGTCAAGGGCGTTATGAATAATCGGAGCTCCTTGCCATTCACTCCTCGGGGCCTTTCACAGTGGGCCAGGGAGCCCTGGGGATAGGGAGGGCTTTTGTGTTGCTGCTCCACAGGCTGGCGGAAATGAGACAAGTCAGAGAACCCAGAGGGGAACCGGCCAGTGGCTTCCTACTGGCCAAACCAGCAGCAACACTTAAGCCATCCTTGGAGGAGGCCACTGTGAGCCCGTGCCTTCCACAAAGGCAGCCTGCGCGCCCCGTAAAGCCCAAGCTCACCCTCTCCCTGAGGTCTGGCTGTATTGAAACGGGAGTGGACAATCAGATCATCGCCCCGGGCCTGGCTGCTCACCACGGTCCATTCCGCACCCTAGATCCCGCTTCAGCCGAAGCCCTCCCCAAAGCTCACTCCTGCTGTGTTGTTACAAGGAGCGCGACTCCGGGCTGTTCCGGGGACCAGTGCAGCCATGGCGTAACTTAGGCAGCCCAGCCCGGTCTCAGCTGCCACCACCCGGAATCTCCATGGCATTATTTGCTTTTCTGGTCCCCTCACTCTGCTGCAGCAGCACAGAGGCCAGGCCGGGATTGGGATGGGGGAGAATCCCAAATTAGTCATTCCCCTCCCAGGCCGCCGCTAGACTGTAGACTGTCAAGGCAGAGACTGCACGCCTAGCACACTTCTGGGTGATCGAAAATAAACAGCGATAACAGCCCAGGGATGAAAACCTAGGATATCTGAAATAGGCAATAAATAAAACCCTCTGTACCTTTAAGATTGGGCGAATAACGTTCTCCTTGAATTGCTTCGAGATGGTTATCTTGTCAGTTATCTGGACATCATCTGAAAGGAGACAAAGTCACAGAGGATAAATGTCTAAGGCAAGGCACAGGATGCTTCTCGAGTCTCACTGACCCCTGGAAGAGCGCATGGACATGGCACTTTGCACAGGAGTGAGGAAATGGGCTGGAACAGAAGACTGAGGCTTACGGGAGACTCTGGAAAAGAGACCCAGGAAGTCCTCATACAAGCATGGGCATGCATTGCCACAAGGGCACTATGCTGCTGGCAGTGTGGCTCACTGCAGCTGCCTTTGTGCATGCCATGACCGTCACTTGCGATCAAAGCCCACCAGCTTCTCAAGAAAAAGCAGGTTAAAGAATTAGTGGGGTTGAAGAAAAAAGCAGGTGAAAGAATTAGCACGCATGGGAGGAAGCTTGTTCTTTGTACACCCACTGATCTTCTACTCCATGGGATCCACCATGCCTGTCAAATATACGAGAGCAAATGGCCTCACTATGTCTGGGGTGCACGGAGATCTGATAACCCAGGGACCCACCCTGGGCCAGCTGCATATACCAGAGGGGACTACCGCTCACTGATGATACTTACTGTGCATGGGACCCTCTCTACTTGCTCAATACTTGCTCTCATAATCCCAGAGAGCTCTCAATTCATCTCCGTAAGGAGACCTCTTCGATAACCAAGGACCTGGCCTGGCCTCCACAGATTATCTATGGATTGTGGATCAAATGTCATGACCGATGCTGATTACATTACACACAAAGTACACCGCCGTCTAGTGTTGTTATGCTTATGGCTGTCATACCTGATCAGTCAGACATACCGGCGTAGGCTCTGCACTAGTTTCCGAGCTCTGCATTTTTCAATCTCTTTAGCAAACAGCAAAACTTGCACTTAGCCGCTTATGGCCTAAAAATCTCTCTTCATTTCTCTCTCCCTCTGCAATTAGTTAACTACATTATTTAATGCAGCTGTGTTTGTTGAGCTACTGCTTGTGTGAAAGACACTATGGGGAGAATTTCTGAAAGCATGCCAACGGTCAGCTCTTTTGAAAGTCCCATCTTATATGCTCTAAGGGCTGGATTCTGAAAGCCTTACCCACCTGGCTAATACCATTGGCATTCATTATTCACGTAAAGCTGTGGCAGGCGGGGCCCTAAAGTGGCACTGTTCTGCTATGGGTATCTGGGGACAATTGAAAGCCCTGGTTTATAGATGCAAATCTCCAAATGGTGCAGGCCCTTTGTGATCACCTCTTTTCCCCATGTGATACCAGGGCAGTTGAGGTTACCTGAGGGGCTGGAGCTAACTGAAACCCAGGTTAAATGGGAGGCATTCTATGTGATGGCCCCTGAATTCTGGAATTTGCTCCCCTCCATTACCATGACACAGCCCACATGTGTTGATGCACGGATGTTTTCCTGGTGGAGGCCTCATTGGGTACAGGGCTGGAGAGAGAATCAGGTTGAGTGGGGTGGGCGGGTCTTTAGATTCAGACCCAGGACCACTTTGTACTTTTATGCATTCTGTAGTAAAATGTGGTACATAAGCCTAGAGCTGGCGATACAAGGGGGATTTTAAATACGCAACAAAGTATTTGGCATGGTATTCTTCCACTGTGCAGGCCCTTTGTAAGATGAAGGTTGAACAAAACAGAGCAAAGGTGGTAACCTCTATGCACAGCTTCTTCACGTGTAACACTTGCTGCTTTCACAGACAGATGCAAGGACACTGCAGAAGCAGCTCTTTCTTCTATTTATCCAGGTGCTTGTAATGAGCTCGTCCCCATAACATTGAAGCAGCTTTCAAAGCTGAGAACTCAGAAAATTATAAGGCGGCAGATGAAAATCAACTGCAGCCAGACTTTAGAGTCCAAAATACATTTTGCAGCTTGTCATTCATTGCCGCTATCTCAGTAAATTGTACTAATCTCCCAGAAATTAAAATTCAATTCTTTCCTCATTTAGAAGGTGGCACTTGGCATTTTAAAATGTTATTCTTGAAAGTTCAGTTGCAAATGTGCCTTGTTCTTTACCTATTTTGACTGACTATCAAAGGTTCTGTATAAAGTGAGTTCTGCCACCTACCACTCAAGATAAAAAATGTGTGAGAGCGAGTGAGCGAGAGAAGCTGAGAAACATATGTGGCCAGCACTAAGAATTAAAAGTTTTTGGTTTCATGAAAGTGTGAGTTGTGGGGTTGTTAGTTCCACACCGAACGTTTAGCAGATCACTCAGAACGAATTCTCAGCCATTTCTAGTGGATTTCCTAGTTAGGTGAAGTTCTCATTGGAACGACCATCTGCGATGATGCTGTATATGTGTGACAAGAGCAGCCACTTCTCCAGAAAGCTTAAGATACCAAAAAGAAACGAAACTCTTCTCACACAGATAGTTAAGCATCAAGAATAAACAACTGCTCCCCTAATTACCAGCCCACTCTAAAGATGACAGTCATTACAGCTGGAGTGCTGTAACCACTACCTATCCCGCTGACCAATATTGTCCCATTGTTTCCTTGTACTCCCCCATTGGTCTGTCTGTGTTCATCCATTGTCTCTTGTCTTATGCTCAGTTTGTCAGATCTTTAGGGCAGGGCCTGTCCTTCTGTTCTGTGTTTGTACAGCGCCTGGCATAACGGGAGCCTGGTCTGTGACTGGCATTCTTAGGTGCTATGATTATAAACAACAACTACTAAAGACCAGGAGCAACCGAGGTGTACATTTGAATTCTCAGCCACTGCCATTACTTACAAATATGGTTTATTTGAATTTTTAAAAGATGCACCCTCTCCATCGCCCTATGCTGATGTTCAGTAAGAGAAAGCTACTTACCTGTAATTCTGCTTCTCTGAAGATCATCTCACAGGATCCTCACTTTTGGGTCTGACACTTCCGGCATGAGTCAAGGGAGAACTTCTCTAGCTCAGAAGTTTTTGGCGCTCAGAAGCTAGAAAGGGTAATGCAAAAGGCCCTGCTCTGTGCTCATTAGACACCCATCACCATCACAGAACCTAGAACCATCCAGACAGTTCAAGAATTGTGTGGGAAGCAAGAGCGCTTCAAAAACTAAGCCAACTGGAAATTGTACCATAAAAATGGACAAACAAATACAATTTCTATAATTTAAGAAAAATTCTAAATAAAGTATGGGCCCTCAAGAGCTGAGTAATCAGCCTTGGAGGGGAGATGGGTGGGTAGGTGAAGGGGAATCCTCTGAGATGAGATCTTCCATGTGGCAGAATTTCAGGTCAATAATTTCCCCTTCTTTAAAGATACCATCTGTACAAGAGCCTCATTCTTGGAGAGGAAGGAATTTGAGGAATCCTGTGTCCAGTCCTGGTGCCCACAATTCAAGAAGTATGTTGATACATTGGAGAGGGGTCAGAGAAGAGCCACGAGAATGATTAAGGATTAGAAAACATGCTTTATAGTGATATACACAAGGAGCTCAATCTATTTAGTTCAACAAAGAGAAGGTTAAGGGATGACTTGATTACAGTCTACATGCGGAACAAATATTTATTAGCAATTTAGCAGAGAAAGGTATAACATGATCCAACGGCTGGATATTGAAGTTAAACAAATTCAGACTGGAAATAAGGCATAAATTGTTAATGGGGAGAGTAATTAACCACTGGAACAATTTACCAAAGGTCGTGGTGGATTTTCCATCACTGACAATTTTTAAATCAAGACTGGCTGTTTTTCTAAAAGATCTGCCCTGGGAATTATTTTGGGGAAGTTCTGTGATCTGTGGTAAACAAGTGGTCAGACAGGATGATCCCTTCTGGCCTTGGAATCTCTAAAGAGGTCTCAACATAAAGGAACAATGATAAGTCACGGCAACAGGCAATGTTGAGAAGAAAGGCAAATGCCCAACAAATGAACAGGAAAGTTGGAAGGAGGGGTAAAATACCTCCCCCCCAAAGGTGACTAAGAGACATAGATGGTCAGAGCCTCAAGGATCTACCCTTCACTAAGAAGAGTTTACAAAACTAGCCAATTCAAATAAGAGGTGCAATAAGAGAAAAAGAGTCAAGTTGGTGAGTGTGTGTAGCCACCTCTACTTCAATGACAGGCTCATTGGGACCATGAACCAGGACGCTTCTCCAGAAGCCAAATCTAAGCAATAGAACAGGGTCCTAGGAGTGACCTAGGAGGTTCCTTCCAGTCCTATGTTCCTAACTTCACAAATGTACATAGGGAAGATCACGTGGTTGCCTTGCATGTCCTGTCCTGCCTGAGGCCTGCAACCAAAGCTGCTCTGTCTCAGATTGCATGATCAACAGCATGTGCCAGCTGCGGGCCCACCAGCTCACCTCAGGAATAACGAGGTACCTGTTTAGAAGTGCGTGAGTTGGTGTCAAAGGAAACAAACAACTAGATGGCCTTTCTAAGACCTTTGGTCTGCTCCAGTCAGAAGCTCCAGGAGTTTTTAACACTGAGCTTGGGCAGACGGACCTCAGTAGGATGACCATGTGGCTGTGGAACAAATACTGGCAGGAAGATTGGTTCATGAAGGTAGAATTCCATCACCATCTTAGGAAGGAAGGAGGGAGGAGTCCACAACCCCACCTTAACTTTTGCAGAATCTGGTGTAAGGGGGATCAGTTTGAAGCACATTCACTCAATGAGCTGAAGTTGCTGCACCAGGAAAATTACTTTCCCCTTAACAACTTGAGCTCATGGGTACCAAGTAGCTCAAAGACTTTGTCCATATGACAAACCATCCCACGGCACACGGGGCTTTGGAATTGGGGGTCTCAAATGTGTCAACCCCAGCAAGAACCTGATGGAGGATAGGATGCAGAAACCATAGCAGATATTTGGAGGCTCTGGATATGGTGCCTGCCAACTGGCTAAAGTAGAGATGAGGTCACAACATTCACCAGGATCCAACTGCAGTTCCTGCTGGGAATTCTTTGGCTGGCTTAGAAGAAAAAGGAACTACCTGGAAGGTCCAAGTGGCTAAGATAGTAGAAGTTGGTGATGCGCGATTGACCAGCATTGGAAGGATCCTGCCAATAAAGGCTCTGTGGCTTATGAGGCGAAGCATGTGACTCCACACCGTGGGGATGTGCGGAGGTAATTTTATGAAGCAGGTTCCTTTGAGGACTTAGAGTACATAGTAGAGGTTGTTACCTAGGTTTTCAGCAATCCTGTTCCTGCTCATTTCCAGGGCCTCCTGTCTGAGCTGTAGGGCATGCTGGGCTATCTCATCACTTGCCACGTTGGAGGTCATGATGAAGATGGCGTCCTTGCAGTCAATGGTCTTTCCCTTCCCATCCGTCAGCCTGCCCTTCAACAAGAACAAACAACAAAAGCTGCATCACCAGGGCTGTTGTGCTGTGACACTACACAGCCCTGTAGTGAGGCAGTCGTCTCGTCCCGTCCCGTCCCCGTCCTCCCCCCATGTACACAACAGCAGATACCCAGCACAATGATACAAATCCATGTTGGGTGCTTGATATTAACATTTAGGTTATTTCCCTGTCAAGCATGTGGTGCAGGAATTGATTTCACATTTAGCTGCTGCTGTGATGATCTATGCAAGAAAAAATTGTGTTATTAATCCTTCAAAGAAAAAAAAGGGGGGTTGGAGTTTTTTTGCCTCTGAGGACAGACTGAGACTTCAAAACCCTCCCACAATAGGTTGTACACTCAATCTACCATGCAGGAGTACCTATAACGTTTGTCCAGCTCCATTTTCAGGAACTAAGCTGACTCACTGAGACACAGGTGTTTATCTCTGTCCTCCCATCAGCTT
The DNA here is from genome assembly GCF_965140295.1 of Lepidochelys olivacea. Taxonomy (NCBI): domain Eukaryota; kingdom Metazoa; phylum Chordata; order Testudines; family Cheloniidae; genus Lepidochelys; species Lepidochelys olivacea. The sequence continues at coordinate 10,003,419 of NC_140411.1, forward strand.
ATAGGGGTGCAGCCACAACTTCCAAAGACAGACAAGGAGGAGAGATTTCCCTTGAAGAGCAAACAGTACACATGCCAGGCAATTAGGGACTCCTGAGTCTGAGATTCCTGCCAATATCCTCTCTCACATTATTGCTAGGGCCAGATTAGTGTGCATGGGTAGGGGAGTAAAGCCATAGGACATGCTATCACAGACAGCCAGAGAAATCATAACCACAATCAGGCTGACTTAGAAAGTAGACAAGTACTTAATGAGAAATAACATTAATAAGATATTGATGGAGTTTTCTCCTAGATGAGTAGGTCAGATTCAACAGGCTCCTTGGTCTCCCTTCAGTCCATAGTGCTTCTCTGTACAGTGCAGAAATATATCAATGTGTGCCTGCTAAAGAGAGGCATTATTTATGTTAAAGGGGTACAGCCTAACCGCTCAGAGTCTGCACAGTGAAACAGGAAGAATGCTCCTATTTCACTCTTTGTGTTTTCTGCAATGGACAGGAGACTGTGCACCTTTTCTTGGCACGATCTACCCAGATATTATTATTCATTATCCTTCTCAACTGCTCAGTATAATCTGTGCAGTCCCATTCCTCTGAATTTCTGATTACCCACCAAAATAATCTCTTCCTTTAACTGGAGGTGTAATCTAGACCAGTTGTTTTCAACTAGGGGTATGTGAACCCCTGGGAGTACACAGAGGTCTTCCAGGGGGCACATCAACTCATTTAGATATTTACCTAGTTTTGCAACAGGCGACATAAAAAGCACTAGCGAAGTCAGTACAAACTAAAATTTCATACAATGACTTGTTTATACTGCTCTCTATACGATTGATTTATTTTATAATTATATGGTAAAAATGAGAAAATAAGCAATTTGTCAGTACTAGTGTGCTGTGATACTTTTGTGTTTTTAAGTCTGATTTTGTAAGCAAGTAGTTTTTAGGGTGACCAGACAGCAAATGTGAAAAATCGGGACAGGGTGTGGGGGGTAATAGGAGCCTATATAAGAAAAAGACCCAAAAATTGGGACTGTCCCTACAAAATCGGGACATCTGGTCATCCTAGTAGTTTTTAAGTGAGGTGAAACTTGGGGTACGCAAGATTAATCAGACTCGTGAAAGGGGTACAGTAGGCTGGAATGGTTGAGAGCCACTAATCTAGACCACTAGACCTCTGCACGATGCTGTTTCCCAGGGTTAAGTCCTTGGAAAGGCAGTGTGGTACATGAAAGGCAGTTTGGTAGAATGGATAAGACAGGGGTTAGCTGTACTAGACAGCTGAGCTCTGGGCCTACAGTGATCTTGTAACAAGCTTTTTCCTAATTTGTCTCATAAATGATCTGAGAAAAGGGGTAGACAGCGAGGTAAGCAGTTTGCAGATGATACAAAATTACTTAAAACAGGTAAATCCAAAGCAGACTGAGGAGAGTTACAAAGGGATCTCAGTAAATTGGGTGACTGAGAAACAGCCAGATGAATTTCAATGTTGATAAATGCAAATTAATGCACATTGGAAAACATAATCCCAACTATACATACAAAATAATGGGGTCTAAATGAGCTGTTCCCACTCAAGAAAGAGATCTTGGAGTCATTGTGGGTAGTCCTCTGAAAACATCCACTCGATGCGCAGCGGCAGTCAAAAAAGCTAACAGAATGCTGGGAATCATTAGGAAAGGGACAGTAATAAGATAGTAAATATCATAATGCCTCTATACAAATCCATGGTATGCCCACACCCGTAATACTGAGTGCACTTCTGGTTGCCTCATCTCAAAAAAGATACATTAAAATTTGGAAAGGTGCAGAGAAGTGCAACAAAATGATGAAGGGTAGGGAACAGCTGCCATCTGAGGAAAGACTGAAAAGACTGGGACGTTTCAGCTCGGAAAAGAGACAAGAAAGGGGGGATCTGATCGAGGTCTATAAAATCATGACTGGAGTGGAGACCGTGAATAAGGAAGTGTGATTTACCCCTTCCCATAACACATGGACCGGGGCACCCAATGAAATGAATAGGCAGCAGGTTTAAAAGAAACATAAGGAAATACTTTCTCACACAACCTACAGTCAATGTATTGAACTTGTTGCCGGGGGATGTTGTGAAAGCCAAAAGTGTAACTGGATTAAAAAAAGAACAAGATAGGTCCACCTGTGTCACAACATCTGGTTTTCTTCATATAAAAGCCAGGGCTGGCATTAAGGGGTAACAAGCAGGGAAATTGCCCAGAGACCCAAATCACAGGGGGCACTGAGAAGCTAAGTTTCTCAGGCTTCTGCTTCAGTCCCAGGTGGCACGGCTCAGGGCTCCGGGCTTCAGTCCCCTGCTGTGGGGCTTCGGCTTTCTGCCCTGGGCCCCAGCGAGTCTAACACTGGTTCTGTTTGGCAGCCCCCCTGAAACCTGCTCGCAGCTCCCCAAGGGGCCCCGGGCCCCTGGTTGAGAACCACTGCTCTAGGTGTCCCTAGGGCCTAAGCCTCTGACTGTCAGATGCTGGGACTGGACGACAAGGGATAGATCACCTGATGATTACCTGTTCTGTTCATTCCCTTTGAAGAACCTGATATTGGCCACTGTCAGAAGACAGGATTCTGGACTAGATGGGCCACTGGTCTGACCCCGTATGGCTGTTCTCATGTTCTTTGACTAGGAAGATGGGGATTATTTGCTAGCCCAAATTTTCAGAAGTGACTAGTGATTTGGGATGCCTAGATTGAGACACCCAGATGCCAGCTGTACCAGTCAGCTCCTTGTATCAATCACTGTCATATTCCATATGCTCACACGCCGACACGGAGACCCAGACTTACTTCATCAAAGAGCTGCAGCATAATGGTGAGAACATCTGGATGAGCTTTGTCAACCTCGTCAAAGAGGACCACAGCATTTGGGCACTGTTTTAGCTTCTTGGTTAGCTGCCCACCTTCTTCGTGGCCAACGTAGCCTGGTGGAGAGCCAATAAATTTGGCAACCTAAGAGGAAGTGATTGAAAACACGACATGTAAGAGACGATGGAAGGAGCTCCTCTCATTAAATAGGAGCTAATGACCACAATTTTTTTACGTAAGAATTAAGTTATATATACACTGTGACATCTTTTTATTCTCCAAGTATCTCAGAAGCACCTGGACAAGCAATGAGTTAGATACACGTAACACGACGACTATTGAGCATTAAACACTCAGTAATAGCTCACGCACAGCCTTGGACATTCGAACCTGAAGAAACATCTACATGTGTCATTTAGCATGCAGCAAGCTAGGATGTAACTCTAGAGTGCTCTAGCTTGCCGTGCACTGCCTGGTCGTGTGGACCCTGCTACCATACACTAAAAAGTTCAATAGTGCACTTTGACCTACTTCTCTTTGAAACCACAGTAGATCAAAGTGCACTAAGGAACTTTTAACGCGCAGTAGCAGAATCTACATGGCCAGTTAGTGCTGACGCGTTGTAGATTTATACCTCAGCTTGCTGAGAACTAAATGGCCTTAAAGTCAAACAGAGAGATTGTGGCCAGATGTCACCAGCTAATTCCTAAAAGAAAAGGAGTACTTGTGGCTCCTTAGAGACTAACCAATTTATTTGAGCATAAGCTTTTGTGAGCAACAGCTCACTTCATTGGATGAAGTGAGCTGTAGCTCACAAAAGCTTATGCTCAAATAAATTGGTTAGTCTCTAAGGTGCCACAAGTACTCCTTTTCTTTTTGCGAATACAGACTAACACGGCTGTTACTCTGAAACCAGTTAATTCCTACTCTTCTTGAAAAGCACCAGGGGATCTTTAATGACCATCTTCCTGGTCTCCTTTAATATCTGTTAGAACACTTCAAGAGCAGGACAGTTGAGAAATGTGGACAGCTAGCTGCTTCAGTGGAAGATCTAAAGTGTGGAGAGGAAGCAGGGACTTCAGATTGGCTAAGAATGTGAAGAGGTCTCAGGGAGATGGTGAAAGATGGAGCCTCTGTTCTCTCCCAATTGGGGGAACCAACTGGGAATCAGAGCACAGGAAAAACACAAGGGAATTCTGTGAATAAAATAAACTGAAAAAAACCCATAAAAATATTTGCCCTTTCTACTTCAATAACCAATGTAACTGTTTCTATGATGCTAATAGAAGACCATTCAGCCACCACTTTTGGTTGCTCAACATAACACAGCTATCTTGGCCAAGATTTTTAAAAGCACCTAGTGATTTTGGGTGCGCAACTTAAGACACATTAAAGGAGCCTGATTTTCAGATGGAGGATGCTCAGCACTTCCTGAAAATGAGGGTCCTTTAAGGTGTCTGAAACTGGGCCCCCCAAATCACCAGTCACTTCTGGAAATCCTGGCCTTATAACATGTGATGTCCTAATAAAGCTGGTTGCAGTCAGTTAATAGGGGCCAAAATGGAATATTTGGAACAGAAAAACAAATCCTTAAAATATTTAGCTTGAGAAAGAGAGAATTCACAACTTCTTGTTCTGGAACAATGAAATGGCCCAGCATTATGATAAATCTGTTGCAAACTAACTTTGTGCTGGAGAATAACAGTTGTGTCTTCACATCCATTTGCCCATGTTGCCACCTGATATAACTGCATTTACCAGCTGCAGTTCCCTTTCAGTATTCCTACCTCTTCAGCTCAATACAAGAAATTTGAGGGAGGAAAAAAGCCAATCTAGGTCCATCCTTTGAATGGACCACAGTACCTCCTCATACAAAGGCTGGTGCCCACTTTTTGCCACTTGTAGAGTATTCTGCACAGATCTGTCTGCCTCAGGAGAACTGGGATCTTTACTTCCTTCTCCTCTTCCTGCAAAATGCACATCTGCTTCTGGCATTTGGCCCCCATCCTCTTTTGAGAGTGCTATATTCTACCCCACAGGTGAGAGACTCCAAGTCAGTGGACAGAATTTGGCTGAAGTTCCAATTGTTTTAGCAATGCCCTCAGCAGTGTCAGATTCTTCATGCTGTTCTTTAGTATTGTCTCCAGCACTGACCTCTTGATCCTTGTTTGCATGAAAAACGTATTCTATCTTCCTTTGCAATTCTCTGCCTTTGCTTTCCTTATGTCTTCTGTTCTCTTCCCTGCACCCTGTCACCTCTGTCACCCTTGCCAGTGTATTTTATACTTTGCATATGGCTGTTTCTGACTCTGGATTCATTTTTGTTCTGTCCCTATCATCAACACTGTCATTTATGTATTTACTGCTACTTCATAGAGCACACATATCATACGACCCTTTGGCAATCATCTATCAATCAGTCTCTGAGCATTCTTCTATTTTCCCTCTCTGTATCTCTTTCTCGCCAATGCTTTGTAGTAAATAATAGTATCCTGGCTCTTTTTTAGCGCCTTCCTTCTAAGAATCTCCATGTGCTTGGCAAGCACACTGAGATTCACAATTGCCCTCTACAGTACGTCAGCGTTATTATTAATTATTATCCCTTGTCCCAGTCTCGTAAACAGAGGCACAGAAGGATTTAAGTGATTTGACCAAGGTCACTGAACCAGCTGAATCCTTTCTTCACTCTGAGCATAACATGTGAGTCCGCGCACGTGCAGACACTCCCAACCTGGAGCTTTTCCTTTATATTTTGGAACAATCAACAGAGATCTTAGCTTTAACAGGCTGTTTCTAGGGTTTTCCCCTGAAAGGTCGTCTCTCAAATGCCCTAGTCCCTCTCTTGACTCACAGACCTCTGGAGTGCGAGCTAACGAGACGCTCCTCATTTTCCTTCCTTCCTGCACGCAGTTTAAGGAAGTAGCTGCTTCTGTTATGGGTCTCTTCTTTAACTTACTTCCTAACTCACACTCTTCAGGATCTCCATGTACCTCATTCTATTTACTGTCTATAACAATCTGCAAGCCATCTACAGCTATCAGAGGACGAAAGGGACTCTGTGTAAAACTCTGTACACTCTTTATAGACTACCTCTTTCCAGTCTGAAATCTTTAGTGCTATCAGATTTTCCTGCTCTATTTGCTACAGCTTTAAATACCTTCACAGCACAGCTTCTCACAGAGAGATACATCCTACACATTCAACTCCATGTATTTTAAAGACTTTCATTCCTAAAATCCTGCATGGGGACACACAGAGTATGTCTACACAGCAACAGCTGTGCATGTAGGCTGCCCAAGCTAGCCTAAATCCAGCTAGCAGGGGTAACAATAGCAGCGAAGACAGCTCTGGCTTCGGTGAGGATAGTACAAGTCCAGCATGGACCCTGAGTATTTAACTTGGCTTGCAAGTCTGCTCTGAAGCTCACGATGCTCTGTTTTCATTGTTATTGTTCTCCACCCTAGCTGGGTTCAAACTAGCCTGTGCACAGATTTTGCTGTGTGGACATATCCTGAGTCTCTGGTGTTCCCCGCTTTTGTCATTAGCCCAGCTGTTCTGCTTCTCTTCCAAATGGAGGAGGTAGTATTCCTCCAGGATGCTATACAGGTTTGCTAGGGATGCTGCATCATCTGTAAAGTCTGTTAATACCTCTTCATTCTTTTATTCAATTCCTTCTCTTTCCTATGGATGCATGAACCTTTCAGAGAACACACAGTATCACCAATAGCTCTTCCAGAGTACCTTACCTTAGGCCTTAATCCATCCCGTGCTTTGCCGCACATTGGGCTACCCACATTCACCATCCTTGCCTGTCAATTGCCCTTCTCTCCAAATCTTCCCATTTCATGTTGAGGTGCTTGATGTCGTTCAGAACTGTTTGGTTCCATGTTATTAGCGGTCTTGGTCTTTCTCTCTTTCTTCTTGCGTTTTCTGGCTTCCATTCAAGGGCGATATTTGGTAAGCATTCACTCTCCATTCTCAGCACATGTCCCAGCCACTGAAGTCTTATTTGTGAGGAGGGTGCCTTGTCCAGTCATTTTTCTGACTTCTTCATTCGTCTTCCTCTCTCTGTTATTCCAATATTCTTCTCAGACATTTGTGATGAAATGCATCCAGCTTTTGCGCATCTTTCTTGGTAAGTTGCCATGTCTCATTGCTATATGTTGTTATGGTGATAACAACTGCTTTGTACACGTTCAGTTTTGTCTCAAGGGAGATGGTTTTGAGTCTTCCAAATGCACCATTTGCCTTCCCGATTCTTCTTCTTATTTCCTCAGAACTGGCACCATCTTAACTGATGGTACTTCCAAGATAGGTAAAATTGTCCACCTTCTCTCCTTCAGTTTTGATTTCTGTCCCTGTAGTTCCCATTAACATGACTTTACAAGGCTTTAGTGGGGGGTTATTTACAATGTGGCCGATCTCACGTACATTTGGACAGCATTCATTCCTGAACACAACTATTCCCTTCTGATTCTCTTGCTATTGAGACCACTGGCACCATGTGCAGAGGCCACAATATAGGATATATATTGTTATCAAGCATTTCCTTTGACTTGGCCTCTGCTCCTCGTCTGCCTTGGCACTTTACACTCTAGTGCAATGGTGCCTGAACTCCTCCTCTCATGGCCGCCCCCTTACCTGTAATGGAATGTGTGCGCACACGCCCGTCCCCTGCCAGGAGCAGAGTTGTGGCTGGGGGTCGGGGCTGCAGGCCAAGCTGTGGCCCCCTGCTAGGAGTGGAGTGGGGCTGCAGGTTGAGCCATGGCAGGTGGCCAGAGCCACAGCTGGGAGCGGAGCCGCGGCTGGGACCGCAGCCTTTGTTATTCTCCTTGCATCCCTGTTTGCAACATTTCACTTCTCGGTTCCTGGAGGCCAGGGGCCTCACCCTGAAAGACGCTGAGCACTCACAGCTCCCACTGATTTCGCTCTCAGGATTAGATCCCATGCTCAGGCACAAGACCTGTTAGGTGCTTGTTGCTTTCAGTGGGAGTTGAGGAGGTGCTCAGCACCTCAGAGGGCAGTGATGGCAGGTGGAGAGGAGAGAGAGAGAGATGCAATTGACATGATTTGTTTAAATTACTGATTAAACTAGAATTTCAGTCCCTGGGAATACAGACAGGCCATTTACTAACCTCATGCCTTTCCTGGAACTCTGACATGTCCAGTCTAATGAAACCCTGCAACAGAAATAAGTAAGCAACATTATTTTTGATTAATGCTCTACACATTTTATTACATTTAAATAGCATCTTTGGATCCAGCGCAGCTGCTGAGGGGGACTGACATGCCCAAGTGTGTGTTTGTTTGTTCCCAAGGATGCCTGTCAATGAAATGCTTAGATAAATCCATTGCAAAAGGCTGAGATTGATTCTGAAAGAAAAGGGTGGAAATAAATCCAAGGTTTCTCAAGGGTACGTAAGAATGGTCCCAAATCTGGCTACCCTTGTTCTGAATGAGTTCAATTAAGATGACCTGCTCTCATCACTACAGTGGTAGGATAAAAATGGGACTTGCAATTTGCTACACAAAATGGCCATTATTACCATTCAACTGTTTAGAAATAAATCAACAGGAGAACGTAATGCCTACCCTGTTAAAAAAAATAAAATCATAAAGTCAAGGTAAGTTAAGTACTTGGACGATCACAGCATTGAGATAATACTGTCACAGAATTTATAGGTTGATACACAAAGCTCCTTTATGTCTGAAAGGGCTGGCGGTTCATTGCAGAAAATGAATTTCCCATGCTCGCAGCTATAACTTAGTTCATATTGCTATGAAAAGGCAAGCTTGAACTTTCCTAGCAGTGATGGCAGGGATGGGAGTACCTGACAACCAGCCAGGTCTCCAAAGGCATTTCTTCTAGTCACAGCTCATGCCTCTGTGACCCACATGCCGTGTGACCCACATGACTCATCCCGTAATTGAATCAGCTGGAGAGCCATGGCGAGTGTTCTGTGGGTGGTAGAGACCCTTGGATGCTAGCTTAGACCAAGGCTTTGTGCTTAATGCATAGCAAATGTTACCAGTTGGCAATTCAGTAGCATTTGCTCCCCCTCCTGAAACATGTTTCTCTCGGCCTATAAGAGGCTAGCTGACTGTATCTTCTACTCATCTATATCACCCATCTTATTAGCGACGCACTCGTTTGTGTGGAGGAACAGTAGTTGAAGGTGGAACAGAAGAGTGGATAGAGATGGACGTGAAGTTGGGTATTGTTTTGGGGAAAGACAACATTTACGAAAACCCACCTCAGACTAGTGATATGGTAACAAAAATAAATAGATCAAATGAAGTAGGAGCACATCTACCTACAACCTTCTAAACAGCCCCTAGTCACTGAGACACAATCATGTATAGAGAAACACAGAAGAATAAGGAAGAAACAGACTGGAATTGTAAATAGTTGGTAGAGGGTAAAGGTATAAAAACATAGCTACAGAATGCTGGTTGTCAATGGGAATTCCTGTTGGCTTTCGAATCCCAGACGTAGTTTACCCCCTCCAGGGGCCTAACACTAAAAAATGCTAGATTTAGCTCCCAAGGTATTGAGAGCGGAGGTGGCTCAGCATCTCCCCAGAGGATCTGCTTGTAATGCAAGTCTAGAACACAATTGGAGTTGTATATGAACAAAGATGCTAGCGTTACAGATGGTTGAGAACCAGAATTTCAATTCTGTGGAAAATGCTGATACGTCAAAGAATTTGTTCCAATTTGGAACAAAAAGCTGAAATTTCAAAATTTCCCACGGGGGAAAAAATTGACAAGTTTTTGATTTGGGATCATCAAAACATTTTCTGTCAGTAGTGTCATTTTAATTCATTTTGTTTTGATTATACTATAAAGTCAAAACAAAATGAATCAAAATGACACTATCAAAACAAGTATGCAGTGTTGAAGCTGTGTAAGACCCAAACATTTTGACACTATTGAAACATAATGTTTAGACTTTTTCCTTTTGAAAAAAGTTGTCAAAACTGACACTGTTCCAAAAAATTTTTTTATTTCAATAAAATTGCGATTTTTGATGGAAAACTGTCCTGGCAGAAAATTTTCAACCAGCTCTAAGTTAACATTGCCAGGCTAGTCAGACTGTGTCACTGCTACCCAAACTAATGCTCTATGGCCAACAGCCACTGACTTTGGAGCGCCCAACTTGAGACACATAGGACCTGATTTTCATAAGGCCTGAGTACCCACAACTCTATAGATGGTCAATGGAAGCTGTGGATCCTTGCTAGTCTCAGACTGGGCAGCAAAAGTAGAGACAAGCAAAATCAGTGCCATTGATGTAAAGGTGGCTTTCCAGGCCTGATCCTGAGCTCATTTACAATGGTGTAAATCAGGAGTGTCCCCTCCAGAGCCCAGGGAATTACCCTGGTGAGAGCAAGATCTGTACCAGGCCCTACGACATTTCTAAACTCCCTTTTCTGAATCAGCCCATTTGTGATCTAACCCCTCTTGTGTCAGCAAATCATCACAGAGTTCATTGTACGTACAGCACAAATTAAGGCAGGCCATATAAAGATATTAGCATTTGTAATTAAATATTAACCTTTCTGTCAGTATGAAAAGGAGACCATTATGAATTCTTCTTTCTTAATCAGTCCGTTTCTGCTATTAGCTGCATCCCCTATAACTATCCATATAGTTTATGACCCCTCTTCAGAGGGCTAATTACTGCAATGACTGCCAAACAGTAAAACTCTGATTTGTGCATGCTATTGAATTAACACAACATTTAATGTTTGGCTGATTTTTCCATTTGATGTTTAGCTGAAGCACTGACCAATTCCAGGTGCAGCAGCTCTGAATTAAGGTGCTTGAGCTCCAGGAAGTGGAATTTATTACATTTAAAAGGCAATTATAGATGGATGAGGAAAAGAAACCAGAACAGGCTGTTTTATGGCCTTGTTTTACTTTTGATCTTCTTTCAATGTGTGTCATTTCATCTTGTCTTTTCTACACTGGAGAACTTCTAGGAGAGGCAGATTTGATCTAACACCAGTTTGCAGGACACCTTGGTGTTGCAGCTCTGCATTTTCCTCTGTGACACGCAAAAGGCTGGTTTCTGACTCTCACACGAGTTTTATACTAATGTATCTCCATAGACCTCAATGGGAGCAGCTGGGACTTCTGAAATTTAGGCAGAGGCTTAAACATGGATCTAGGAGTCTAACTTTAGGCTCCTAATTTTTAAAATCTTGACCCAATTTTGTTAAAGAAAAAACAAAGATGTTCTAAAACCTAATACTACCTAAAAATGTTTCTATAATATGGCTTTTTAAAAAAATCCAATGAAAATGGCTGTTTTTAAACAGATAAACAATCCGTGGCAGTGCTTGAAACCCAAACACTCCGGCACTAAGAACCCGAATGTGATGTCACTTATCTTCATTGTCCGCGCTGAATGAAATGCAAAAACCAAACCAACAGCACACATAGTGACAAGCAAATTGGACTTTTAAAATTCCTTCACTTCTAATGATCTAAGTTTTTATTAGTGACATAGACAAAGAAATGTATTTGTCCACAACATAGGATATTCAAATTTACAGTATCCTCATAAACAAGGAAAGCAAGCTAAACAGGCTTTTGCTAACTTCTTTGAATTATACTAAAGTGTTATGAAAAACATAGGTAGTGACACAGGGGTTTTTAAAAGTTTGCTCTAAAGCAACAGCATCCCTCACTGATGCACAAAGACAAATGTGATGCTTTCTTTCAGCTGTTGACTGAAGTGCCACTATGATCCAAAATGGTCAACAATGTGAGTTTGCCTCTCCGCACAAAAGGACCATGCAGTGACACATGCGGTGGTACATCAGTGATGGAAAAAACCATGCTGCTATCTAAAGCCCAGCTGATTGATAAAATACAAATATAACAGGGATTACCTTCTTGGCATCTTTGTGCATGTACTTGGCTGTCTGTTTGGCCAACTCTGTTTTACCTATTCAGAAAACAGTAAGAAAAGATTTGTGTTAAAACAATTAGGAAGTGTGTTCCATTTACCACGAATGATTGCAAGAGTCACATGTCTAACTCTCTACAACCCATGTGCTCAATACAGGACTTTAATCCAGTTCAAGAAGCAATCCACGTATGGAGATTTTCTCTGCAACAGTATTTCATGTTAAGCAGGGGTATTAATAAGGAATACTATAAATGAAACGTTCCCCAAAATTCACCCAAGGGTGGAGAGGAACCAGGATATTTTCTTTTCATAAGGTTAGAGTGTGTGTATCAAAAAATGGCTCTCTCTTACAGAGTGCTGGTTGGAACAATATGAGGCTGTTATCAGTGACTCCATACAAGAAGAAAGGCCAGGACTTTCAAAAGTAAGTAGTGATTTCAGGAAGCTCCGATTTTGGGTAGATAGTGGGAGACACCCTTAAAGAGGCCGTATTTGCAGAAAGTAGGAGCTCAGCACTTTCTGAACACCAGGCGCCTTTAAGGTGTCTCAAGGCAGAAATTCCAAAATTGAGACACCCAAAATGAACAGTTAGTTTTTAAAATCTTGGTCTCCATTTAGTACAAATAATTTTAATGCACCTATTAATAGCAACTATTATTTATTATTTGTATTGCCACAGGACCTAGGCGCCCAGTCATGGACCAGGCCCCCATGATGCTCGGTGCTGTAGAGATCAGAAAGACAGTCCCTGCCCTAAAAAGCTGACAATCTAAATACACGGCAGAAAACACAAAGGTGCATGTTGAAAATTTAACAAGTGGACGATGAAGGCTGCATCATGGGCTGAGCAGAGGATCTTGTGCTTGACCTTTAATAGGTTGATTCTTGAATGAAGATACAGAGAGATTCTAATTCTTTTGACCAAAAGATGCACAATTGGATCAGATTTTTGTGACATTTATGCCAGACATCCCAGGTTTCATGTGCAATGTCTTTACTTTCCAGATGAGAAGTGAATTTGCTGGGAAATGTGATATTCTTTATTTGTTTGATTTATCCAAGGAGTCTATCATAAAACTCTAGGCGTATGAACAATCAATAATTCAAAACATATATTACAGGATAAATCTATGTTGACATTGTATCAACAAACACACTGGCTCAAGAAAACGGAGACCCTGTCCTCCTCTCACTCTATTCTATTCTATTAAAAAAGAACCTGGGTAAACAGACAGGCTTTGCAAAGTGCCCTGGGCGTAAGAATACTCCAGACTGTGCCAGGATCAAAGGCCCTCAGCAAGAATGCCCCGCTGCCAATCACAAGTAGGGGCTTTCACTCTGAGCTCCCCAGCTGACCTCAACTGCCTGAGCACCACAAGAGGAGACAGGCAGTCTTTGCGATACATAGGACCCAAATCAGAAGAGTCTTTATGGGTTAAAACTAATAGCTCATGTCATGTCTGGAAATGAATCCAAAGCCAGGTATGGCATCTGTACTTATGTCTTCAATACTCTATTTATATCCATTATATATTAAATATACACCTACCTACACTCATATATATGCATTAATGCACATGGCATACACACAAAAATACGTCATAATTTACCCTCTCCCCACAAAAAAATCAAATCATTTTAAAGGCCAAGTTCTGCCCTGATTTGCAGCAGGTCTAATCCCACAGAACTCAATGGAGGTGTCAGTCAGGGAAGAATTTAGTTCTAAATGTCCAACAGAAACATTCAGAAGCAAGGAAATTCAGAGTTAACATTGCTTATTGCTTTCATATAGTTACACAGCAACTCACTGAGAGTAAATGCTTTGCCTAGAACAGCCCTGAGGCAGGACTCTGTAGAGACAATAATGGTTGCATAACCCCAATAGCCTTAACCCCTACAACAAGAGCATCTTCCAGCCAGCCAAGTCAATGCAGGGAAGGCCATGTAAAGTACAATCTCTGTCATCTTTCAAATGCCACATTTAGACGGTTTAACCTTTTTCAGTGATCAGGAAAAATATTAGAGCCAATAGCATGCCAGGTGCTTTGAAGACAAGCAAGGTCCTTGCCCTGGAGTGCTGACGATTGAAAAGCCATCTCTGAACTGGTTATTTTGCATACCTGTGCTCAGAGTTTCCTTTTTAAAGGTCCAATCTGTTAAAAGCAACATTTTTATTATTAAAAGTGCTTTTCTGAGGTTGAGACTTGAAAGCCCAGATTCTCAGCTGCTGGAAATCAGTTTAGCTCCACTTGCACGAGCTGGGGATCTGGCCCTACATATGAATTTAAGCCCAAAGATATTTCGTTTACCCGGACAAAACACAGGAGGATGGGCTAGAGGACCCGCTGGAAATCCCTTCCCAGCCACATGAGTTGACGACATGTTTGACAAGTGAGTTATAAGTCCTTGAAAACAGGGCTTACTGTGTGTGGTCACACACCCTGGAGTACAATGGGGTAACAGGGCAAGTTACTGTAACCGCCTCCTCTTTCCCCCTTCTCCACACATACGTATGTCCAGAACATGCCACGAGATGATGCCTACATCAGGCCTCATCAGCTGTGTTCTCCCCCGTGACAAATGACAACCCATCTGTTACCTATTCCTGATGATCCCAAGAACAGAAAAACCAGGGGATGTTCTTCGTCGTACCAGCCATTTTCCTTTCTCCGAATTGCTGAGTTTAAACACAACGAAAACAAAAGGAGGAAGAGAAAAAAAAAAGAGGCATATAAATCAATGACACAAAAGCAAGTATAATTATCACTAAGTATACACTATGTTTTACTGCTCTCTGCCCACTCAAAGTCTTCACTACCATTAGTGCTACCTAATTTGATTAGCCAGCAAGGCCCCCAGAGACACCTAATCAGGTTAGCATGGATTTGGAAAGCTGCCCAGAGCAGATTTCGGATAAAGTTTTCCAGGATGTGCACTCAACGTTGCCAGGGAAACAGAAAGGAGGGTGGACATTGAATGAACGAAGAAAGGGTGGTAGAGAGAGAATTCAAGAGGCGTGTTAGCTTTCCAGCTTGTAAGTGCAACCTTTATGTAAGGGGCTGGTTTGGAGAAGTTTGTCACTTCTTTCCCTTATGCAAATTGAAAGTGGAGGATGTTTGGATTCAAGGTCATGGCAGCCTTGAACTGATGTACATACCGCTGTAAGTTTTGTTTAAAAACACTGGAAATGGGGATGGTCTGGAGATATCAATGAATGTCTGCAAAGGGTTATGGACGTGAGTTATGGATCAGTGATATAAACGGAAACCTCTACCCCAAAGGCAGGGGTGGTTTAGAAAGCAAAGTCCAACTGTCATCTACAAAGTATTGAAGGTCAAACCACGCTCCCGCTGCAGGGCATTGACTGATTTGCCTGCAGGATTGAGTCCTCTTACCCAAGGTGGGCTTGTGCAATTGCTAAGGGCTCGATTCTGTTACCCTCAGTCAAACTGAGGAGTACCTGTCTCCTCCAGCAGCCTCCCTGAAACAACGAAATCATTGGAACTACGTGGGGGGAGGAAAAGTAAAGCGTGACACTATGTGAACTAGGGTGGTGCACTGGGACCCTAGCAGTTTTGGCCTTTGAAGCATTTGGCAGCAGCCACTGCTAGACGCAAAATACAGGACTACTTGGGATACTGGACTGTTCCAACACGGTCATTCCTATGGTCATAAAGGCCTTCTTTAGGGTTCACGTGGGAGTTTGGGGGCCTCACACAGCCATTTCTGGGTTTTGTTCTGCATGAGCTTTGAAACCCCTGAGTTTCACAAAGTTGCAGATTCTAACCACTCCAAAAATTCAAAGCAAAGCTCAGTCAAATTTGTCCAAATTTTGCACTGGAATCCTAAACTGGCCTGGTTTCCCCTGACTGGTTTGCAACGGGCCTGGGCTAAGCGTCTTTGGAGTATGCACAAAGCCTGAACCAAGGGATGTCGTCCAGCTCTAGTTTAAGTACAGAATTGGCGTTAACTAGAAATGGGTACCAATCAAACTCAACCCCCAGCTCAGATCTGGAATCTGAGAATAAGGAGAGTAATGTTTACCCAGCTTTGTAAACTACTTTGAGTTCTCTGAGCAAAAAATAACTATTACTGTATATGTAGGTGCATCCCATAGAAAGTACATTTCCCAGTAGGCCACAGACAACTTGGTCCAATCGGAAGGTCCCTCAGACCAAGATGAGGCATTGCAGCTGGGACCTGTGGTCTCAGCAGACCACCCTTCTGCATTAAATATGACCGGCTAATGATCTAGGATGGGGCCCTGGTTGGGAAAAACTTGGGCACCCTGCTCTATAGAGACAAAGCATACAACACCCAACAGCAAAGAGCAAATCTTATCAGGTCAGAGGGTTCTCACAATCATGGTTGAAGCATAAAGGTAGTGAAAGGATATTGAATATTCAGCTTACGGGGGGAGGGGGGGTCTAGTAGTCCAGAAGAAAAGAGACAGAATCATGTCTCAGACCACTGAGGTCTTCCTGATTTATCTGCATTATTTAAAACAAAGCCTCCTCTATTACAGCTCTTATAAGGAGTTATTCTTGCCGTATTGATCGGCGGGTGCTGTAAAGCATTTTGTGACATTTTGTAAGAAGGAAGCTACATAAAAGTAAACGGTATTGTGTTGTAAATTGTGCTCCTAAGAACTTACCTGTAGCGTGCTTTTTAAAATTCTACACAGACCTGTGTCTCAGCAGTTGCCAGAGGTCAATGAGACCAAAGATGCAGCACATCATATTTGATATAAGTACTGCATAAACAGGCTAAACGCCAAGCTTTCAGGAATTACAGCCTGAAATACTTTTAAGATCGCAGGGGAGAATAACGGTAGCCGAGGTAAAGGCAGGCAGGATGAAAAATGGAGAGAAAATGAATGATCTAGAGCTTTGGGGCTCTACTGTGCTTCTAAAGTGAAATTCTTGCTTTCAGAGTAGAATTGCACTGTACAAGTGGCACTGTGTTTATTGTCCTTCAATGATTTCCAGACCATATACACTCAGTTTTATTATTTCTGACTGCCACCCCTGCAAATACAATCTGGGATCTGAGAGTCAAGCTGGGCTCTTTCGTCCTCATCTGCCCATCTCTCTTAGGGTCTTAATAAAAGTTCTGCAGGTCAAATTCTGCTCCCAGCAATCCCAATGCAGCACCTTTGCCTCCAGGTATAACTGACAGGAACTCAGTAAACAATGCTATTGCTGATGCACAAGGAAGAAGTGACTCCAGCTCCTTCTCCACAGTGGTAGCAGGAGGAAATGGATAGCAATCACTGTAAATAAGCAGTTAGAAATACAGATAACTGATAGAGGAAGCTAAAGGTATCAATGAAAAATCTATGGCCAGTATAGTTAAGGACAATAAGAAAGAATTTTTAAAATATATCAGGAAAAAAAGCCATCCTAGCAGTAGTACAGATAAGGACAACTTTCTCGAGGCTAGGGGTAGAAAATTGTTAATCTTGATACAGAAAAGGCAGAATGTTCAATAAATATTTCTATTCTATATTTGAAAAGAAACTGGATGATTTATTCATAGCTTATAGCACTAATTAAAGCATTTCCATTCCAACAGTAACTAGGAAGAGTGTAAAAAGCAACTGCTAAAGTTAAACATTTTAAATCTGCAGGAGTGGATCATTTGCACCAAAGATCTTTAAAAGAATTGGCCGAGCAGCATTCTGAGCCATTGATGTTGATATTTAACAAACCTCTGCACACTGGGAAAAGTCCTAGAGGATGGGAAAAAAGCTAATCTTGTGCCAGTATTTAAAGATACAAATGGGACAACCCAAACAACTACAGGCTGATTAGCCCGACACTGATCCTAAGCAACATCATGGAAATGCCAATCTGGGATGCAATCAGTAAAGTCTTAAAAGAAGGCAACATAATTAATGCCAACAAACATGAATTTATGGAAAATAGGTCTTATCAAACAAATTTGATATTGTTTTTTGATGAGATTACAAGTTTGGTTGATAAAGGTAACTGTGTTGACATAAGAGAGACTTCTGCAAGGCATTTAACTTAGTACCACATGACATTCTGATTTACAATATTACCACTACACAAAATCAAGAAAGCACATATGAAATCAGCGAAAAACTAGTTAACTGATAGATTTAAAGAAGTAATTGTAAATGGGGAATCATCATCCAATAAGGGGTGTTTCTAGTGGGGTGCTTCAGGGCTCTGTTCTTGGCATGATGCTATTTAGTATCTTTATCAATTATCTGGAAAAAACAAAATAATCACTGGTGAAGTTTATAGGTGACACAGAAATTGGTGGAGTGGTAAAATAATGATAAGGAGAGGTCAGATTTATAGGGTGATCGGGATCACATGGTAAACTGGGCTCATGGTACAACATGCCTTTTAATACAAGGTCATACACCTAAGAACCAAGAACGCAGGTCACACTTACAGGATGGGGTCTATTTTGGAAAGCAATGACTTGAAAAAGTCTTGTGGGCAAGATGGATAACCAACTGAACAAAAGCCGTCATTAAGAGCAAATGCTATTCTTGGGTGTATACGAAGTAGGACTAGGGAAGTGGGTTTACTTCTGCATATGGCAAGAGCAGGCCCTCTCAGAGGTCCAGAGAGGCCCAGGCCACTTCCAGCTTTTGAGGCTCCTAGCCATAATTAAAATAAAAAATGACAACACATGGTCTAATCTTGTGCCATCAGAAGCAATATATTTGTATTAATATTTATGAACATTTTAAACTCTTTAATATGACAAAATCTATATCAGTTAACAAAAAATTATGTCTTTTACCAAATCACCTCTTATTTGCTTAAATTTGCAGCTCTAAGATGAGAGTGTGTGTCACATTTTGGTCTGCTTGAGATGCGCAAAAAACAAGTTGCAAAACTTATCAAATGCCAAAAAATTAACTGGTGTCTAAATTTGAGGTCCCTTTGAGCTTGAGGCCCAGGTCAAATGGCCCTCCTGGCCCCGCCCTCTGATTGGCCCTGGGCATGATTGAGACACTGTGTTCAGTTTTGGTGTCCACACTTCAGAATGGATGTTGACAAATAAGGGTTTGGAAAAAAGCTACAAGAATGATTCGAGGTCTGGAAAACCTGCCTTAGTGTGAGAGACTTAAGAAGCTAAATCTATTTAGCTTAACAAAGAGAAAGTTCAGAGGTGACTTGATCAGTTTATAAGTGCCTACATGAGGAAATGTATGTTTAATCTACCAGGCAAAGGCTTAATAGGAGCCAATGGCTGAAGCTAGACAAATTCAGACTAGAAATAAGATACACAGTTTTTAACAGTGAGGGTAATCAATCATTCGAACAAACAGTTAGGGATGTGGGGGACCCTCTACTCACTTGGAGTCTTTAAATCAAGAATGGACATCTTTCTAACAGACATTTTAGCTCAAGCGAAAGCTATGGGCTTAATTAGAATGACAGGGTGAAATTCTCTGGCCTGTGCTATGCAGGAGGTCACTAATCATAATGGTCCCTCTGACCTTGAACTCTATGAATCTGTGATTGCCACTGTGCCTGGCCTCTGCACACTGGTACACCGGGCACAATCTGTGTGTGTGTGAAACAGAGACAGAGAGAGAAAGCACATGCAGAGAAGAGCTGAGCTAAAGTAGATGGGGTAAATGTTATTGTAAGAAGCATGTGCACTGACTGCCATGGACTTTAACGGGAGCCACAAGTGTATATATGAGAGAGCAGAATTAGGTCTGTGCTGAGCATCCGAGAGTCAGAACATTGTAACAAAAAGTTGAAGAAGAAGGTGACTGTTTTAGGGAAAGAAACTACAAATAGAGACTTTAAAAACCTATACTGGTGCAAACACTGAGAACAAGTCTGAAGCAGATGTTTCCAAACTCTCGAAAATATCAATGCCAACGGCAAAACTCGGCAGATGCATAGTACCGCTCTCCAGCTCCTCACAAGCTAGATGATCTAAGTAAAACAGCCATCATAAAGGGAGGAATATGGTGGAAATAGGCTTGTTCTAACTCTGCAGGGTTGTGCAGACTGAAAAAGAGACACTCGTGCTGAGGACCCTTTCATAACAGCACCTGTACACTCCACAACGACAACAGGCTCTTTTGGGAATGTTATGAGACACTCCCACTTCCTAGGTGGCTGCATGTACTAGGTCTTCCCTTGGCCTTTATCATTCACATAAGAACATAACAACGGCCATACTGGATCAGACCAATGGTCCATCTAGCCCAGTCTGCTGACAGCGACCAATGCCAGGTGCTTCAGAGGGAATGAAAAGAACAGGTAATCATCCAGTGATACATCCCATTACCCATTCCCAGCTTCTGGCAAACAGAGGCTAGGGATACTTTAGAGCAGGGGTTCTCAAACTGGGGGTTGGGACCCCTCAGGGAGTCACGAGGTTATTACAAGGGGGGTCGCGAGCTGTCAGCCTCCACCCCAAACCACACTTTGCCTCCAGAATTTATAATGGTGTTAAATATGTAAAGAAGTGGTTTTAATTTAAAGGGGGGGGGAGGTCGCACATAGAGGCTTGCTATGTGAAAGTGGTCACCAATACAAAAGTTTGAGAACCACTGCTTTAGAGCATGGTTTTGCATCCCTGCCCATCCTAGCTAATAGCCATTGATGGGCCTATCCTCCAGGAACTTACCTAATTCTTTTTTGACTCTTGCTATAGTCTTGGCCTTCACAACATCCTCTGGCAAAGAGTTCTGCAGGTTGATTGTGTGAAGAAATACTTCCTTTTGTTTGTTTTAAAACTACTGCCTATTAATTTCATCGGATGTCCCCTAGTTCTGGTGTTATGAGAAGGAGAAAATAACACTTCTTTAATTTATTTTCTCTACACCAGTCATGATTTTATAGACCTCTATCATATCCCCCTTGGTTGTCTCTTTTCCAAGCTGAAAAGTCCCAGTCTTATTAATCTTTCCTCATACGGAAGCCGTTCCATACCCCTAATCATTTTGGTTGCCATTTTCTGTACTTTTTCCAATTCCAATATATCTTTTTTGAGATGGGGCGGCCACATCTGCACGCAGTATTCAAGATGTGGGCGTACCATGGATTTATATAGAGGCAATATGATATTTTCTGTCTTGTTATCTATCCCTTTCCTCATGGTTCCTAAAATTCTATTCACTTTTTTGATTGCCGCTGCACCTTGAGTGGATGTTTTCAGAGAACTATCCACAATGACTCCAAGATCTGTTTCTTGATTGGTAACAGCTAATTTAGACAGCATCATTTTACATGTATAGTTGGGATTATGTTTTCCATTGTGCTTTAAGAAAAGGAGTACTTGTGGCACCTTAGAGACTAACCAATTTATTTGCTGTAGCTCACGAAAGCTTATGCTCAAATAAATTGGTTAGTCTCTAAGGTGCCACAAGTACTCCTTTTCTTTTTGCGAATACAGACTAACACGGCTGTTACTCTGAAACCTGTCATTGTGCTTTACTTTGCATTTATCAACATTGAATTTCATCTGTCATTTTGTTGCCCAGTCACCCAGTTTAGTGAGCTCCCTTTGTAACTCTTCGCTGTCTGCTTTGGACTTATCTATTTTGAGTAGTTTTGTATCATCTGCAAATTTTGCCACCTCACTATTTACCCCTTTTTCCAGATCATTTATGAATATGCACAAGAGAGGTCAAATAATGTGGGTGGATTTAAAAGAAACAAAAAAACCATTTGCAGCTATGACAGTTAAGATAATAAGAGTAATAAACTCTTGCTTCAGAGCACAAAATGATTACCTGCAGGGGTCAGCATATACAACACTGCACAGACAATTGGGTTCACTGTGGTCATGTTTTCACTTCTCTCTGGAGCAAGTTCCTAGACTAGATGGACAAATGGTCAGCTCCCATATGGCAACTCCCATGGGTATCTGATACAGCCAAAGATTTGGTTGGGTTACTGTTTAGAGAAGACTGCCTATCATAAAATGAGGGATGATGACTTCAGACTGAAGTTCTTGTTAGAAAGCTAGAAAGAGTTCTCAGTCATTGCAGTGAAGAAACTCAGCTCCTGTAGATTATTTAGAACAACCTAGAGCAGCATGGTGTCAAAGTGGTTTTGTATATAGCCTTAAAATAATGACCATAGTCCAACTAAGTAACATAGCTGCACAAATCTAATCAGAAAGATTCAGGTCAACCAGAAAGAGAGATGGCAACAAGCAAGCCATGACTCTAAGCAGCTGCCCACCTCTCCTCTAGTTGGTGCTGGCTGCTGCACTGCTGAGCTATGACAAAAGGACCAAAGAGGTCATCTCAGGATGGAGTGATCCTCAAGCAACCCGTCAATGCAGGTTTGGGAAGATTAAAATTTCAGTGGCAGGCTCAGAGAGTAGCACCCTGGCTGACATGGTGTTTCAGGTGTCCATGCCGCACGATGTATTTGCTCACCACGTTATGAATTTTTCATCAACGTTCATGCAGGAAATCCATATTTCGGGCAGAGATGCCTCCTTCAATGCTGAGGGTGTGAAGAAAATCCAGGTACTGCTGCTTTACTGAAATCTCATGAAGAAATTCAAACCCATTGCAATGGGAAAGGAGGATGATGATATCTGAGCCTTCTTTCTGGAGCCATTTCCAGCATCACTGCAGAGCTCTTACTTAATTTCGTACATCTGTAACAGTGTAACCGTGCTGCTGTGTCTCTGAGAGGCCCTTCAGCTCGCTATTGAACTGATAAATTCACTGTATTACTTTACACAGATCAATACCCCAGCAGTTATCAGGGGTTGATGTGACCGAAATTGGTTTCAGCCAATTTGTGAGTGTAATAAATGTCCATTTATCAAATCAATTCATTCAGTGGTGCTTCTTAGACTGCCCACATTCATGGGACCACCAGGGTGACTCTCTTCAGGCGTGTGCCAACTGCAGGGTCACCCTCCACCTGGCAAGCTTCTGAATCTACTAACAAAGGTATTCAGGCGCCCTCAGATTTTGCCAGGCTAGCAGTTTACTGCAGGATCTATAGCAATCTGAACTGAGTCACTGGGTGAGCACAACACTGCTAACTGTGTCAAGCCGTCTGGAGGCGGAGAGATATGGAGGAAGAGGATCCCTTTTACTAGATCCTGGTTCTCCCACTTGTCTTGACTGGTTGGGAGCTGTTCTGAGGACTACAGAGCTTAGTGCACACTTAAGATAGCTGTGCACGTGCAGTCAATTCCCCCACAGTCAAACCCTTAACAAGACAGGTACCACGCATGCTCAGGTCTGGGATTTGCAATCTGTCCATATCAAAGCCATTTTCCTTGGGATCAAGGCCAAGGATCCAATTCATTCCTTATCAGATGGCAACTTTCAACCCTCAGATATCTCAGCTGTAGGATTGTTCAGATATGAACAGAGGGTTTTCTCTCACTTCCCTTTCATTCAAAATGGCTGAAGAGTATTTGCTCAAACAAAAAAACGCAAACAAAACAGACAAACCTCCTTTGGGCAGAACCCAAAGATGGGAAATTTTAGTCCTGAAGGTTCAGAAAATCAAAAACTGAAAAGCATGGCAACCTTAACTATAAATGATTGCTACCAGGCACTCAATGTAATGCTATTAATATTATAAACACACACAAACATTTACGTACTGTCTACAGGGAGGATGTGAGGACATGCAACAGAAAATACACATTTTTAAAAGAGCTCTCACCCTTTGTTATATAATCTGAGAAGAGATCCCTTCCTGGGAATCACCAGAGCATGCAGTGTATTTACCCCTGTGTCTGTATATTCAGGTGCAAGGACAAACAAGAGTTGACCAGAGCCAGGAGTGCAGTGATTTATTAAAGTGCCCTGGAAACATAATCATAAACCATTTAGCTGTTCATTTGCATGAGAGCTTGTAGCATCTAGGCCTTTGTCAGTTTCTAACATTACAGAAGAGACCTGCTTCTTTTTTTCTTGGATGTTTCAGTGCTACCTGAAATATTCTAGTTTGATTGCATTAAAATACATCATAGAAAGTAGGGAGTATCCACATCTGTATAGTACACAGTATCACTTAACTACATTTACGCCTCCTCCCTTCCACAGGGCTAAACTGATCAGCAGATTGGAAGACAGGAAGGAATTTCCCCACTCAGAGTACTGGCAGAAACAGTGGACAGTTAGGGTTTCCCTCCTTCCC
This sequence comes from Lepidochelys olivacea, assembly GCF_965140295.1. Classification (NCBI taxonomy): domain Eukaryota; kingdom Metazoa; phylum Chordata; order Testudines; family Cheloniidae; genus Lepidochelys; species Lepidochelys olivacea. The sequence goes on from NC_140411.1 coordinate 10,027,299, forward strand.
CTGGAGCAGTGAGCAGAGATTACCTGTCAGGATCAGCTAGGTGTAATCCCACACTATCACAGTCCTGCCCGGTCCTTCCCTTCTTCTAGAGCAGAAGAGACAGTGGAGATGTAGGACTGAGATATCATTCTATGGAAGATCAAAGAGGAATACTGCTTCCCCATTCGTGAGGATATGGTGAATCAGGTACTGTACCGTTCTTAGTTCTAACTACAGGAGGTTCAAATACTATATAAGAGATAATCATGCAGTGCAATGAGCAAACCAAACCAACCTCCTTCACTCTCATGTTAATTGTTTTTCCTGCTCCACCCATCTCTTCCAGCTTCTCAGTGTGCAAACTGCACCAACCCCCCAACCCAGACTCCGTTAGACCCTAATTTCAGAACTGCTGTATTAGGTGATGGAAGTTACACATCAGCAAGAGGGTAAGAGTCTGAAGAGAGTGCACTTGAGTTTACTGGAGTCTTTTATTTCAAATGAGATGTCCCCTCACATATACTGGCACTGAAATAACAAGAGGTGTGAGGTAAAACAGATTTAGTCAGTTCAGAGGAAGCTTCTGAACACACAAATTAATGTAACTCGCATGCTTAGCGCAGCAGCAGAAGGTGCAAGCGTCACTATTTTAGCTTCACTGCTATCCTCAGACGCTAGGCACCACTGCTTCTGAAACTGGCTCCTAGACCCATGTCTAAACCCCATTCTCTTTTTCACTCTGGGATGGGAGTCTCTGGAGACTGTTGGGATTATACAAGAGGCACTGAATCAAATCAGATTATTAAATTAAGGAAGAGGTTATAAATTAAAATCTAACCATATCATCTAAATTTGGTAAATCTTAAGAGACATTGTATAGTCTGTCTCCTAGCCAAAGAAACAACATGTGTTGTATCAGTGGTGGAAAGCAGAAGGGCGGCGCACTGATTCCATAAAGTGGCTGCAGAAATAAGTCAATGGTGAGCGCTCAGAAGGCTAACCTCTGTCTAAATTCAACATTACTGAAACAAAACAACAAAAAGGGGGCAGCGGGGATATCAGTCTGATATCCCGAGGCTGCTGGGGTATCTAGCGCATTCCCTATAATTCAATAAGAGAAGCCTCCATAAAGGCAACAGCTTTAATGTGCACAACCACCACCTGTGTCAGAAACAGGCACTACCCATTAATCAAAGCTTCCCAATTAGCCCGTACTGCTGCCTCCAGGCACAGCCGTAACTGTTCTCAAAACAGGGAAGGTGTCTGTTGTGTTAGCAGTGGGAGAGGCAGCTCTTCCATGGGCTGCGAGGGCCTGTCTTTGTTAACAATATTGGTATGGTTTTGTATTTATGATCATCAGCTGCACATGCCTGTGTTCTGACCTTAGCTCTGTCTCACCTTATTGTCCTGTTTCCAGACACTGAATCTGGGTGATGGAATCGTTCAGGGAACTATTAACAAGATATGGAGGCTTTCGGGTCTGGGTCAACGTACCAAATCCAGCCCAGGCTGCTAGTAACCGAAAGCCATTATTGCCTCAGAGCTTTTCAGGCAGCCGGTGTGAAATGAATTGCTTGTGATCAAACTATTAACATATACTGGGTGGTACTAATGCAACTTCACCCACTTGGGGTGCCAAATGAGAGGCCACATGCAGTGCGATTGTCCCTTATGTGCTCTGATCAGCAGTGAAATAATTAACACCACACATTCCAATTCTCTTGGTTAGGCTTCAGAGAATGAATATGGGCACTTCACACCTCTCAGAACTACTGTTTCTGCTGTCTGCAGACTCAGGCAGATCTCACTGGCTCACATTTTAAAGATGTTCTTTACAACCATAAGGGCTAGAATCCTAGGCTGCTGCTGCTGGTGGTTTTTTTTAAACAATGAAAGCTTAGACTCTGGAGCACAAGACATAGCCACAAGGGGAAAGTAACACCTCTCTGAGTTGCCACAAACTGGCCTAATTCGACCCCCTAGAGATTGAGGGTCTCAGTTGTATTCTGAGTGTGACCAATAAAAGGATGAAAACACAGTTACACACACACAGAGGTAAAACTTTTCAATGAATGTCACTTGAGAGTCTCTGAACCCTTATAGCTCCAGAATTATAAACCCCTGGGCTTCGCATGAGACATCTCACACCGTGCGTGTCCTGGTGCTTAGGCAGCCTTCACTGCTGCAACGTTGTTTAGAAGAGGGACGTGAAAATAAAACACATGAACAATTAATAATATGAACTATTGGTAATGGAAGTGGGTAATTCACTAAAGTGTACACCTTCAGAGAACCACTGTCACAGGACATCAATGACCTGCTCTCTAAAGACATCCTTCCTAATGGATTGCCTCTCATCAACATTAAAAAGACTCCAGGACTGTCTCTAGGAGACTGTGGGAAACAATGAACAAGGTGCACAATTTTATTTTTCTTTTTGATAAATGAAAGAGGTAAATTAGCACCCATTATTTACAGAAATGGGCAAAAGAAATAAAGTGATCACCCAAAATAAGTGAAGCTTTAGAGGGCAAGAGAATTTGCAACACCCTATCCAAGAAATAAGTTTGGTAACAGCGATCACCCAGTGCTGTTCTATGACTGCTAGTTATATACCCTTCCCTTCCCTTCTGTATATGTTCATATACTGTGCTCATCACTGTAACGTCTGAGCAACTTCCACTAGCGTGTTAAGCCAACACATCAGTCAGGTGGTGTATGTTTTTTCATCCTCTCTCTGGGGGAAAGTCTTGTTTTGTTAGGGTTTTATTTAATTTTTAAAAATAAATGTACACATTGCAATATGTTAGAGACTGCAAGGTCAAGGAAATATATCGACTACCTGAAAGGGGGTTCCAAAGAGGATGGCTCTAGACTGTTCTCAGTGGTAGCAGATGACAGAACAAGGAGTAATGGTCTCAAGTTGCAGTGGGGGAGGTTTAGGTTGGATATTAGGAAAAACTTTTTCACCAGGAGGGTGGTGAAGCACTGGAATGCGTTACCTAGGGAGGTGGTGGAATCTCCTTCTTTAGAGGTTTTTAAGGTCAGGCTTGACAAAATCCTGGCTGGGATGATTTAGTTGGGGATTGGTCTTGCTTTGAGCAGGGGGTTGGACGAGATGACCTCCTGATAGACTATCCAACCCTGATAGTCTATGATTCTATCTTGGCCTTGGAGTGGAAGGTGGTGAGGTTTGTGATGGCTCCTGGGGGGTTTCATTCCACAGTTCATTCCCTAAACAATTCCTCTCCCCACTTGGTGTTCACACCCTGGCAACATTTGTAGACAGTTTCCACCTCAGCCTGCGATCTTGTTGGATCTAACAAATTTAATAGAGTCAACCTTGAACGGTCCGTTGCAATATTTGTTAACTACTTAGGCTAAACAATCTATTCAACCTTGTATTTAGCGGTGACACTCTGGTTAAGTTTCCCAGACCTGAAGAAGAGCTCTGTGTAGCTTGAAAGCTGGTCTCTCTCCCCAACAGAGCTTGGCCCAATAAAAGATATTACCTCATCCACCTTGTTTCTCTAATAGCCTGGAACCGACACAGCTACAACAGCGCTGCATATGATGGGAGGCATTCACGGAACAAGAGACACTAGAGCGGACACAGACTTATTAAATCACTTTGTCCAGTCCTGGCCTGTGCAGGACTGTTCCTTGCAGGATGTTTTCTGGAGCTTTGTCCAATCTAGTTTTAGAGTATTCCACGTAGTGAGGTTTCCAAGCCTTGCTTTGGGAGACTATGCCACAGACTTAAAAATCTTAATCATCAGACCCTTTTCTAATGCTCAGCCTACATTCTCCCTTTCTTAAGATTACCCAAGTACTCTCAGTGGAAAAAAATCCCCAACAACCCTCCCCACTGCAATGCTAAATAAACGACCTAAACCCCTGGTGTTAGCAGCCTTAGATATTTGTAGACAGTGCTGTCGGAAATGAGGTTTCTGATATTATTCCCCTTTCTATTGGTATTCAGTCAATTCACTACTGAGGGATAAGGGTCAGTGGCACTGTGCTGTCTTTTGGATGAGAAGAAAACCATGGTGCAGTGCATTAAAGATCCCATGGTATCTTCCTATTCCCTGCTCCAACACTAGACAGCAATGCCTCCGAAAAGCTTTCGCCCACGGGTACAAGAACAAGGAAACCGCTTCCAGAAAAGGCCCAATTAACACTTAACTTTGCTAGCTCAAGGACAAACTAACATGGGATTGCAGAAGATTGCAGATTGCTGGCCAAAGTACTTTTAGTGAATCCAAGTGGGAAACACTAAAAAGCCAAGTTTCAGAGTAGCAGCCGTGTTAGTCTGTATTCGCAAAAAGAAAAGGAGGACTTGTGGCACCTAAGGTGCCACAAGTCCTCCTTTTCTTTTTGCTAAAAAGCCAAGTTATCCTGCCTGCACTATCTATTGATACGTATAAACATAAAATCCCAAACTGCTTTATTAGCTACAGGGCACAGCCATTCAGTATTGCTTTCCAACCAGTGAAGAATAAAACTAGACAAGCAAATGCCAATTAAGATGTTTTACTTCAGTTTCCCAGACTAGTTTCCCTTGTCATGTCCCTTTTTTTCTTGGCCCGGCCTGTGGCCAGAGTGACAGAAGATATTGGCCCCTCCTGCATCTCTGTAATGGGCTCATGAGCATAGCAGAGAGAGGTTTCAGTAACAGGTTGCTGACAAAGAGTTTTAATATTCAGTTCACTATTAACACACAGCACTCTTAATCTGGAAGCCCTACTAACAAACCAGCCAACAAGAGCGCACAGAAAATCTTGCTTTGTCTTTTTGCATAGAGAGGTGAGAAGATCCTCTATTCAACAGACGGGAGCCCTGACAATTCCTCTCTCAGATCTGTTCCTATGTAAGAACGGCTCCTTGAGGTCCCATACTGGAATCACGATACTTCTGATCCAGAAAAGACTACATACTGATCCACATTTCAACGCCAGTCAATGTCACTCCTACATTGGCCAGATGAATCAATGTCCCTGCCAAACCCCCAAAAAGAACATGAGAACGGCCATGCTGGGTCAGACCCAATGATCCATCTAGCCTGGTATCCTGTCTTCTGATAGTGACCAGTGCCAGATGCTCCAGAAGGAATGAACAGAACAGGAGTACTTGTGGCACCTTAGAGACTAACAAATTTATCTGAGCATAAGCTTTCGTGAGCTGCAGCTCACTTCATCGGATGCATTCAGTGGAAAATACAGTGGGGAGATTTATATACATAGAGAACATGAAACAATGGGTGTTACCATACACACTGTAATGAGAGTGACCACTTAAGGTGAGCTATTACCAGAAGGAGAGCGGGTGTGTGGGGTGGGGGGAGACCGTTTGTAGTGATAATCAAGGTGGGTCATTTCCAGCAGTTGACAAGAACATCTGAGGAACAGTGGGGTGGGGGGTGGGGGCGGGAATAAACATGGGGAAATAGTTTTACTTTGTGTAATGACCCATCCACTCCCAGTCTTTATTCAAGCCTAAGTTAATTGTATCAAGTTTGCAAATTAATTCCAATTCAGCAGTCTCTCATTGGAGTCTGTTTTTGAAGTTTTTTTGTTGAAGAATTGCTACTTTTAGGTCTGTAATTGAGTGACCAAAGAGATTGAAGTGTTCTCCGACTGGTTTTTGAATGTTATAACTCTTGATGTCTGATTTGTGTCCATTTATTCTTTATCCCCTGTCGTCCAGTCTCAGCTTCTGGCAATCGGAGGTGGAAGTGGAGGCTGGAGCATGAGGTTGTGTGTCTGACCATCTTTGCTAAAAGCCATTGATGGACCTATCCTACATAAACTTATCTAATTCTTTTTGAAACCAGTTATACTTTTGGCCTACGCAACATCCCCTGGCAAGGAGTTCCACAGGCTGACAGTGCGTTGTGTAAAAAAGTACATACTTGTGTTTATTTTAAACCTGCTGCCTGTTAGTTTCATCAGGTGACCCCTGGTTCTTGTGTTGTGTGACTCTCTTATGTGTTACGTGAATCTCAGTCTCTTCAAGCAATGAGCATGAGCCCTCTGCATCAATGAAAACCCTCCTGGGCCTCACTGTGAATTAGGCACTCGTCCCACCTCTGCACATCAGTTCACCGCAACAGTCTGGCTGTAATTAGTCCAGGATCACAGATTCAGGGAATACTACGCGCTCTCTTTTTTGTAGAATGTAGAACAATTAACAGTAACTGATCTTACCAGCTCCCACTGTTGCTATGGCATTCTCTTGCCCAATGATATGCTCTTTTAGCCGCTGCTCCAGGGGAAACCTGCGTCGTTCCTCTAACTCTCTTTTACGCTGCTCCTCCTGGAACTGTGGAAAGGAAACAAATACTATGAGCAAAATATTTTCTCATCAAACAGCAACTAATGTCTATATAGTGCCTTTCATGCAAAGGACCCTAAAATGCTTTGCAAAGATATACATGAATTAAACACAGGGATCACTTTTCCTAATCACTGAAAAGCAGCTATATGTGGGGTGGGACATGGCAGTTGTTAACAGCACCCAGTGCTACACTGTACAAATTTAGGAAAGAAAATGAAAAATATTGTATCTGGGAGAAAATGAAGGGGGGGAATTTAGGTGGCAGAATGTAATTATCCAAGCAGGATTTTACCTGGGCGGTCTTTAATGACTAGGAGTGATCAGAAACTTCATTGTGCATCTCATTTGAAAGATGACACCAATAGATGGCACTTTGTTAGGCCAGTGATTTAGCACTAACTGAGTGGGAAGAGCACTACCTACTGAATCGCCCAGCCATGTAACAACGAACATCAGCTTGCTTATCTCAATAAATAAAAATACTCATTAATAATATCTGGATCTTCCTTAGGATCTTCTATTCAAGGATCTCAACACATTACACTGGTTAATGAATTAAGCCTTACAACAACCTGTGAAGTATGGAGGAACCATTATTATCCCTATTTTATAGGCTGGAAAAAGGAGGCACAGAGCGGCTAAACTCCAAAGATCCCAAAGGGCTTTGCATGCACATAATGTACAAAGGGGTCACGGACAGAAGTTTGTTTACTTCGAGTATTTGCCTTCTTTCAGCTCCAGGTCACAAGGAAATCAGTCCTGCTCCTCTTGCATGAGGAACTGGGCCCAATGATTCATGCATTTGTCCTCTCTGCACTCTGTTACTGAAATGTGCCGTATCTGAAGCCGAAAACAATGCCAAGTGTCCAGCTGGCGCAGTGTGCAGCTTCCCACCTCCTCCTTCATGGGTTAGGCCACCGTGAGCCCATCAGGCCAGTGCTTCAGTTCTTCCACTGGCTCTCAGTCCCCTTCCCCTGCCAGCTTAAGACCTTAAAATCATTAAAAGATCCAGTCCCAGCTCCATTAGACATTGCACCCCCATCTCTGAACCACCAAGCCAGCGGCACTCCTCTGAAATGAGGCAGATCACAAACCCAAAGCAAGGTGTGGAATGAACTTTCAGGACATTAGCTGAGTCCAGGCTCTGATCATCTTTAGGAAATGCTGCTAACGCTGAGAAAGCCTTTCCCACCATGACTGGAATGACATTCACAGCCGTAACTATCTCCTGCTCCTCAACTGGAAGCTGAAAAAAATCCAGCCTGAGCAGAGATTTCTATAACTCGACAAAAAGGGACGAACCAGAGACTACATGAAGTCCACTAGGGACTTTGCTATTGCAAGTCAAATTTTACATGGAAAGTGCCTAGAAACTGGTGATGGGAGACAGCACAAAAAGCCTACGAGGGATCAATTGATAGGGTCTTTTCAACATGAGAGAAGCTGACAAACATCTACTTATGAGCAGAAGACAAACCTTAGAGCAATGTTTTAAAGGGTATTTTGCAAAGGTGTCAGGACGTCCTATTTAAAGGGGCTTCTGTCAGGAGACTTGAATTAGTCACCTTTGAGTAATTTGAGCAGACAGTTCCCTTTTAAAATTCCCACGTTGCATTTCACAAGTGTAGGGTTCTTAGCCCTGGAATCCTGGCCAAGAAGCTGGAGTACACTGTGGCTCTCTGAATTGCCTTGGAACTTACTAGGAAAAAATCTGCCTTCCAGTGAGCTTGCACTGGGGGAAGCTGTGACAATTAGAAACAAGGAGAACAGAAAGGCCTGAAGAACACAGCAGTGAGGCTTTGAAAATCCCAATGACTGGGCATCCAGTTGTGACTAGGCACCCAGGTAGCTTTGACACCCAGTACCGAGAGCAGTTTTCCAAGGGACAAACACTGCGCGCTTTCTGCTTTGGAAATTCTGCTTATTGTCTGACCATCCAACTCCTCTGCAGAGCACCAAAGATGGCCGTCTGTACATCCCTCTGCATATGACTTACCCAAGGTCAATAAGTGAGTCAGTGGGACTGAACACAGGCCTCCTGGCTAACGCTCCTGTGCTCTAACCACTAGACAATTATGCCTTGTTGGTACACTGAAAATACAGCACCCTGATAATGGACGTTGATGCAATGCAGAGATTTAGCTAAAAGCAGATCTTTCTAAGGGAACACCTGGGACTCCAACTGGTCTACAATCTACGCATTTAAACTGTCTTCTGAAGGTGACACTCTCGCAACAAAAGCCGAACTCTGCTGCGAAAGCTGCAGCAGCCAGAGTGGATAAAACACATCAGCCAGTTTGCCAGTGTTTCCCTGTTATGGTAGTGACCCTGACAGAAGTTAAAAAAAATAAATAGCAAACAATCCAATTTTGGCTGCTGCTATCAGTCTACTGTATAACTGAGAGATCCCATCAGTCCTGATGTTTCATATGGAGCAATAACTTCACTGCTGATCCCAGTGGAATGACACATGGAGGATAGAATCCAGTGTGTCAACTGTGTATCTCCCGCAGGCTTCGTATATATCACCAGGCTCAAACTACTGCAGCTCCTTCTATATTTCTATGTCTTTCTATATATCAGGACAAATACTTAATTTTTTTTTAAAAGCAGCGTGAGGAATATAAGCTGTGCTGGTGGAATCCATATGATCAGTTCTGCTTTAGATGTAAAAAGAAGGGAGTGCACAACAGGAGAAGTAATGGAAGAGAACTGTGATGCTTGTCTCTTTGGAAATCATCTCCCCCGGGAAGAGCAAGCCCAAAGCACCTGTGACACATGGTGCTGGAATTTAAAACAGGAGGACACAAGAGATTCGGGGAAGGAAACGAGACTATTCAGCTCACGAAGAGAGTCTGCACTTTAACGTCACCATGAGCAAAGGCAAGCTAGTGCTTTGCAGAATCCCTCCCATTGCCTCTGCCTGAGCATCTCTTCGGGGCAGGCCACTCAAAAGAGGCACCAGAGTGTTGAGTGAGAGCATGTCTGCTTCTCTCTTCTGAACGGAATTCTGTCTTGCATTATTGTGTTCCACTCCCTCGTCCTATGACTGCAGCTGGGTTTGAAACAGGAAAACGCTTAAGTTACACTGAGATTGGATAAACAGGTCACTCAGGCTCCCCACAGCTACAATACTTAAGGCAGCGCTGATGAGCCCATTGGGAAATGGATATGAAAAGGGTCTACCAAATTCAGGGCCATGAAAAACATGTCATGCACCGTGAAATCTGATCTCCCCTGTGAAATCTGGCTGTTGTAGCTGGCGGTGCTGCCTTCAGAGCTGGGCGCCCGGCGCAGGTCTCTGGATGCCCAGCTTTAAAGACAGCACCGCCACCACCAGCAGGGCAAAAGTAAGAGTGGCATGGTGTGGTATTGCCACCCTTACTTTGCTGCTGCTGCTGGAGTCAGAGCTGGGTTCCTGCCCACCAGCCGCCGCTCTCCGTCCACCCAGCTCTGAAGACAGTGCAGAAGTAAGGGTGGCAATACAATGCCCCCCCCCAATAGCTGTGTGCCCCCCCCGCCCCAGCACCCCGTGACCCTCTTTTCAGCTGGGGCCCCCTCAGTTACAACACTGTGAAATTTAAGATTTAAATATTTGAAATCATGAAATTCAAGATTTTTAAAATGCCATGACTGTGTAATTTACCAAAATGGACCGTCAATTTGGTAGGGTCCCAGATATGATCTATTAGACACATACCGATTATTATTACCGTGCCTATGCAGTAAAAGAAGGCATAATTCCCCGCTGGGGAACAACCAATACCCAATATAAACTCATTTATACCAGTATAACTGCATTCACACTGGGGGTGGGTTGTACTGCTTTAACTATACTGGTGTAGTTAAAAATGGTACAGCTTATGTGTGTAGACAAGGCCTATGTGAGGGCAAAGCCTGCACCATCATCTTCCTGGGACTTTGTTTTTCTATTTCATGTTTCACAAAGGTTTTGTTGGGAAGATTTCTCAGGTCCAGGATGGAATTTCTGAGAGACAGAAGGAGACACCTCTGGAGTTGCCAACTGTCCAGTAAGACAAGAAAGTCCTTTGGCTCAAGCCCCCACTCTGCCTGATTTGGAGCAGCAACTTGACCCTGGGTCTCCCACCTCCCAGGTGAGTGACCGAACTATCAGGCCTGGGATTCTGGGGTGGGTCTCTCTCTAGTTTTTTCCCAAGGTCCCGTTTTCATTCTGCGTCAGAAAGACAACAAATTTCAAAACCTTGGCACTTTTCACAAAATGAAGACAGCAAAGAAAAAAATAGAAGAGGAAAATCCACCATTTTATAAACAGAATTTGAGGTCAGGCCATTATCCTTGCCCATCTATCTTGGTTTTATACTGCATTCATCACTGTAATATCTAGAGACCCTTCAAGTTTTTGACAAACAGGAACTTTCTTCCTAACCCTACCTGGAAGAAGTTTGTTCGAACAGAGGCATTTAACAGGGGAGTTTCGGAGGGAGTAGCGCCAGGCTCAGCTACAGACTTCTGTACTTGGAGGTAACAGGACTTAGTGAATGGTGTGTTTGGTCCCTTTGTGGATTGTTTGTTTGACTGTTGTTTGTTCGCTCTCTGCGTTCAGGCTGCATAGCTGGGCTGTGGGCCTTGGAGTAAGTCCTTGGACCTTTGATCAGTCCAGCTGTTTGAAGTCTCTGCGAGATAATTCACTCCCTCTGGAGCTCAGCTGAGCTAAGCAGGGAAGACGTGGTCACTTGCTAGGCGAACTCGAGAGCTGTGAACAGAGGCCGCTAGCAGGGGAGTGTGGAAAGGGACTGTGAGAGTTTTTCCTTCCAGCGTCAGCACTGTGTGTGATATCAAGATGGCCAGTGATGAAACGGTGGCAGTGACCGGCAATGGATGTGTTATGTTCTCTTTCCTGCCTGATGACATAAGGGATTTCCTGGGCATGAAGTGGAATTTGGTGGCGCTACTGGGAGGAAAAGATTCTTGAACTGGGGGGTGGGGGGCAAGTTGAGACGCTACTAAGAATCAGAGAAGCCGAGGAGTTCCTAGACAACCAGATTCAGGAAATACCAATACCCAGGTTCCAGGCAGAACAGAGCTGTTCACAAAGGAATCAGTGAGAGGGGGAGTCATAGAGGAGGCCTGGAAGTTCATAACCACAATAGGTCAAGGAAGCATTGTGCATGGTTGCAGACAGATGGCCCGTGACCATCAGAGAGAAGAGAAGCAGGAGAAATTCCACACTGCTAGAAGTTTCATATCAGTATCGGGTCCTCAAAGTAGAAATTACGAATGATACCACTTTAGATCCAGCTGGTTCAAGAGAATGGGTAGCTGTATGGGACAGGTATGGATGGATACAACCTATAAGAAAATCAAGCTTACCCACACAGATTTCTCCAGCTGTGCAAGGAAGACAGACAATCCTTGCTGGAGATTCAATACTCAGAAGAATTGAAAGAACATTCTGCAAGGAACAGATGGACAACAGGATGGCGTACTGCCTGCCTGGAGCCAAGACATGAGATGCTGCTCTAAGCCTGGATAGGCTTCTGAAGTCTATGGGCAAGGAACCATTGGTAATGGTTCATAGTGGCACTAATGACACTGCGTCGCGGGATATCTTGCAGATAGTAGATGACGTCAAGGGACTTGGAAGCATGCTGAAGAAGAATGTCCAAGCAATCTTCTCTGAGATCCTTCCTGTCCCACGAGCACAGAAAAACAGACGGCAGAAGATGCTGAAAGTGAATCACTGGCTAGGTAAGTGATGTAGGGTAGACAGCTTTGGTTTTGTGGAACATTGGTCCACCTTCTACGGGGAGAGGGGGCTGTATAGTTTGCATGGCCTCCACCTCAGTAGAAAGAGGACCAATCTCCCCAGGGACAGGTTGGCTAGAATAGTCAGGAGGGGGGTTAAACTAATAGCAAAAGGGGAGGTAAAAAGTGGGAAGATATGGATACTCAGCACAAAATTCAAGATGCTGTGAATAAACTTAATCAAGAAACCAAACGACATGAAAAGAAAAAAAAATAAATTGCCTCTACCTTAATGTTAGGATCCTGGGTAACAAACAAGAGGAATTCGAATTGCTCATTTATGAGCATAAATTCAATCTAGTTGGTGTTACTGAAACCTGGTGGGATGAGTCGCACAACAGGAATGTTAAAATCAATGTTTCTAACCTATTTAGGAAGGATCGAGTATCCAAAATGGGATGGGGAGGGGCACTCTACCTCAAAATTGGCATTACCTGTTTCTGAGTCACTGATAACTCAGAAGAAAACGGTCTTGAATGCTTATGGATCATACCCTAACAGATCAAGCACAAGATGGGGTATTAGTTGGTGTCTGCTACATACACCAAATCATACAAGGGAACAGGATGACTGGCTCCTTATGCACCTATCTATAATGTGTAAGGGGGAAAACACCTGTGTGATCATCGGAAATTTCAATTTGAGTGGCACATGCTGGAGGTCTCATGCTACTTGGAATTTCTAAACATTACAGATGACAATTTCCTAATTCAAAAAGTGTTGAGCCAACACAAGGGAATTCTATATTAGACCTTGCCCTAACAGACGAAGAGGAACTGACCACAGAACTAAAAGTTAATGGTAGCTTATGTACAAATGATCATGACTTGATCACATTTATAAGGTGTAAGCAGAATAAAGTCCAGAGTAGTAATATATATACTTGGTGCTTTAATAGGGCAAATTTCATAAAGCTGAAAATAATTATGAGCCAAAAAAGCTGGGAGAAAGAATTTAATCAGGAAACTGTGAATGATCATTGGGAATCATTTAAGAACACCTTACTAGATGCACCGAAAACCACAATCCCACAATTGAGGAAAAAGGCTGCACTGGTTACAAAATCAATCTGGTTGAGAGGGAAGGTGAAGACAGCTGTAAAAAAATAAAAATTAAAAAAAAAATTATTTAACGAATGGAATAAAGGTGAAGTTGATAGTAATGAATATAAATAAGAAGTTAGGAATTGCAGAAAATTGGTAAAGGAAGCCAAGGGACAAAAGGAGAAAGCTATGGCCAGTAGTTAAGGAAATAAGGAGTTCTTTAACTATATTAGGAACAAAAGGAATGCTAACAGTTATACTGGTCCATTACTAGATGGAAATGGTAGAATTATCAGTGATAATGCAGAAAAGGCAGAAGTGTTCAATAAATATTTCTGTTCTGTATTTCAGGGGAAACAGATGATGTAGTCTGTGGCAGATTTAATCTCAGGAAAAGCTTCCTAATCATATCAGCCACACTATCAGAGGCTCGTTCACCTGCACATCTACCAATGTGATATATGCCACCATGTGCCAGCAATGCCCCTCTCCCATGTACATTGGTGAAACTGGCCAGTCGCTACGTAAAAGAATAAATGGACACAAATCAGACGTCAAGAATTATAACATTCAAAAACCAGTTGGAGAACACTTCAATCTCTCTGGTCACTCGATTACAGATCTAAAAGTAGCAATTCTTCAACAAAAAAACTTAAAAAACAGACTCCAACGAGAGACTGCTGAATTGGAATTAATTTGCAAACTGGATACAATTAACTTAGGCTTGAATAGAGACTGGGAGTGGATGGGTCATTACACAAAGTAAAACTATTTCCCCATGTTTATTCCCCCCCCACCCCCGCCCCAGTTCCTCGGACGTTCTTGTCAACTGCTGGAAATGGCCCACCTTGATTATCACTACAAAAGTCCCCCCCTCGCCCCCCCCACCGCTGTCCTGCTGGTAATAGCTCACCTTAAGTGATCACTCTGGTTACAGTGTGTATGGTAACACCCATTGTTTCATGTTCTCTATGTATATAAATCTCCCCACTGTATTTTCCACTGAATGCATCCGATGAAGTGAGCTGTAGCTCACGAAAGCTTATGCTCAAATAAACTTATTAGTCTTTAAGGTGCCACAAGTACTCCTTTTCTTTTTGTGAATACAGACTAACACAGCTGCTACTCTGAAACCTTCCTAACTATGAATCTAGTCATATTATACAATGATGATAAAACACTTTCCATTCCAGCAGTATCTTGGGAGGATATCTTAAACAGCAGCTCCTAAAGTCAGATATTTTAAATCAGCAGGTCCAGATAACTTGCATCCAAGACCTTTAAAAGAGCTGGCTGAGAAGCTCACTGGACTGTTAATGCTGATTTTCAATAAGTCTTGGAATACTGGGGAAGTTCCAGAGGACTGAAAGAAAGCTAATGTTATGCCAATATTTAAACAGGGTAAATGGGATGACCCAGGTAATTTTTGGCCTGTCAGTCATCAATCCCAGGCAAGATAATGGAGCAGCTGACATGGGACTCGATTAATAAAGAACAAGAGAACTGTAATGTAATTAATGTAAATCAACATGGGTTATGGAAAATAGATCCTGTCAAAATAACTTAATATCTTTATTTGATGAGATTACAAGTTTGGCTGATAAAGGTAACAGTGTTGACATAATATAGAATCATAGGGCTAGAAGGGACCACAAGGGTCATCTAGTCTAACCCCTTGCCAAGATGAAGGATTTATTGTGTCTAAATGATCCAAGACAGGATGGCTAGCCAGCCTCCTTTCAAAAACTTCCAGTGAAGGAGCTTCCACAACCTCCCTAGGCAATCTGTTCCATTGTCCTACTGTTCTTTCAGTTTTTCCTGAGATTTAATCTAAATCTGCTATGCTGTAGTTTGAACCCATTGCCTCTTTGCTGCCTTCCGTGGTAAGAGAGAAACACTTTTCTCCATCTTTTTTTGGCAGCTTTTCATGTGTTTGAAGACTGCTATTAAGTACTTGAAGACTGTCCCCACTTAATCTCCTCTTTTCCAAACTAAATATACCCGGTTCCTCCAGCCTTTGGTCATATGGCTTGCATTCCATCCCTTTGATCATCTTTGCTGCTCACCTCTGGATCCTTTTCCAGTTTCTCTACATCCTCCCTATACACTGGTGACCACTACTGGACACTGTACTTCAGCTGAGGCCTAATCGGAGCCAAGTAGAGTGGTACTATCACCTCCCATGACTTGCATGCCATGACTCTGTTAATGCAACCTAAAATTGCATTTGCTTTTTTTGCAACAGCATTGAACTGCTGACTCATGTTGAGGTTGTGATCCACCACAACTCCCAGATCCTTCTCAGCAGTGCTGCTGCCAAGACAGTTATCCCTCATTCTGTATTTGTGAATTTGGTTTTTCTTCCCTACGTGTAGCACCTTTGTTTTTGTTGAATTTCATTTTTTTGTCCCTAGTCCAGTTCTCCAATTTATCAAGAGCCTTCTGGATTTTAGTTCTATCCTTCAAAGTGTTGGCAACTCCCTCAGCTTTGCGTCATCTGCAAATTCAATCAGTATGCTCTCTATTCCTACACCCAGGTCATTAATAAAAATGTTAAACAAGACCGGACCCCAAACAGATCCCTGTGGAACCCCACTTGAGACATCCCTCCAACCTGACATCACTCCATTAATAGTTACTCTTTGTTTGTGGTTGTTTAATCAATTATGTATCCACTTAATGGTAGTTCCACCAAGCCCACATTTCTCCAGCTTTCTTTTCAGAATGTTATGTGGGACTGTGTCAAAAGCCTTGCTAAAGTCCAGGTATATTATGTCCACTGCATTCCCCTATCCAGCAAACCAGTTACCCTGTCAAAGAAGGAAATCAACCTGGTTTGGCATGATTTGTTCTTAGTAAATCTATGCTGGCTGCTTGTAATTACCTCTTCATCTTCCAGGTATTTGCAAATTGAATGTTTTATACATTACTCCAGTAGCTTCCCAGATATCGAGGTCAGGCTGACTGGTCTGTAGTTCCCCGGCTCCTCCTTTTTAAAGATGGGCACTACGTTAGCCCTTCTCTAGTCTTCTGGGACCTCTCCTATCATCAATGAGTTTGTACATATTATTGCCAGTGGCTCCTAGATTTCTTCAGCTAATTCCTTCAGTACTCTTGGGTGAACAGCATCTGGCTCCGCTGATCTGAATTCATTCAAATTGGTCAGACGATCTCTGACGTGTTTTTTATCCCGATTTGCATCCCTTCTCCTTTATTTTCTCTGGTAACTTCAACTAGTCATACAGTCACATGTTATTTTTTGTGAGAAGACTGAAGCTAAGTAGGCACTGAGCAACCCTGCTTTCCTATCATCTTCCGTGCCAGCTCACCTTCAACACTGGGCAGCAGACCCACACCATCCTTGATCTTTCTTTTTTGTCTGACATATTTGAAGAACTCCTTCTGGTTGTCTCTTACATTCCTTGCCAGCTGGAACGCATTCTTTGCCCTGGCTTTCCTGATTCTGTCCCTAGACACTCATGCTATTGCCATGTATACTTTCTCGGTGACATGCCCCTCTTTTCATTTCCTGTATGTATTCCTTTTGGTTTTTAAATAGCTCAAAAGCTCCTTGTGCAGCCACACTGGCCTCCTCTGGCTCTTCTTTTCCTTCCTCTGCAGCGAAATCACTTGATCTTGAGCCTCCAGTATTACATCTTTTAGGAACTGCCCCGTTGACTCCTTTCCAACTTTCTTCATTGTTCTTCAGTCCCCCCTCCACTGCCCTCTCTGATTCTTTGGCATGCTGTGCCCGCAGTACCAAATCCTGACTTCTATCCAGGAAGTCTTCATTTTCTCTGACGCAATGCAGGGTCGATACTTGGGCCTCCAGTCCTTTGACTTTTTCTTCTAGTATGGAGACCAGCTTGCACTTCGCACAGATCAAGTCACTTCTCTCCTCTAGGAGAAAGACAAACACAGTGCATCCTGTGCAGGTCATAACAGCTGACCCCTCACTATCCATTTTTTCTACCTTTGAGCAGGAGGTTGGACTAGATGACCTCCCAAGGTCCCTTCCAACCCTGATATTCTATTCTAAGAGCCTCCTCGGACAATGTATTTACTGCTCGTACAAGCCTGAAAAGCAGAAACTCTGTGGGCTCTTCCCCAGGCAAACTCCCATACAAATTCCCTCTGTTTACATCTCCTCTCTTCGCTGCTCACTACGTTCGCAACATACTTAGACTTCTGTAAGGCATTTGATTTGGTACTGCAAAACAAATTGATTAAAAAACGAGAATGACATCAAATTAACATGGCACACATTAAATGGATTAAAAACTGGCTAACTGATAGGTCTCATAATGTAACTGTAATTGGGGAATCATCACTAAGCGGTCCCAAAAGGGTCCCACAGGGATTGGTTCTTGGCCCTCCGCTATTTCACATCTTTATCAAGGACCCGGAAGAAAACAAAAACATTACTGATAAAGTTTGCAGATGACACAAAAATTGGGGGTGTGGTAAATAATGAAGCAGACACATCACTGATTCACAGTGATTTAGATTGCTTGGTGAACTGGGTGCAAGCAAAGAATATGCGTTTTAATATGGCTAAATGTAAAAGCATCTATCTGGGAACAAAGAATGTCAGCCACAGTTACCAGACAGGAGACTCTATCCTGGGAAGTAATGACTCTGAAAAAGATGTGGGGGTTGTGGTGGATAATCAGCTGAATATGAGCTCCCAAATGTGACGCTATGGCCAAAGAGCGACTGTGATCCTTGGATGTATAAATGGGAATCTCAAGGAGTAGAGAAGTTATTTTACCTCTGTATTTGGGACTGGTGTGACCGCTGTTGGAATACTGTGTCCAGTTCTGGTGCCCACAATTCATGAAAGATGTTGATAAATTAGAGAGGGTTCAGAGAAGAGCCACAAGAATAATTAAAGGATTAGAAAACATGCCTTATAGTGATAGATTCAAGGAGCTCAGTCTGTTTAGCTTAACAAAGAGAAGGTTAAGGGGAACTGCGTGGTCTATAAATACCTATGTGGGAAACAAATATTTCATAATGGGCTCTTTAACTTAGCAGAGAAAGGTATAACACGATCCAGTGGCTGACAGGTGAAGCTACACAAATTCAGACTGGAAATAAGGCATACATTTTTAACAGTGAGAATAGTTAACCATTGGAATAATTTACCAAGAGTCATTGTGCATTCTCCATATCTGACCATTTTTAAATCAAGACTGGATGTTTTTCTAAAAGGTCTGCTCTAGGAATTATTGTGGGGAAGTTCTCTGGGCTGTGTCATTCAGGAGGTCAGACTAGATGATGACCTTCTGGCCTTAGAATCTATTCATTGTAGGGGTTTTTCTGTTTGTTTTGTTTTTAATTTAACACACTGAAGTCTCAGATTTGGGGGCACAAGCAGAACTCTTGCTCCAAAGGCCTGCAGTGTGGTGCAGCTGATGTCCCAAGAGAGGGTTAGGCTCGTGCCAGTCTCCTGCACCCCAGACTAGTTGGATGAAGTGCAGCACTTCTGCCTTCGAAAATGACTCTTGCCCTCTTAGCCACAAGGATGATGGCAGAGCAATGACTGCAGAGGGTCATGGAGACATTGACACAGCTGATGACGGCAACCTGCCGAAGTTTGGGAGGAAGGACTGAAGTGCTAGGACCTGCCTTCGTTAGTTCTTTGGGTGCGACTCTGTGCTGTGACTCTAAGAGGCACTGCAAAGACCTTGCCCCCCAGGAGGATGTGGGGTTCAAGGGGCTTTAAGCCAACTTTCTGCTCTCCTAATTTTTGGCTGTTCCCGGGCTGGAGAGGCCCCTGGTGTAACTCAGCCCTGGACTTCTCTATGGCTGCAGCACAGCCCTGAAAGTCTGCAGGGCTGTGGGCTGCAACCGGACCCGCAACACCTCCCCATCCCTGGCACACTCCCTACACCAGCACCAGTGAGAGAGTCCTCAGGAGGCAGCCTTATGTCTGTCTCATCGGGGTCTGTGCCAGGGGACTCCTCCTCCAGTCAGAACTGGGGCTTTTAGAGCCACTTTACACTGCTCCAGCCCTTTTATCCATAGAGGGGCTGGAGTGGGGGGTCAGGATCTCACTCTCTGTTTGGTAGCAAGACATAACTTTCACTGATTTTTGACACCAACCATTTTTCTCCCTGTGCACGACTGGGCAAGGCTCCCTACAAAGCAAGTCACAATTGTTCCTTAGTCTGCACTGCTTGCTTCCTTCCTGTGACCCAGAGACCAGTGAACTCCCATGATCAGTGACTGGGGCAGTCAGTAAAAGCCAGGGCTCATGCATAGTGTTACTGCTACAAAGACATTACTGGAGAGGAAATCACAAAGAGAGCCTGACCTTGATTACATTTGACTTTAGCCACCAGTCAAAGTGACACTCCATTACATGGCGTGAAGTGCTATGAATGGGGACTGTTTTCCCCCTCCGATAACTGATCTCTAGTTCTTCTGATTAAACTTTTATAGAACATCATTGCCATATAAGTGGATTACACCAGTATTACGTGTTCTGAAAGAGAGGTAGGGACTGATACCCTGCTCTTCTTGTGCTAGGCAGGAGGTAACAAAGCTCCTAGGTTCACCTGGGCTAAGAGGTTCTTGTGACATAGTGCCAAATGTAAAGGAGGAGAACCCATCTTTTTAATAAGAGACGCACTGTATTAGCTTTGTCAGACCTCACCTTGAGATAGCAATCCCTGGCTCCCAGTTGCTAATACAAGCCTGGTAATTGTGATCACTGGCTTTTATTATTCTTTATCCAGTATGGCACCCCTCCCAGCCATGATTTCATTTACGGGAAAATATTCAAAGAACAGAGGTTCAAAAGCACAGCTGCTAGTGAGGCTGAATGTCTGCAGAGAACCTGGCCATGTGTAGGACACAACCTCTTTTACATTACAGGAAAAGGAATTTAAAAGATTAAATAAACTAGGATTATATATTTGTTTTCAGCTGGAAAACGTGTCAGGGATACAAACTAAGCTATTTAAGTAATGCCAGTCTTTAGAGATTTTGGGTGGCAGTTCATTCACATCAAGGGCCAAATCTATCCCTGGAGTAACTCGATTTGTTACAGTAAGGATTACTTTGGCTCAAGATCTTTGCTTCTTATGAGGTTATTGGGATCCTGCTCTACCTTTGACTGTGCAACTCCATGGATGGATGATCTGCATAGTATGGATGTCCAAAACAGGAAGGGCATGGCCTAAAAAGAAGCCAGCAGGAATGCGGGGGCCTCGTGGTTTAAGAAGATGTCTGAGATCCAGGAGATCTACGTTCTAGTTCTGGCTGTGACAGGGATGTACAGCTTTAGGCAAGCCTGAAGTCACCAGAACTATCGGTCTGTACTGGCTTTCCTACTGGCAGTCTCTGCAGCAAGGTCAAGAACAGAACTGGCCCAGAGACTAACTCAGAGATGAGGCACACCATCAAGCTAATGCTGGGGAAGATGTCTTCATTTCCCCTACTTTGGGGACAAATAAAAGGACTTCAGTATTCAGGGCTGTTAATCTGCCACCTTTCACCAGCAATAAAAGTCACACAAGACAAGAACCTGGCCTCTTTACCACCTATTTACCTACTTTGGCCTATCCCTTTGCTCCTAGCTCTGTCTGTTTGGCAACACATTCAGGTTTAATTTAGCATTGTGAATCATCTTATCTATACACACAAAAAGATTCTTATAACACAGTAGAAGCATGCACAGAATTCTTTTTAAAAACAAATTTAAAAATACATATGAAAACTCCTTGTTACTCTGTCACCAGGATATGTAAATAAAATATATGTGATATGTCTATCTGGTGAATAGTCCTGCCAATTCATTCTCCAGCTGTGATTAAAATGAGAAATACATTCTCAAAGACTCTCAATGGAATGCAGGTGCAGGAGTGGGAATGCAACCCTGCTACCACCACATCCCCCTCAGCAGAATATTCATCACAAACCAGCTGCACCGACTTATGTTTTATATATACCCTGCATCATTTTCATCAGCAACATGCACATATATTTATCTCCTCTCCCTCCTCCAGCTACTCACTCCCTGACACTGGACTCCAGAGGCCATTTAACCAAGAGATGATTTTTTTCTCCTCTCACTGATTTAAGAATTTTGTGCTCAACATTTCTGTTTTAAAACTTTTAAAGAGCCGCCCTGACTGTTACAACTCACTCCAATATGAGATATGAGAACCATCAGCTAATATGAGAACCATCAGCTCAATGGAGAAATGCCACATTCAAGATCTTCCTTCTTGTAACAGCAGTGCATAGTATAAGAGGATGCGGCATTAGTCTAGTAGTTAGAGCAGGGGACTAGTAGCCAGGAGACCTGGCTTCTACTGTTAGCTCCACCAAAGACTTCCTGTGTGACCTTGGCTCTAGGTTTGACCTTGGACAGTAAATGTGTTTTTGCTTTGTCTACATTAGATGCTAGGCTTTGCTTAAAACCATGTAATTAGCAAGCTGGCTAACACAATTTAACACATCTCTCATTTTCGCAGCCTGGACAAGTTTTTAGGCCCACATTTTCAAGATGGCAAATTCAATGTCTAAAGCTGGGTAACCAAAAATGGAGGCACCCCAAAGTAGAGGCCACTTTTGAAAACATGGGCCTTAATCTGTATGGACCTCAGCTTCCCCATCTGTAAAATGGGGACACTGATCCTTACCCACTTCAAAGGGGGCTTGTTAGGCTTAATGCACTGCGTGACTTGAGATTCTTAGAAGAACGGCACTCCAGAAGGGCAAATCATTATTACTACTTCATAATGATGTCATTACTATTTTAATAAATGTACCTAATAACTTTAAATGCGGTTTAGAACTGGTGTCAGTTCTCCCTATCTAATGACCAGGAGCTTTATCATTACAAGGAAGAGAAGAAGGATGATCTAGTAGTTAAGGCTAACTTGGGAGATCCAAGTTTAATCCTCTGCTCTGCCAGACTCATCTGTGTGACCTTGGGTAAATCACTTAGCCTCTCTGTGCCTCCGTTCCCCAGATATGAAATGGAGACAATGGCACTGCAAGTTTCCCCCACTCCAGGCCTATTCACTCCCTGGGCTCTTTACTGCAACTGCTGATGACAATTACTGCAACTGTGTTTTTTCCCTCCCTTTGACAAACACGTCCTTGTGCAGTACGTATGACTCCATTGTATCGAGGGAGACAATGAGTCTGGGAGAGGTTAGGTGAATGGTCCGAGGCCAGTCCAGAAGTTAGGATTGGTGCTCAGGAGTTCCCGGATCCCAGTTCTGAGACTCAACCGCTAGGTGAGACCACACACAAGGATCTGTCTTGAACTCAAAAACCTCAGGTGTTTCAAAAGAGAAGATGGAGATAGCAATCTGATTTTACCATACTCTGCCTAGAGGCTACTGGGATAAGCAGACAACAGGTGATCTTATTTGTGGTATGCATCTCAATGATAAGCCACAAAAAGCAATACAAGAGGCAGAACAGGTGGCCATAGATATATCTGAAGATAATTCTAACACTTTTAAGTTATACATCATATAACTTTAAATCATTGCTGAAGACACTCTGCATGTCGTTCCAGAGACATTGAAAGGATCAGAGATGTAACCATGCTAAGGTATCCTTCCAGAAGGTGTAAGAGCTGAAACAGGCCCCTTCGGTTGAAACCTGAAAAGGAAATAGAACAGGAGTACTTGTGGCACCTTAGAGACTAACAAATTTATTAGTCTCTAAGGTGCCACAAGTCCTGTTCTTTTTGCGGATACAGACTAACACGGCTGCTACTCTGGAACCTGTAAAGGAAACAGTAAGTCACCTGAATCAGACTCACCTTTGTTTCTGATGCTTTCAGAAGTTTCATGACCTCCCCGTCACGGGCGTAATCTAGTGGTGTGTGCCCCATTTCATTCCTCTGCAGGGGGCTGGCACCTGATCATAGGGGGAAAAGGAGGGATCAGAGTTCAAACATGGGGCAGAATAAACATGAAGCACGACTTGTGACCCCTACGCTCCCCAGTGTCCTCTTCTAACCTTTGCTCTGAGGGCTATTCAGATCAGAGAGGGACAATGTACAACCAGCACATGTAAGGCTGTCAGGGGAACAACAAAAGGAGAGAGTCACTTAACAATCGGCTTGGCAGGGAATGGCTGTTGTGATGATGAAAGCACATGGAGTGCCCGAAACAAAACACAGCTTCATAAAAGCACCAGCTACTGGGCCTATGGCAGCTCCATGGAACTACTGCAGTTTCAATTGGATATGGTATTCTTCTTCACTGCCTGGTCTGAACTGTTGTCTAGGATTGCTGTGGCCTGTTAAACAGCTGCTGCCTTCTGCCACAGAATTGGCTGCATTTCAGCAGTGGTTCTTCTTCATCTGGACAACTCATCTCTTTGGGAGTTAAAAAACAGCCAGAGAGACTCTAATAGGCACCCGCATGAGAGAAGTTCTACACACCATGTCCTAACACTGAGAAAGCTTCCCACCACCCCATCACCATCCAAACCACACTGCACTAGGGACGGCAAAAAGGTCAAATCAGCTGATCCCTGGTGCCTTGGCGGCATGTAGGGCAAAATATGGTCCACTAGCTATGATGGTCCAAGATTAGGATTGGTAGATGTAATAAGGATGTCTAAGGAAGTAGTCAAGGATACAAGTATCAGAGACCTCAATGGATGAGACACAGGGTGTTTCACGATATACTTGCAAAGGCAGAGATATATCTCAATGCCACATACCACATGTATTGCAGCCTGCTTTCTCCAACCAGAAAATGAGGGCTATAAAAATGTCCAATCTGCCTGTAACTCAAAGCTCTGAGGCTCTACCCAGCAAGCTTGAATGAACTAGCCAGTCAATATCTTCTGAAGTGAGAGTGGTCTGTGAAAGCCTGAGAAGCAGAGATGTTCTGTGGATAAGGCACAGAGGGCTTGGAGCTAGGGTTTCCAGGGTTCTACTCAGTAGCTCTGACAACGACTCATTCTCTGTTTGCCCATCTGTAAAATGGGGATAACATTTACAGGGGTACCTGGAAGGGGTAGACAGTAAATAACTGTACAGTGCTAAGAAAAAATGCAAAGCACCAAAGCAGTATTATGCCACCCCCTCAACTAGACCAAGCTTTTATAAACATTGCACTTCTTTCCTTCCCGCTAGTCTACATGGGTTATTTGGAAGAGCAAACTCAGAAATGAGCACTCGGTTGCTTCAATTAACATATACTGATGAGGCTATATTTTTGCCTCTACAATGTAGTCTGCCGCACAAAGCAATCCTATTAAACTGAAGAGCTGTCGCTGAGAGGGCTCTTTGCTATCACGAACTGAAGAGATTAGCCATTTTTAAGCGCTGGCATCGGGGATCTATATTTGCTTACAGAATGAAAAATGTGCTCCATAAACATTCGACACAGAGTAATTTCTATTGCAAGCCTTGTCATCGCAAATAAAGACTATGACTGGGACAGGTGAGATTGTATACTGCCTGGGCTGGCCACTCAATATCTTTTAAAGAGACAGTGGCCCCAAAATGCACGTGCAGCCCTGACATTTTTAAAAACATCTTCAGTTTGTGCTAGTTTGGCTAGGGAGTGGGGAAAAGTTTTATGGGCTCTCCAAATGAAGATATCCTGGAGGCCAGGTCTGCTTTCATTTCAGGAGGGCTGAGGGGTTTTTTTTGCCTTGGATCTATCAATAATGGCTATCCAATATTGGCCTAATCCCCCTGTTAATGGCTTTGACGACTTGACTAATTGCCGCAATAATTGACAGAACCTGACTCATACAACTGGTCGATTTCACCTCAATAAAATATTACACTTTAATAAATAACAGTGTCACTCCGTTTGCTAATAGAACACAAAAGTGGCTACTAGTTCATAAGGGCCCTGGCCTGACCTTCCTTCGCCCTCCCCTTCCCCCTTTTGCCCCCCTCCCTCCCCACACGCCAGGCAGCTGGTCCAGAGAGCAGAGCCTTTTGGACAGAGCAGTCTTGGCAATCTATTGTGTGCACACTGAGAGGGCTCCAACCTTTAGATCCTTAATAGTAGGCAATTTGTCACCTCCCACTAGCTGTCTCTAGCTGGGGATCAACACCTGGGCAACACCCCAGGCTGTTCAAGGCACCCACTTCCCTCTTCCCCCCCGTTCATATTAGTAGGCTCTAGCTTATAATATTTGATAAATAGCATGCTAGTTCACTTCTAGCGTCAGTGGAGCAATGAGGCACTGGAGCAGCTGCATAAGGTCACTCATTGGGGAAATATGTTTCTGTCAGTGGTATTGAAAAAAGTTTAGTGGAGTGACAGGTCTCAATTTTTCAAATTTTATTAACTCCATCCGCTTAACAATTTGTCTTGAATTCCTTCAGATTCCAGATAACTGTCAATAGGGCTCAGGATGGGTGGGTACTGGCAACGCGCAGAATTATGCTGTTTTATTTGGTGGCAAGTTTTGAATAATTCCTAGTGGGGGGAAAAACACCACATGAAAAGGACAATCCTAGGCACAGAATGTAGGAGAGACTGAAGCTTTCCCAAGCCTCCTGCGAAGATGGGGGTGGGCAGGGGCCAGGGCAGATAAGGATCCTTAGTGGTGGTTTTATCATGACTTTCTTGTCTAAGTTACAAGCTGCTGAGATGGGACCCAGCAACATGCCTGAGCATAGGTACCAATGCCTGGGGTCCATTCCCAGCTCTGCCAGATGCCAGACTTGGGGCAGGTCATTTCTGTTTCTCTCTCAATACCTCAGTTTCTTCTGTACAATGGGGATAATACTTCAGCACTTCACA
The DNA here is from genome assembly GCF_965140295.1 of Lepidochelys olivacea. Taxonomy (NCBI): domain Eukaryota; kingdom Metazoa; phylum Chordata; order Testudines; family Cheloniidae; genus Lepidochelys; species Lepidochelys olivacea. The sequence goes on from NC_140411.1 coordinate 10,053,199, forward strand.
GTGGTATTATGAGGGGTCAAACAACACTGATGGGGCTATATGTACATCAGTAGGTAATTACTTTTCTCCCAGAGGTGGACAGAGGAGAATAAACTGCATTAGTTGGAACTTGGCACACAGTATAATCGGATGTTCTGCAAACTACCACACAGACTGCAGTTCTACCAATGTACCTAGTCCAGACCTCCTCTCAATGTTCTAGTCCTGACCCTCTCTTTTGCAGATCACCCTTCTTTGGTGTCCGTGACACGGACAAAGTATCTGTTGGGAATCATCATAAGACCATCCCTGTCCTGGCGCTGTCAGTGAGAGCTGCTGTTTGCAAAGAAGCCTGAGCAGAATAATTAAAATTCAGGTGAGTCACCCAAATGAGACACCCACCATCCGACACTAGCCCTCCTTTCCTTTGTCCGTGGACCGACTGAAGGCACCACAGGAGGATAATGATAACTACAGTAACCCACACATCTGTCAGCAGAGCCTCTGTGGTACAAACAGAACAATCATCTTCACCAGCTGGCAAAGGCTTTTAATTTTCACTTGTATAACGTAAACTCCAAGGTATAAACCAGCCGGACAGAAGCAGAGTCTCTCATTTCACAATCAGGGCTTCCTGCTATAGTGCAGGTGAGGAGAAAGCACAAGAAGCTCTTGCCTGCCCGTGCCACTGCTCTGGGATTGGCCAGAATCTCCTTGGGGAGAGAAGTCCCTACTCCTGAGGATTGCTCCACAGCACTAGCTGTCCGAAATCAGGCAGGGAGAGGTAGCTTCACCGTGAATGGCTAGGCACGCAGCAGGGAGCACACTGCCCCCTCTCTGTGCGGCTGGTGCAGCTCACAGTCTGGTGTGTGCTGCCGGGTGGCTTTCTAGCTGAATTCCTCCTAGGGACCCAACCCACAGCACGGCTTGCAGGCAATTCTGCCCTAAGAGAGCAAGGTTTTGCAGGGTCAGGTCCACGGTTTCTCTAGGGCAAACGCAGTTCTCTTATTTAAACAAAAGATAATGTCACCCAGAACTGGGGGAAACCTAAACCTGTAACGACATATGCTGTTGGGGATGCCCAAGGAAGACACATTGAATGACAACACCTCTTCCTGGACCCACAGCAGACCTGACAGACACTGAAACTAATTACATGCACTGCCCACACACTCAGGTGTGCTAAAAGCATTTGCCACTAGTTACTTCTCTCCAAGGCCTTGTTTCGAGCACCAAAATAGCCAAGAATTCACCAGGAGACAGCAGCCCATATTACTTGCTGGGGATTACACGATGTCATCAGCCATCAGCTTTGACAAGCAGTGACATTATTATTGCTCTACATGGCTAGTTAAAGTAATATACAAAGACTTCTGTCCTCCCGAGTCCTCGGTGATTGAATTAGCATGATCACCCTTTTTCCAGTAAAATAAACCTGTTTTTAAATCAATAAGGCAAAAATATTTCACAGGTAGCTTTTAACGTACAGTATTAACATTAAACAGCTTTTGCTACCTTAAAGTAGCCACTGCAGACCCGTAATCCTATCAAATTTGGGGTGTTTTGGGTTTTTTTGAAAGATAAAAAGAACACAGCATGGCCAGATCCTCAGCTGGAGTAAATTGCTGTAGCTCCATTTACTTATTCCTGCTAAGAGTCTGGCCTTCTTCTTTCAAACGATGCTTCCCAGCAGCTTGGATTTCATTGGGCGCCCCCCTGCCCCCAGAGATGTTCAAATCCCATCAAGGGAAGACATGGGGTAAAATTTTCAAGAGTGATTTAGGACCGGTAGGAACATTTGAATATTACACCCTAGATCTTTTAGAACCCACCCTGCTTGTCCTTCACTTAGGCAAAACTCCCGTTAATTTCCATGGATATTTTTCCCCAGTTAGGATTCACAGGATTGACCCCTCTCAGTGTATTTACATATCACGGCAAATTCTGCCCTCAGCTGCACCCAGGAAAACACCAACTTCCATGGGATTAGACACGAACATGAATGTGGCCCAAAGACCAGTACCGTCTCTCCCTTACACCTCGTTTTGGTTTCTTCATAAACCAGTTCCAAACCCACATTTTGATTTGACAATAAGGGCTTAACCCCCAGCTGTTACTCAAAGGTAAATCTCCCATTGAAGTCAGTGGGAGCTCATCAGGTAAGGGATGAAGGAGAAAGCCCCAAGTCTCTGACAGGATTTATACAGGGCCTCATGTCAGGGTGTGAGATAAACCCTGACATTTCTCTTAAAGCATCTTTCCAAAGACCCTTCCAATGACGCATGAATCAGAGAAGGCAGAAATACTGGAGGTGAACCACTGGCTGCACGACCAGCATAAAGCTGAATATTTTGGTTTTGTGGTGCATTAGGCCATATTTCAGTTGGCGAGGGTGGTATATAAACAGGAAGGCCTGAATCTCACAGGTAGAGGACGCAATTTCTCAGCTGGAGACTAGCTGGAGCAGTCAGGAAGGCATCAATCTAGAAATGCAAGGGGAGGATGCTAAGAAGGCAAATGTGGTACAAACTCAAACTCAGCCATGTCATTAACAAATTGAATCAATGCAACAAAGAATGCGAAAAGAAGAATTTTTTCAATGATTTATATACCAGTGCCAGGAGTCTGGGTAATGAGCAAGAGGAATTAGAAATTCTCATTGATGGGAAGAAATTTGATATAATTGGCCATTGTAAAATCTGGTGGGACAATCTGCATGATTCAAATGTTATAATCATTGGTTATAATCTGTTCAGGGAGGACAGAGTGGGTAAAAGGGGAATAGTGGCACTCAACATTAAAGACATTAATACCTGTTTTGGAGTTATTGATAACTCAGAAGTGCAGTGTGCTGAATACATATGGATCAATGAGCTAAGAAGGGAGGGAGTACCGCTGGGGGTCTGTTTCAGAAGTACTGAATCAAACCAGGATGAGTTACTCCTTCTATACTTGTTTGTTTTGTGTGGAAAATCAACATGTGTAGTTATGAGGGACTTTAATTTGGGAGACACATGCTGGAGGTCTCAGGCAGCCACAAGTAACACATCATTAGAGCTTCTAGGAATTATAGATAACCTTCTAATGCAAAAAGGTATTGCACCAAACACAAAATAACTCTGTTTTAGACCTTATTATGATGGATAAAGATGAATTAATCATTGGACTGGAAGTTGGTGGTTGCTTAGGGACCAGTGATCATGATGTGATTACATTCCACACTGGGCTAACAGAGGACAGGCCCAACCAGCAATACATGCATGCTTTGTGTTTCAAAAGGGCTAATTTCCTGCAATTAAAAAAGCTGACGAAATTCGTGAGCAAAATTGATTGGGAGGAAAAAATTAGACAGAAAATTTTTAAATGAAATTTGGGAGTTCTTTAAGAAGAGATATTAACTGACCAAAAAGCCAAGATTACACAATCAAGAAAGAAGACAACTTTGTCTAAAAGCCCATCCTGGTTCAGTGGTGAAGAAAAAACAGCAATTAGAAACACAAAAGCAACATATAACAAATGGAAAGCGGGGGAAATCGATAGCAAGTGATATAAATTAGAAGTTAAGAAGAGGAGAAAACTGATAAAGGAAGCTCAAGCCATCAGGGAAAAATCCATGGCTGGCAGGGCTAAGGATAAAAGAAAGGAGTTTTCTTTGAGTATATTAGGAACAGCTGAAATCCAAGCAATGATATCGGATAATCACTAGATAGATAAGGCAAAACTGTTAATAATGATGCAGAAAAGGCAGAAATGTTCAATAAATACTTTCCCTCTATATTTGGAAAGAAGCGGGATGATGTACTTGTATGACAAAAAGATAATGAAGTACCTTCCAGTCCATGAGTAACTGAGGAAGATGTTAAACAACATCTACTAGGGACAGACATTTTAAAATCACCAGGCTCAGATAACTTGCACCCAGGAGTCCTAAAAGAGCTGGTTGAGGAGATCTCTGATCTACTGATGTTAACTTTTAATAAACTGTAGAATATCAGGGAAATTCCAGAAGACTGAAAGAGTGCTAATGTTGTGCCAATGTTTAAAAATGGCAAGTCGGATGACCAGGATAACTATAGGCAGGTTAACACAAGAACATAAGAATGGCCATGCTGAATCAAACCAATGGTCCATCTAGCCCAGTATCCTGTCTTCTGACAGGGCCAGTGCCAGATGCTTCAGAGAGAGTTAACAAAATAGGGCCATACATCAAGTGATCCATCCCATCGTCCATTCCCAGCTTCTAGCACTCAGAAGCTTTGGGATACCACAGAGCATGGGGTTGTATCCCTGACCATCTTATCTAATAGCCACTGAAGGACCTATCCTCCATGAATGTACCTAGTTCTTTTCTGAACCCTGTTATACTTTTGGCCTTCACAACATCCCCTGGCAATGAGTTCCACGGGTTAACTGTGCACTGTGTGAAGAAGTACTTCCTTATGTTTGTTTTAAATCTGTTGCCTATTCATTTCACTGGGTAACCCCTGATTCTTGTGTCACGTGAAGGGGTAAATAACCCTCCCTTCTTCACTGTCTCCACACCAGTCACGATTTTACAGACCTCGATTATATCCCCCCTCAGTCGTCTCTTCTCCAAGCTGAACAGTCCCAGTCTTTTTAATATCTCCTCACGCGGAAGCTGTTCCATACCCTTGAGCATTTTTGTTGCAGTTCCCTGCACCTTTTCCAATTCTAATACACTTGTTTTGAGATGGGGCCACCAGAACTGCACGCAGTGTTCAAGATGTGGGCGTACGATGGGTGTATATAGCAGCATTATGGTATTTTCTGTCTTATTGTCTATCCCTTTCCTAATGGCTCCTAACCGTTCGCTTTTTTGGCTGCCGCCGCACGTTCAACAGATATTTTCTAAGAACGATCCATGATGGCTCCAAGACCTCTTTCTTGAGTGGCAACAGCTATTTTCAACCCCCTCAGTTTGTATGTATAGATGGGATTATGTTTGTCCATGTGCACTTCTTTGCATTTATCAACACTGAATTTTATCTGCCATTTTGTTACACGGTCACCCAGTTTTGTGAGATCCCTTTGTAACTCTTTGCAGTCAGCTTTGGACTTAACTATCTTGAGTCATTTTGCATTGTCTGCAAATTTTAATACCTTACTGTTTACCCCCCTTTTCCAGATCATTTATGAATATGTTGAACAGCACTGGTCCCAGAACAGATCCCAGATCTATTTACCTCTCTCCATTTGTGAAAACTGACCATTTATTCCTACCCTCTGTTTCCTATCTTTTAATGGGTTACTGATCAACGAGAGGACCTTCCCTCTTATCCTATGATTTTTTACTTTTCTTCAGAGTCTTTGGTGAGGAACCTTATCAAAGGCTTTCTGAAAGTTCAAGTACATTATATCCACTGGATCACCCTTGTCCACATGTTTGTTGAACCCCTCAAAGAATTCTAATAGAGTGGTGAGGCATGATTTCCCTTTACAAAAGCCATGTTGACTCTTCCCCAACATATCATGTTCATCTACATATCTGATAATTCTGTTCTTTACTACAGTTTCAACCAATCTGACTGGTACTGAAGTTAGGGTTACTAGCTTGCAATTGCCAGGATCACCTCCAAAGCATTTTTTAAAAGCCAGCATCACATGTACTATCCTCCAGTCATCTGATACAGAGGCTGATTAAGCAATAGTTTACATACCACAGTTAGTAGTTATGCAGTTTCATATTTGAGTTCCTTCAGAACTCTTGGGTGAATACCATCTGGTCCTGGTGACTCATTACTGTTTAATTTATCAATTTGTTCCAAAACCTCCTCTAACAACCTCCTCAATCTGGGACAGTTCCTCAGATTTATCACCTAAAAAGAATGGCTCAGGTTTGGGAATCTCCCTCAAATCCTCTGCAATGAAGACCAATGCAAAGAATTAATTTAGCTACTGTGCAACAGCCTTGTCTTCCTTGAGTGCTCCTTTAGCACCTTGATTGTCCTGTGGCCCCACTGATTGTTTGCCAGGCTTCTTGCTTCTGATGTACTTTAAAAAATTGTTGTTAGTTTTTGAGACTCCTGCTAGTTGCTCTTCAAATTCTTTTTTGGCCTACCTAATAATACTTTTACATTTGACTTACCAGAGTTTACACTATTTTCTACTTTTCTCAATAGGATTTGACTTCCAATTTTTAAAGGATATCTTTTTGTCTCTAACTGCCTTTTTTATGCTGTTTGTCCATGGTGGAGTTTTTTTGGTCCTCTTACTGTTTTTTTTTAATTTTTATTAGGGGATGCATATAGTTTGAGCTTCTATTATGCTGTTTTAAAAAGTTTCCACGCAGCTTGGAGGCATTTCACTCTTGTGATTGTTCCTTTTAATTTCCATCTAACTAGCTTCCTAACTTTTGTGTAGTTCCCCTTTTGGAAGTGAAATACTACTGTAGTGGGTTTCTTTGATATTCCCTCCCCTTTCCCCAAAGGATGTTAAACTGAATTACATTATAGTCACTATTACCGAGAGGTTCTACTATATTCACCTCTTGGACCAGATCCTGTGCTCCACTTAGGACTAAATCATAGAATCATAGAATATCAGGGTTGGAAGGGACCCCAGAAGGTCATCTAGTCCAACCCCCTGCTCGAAGCAGGACCAATTCCCAGTTAAATCATCCCAGCCAGGGCTTTGTCAAGCCTGACCTTAAAAACCTCTAAGGAAGGAGATTCTACCACCTCCCTAGGTAACGCATTCCAGTGTTTCACCACCCTCTTAGTGAAAAAGTTTTTCCTAATATCCAATCTAAACCTCCCCCACTGCAACTTGAATCAAGAACTGATTCTCCCCTTGTGGGTTCCAGGACTACCTATTCCAAGAAGCAGCCATTAATGGTGTCTAGAAACGTCATTTTTGTATCTTATCCTGATGTGACATACCCAGTCAATATGGGGATAGTTGAAATTCCTAATTATTACTGGGTTGTCTGTTTTTGTAGCCTCTTTTTAAAAGTGTGGGGGACAGGGCATGGCCCCTCTGGCCCAGCCAGTTCTGGTTCCCCCGTTCTCTTCTCTTCACTAAGATAGAGAGAATCCTTTTTAACAAATCCTCCTCTAAGGGATATGTCTGTCTAAATCGTGTGCTCCTCTGCACCTGTCAGCTTTCCACCAGCCCTTAGCTTTAAAACTCCTTTATAATTTTACATGCCAGCAATTTGGTTCCATTTTGGTTTAGGTGGAGCCTAAACCTTTCTCAAAAGAGTGCCTAGTTCCTAATAAATCTAAATCCTTCATCTCAACACCATCATTTCATCCACGCACTAAGACCCTGCAGTTCCATCTAACTGGCCCTGCACATGTAACTGGAAGCATTTCAGAGAATACTACCATGGAGATCCTGGACTTTAATCTCTAAACCAACAGCCTAAATTTGCCCTCCAGGATTTCTTTCCTCCCTTTCCCTATGTCACTGGTACCTACATGTACTGACCACCAGCTTCTCCCCAACACTGCACATAAATCTGTCTAGGTATCTCGAGAGATCCACAATTTCCGCACCCAGCAGGCAATTCACCATGAGCCTCTCCTGGTCATCACAAACCTAGCTATCTATGTTTCTAATGATCAAATCCCCCATTGCTATTATGTGTCTTCCTAATAACTGGGCTTCCCTCCCCAAGAAGGGGTATTCTCAGTGTGAGATGATACCTCAACATCATCCAGAAGGAGGGTCCCAACTATGGGGTCATTTCCCTCTGCTCCAGCTTGCTGTTTCTCCTTGACAAGACTTTTATCCTCCTCAACAGCAGAGGCTTTCGAACAGGGGGCAGGTCTGCTCTACTGTGTCCCAGAAAGTCTCGTCTATCTACCTCTCCATCTCCCTTAGCTCCACACTCAGTTTCTGAGGGCTATGAGCTGTATGCACCAAATGCACACGTCACCTACCCATACACGCTGCATTCAGTGCAATAAACTGGATAGCCCCACACTGCTGCTGGACTTCGGCCAGCATTCTTATTACTCCTGCAGGGTTTTTGGTTTGTGTGTTCTTTGTGTGTGTTTTTTTTCTTGGGGATGGTGGTGGTTATTGGCCTAAATTTAGAGAATGTTTATTAGTGTATCTGGCTCTTAAGCTCCTCACAAAACTCCTGTTTGGTGCTCTTATTTCCTGGCTCCTCTGGTTGCTCGGGAGCTGGCTTCTGAAATCCCCATTCTCCATGAATCAGCCCCAGCGCCTTGTCAAGGCATCCCTAGGGAATAGAGATCAAAGGATGGCAGGCTAGAGGCCTGTTAGGAAACTCTGAGTCTGGCCTAGCAAGCCACTAGGCTCAACACACGGCCCCCTGGCAGACCACTCTACAACCATCAATCAAGCAGGTACATGGCAAGAGAGCAAGCACCACCACAACAAACAAACTCACAGACAACCAACTAGCCTGACGTCAAATCCCAGGCAAAATAATAGAAGGCTGATATAGGACTCAACTGATCAAGAATTATAGGGTAGGAATATAATTAATGCCAGTCAATGTGGTTGAAAGAAAATAGATTCTGTCCGACCTGATTTCACTCTTTGATGAGATTACAAGTTTGGTTGACAAAGGGAATGACCTAGAGGTAATGTACTTAAACTTTTGTAAGATGTTTGACCTAGTACCGCACAACATTCTGAATGGAGAGGGTGCAGAAAAGAATTACAGAAATGATTCAAGGTCTGTAGAAAATGCCTTACTGTGAGAGACTCAAAGAGCTCAATCTGTAGGGCTTATCAAAAGGCTTGAGAGGTGACTTGATTACAGTCTGCAAGTACCTTTATGGGGAGAAAATATCTGGTTTGAAGGGGCTATTTAACGTAGCAGAGGAGGGCATAACAAGAACCTGAAGCAAGCCAAATCCAGATTAGACATTGACCACACATTTTTAATGGTGAGAGTGACTAACTATTGGAACAAATGACCAATGGACATGGTGTATTCACCATCTCTTGATGTCTTCAAACAAGGGCCAGATGCCTTTCTGGAAGACACGCTTTAGCCAAACACAAGTATTACTTTAGCAATACAAGTTGTTGGGCTCATTGCAGACATAACGGGTGAAATTTAATGGCCTGTGATATAACGGACGTTAGACTGGATGATCTACCAGTCCCTTTCTGGGCTTAAACACCAAATTTATGAAAGCAGGAAGAGAATCTTTGGGGTGAATCCTTTAATTTTTTAAATAGGTACCATCAGGTTAAAAGTCCTATTTAGTACAGATTCTGATTAAGGTGGCACTTTATTAAATTCCAGGAGAGGAGCAGCATTATTAAAGGATCTGTTTAGAAATAATTTAAAAATCATCCTAACCTTTGACTTCCACCTCCTCAGGTTATTAACACGGAAACAGATCTGATTTTTACATCATTTGTGCTACGGTAGCGCCCATCCCCATTGTGCTAGGCACTAACTCATCCATAGTCAGAAATTGTCCCTGCTCAGAAGAGCTTGCAATGTACATAGACAAGACAGACAAAGGGTGGAAAAGGAAACAGAGACCAGAGAGGAGAAATGAGTTGTTCAAGGTCACACAGCAGGTCTATATCAGAGCTGGGAACAGGTCTCCCACAGAATCAGAGCTGGGAACAGGTCTCCCACAGTCCCTTCCTCTGTCTACATGCTTATTATATTTCACTTACCTTGACCACTGAAACTAGACAGGGTTCCCTCTAGTTATACACTAGTTGATTAGTTACACAGTACTGCAGTGTTAAGATTCTAAACTACAGGAGATTGTTTTAAATTAAAAAAAAATAAGAAAAATTCTTTCATCTTTTAAAAAATTCTTCCTACTGCACCAATGGTTACAGTATCTCAGTATCCTTCATTAAGGGTGAAATTCCCGCCCTATGCTATTTTGAGGGCGTAAGTAGCACCTAACAGCATGAGCTGTGTGCTGGTCTCCTGCACAGGGTTTTTTTTCTCAGATGTACCTCAGAGAAAAATTTAGTCCCATAGTGCATCAATTCTGCCAGAAAAAGAGCTAATTCTTTCCACTCCTCTCTTAGTTTGCTACGATGCTCCTTATTGATGACTGACTTCGCTATTGCTAAGTCTTTCTGCATCTCCATTACCATGGACCAGCCTACTCACAGACAGGCTCTGCATCTCAAGCTAGTCCCGCACTTGTTTTTTCATTTTATTTTTTCAACCATAATACATGCTGGACATCTGTCTATATATTTTCACTATCGCATAAAACGTTTTTACCAAAATATACAATTAAGTATCAGGTTCTGCTCTCAGTTATGCTGATATAAGTTGAGAGACTAACTTGCCTTTGATGGAGTTACTCTTGATTTACAGCATTGTAACTCAAATTGGAATTTGGCCCTAACTGTTAATAGAAAATTATTCCATTGGATTATCTGACAAGAATTATCTCTAGAACTATCCCGAACAACGGACATATTCTGTAAGTGGGTAAGCAGGTAAGAAATAAACAAACCTTCTAATCACAGTGCAATATTTTGGAACCTTCTGGCTCATACAATTGAAGACAGATCATATTCAAATGGTGCCAGTATTATAATGGGTAAGCAAACTGGCACTTTACACACACCTATCAAATATAAAGCGTGCATGCCGCTCATTGCAGAACATGCCTATCAAATATGAAGCATGCATGTAGTTGATTCCAGGTAGCATGTGGGCACAGAAGGAAAACTCCTCAAGACACAGTACGTGGTATTGAACTTGGGCCTCAACATTACCCACTTCTTAAACACGTAACTGGTTTGGGATTGCCATCAGATACATTTGCTCCCTGGGATGTATGAGATGGGAGAGCTGTAGTTACCCCTTGATGGACCATCATAATCCTGGCTTTGTACTTCTGGGTTGAAAAAGTCTTTGCTGCTTGTGTCCTGGTGTTTCAGGAGTGTTTGCTCAGTCACATTTCTCGCACTGATATAATTCCACTAACACATCTCAATTCATATTGTTTTATGAGGTCCTCCTTTCTAGAGGGAACAAAACCACTTTTAACCTTGTTCTTAAGGTATCAATGCGAAAAGGGAAACTAAAGAATAATACTCTCTCTCTTCATATATTCTTTCTCTCCATAAATATATACAGCTATTAAATGCCTTACAAATGGTTATGTCAGTGCACGGCTTTGTGCCCGGAAAGACTTCAAAAGGGATCTATTTGTTCCCCACCCTGTGGGGAAACTATTCTTAAAAGCTTCGACACGGACATAAATGTGCTTGTGCTCACACACTTATTGCACTCGCCACAGTGGGACATTAGAAGCCTCAGTGCAATGATATGATTGGATTTTAAATCCCAGTCTCTGAGGATTTTAATTACTGGTCTGGGGCTGCTGGGAGTGGAACTCACTGCCTTTGGACAGAGGGGGTCGATACGCTGGCCCACAACATATTGAGCCATGACGCCTGCAGACACTATTGTGCTATTTAATCATCTTTTGCAAAATTTACAGTGTAACAGAAGGAATCAATACTGAATTTATCACATTCTCTTGTAAATATGAGCAGAGAGGAGGAGAGTTTAAGACACTCTTAACAGAGCAGAAGGCCTGGGACAAAAGTGCCGTAGCAGCACAATGACATCCCTGCTTCTTAGGTGTAAGCAACACAAAGAGCTGGGTAGCCTCGCAAGGCATGTGTGGGGCTCTCAAGAACCCCCAGTCTTTGTCCTCCCCCTGCCACCCTGGAGTCTGGCAGGGGCTCCGAAGGCTGTAGAGGCGGTGCACTCATTCTTGGGGAGGGGCTGGGTGAATGTACCTAGAACTGCTCCACAGCGCCCCCCTTCTGATAATGATGGGTTGGGCTCAAGGAACTGTAACGGTGATAAGAACATAAGGCAGGCCACATTGGGTCAGACCAAGGGTCCATCTAGCCCAGTATCCTGTCTTCTGACAGTGACCAATGCCGGTGCCCCAGAGGGAATGAACAGAACAGGTAATCCTCAAGTGATCCATCCCCTGTCGCTCATTCCCAGCTTCTGGCAAACAGCGGCCAGGGACACCATCCTTGCCCATCCTGGCTAATAGCCATTGATGGACCTATCCTCCATGAACTTATCGAGTTGTTTTTTTAACCCTGTTATAGTTTTGGCCTTCAAAACATCCTCTGGCAACTAGTTCCACAGACTGACTGTGCGTTGTGTGAAGAGATACTTCCCTTTGCTCGTTTTAAACCTGCTGCCTATTAATTTCATTTGGTGACCCCTAGTTCTTGTCTTATGAGAAGGAGTAAATAAAAAACAGTTAGTCACCTTCTCGTAACTGTTGTTCTTCGAGATGCGTTGCTCATATACATTCCAACTAAGTGTGTGCGTGCCGAGTGCACAGTTCACGGGAAGGTTTTTCCCCTAGCAGCACCCATTGGGTCGGCTCTGGAGCCCCCTGGAGTCGCGCCTTCATGGTGCCGCATATAGGGCCCTGCTGGTCTGCTGCCTCGCCAGTTCCTTCTTGCCAGATACTCTTAGAGAGGGGAAGGAGGGTTGGTTTGGAAAGGACATGAGCAACACATCTCGAAGAACAACAGAGCATCTTCAGGAGGAACGCTGGGTGGGGTCGCAGTTGCACCTTATCTTTATAAAAGATATACGGAGGGTCAGATGTGAGAGCCTTGAGCTCAGACACCCTTCTGGCTGATGTTATTGCAGGGAAAAAGGCCACCTTATAGGAAAGGTAGAGGAGTGAGTATGTCACTAGGGGCTTGAACGAGGGCCCCATCAGCCTCGAGAGTACTAAGTTAAGGTCCCAAGAGGAGGTGGGCAGCCGAATATGAGGATATAATCTGTCCAACCCCTTGAGGAACCGCCGCACCATTTCGTTAGTGAAGATGGAGCAGCCATGTTCTCCTGGGTGAAAAGCTGAGATGGCAGCCGGTGAACCTTTATCGAGGAGTGAGACAAGCCCTGCTGTTTTGACTTTAGGAGGTAGTCCAAGATAAAGGGGACTGACGATTGTGTTGGAAGGATACGACTCTGCAAGCACCAAATTGTGACTCTCTTCCACTTGACTAGGTAAGTTGCTCTGGTTGAAGGCTTTCTGCTACCTAGAAGAACCTCCCTAATGGGGACTGAGTGTGTGGGCACTAGTGGGTTCAACCATGCAGCTTCCAGGCCACAAGGTGGAAAGACCCAAGATTGGGGTGTTGAAGCCTTCCGTGATGTTGAGTGATGAGGTCCGGAACTAGCGGTAGAGTGATTGGAGTGTCCACCAATAGCTCCAGTAGCATGGTGTACCAATGCTTACGTGGCCAGGCGGGTGCTACCAGGATCACTGAGGTTCTGTTGCTCTGAATTTTGAGGAGGACCTTGTGAATCAGCAGTATGGGAGGGAACACGTAGAACAGGCAGTCCTTCCATTGAAGGAGAAATGCATCTGCCAATGAATCCGGGCTGTGGTTTAGGAAGGAGCAGAATTGTAGGCACTTCCTGTTGACGCTTTGGTGAACAGATTCTTCTGGGGAACTTCCCACCGCTGGAAGATACTGTTTATTACGTCCAGGCGGATAGACCACTTGTGGTTGTGAAAAGACCTGCTAAGGTGGTCACTAGTTCATTCTGTGACCCTGGAAGATAGGACACTTCCAAAAGTATGGAGTGTGCTATGCAGAACTCGCAGAGCTTGAGGGCTTCCTGACATGGGAGAGAAGCGTGCTCCCCACTGTCTGTTGATATAAAATATCGCTGTTGTATTGTCTGTCAGGACTGATAGCACTTGCCCTCCAGGAGAGGCTGAAAGGACCACCAGATCTCCTTTACATTGATGTGAAGCATCAGTCCCTCCTGAGACCAGAGGCCCTGAGTTCTGTGCTCCCCAAGGTGTTCTCCTCACCCCATGGCCAAGGCACTGGTGGTCAGACATAGGGATGGACAGGGTTTAGAAAACACAACCTCTGCACACACCAAGTGTGGGTCGAGGAACCAGTGAAGAGACTTAAGGAGGTCTGGAGGAAAGGTAACCACCATGTCTAGGCTGTGCCTGCTCGGTTGATACACAGATGCCAGCCAAGCTTGGAGAGGTCTGAGCCTGAGCCTCGTATGTTGCACTACATACTTGCAAGATGCCAGGTGACCTAGGAGTTTTAAGCAACTCCTTACTGTGGTTATAGGGAATCATTTGAGGTCCTGTATGATGTTGTGAATGGCCTGGAAGCAGGATTGGGGCAGGAATGCTCTGGCCTGTGTTGAGTCTACCATAGCCCCATGAACTCTATTCCCTAAATAGGGGGGAGCGTTGACTTTTGAGTGTTTAGGAGGAGGCCCAATGCACTGACGGTGGATCTTATGAGGGAGACATGTTGGTCCACTTGTGTTCTGGGACAGCCCTTGACTCGCCAGTTGTCTAGGTAAGGAAATAACTCCACCTGCCTTTTCTGCAGAAAAGTGGCCACGACTGACATACATTTGGTGAACACCCAAGGAGCCGATGATAGGCCAAACAGTAGTACTGTGAACTGGTAGTGGGAACTCCCGATTGCAAACCCTAAGAAGCGCCTGTGGGGCGGAATTATGGAAATGTGGAAGTATATGTCCTTCAAATCAAGGGTGGCATACCAATCTCCTGGATCCAGGGATGGGATGATAGTGGCCAAAGAGACCATTCGAAACTTTAGTTTCTTCATGAACCGGTCCCTGAAGAGGGATGCGGGGGGGTGGGGGGGGAAGGGGCTAGGAAAATTGGAGAGAATATCCTATCTCTACCATGCAGAGGACCCAATGGTCTGAGGTGATTTGGGACCACGCTCAGTAGAAATGGGACAGACATTCTGAAAACAGGAAAGAAGGATCCAGTTGAGAGGCTGATATAATGCCCTCGGGCACATCCTCAAACGGTCTGCCTAGGGCCTGGCTGGATGACCCAGACCACCTGTTATTTGGGGACTAGGGCTGGCAACAGCGGTTTGGGTTCTGGCCCTGCGTAAACTGCCCCGGTATGGTCGTGTTGTGGGTTGAGGCCTAAATTATCTACGCTGGGTGGCAGGGGTGTGCAGATCCAGCGATCTGACAGTGACTTGGGAGTCTTTCAGATTGTGGGGTATCAAGTCCGTTTTCTCCAAAAATAATGTGGCCCCCTTGAACAGTATGTCCGGAATTGTCTGTTGGATCTCCCCGGGGAGGCCCAAGGCCTGCAGCCATAAGAAATGGCACACTGTGATGCCCAAAGACATCGTCCGCGTTGCAGAGTCCACTGAGTCTAACGCCGCTTGCAGCAATGTCCTGGAGACCGTCTTGCCCTCATCAATGAGAGCCAAAAATTCCAGCTCAGAATCCGTTAGGACAAGGTCCGAGAATTTGGACTTTGCGTCCCATGACTTGAAGTTATAACGGCTAAGGATCGCTTGCTGGTTTGCGATATGAAGCTGGAGCCCTCCGATGGAATATATCTTCCTCCCAAAGAAGTCCAGCTTCTTTGCGTCCTTAGCTCGAGGGGTAGGCCCTTGCCTTTCCTTTGCATTAACAGCCGCCACTATCGAGTCCAGCGGGGGGTGGGTAGACAAGTATTCATAGCCCTTGGAGGGCACAAAGTACTTTTTCTCGACTCCTTTAAGTGTAGGAGCCAGAGAGGATGCTGTTTGCCACAGGGTTTTTGTGTTCTCCTGAATGGTCTTTATCGGGGAAGGTCCAGCCTGGTGGGTCCTGCCGGGGATAAAATGTCCACCACTGGGTCTGACACCTTGGTGACCTCCTCCATCTGTACCCCGACATTCTGGGCGACCCACCTCAGAAGTTCAAGGTGGGCTCTTCAGTCAGGAAGGGGAGGCCCCGAGGACGTTCCTGCCACTGTCTCATCTGGAGATGATGATGAAGAGCCTGGAATATGGGAGGGCCCCTCCTGCCCATCTGGCTCCTCGAAACGCTGTGCCCCCGCCCCCAAGTCGGAGTCTGCTTCGGTGCCGACCCCAGTACCGGTGGCAGCTGTGGTACTGTCCGTGGTACTGAGTGTAGCCATGGTGCCAGGGAGGACGCCGGGTACGGTGCCGGGTCTGTTGTTGGTGCCAGACGCGATACCAATTGTGGCGCTGGCGGCGACAGGGGTGGCTGATGCCCAGGAGAAATCCCTGGCCCTAGACGCAGTCCTTCTCTCAGACACGACCGAAAAGAAGCATACCAAGGCGGACCCCTGGGACTGGTAGTAAGCCCATGGGGTCCAGAAGGGCCACTGGGTTGGCATCTGAACCGGTACCTGCCATTGTGGTGGCCACAGTACTAGGAGAAAAGTTTGGATCATCCCCACTGACTGGGAGTGCCGGCTGCTACGGTGTTGGCTTCTCCCGGACTCATATGAGTCAGTGTCCGATGGGGACTCTGATGAGTCCGTGCGCGGGGACCATAGTGGCGCTGTGCTCATCAGTGCCGGGGAGCGTTGCCGGGGCGATGTAGATCATTGCCAAGTAATAGCCAGTTTGCCTCTGGACTTCACCAGTGGCCTGTGAGTCGTTTGGGAACTTGGGACCGGTGCCGTGACACTGTGGTTGGGGAAGTGTGGGCCTGTCAATGCTATCAGGTCCCGCGCTGTCTCATAAGTCTCGGGTGCAGAAACGAGGTTCAAATCCTCCACATAGGTCTCCTCCAGGGGCACCAGACTCAACGGTCCGTCCCGTGGGCCCGGAGTTGACAGTGCCGGCTGTTGAGCTGGAGGGGATGTGCGGTCTTGCACTGGTCTCCCTCCCTTAGGTTCACATTCCTGTGCGCGGGAAGGGGAGCGCCCTCTCTCAGTCTTCTTTTGCTGCTTCTTCAGGAGAGCAGCCTGTGAGCAGTGCCGAGATTGATCCCGCGCCGTGCTTGGTGCCGGGGAATGCTGGTGCCGAGGGTCTCTGATCCCAGAGTCCTTCCTCGGCACCTCCCAGACCAAAGCCGGTGCACTGACGCTGAAGAGCCCAGTGCCCCATCCATGGGGCTTGACTGAGGCTGGAGACCTGCTTCCATTAGCAGCAACGTTAGTCTGAGATCCCTCTCCTTCTTCGTGTGGGGGCAAAAGCTCCGTCATATCTTGCACCTGTCTGCTTGATGGGACTCCCCCAGGCACTTTAGACAAGCTGAGTCACCCTTGGGCATAGGCTTCTTGCAAACCCCACATGGCTTAAATCCCTGGGTCCGAGACATGTGGGCCCAGGAGAGGGACGGGGAAATGGGGGAGGGAAATTCCCTTCAGTACCCCAAGTCCAGATTTCTAACTAACTAACTACAACAATTTTTTAAACTCTCTTTAACTATTTACAGAAAATACGCTAGAGGATCACTCCTTGAAGATGAGAGATGAAATGCTCTGACGATGGTAAGAAGGAACTGGAGAGGCGGCGGGTCAGCAGGTCCCTATATGCAGCGCCATGAAGGTGCGACTCCAGGGGGCTCCAGAGCTGACCCGATGGGTGCTGCTAGGGGAAAAACCTTCCAGTGAACTGTGCACATGGCATACTCACACCTAATTGGAATAGATATGAGCAAGCACTCGAAGAACACTACCTCCTTATTTACTTTCTTCACACCAGTCATGATTTTATAGACCTTAATCATATCCCCCCTTAGTCGTTTCTTTTCCAAGCTGAAAAGTCCCAGTCTTTTGAATCTCTCCTCATACAGCAGCCGTTCCATACCCCTAATCATTTTGGTTGCCCTTTTCTAAACCCTTTCCAAGTCCAATACATCGTTTTTGAGATGGGGCGACCACATCTGCATGCAGTATTCGAGATGTGGGTGTATCATGGATTTATATAGGGGCAATATGATATTTTCTATTTTATTATCTATCCCTTTCTTAATGATTCTCAATATTCTGTTCGCTTTTTTGACTGCCGCTGCACATGGAGTGGATGTTTTCAGAGAACTATCCACCATGACTCCACGATCGCTTTTTTGAGTGGTAACAGCTAATTTAGACCCCATCATTTTATATGTATAGTTGGGATTATGTTTTCCAATGTGCTTTACTTTGCATTTATCAACATTACATTTCATCTGAAATTTTGTCACCCAGTTTCAAGAGATCCTTTTGTAGCTCTTCGCAGTCTTCCTGGGACTTAACAATCTTGACTAGTTTTGTATCATCTGCAAATTTTGCCACCTCACTGTTTACCCCTTTTTCCAGCTCATTTATGAATATGATTTGTTCACGCTTCCTTAGCTGGGAGGAGGGTGGCTGGGACAAAGGGTTTTGAGAATGGTGAGGGGATAAAGGGGAGCTTTCAGGGCTGTATAAGGAATGGAAAGGCTCCTCCCTGAAGGAGCTCTTATTTAGATTGTAAGCTCTTTGTGTCTGGGACCATTTCCTCATGTGTGCGTGCGCACAGAGCAACTGGAACAATGGGGTCCAGATGTGCTGGAGGCCTCTAAGTTCTACTCTAATACAAACTAATAATAATTATTTTTAAAACCTATGTTTAGATTTCTTGCACATTGTAACCAGAATATGGCCTTGTGTCACTAGGAGAAAAAGGTGTGTTCATACCTCGAGCTAGCTAACATAAGGTCAAACCCTAGTGAAAACAAGGCAGCTTGTAGTTTTCACATGAATTAGGAGGTCAAGTTAAAGACTATGGGTGAGCCGAAGACAAGGCCCAATCACCTCTGGCTCTCTTTAGGAGATCACAGACACATACCCATTCGTGGCAGGCATTTCTAAAATGAAAGCCATGGAAGAAGCTAACCTGGACCATAGGCAGCTCGCCGTCCGTTTGCTGTTATTGTACACACAAACATCAACTCTCTTCTCCTGTGGCTGTGTTAAGAGGAGAGGTGGAAAAAGTTGCCATAGCAGCTACAAAGAAATCCCACAAATAGTTTCTGGAGCTGGTGTGGGAGTTCTTGAAACAAACCACCTACCAACTTGAATTTCTGTGGCTCTCCCGTCTCTTAACTCCCCACTTAAAATATTTTAAAACAATGGGCCTAGTTTGGCTCTTTCTTATTCTGGTGTAACTCCACTGATTACAATAGCCCTGCTGATTTACAACAGAATACTAGGCTCTGAATCTTGTGGCTGTATGTTGATCAGTACCCCTGCGAGACAACTGCATTTCCGAGGATGTGCTTGTCCCCTCCAGCAACAGTTCACTGCTGTCAGCTATTGCCTGAACAGTGCCCCCATCTAGGATACAACTCTTGGAAAAATTCTTGGTCAAACACAAGGTTAAGATGATTTGATCACAGTTTATAAGTACATACATGGGGCACAAATATCTGATAATGGGCTCTTCAATCAATCAAAGGCAGAACATGATCCAATGGCTGGAAGTTGAAGCTAGACAAATTCAGAATGGAAATAAAACACCAATTTTTAACAGTAAGGGTAATTAATCATTAGGTCCAACTTACCAAGGGTTGTGGTGGATTCTCCATGCTAGAAATTTTTAAATAAAGATCAGTTGTTTTTCTTAAAAGATATGCTGTATCATAGAATCATAGAATATCAGGGTTGGAAGGGACCCCAGAAGGTCATCTAGTCCAACCCCCTGCTCGAAGCAGGACCAATTCCCAGTTAAATCATCCCAGCCAGGGCTTTGTCAAGCCTGACCTTAAAAACCTCTAAGGAAGGAGATTCTACCACCTCCCTAGGTAACGCATTCCAGTGTTTCACCACCCTCTTAGTGAAAAAGTTTTTCCTAATATCCAATCTAAACCTCCCCCACTGCAACTTGAGACCATTACTCCTCGTTCTGTCATCTGCTACCATTGAGAACAGTCTAGAGCCATCCTCTTTGGAACCCCCTTTCAGGTAGTTGAAAGCAGCTATCAAATCCCCCCTCATTCTTCTCTTCTGCAGGCTAAACAATCCCAGCTCCCTCAGCCTCTCCTCATAACTCATGTGTTCCAGTCCCCTAATCATTTTTGTTGCCCTTCGCTGGACTCTCTCCAATTTATCCACATCCTTCTTGAAGTGTGGGGCCCAAAACTGGACACAGTACTCCAGATGAGGCCTCACCAATGTCGAATAGAGGGGAATGATCACGTCCCTCGATCTGCTCGCTATGCCCCTACTTATACATCCCAAAATGCCATTGGCCTTCTTGGCAACAAGGGCACACTGCTGACTCATATCCAGCTTCTCGTCCACTGTCACCCCTAGGTCCTTTTCCGCAGAACTGCTGCCTAGCCATTCGGTCCCTAGTCTGTAGCTGTGCATTGGGTTCTTCCGTCCTAAGTGCAGGACCCTGCACTTATCCTTATTGAACCTCATCAGATTCCTTTTGGCCCAATCTTCCAATTGGTCTAGGTCCTTCTGTATCCTATCCCTCCCCTCCAGCGTATCTACCACTCCTCCCAGTTTAGTATCATCCGCAAATTTGCTGAGAGTGCAATCCACACCATCCTCCAGATCATTTATGAAGATATTGAATAAAACCGGCCCCAGGACCGACCCTTGGGGCACTCCACTTGATACCGGCTGCCAACTAGACATGGAGCCATTGATCACTACCCGTTGAGCCCGACAATCTAGCCAGCTTTCTACCCACCTTATAGTGCATTCATCCAGCCCATACTTCCTTAACTTGCTGACAAGAATACTATGGGAGACCGTGTCAAAAGCTTTGCTAAAGTCAAGAAACAATACATCCACTGCTTGAACTGCTGTAGTTCAAGAGAATTATTTTGGGGATGTTCTCTGGCCTGTGTTATATAGGAGGTCAGACTAGATGACCACAGCAGTCCCTTCTGGTCTAGGAATCTTCATATTAAGCAGACTTCAGATGTAGGAAAACTACTATAATTATATCCTCGAATTTTTCTCATAATACCACAAGCCATTCTGGATTTGTGATGTCAAAAGAACCAGACCATTTAACTGTAGCCCTGTAATTCACTTACCTATCATTTATTCTATATCCAATATTAGTAATTATAATGTACCAAACAAGTAAATGCCAAGTACTACTAACAAATGTCCTGAGCTAAATTACTGCATACAGAGTTCTGTGGTCTAGGTTCTTGTGCCGCTATAAATGCCCTTTCCTATATATTTTGAATTACAGATGTGTGTGTATTGGGATGGTTACAGCTTAAGCATGGCGTGAGGGGAATCGAGCACCAAATCTGCATGAGTGTGACCATTACTGCCATCTGTCATTCAAAGAGGTAACATGTCACAGGGAGTGTGGTGAGAGCAACACTCTGGTTACAGAAAGGGACTGAATTGGGAAACCTGGGTCCTATTCCCATCTCTGCCAGTGACGTCACGTATTGGCCTGGGGCCAGTTGTTCGGCTTCTCTGTGCCTCAGTGATTTTAAATCCCAGCCTAACTGATTATAACACTGGTCTGAAATGGGGACTAGTGCCAGGGATCAGATTCAGTAGCATGCACACATCAGTGATTCTGAACAGGAGATAAATGGCCCACAGAATCCACATAAATGCCATGGCGGATGTTAATTATTGTGAATAGAATTCAGAGAACTGGTGTAAATTGCCATTTACTGTCAAATATCTTCTGTGTGGGAATCACAGAATCGTACGACTGGAAGGAACTTCTAGTCCAGTCCCCTGCACTCGTGGCAGGTCTAAGTATTATCTAGACCATCCCTGAAAGGTGTCTGTCTAACCTGCTCTTAAAAACCTCCAATGATGGAGATTCCTCAACCTCCCTGGGCAACTTATTCCAGTACTTAACCACCCTGACAGTTAGGAAGTTTTTCCTAATGTCCAACCTAAACCTCCCTTGATACAATTTAAGCCCATTACTTCTTGTCCTATCCTCAGGGGTTAAGGAGAACAATTTTTCTCCCTCCTCCTTGTAACAATCTTTTATGTACTTGAAAACTGTTATGTCATAAGAACATACTCTCAGTC
Source organism: Lepidochelys olivacea (assembly GCF_965140295.1). Taxonomy (NCBI): domain Eukaryota; kingdom Metazoa; phylum Chordata; order Testudines; family Cheloniidae; genus Lepidochelys; species Lepidochelys olivacea. The sequence goes on from NC_140411.1 coordinate 10,074,939, forward strand.
TTCTCTTCTCCAGACTAAACAAATCCAGTGCTTTCCATCTCCCCTCATTGGTCATGTTTTCTATATCTTTAATCATTTTTGTTGCTCTTCTCTGGACTTTCTCTAATTTGTCCACATCTTTCCTGAAATGTGGTGCCCAGAACTGGACACAATACTTCAGTTGAGGCCTAATCAGCGCGGAGCAGAGAGGAAGAAATACTTCTCATGTCTTGCTTTCAACAGACCTGCAAATACATCCCAGAATGATGTTTGCTTTTTTTGCAACAGCGTTACACTGTTGACTCATATTTAGCTTGAGATCCACTATGACCCCCAGATCCCCTTCTGCAGTACTCTTTCCTGGGCAGTCATTTCCCATTTTGTACGTGTGCAACTGATTGTTCCTTCCTAAGGGGAGTACTTTGCATTAGTCCTTATTGAATTTCATCCTATTTACTTCAGACCATTTCTCCAGTTTGTCTAGATTGTTTTGAATGTTAATCCTATCCTCCAAAGCACTTACAACCCCTCCCAGCTTGGTATTGTCCGCAAACTTTGTAAGTGTACTCTCTATGCCATTATCTAAATCATTGATCAAGATATTGAACAGAACCAGGCCCAGAAATGACCCCTTGGGGACCCCACATGTTATGCCCTTCCAGCTTGACTGTGAACCACTGATAACTACTCTCTGGGAATGGTTTTCCAAACAGTTATGCACCCACCTTATAGTAGCTTAGGGTGGCAGATGTCCCGATTTTATAGAGACAGTCCTGATATTGGGGGCTTTTTCTTATATACGTGCCTATTATCCCCCACCCCCATCCCGATTTTTCACACTTTCTATCTGGTCACCCTGTAGTAGCTCCATCTAGGTTGTATTTCCCTCGTTTGTTCATGAGAAGGTCATGCAAGATGCTATCAAAAGCCTTACTAAAGTCAAGAGAGACCACGTCTGCTGCTTCCTGCCTATCCACAAGACCTGTTACCCTGCCAAAGAAAACTATCAGGTTGGTTTGGCATGATTTGTTCTTGACAAATCCATGGTGACTATTACTTACCTTATTATCTTCTAGGTGTTTGCAAATTGATTGCTTAATTATTTGCTCCAATATGTTTCCGGATACTGAAGTTAAACTGACTGGTCTGTAATTACCCAGATTGTCGTTATTTCCTGATGGGCACTGTATTTTCCCTTTTCCAGTCCTCTGGAATCTCTCCCGTCTTCCATGACTTTTCAAAGATAACTGCTAGTGGCTCAGATATCTCCTTAGCCAGCACCTTGAGTATTCTGGGATGTATTTCATCAGGCCCTGGTGACTTGAAGACATCTAACTTGTGTAAGTAATTTTTTAACTTGTTCTTTCCCTATTTTAGCCTCTGATCCTATCTCATTTTCACTGGCATTCATTATGTTAGACGTCCAATCGCTACTAACCTTGGGTAAAAACCGAAATGAAAACGTCATTTAGCACTTCTGCCATTTCTACATTTTCTGTTATTGTTTTTCCTCCTCATTGAGTAATGGTCCGACCCTGTCCTTTGTCTTCCTCTTGTTCCTAATGTATTTGTAGAATGTTTTCTTGTTACCCTGTCTCTAGCTAGTTGAATCTCGTTTTGTGTCTTGGTCTTTCTAATTTTATCACTATATACTTGTGTTTTTTATAGTCATCCTTTGTAATTTGACCCAGTTCCCACTTTTTGTAGGCCCTTTTTTTGATTTTTAGATCATTGAAGATCTCCTGGTTAAGCCAGGATGGTCTGTTGCCATACTTCCTAGACTCTAAAGAGACTGCACAGTGGCATATATTACGGCACTTGGCCACAGGAAGAAGCAGGGGCAAGTGGGTTTTTAAAGCTAGGAAAGGGGTAATAAGTTTGTCAATGAGTTAGGAAGGTTTAGGGAGAATTTCATAGGAGCAGTCGATAGACACAGGGAGGAGATGGTCTGGGTCTGGCAGCTGGAAGTTTGTCACTCGGATGGGAATGGAGAGTGAGGGGGGTTAGCAGCTGGAAGGTGATCAGTCTGGGGCAGAGGGGACACTTGTTATTTTTAAACAAAGACATTAAATACAAACTCCCACCTATTTTAGTGCACTGTTAGAGTGATGCACTTAGACACACAAAAGTTGTAAACAATGCAGCCAAAGTGCATATATTTATTAAATAAAAACATACATTTAGCAACCTGAAGCATAATCCAATCTATTACAGATGTCATATGTGCCATGCAGCTGAGCTAACTTTGTTGTGGGAACCTTAGCTTCTGGATTTCTTGACTTCTGTGCATTTACATTCTCACATATAGTGTGTGGGGGGTGGGGTGGCCGGTTGGCATGTGTTTTGTTATTTTGCATTTAGTGTGTTCAAGCACAGAAACAAAGGATTTAGAGACAGAGCAGACCCATTAGGTCCCAACTAATCCATCCCTTCAGGCCAGTGCAGGATCGTCCTTGCAATATAGTCTCCCCTGCTTTGTCCAGTTCTGTTTTAAATTACTATAAGCGTATCACAGCCAGCAAAATTCCTCACAATTAAAAGCCTGTGAAGAGAAAATAGTAGCTAAAAGAGCATGCTTTGCAGCATGGTGACCCCACGCCAGCCCTCAGGGCAATGGCCTAACACAGCTGTTATAACGGGCAGCAGAAAGGTCATGAAAGATGCCATAGAAGAGGATTCAGAAAAGGCCTTTTAGGAAGCTGGCTACTCACACAGAAGGTCGCTTTTAATCTTGAATGACATATTCAAATTGGATCAAAACAGGGAATGGGTAATAAATAACACACTGAATTTCTTCAGCATCTTTCAGCTAAGTAGCTCAAAGCTCTTTGCACACAAGCTGATTAGATAAGCCCCAGCATCTCTGCTAGGCAGGTATTATTATACCCATTGCACAGCTGGCTAATTTGAAGCACAGAGAAGCGAAGTCACTCAGGAGTAGAACCAGACTGATGCCGGTGGAGCTGCGCAGGTAGAAATCAAGATAGCATTTGATCCCGCAAATCTCATTTGTTCTACGTCCTCACGCACAGGCTGAAGAACAGGCTGAGCGTTCTACGTGCAGCCCTGTATCCTTGTGCCACGCTCCTAGACGGCTACACTTTGATGATGGTTAAGACAACAAGAGACTGAAGAGAGGCCAGGCTGGGATGTGTGTTTCTGTTTTACAAGGAAAATGAGGCGGAGATCTTCTCTAGAACCCACAGTAAAAAGGAGGGGAGGAAACGGCACCTCAAGGACCCAGATTTTCTCACCACATTTTTAAAAAAGGAGCACTTCCTCTGGGATTACAATCAACGAAACCCTACCCTGCTCACTCTCCTGGGAATTCAAATTAGCCATGCAAAACCTCGGCACTCTGACGTGAAAATACAGCTCTCAATCTATCGAGGTACTTACCTGACTCTCATCACTGTAGTATGAGCGCCCTCTCTAGCCTCCTTCAAAATCGCCTCTCCAAATTGATCTCTTCCAGCATACAGCCTGCTCCTATTCATTCCCCCATCTTTTAGCACATAGCTTTTAATTGAAGACCTCACCACACATCAGCTCAATAACATGACTCACAAGGTACAGTCACACCTTGTGCCTGAATCTTGGACTTGTATTTATTCTTTTGTCATAAACCCCCTGCTCTATATTTGTCAAATGGAGCTTAAATTAAAGAAAAAAAAATCAGAATACCAAAGAGTAAAAAATTAAACAAAATAACCCATATTTCCTATCATAGCCTCTGTTATTAGCTTTCATCAGCTGTACTGTGCTTGTCTGAAGAAAAGCGTGATATTACTGGGGCAAGGACCCCCCCATCTTCTTATGAATTGCAAACCTCATGTCCACCTATGGCACGATACAAATAATAATACAGGCAAAGGTTTAGAGTTTACAGCAAGGAACCTCAAAGCATAAACAAATGCGGCACTGTGGATAAGGCATTGTGCTGGGAGTCACAAGATCTGAGTTCTTATTCCCAGCACTGCCACCGACTCATTGCGTGCACTTGGGCAAGTCACTCAAGCTTTCTGCAGCTCAGTTGCTCCCTCTGTAAAAAAGGGAACACTTACCTACCTCAGGGGCAGGCTGTGAGGCTTGAGCAGGTTTGTAACACGCTTTGAAATGGAAGGTGCTAAAAGAGGGCAAAGTTTGTGATACTACGGATGACCTAAAAACCTACATAAGACTTTTGAATATGGCCTTAGTATAATAACAAAATATAAATTTATTAAATCACCCCTAAAACCCAGTGACCTACATATGCTACTAGTTACAGGCCCGGCCTTCTTTCCAACCAACTAACCCCCGCCGACTCAATCCTGCATTGAGTGAGCTGAAAGGTGACCAGTGCACGGTGTAGCTCGGCGGCTCCCACCCCTTCCTTCAGATAAGCACTGTTTATGTCAGCTTGGGTCAGGAGACTGTGAAATGTCACCAACAACTGCCCAAAAGTACAACAGAGCAGTGAGTTAGTCTCGCGGTCTGCTGGGCACGCATACATGCTGACCACAAGGGGATAGGTCCCGGAAGGGTCAAGTGAGCCAGTGAATAGGCCACAAAAGGCCAAAGAGGTGGGGGTGAGGGGGAGGTTGCCTGTAGCCAAGCACATGGAAGCTCCCCATAAAAAGCCCTGAAGAAGGGGTAGTTGTTTAAGCACAGAGAAGGGAGAGAAGCCTTGGCGGTTAATGGCTCTGGCCCCGAGGGCAGGACAGCAAGTGGAGGAAGTGGAGGAGAGAGTAAATGGACACTCAGTAAAAAGGCAGGTGTAGGGAAGTATAAAGGAGGGAGTGAAGGGAGTCTGTTCCATGTCAGCAAACAGGAAACATCCCTCTTTCAGATGTCAAAGGCAGACCACATGGGGAAATTATCCTCACAAAGGGCCTGCGGCAAGCACACTTTTAAAGGTGTTCGATCCCTACTTCTGAGACCTTCAGACTCACAGCTATGTATTCATCTCAGATAACACTAACAAGAATGTCCAAACCACTGCTTTGTTAATGCACCGAGGAGGAGGGGGAACGTGGAGTCAATGGAATGAAAACCTCATGTCCCATACTAATCATGAACCAATACAATGAGAAATCTAATGTCAAGGCACAAAAAGCTGAAAGGAAAGAGTTTGGAGAGACTTTATAACAATATCGGTCTGGCAGAATTCTGCTTGCCATGGGAGGCATAATTTTTATTTTAACTGGTATTATACCATAGTTTTTCTCATAATCAGGATGGCAAAGGGCGGGTAAATGGATATTGTACCTGGATTGGTAAAGACGGGTAGTTCTGAGGTGCACTGTAAATCTAGCCCCAGGTCCTGCAAAGACATGTGTGTGCCTCAGCTTCACACACTGGAGTACTCCCACTATGGGACTTCAGAGGGACTATAAATTTAGGCACGTGCTCCCATCTTTGCAGGATCAGAGCCTTCTTTTGGAAACACATTCTTAGCACATCCTGACTTGAATTTGTATTTGGAAAGATTCCAATGGGTCATATTAAAAAGGGCAGAATGTCAATGGGGCCTTTGAATTCCAGTGCTCTGGCAGATTAAATTTAGATCTTTTACTCTGACTCAGTGTAATTACTTTAAGATATTGTGTAAAAAATAAAAAAGTGAAACAACCCCCCAGTGTATTAAGGGATTTTCTCTAAGATCAGAGTGAATCCTTCAGTGCTGAGCCAATCTCACATCAGCAGAAGTCTGTGATAAGACCTGAATTCGGAGGAGTTCATTCACAGAGATCTCATCAGCTCCAAAACAAATGTCCAGCAGGAAGAGATTTAGAACAAAACAAAAAACTCAACTCCTCTTTGGCCTGGAACTGGATTTGATAACAGCACTCATATAGTGTCATAACAGTGGCCAGATATATAGATAAGATTGAGAGATATTTGAAAATATATGATACACTATGGCCTAAATTCTCAAAGACTGAACTCCCTTCCACTTACACACATACTTACAACTGCGCTTTGCAGGTACAAATATATCTGAGCTCATGCTGCAGAATTCTAACTCCTCCATGGCCATTCCAGCACCTTGCACATGTTGGGGGAGATTTTCAAAAGCACACATGGAAATTAGGCACCTAACTAAAATCTTGGCCTGACTCTGTCTCTCTGACAGCTCCTCGTGGATGTCTAGTTGCCAACTCAAACTAAACAAACCTAAAACAGAACTCCTAATCTCCTCCCACCCCAAGATCACCCGGTCACCTCCCGTCTCAGTTACTATGAACACCACCATCCTCCCTGTCACTCAGGCCTGTAACCTGGGCACCATCTTCAACGTGCACCTCTCTCTAGGTCCTCACCTCCAGGCTATGTCTAAATCTTGCAGATTCTTTCTGAATAATGACAGGTTTCAGAGTAACAGCCGTGTTAGTCTGTATTCGCAAAAAGAAAAGGAGGACTTGTGGCACCTTAGAGACTAACCAATTTATTTGAGCATGAGCTTTCGTGAGCTACAGCTCACTTCATCGGATGCATACCGTGGAAACTGCAGCAGACTTTATATACACACAGAGAACATCATGTGTATATAAAGTCTGCTGCAGTTTCCACAGTATTCTCTGTGTGTATATAAAGTCTGCTGCAGTTTCCACAGTATTCTCTGTGTGTATATAAAGTCTGCTGCAGTTTCCACGGTATGCATCCGATGAAGTGAGCTGTAGCTCACGAAAGCTCATGCTCAAATAAATTGGTTAGTCTCTAAGGTGCCACAAGTACTCCTTTTCTTTCTGAATAATTTATCCAAAGCTATGTCTACACTTACAGCAGCGTGTAGACTACAGGCTTTATACGTGTAGCTACATGCCGCAGTGAAAGTCAGGTTGCGTTCACACTGGTCACCGAGGTGTGCAGCCACATGCCGCAGTGAAAGGCTGCGGTAGCAGGGAGCAGCACGACACTACACTACTGAAAACAGCAGTGTAGATGTGGGAGGCACTGCTTGGGTGTGTGGAGAGCCTGTGTAGGGGATATACCCTGGGGGGTCAGGAGTGTCGGGCACTTCACTCGCGTAAGCCGTGCCTCGCTGTCTATACCTGTGATAGCTGTGTGTGCAGTGTCTGTACCATACACGCCGCCACCAGTGTAGACAAACCTTAAGATACAGCTTTTCCTATCCATCCATTCAGCTAAAACTCTCATCCAGTCTCTCATCACCTTCTGTCTCAATTACTGCAACATCTTTCTCTCTGGCCCTGACAAAAGCAATCTTGCCCTGCTTGTATCCATTCAGAACGCTGCTAAAAAGATCATTGTTCTAGCCTGTCACTTATACCACATCACCCTTCTCTTCTTCGGGCTCCCTACCCCTCTAATGGCTTTTCCTTCTTCAATGCATCAAACATAAACTGTTTATATTCACTTCCAAGGACCTTCAACGCCAAACCCCACCCTATCTATCACCTCTCATTCATTGAAGATTTAACAAGTGGGCAAACAAGCACCTTCCTGCTCTCTCTCTTGTTGCCTCACAATCTTGGGAGGAGTTCCCCACAAACATCTGCAAAGCTATGTCATTATCCTCCTTCAAATCCCTCCTCAAAACTCTCCTTTGCTGTGATACCTACAAAAAACTTGACAATGGCCAGGGTGCTGGTGTACTGAGACCACTTCCCACCCTGTTGACCAACAGCGTCTCATCATTTTCCAGTACTTACCCATTTGTCTGTCTGTCTGTCTCCATTTGTTGTCTCTTGTCTTATACTTAGAGCGTGTTAAACAACTTACCAAGGATCACTGTTGATTCTCCATCACTGACAATTTTTAAATCAAGATGTGATGTCTTTCTAAAAGATCTGCTCTGGGAATTATTTGGGGGAAATTCTCTGGCCTGTGCTATACAGGAGGCCAGTGTGGATCATCACAATGGTCCCTTCTGGCCTTGGAATCTATGAATCTCAGAACTGCAAGCTCTTTGGAGCAGGAACTTTTAGTTTTGAGTTTGCACAGTACCAAGTACGACTGGGGCTCCTGGGTGCTACAGTAATACAAATAATGTAATAAAATAATCACAACAACTCCCCACTCTACCATATTATAATTCGTATCTCAAAATCCATTGACCATACCTTTGAGAAGCCCTGGGTAAAGCTACATTAACTGTTTCTGTTTCCTTGTACTCTTTATGGTTTCCCGCAAGCACTGCAGCCTGTTACACTGTACTTATGGAGACTTTTTAGATTTCCCAATCAGTAGTAATTCTCAGCATTCTCTGGGATGTCTGGTGCCCTGGTTGTGGCATCACTTATCATGGCACCTGGAAGGCAGCACATACCCTTCCGTTTCCTTTATCTGGCCTACTGAGGTCTCAGCCCAGATTCCTCACTCGGGAGACACTAGATACGATTATTTGCACCAGCTTTTCTTTTGGTGGCTCCCTGTCAGTGCTTCTCTCATGCTCAACAGTCTGGCTCCGGATAAGCTGTGGGCTGAGTGAAATTCTAACTTACTTAAATCAATGAGAGCTTTGCCATTCAGTAGGGCCAAGATCTCGGCCTTAGTATTTTCCTTCTCTGCCTTGTCAATGGTAGAGTACATTACTCAATGTGATATCAAGGGTCTATCAGTTTTCTTCCAGCTCCTCTTAGTGCTTTTAGCCTTCTCTGATGCCACATTCCTCCATCTTTCTTAATTTTCCACCTGCACCCCATATGTTTGTGCTGCACCTTGCACAATGCCCCACCCCCCGTTGTAGACACTACCACAATAGAAAAGTTAAATAATTGTAGCAATGTTTATGAATTATACAGGGGGAAAAAAGCCCCAATAAATATAATTAGGACGGAAAAGGGGAAAGACATAGAACTGGTGTCATGGTAGCATCAGTCTACCCTACTAGATGGGAATTTTTAAAAGTAGTGGAAATAAATAAAGGTAGGGTATGTTATTTTTTATTAAAATATTGATCTAGCACCATAGGTGCGTCTGGTACATGACACAAAATATAATAAAGCATGGTCCATGCCCCTAGTGCATGAGCTAAATACTGCACATTAGCAAGGAAGGATGGTCTTGTGCTTTCTGCACTGGACTGGAACTCAGAGATCAGGATGCCGCTTTTGGAGCTCACAGAGACCCTCTATGTGACCTTGGCCCTGAGTTCTCCCCCTGTAAAAGGGAATAATGGTATTCGCTCTGCCTGTCTTGTCTGCATAGACTGTAACTTAATATAGATATTTACAGCACCCAGCACAAAGAGACCCACAATGCAGCTGAAGCCTCTAGGTGTGACCGCAGTACAAATAAGCCATGACAAGGCAGGGTGCGGGACGGGGGGGAAGAGAGTTACCAAAAAGGGAAGGGGGGGGGGAACATATCAGAGGGAGCAATCTTCCTCCTCTCTCATCTTTTATTAAGGAGTTGCTCTCCTTGAGTTGTCTTGTAATCTACATTACATGGACAGGCACAGCCAGGGCTTTGGCAGCAGCTGAGCAAAGATGTGCTGTGGAGAGCAAGCTGGAAAATAACGAGTTGTCAGGAGAGATTCATAGATTTCAAGGCCAGAAGGGATCATGAGATCATCTAATCTGACCTCCTGTATAACCCAGGGCAGAGAATCTTTCCTATTTATCCCTGCATTGAGTCCAATAACTTGCGTTTGGCTAAAATGCTATCTTTCAGAAAGGCATCCAGTCTCGACTTGAAGACATCAAGAGATGGGCAATCCAGTCCTTCCCTTCCCTTGGTAGTTTGTTCCCATGGTTAATCGCCCTCACTGTTAAACATTTGTGCCTTATTTCTAATTTGAATTTGTCTGGGTTCGGCTTTCAGCCATTGATTTTTGTTCTGTCTTTTAGTGCCAATTTACAGGAGAAAAGAGAGGACACAATGTATAGGAAGAGGGAGGCTATTCCAGGCATCGGAAGTGGTATGAAAGACAGGCCCAGAGATGCAAAAGGGAACATCAGGATGAGCGGATAAATAAATCCAACATAGCAGTAAATCATAATTCATACTGTAAATCAATAAGGAGCGAGGTCACAGTCCACAGCTGTGATCCTGACCTAGGAACCCTTACAAGCCCTAGACCTTACCTCCGTCTAGCAGCAACTTGACAGTCACGTAGTCGTCAGCGAGCACAGCGTAATGAAGAGCCGTGCATCCCTTGAAACTGGCTCGGTTGTTCAGACGGTTGTTGAAATCATCCTCCCGGGTTACCAGAACTGCAGAAGGAGACGAGTGAACATGCAGCTCAATAAAGTGGGGCAAAGTAAAGATCTGGTTGGATTAAAAATGCACCTGGCTTTTCACAGGGTGAAACAATGAAAATTGTCAAAATAAGCAGTTTATGCCCCCAGGTATAATTCCCAAAGGATGAGGAGTGGAGGCCCCTGGTTACCAGTCCCACCCCCCACAACAACCCCTTCAGAAGAGGGACAATGGGAAGAAAGGGCTGCCCCACTCTCCATCCAACCAGGTTTACGAGGCAGCCATCATTCAGCATTTGGAGGTGAGGAAGGTGCTGAAGGCCTGCTTATCTTCTCTGGAAACTGCCCAGCGCCTCAGGGGAGGCTGCTGGTCGGCCGTTATCCCCACCCCAGTGGGCAGGAGCCACGGCGGTTGGGGAGGGAGGTTTCTAGCAGTCTCACTCCATGCCCTCACAGCTGTAACAAGGAGGAGGGCGAGTTTGCTGGAAGCCTGGGCCCCTTCTCTGCCAACTGAAAGAGGTCTCAGAGGTGCTACTAGCGGTCCATTATCTTCACCTTCGCTGGCAGCAGTGGGGATACCAGAGTGGAAGCGAGAACCTTTCTTCTCACAGACCCCTCCCTCCCACCCAACCCTGCAACTTCAAATGCCTCTTTTTCATTTGACTGAAATTACTTTTAAATACAAGTGAGCAATATGGAGACTTCTGCTTTATAGTCCATCTCCATCGGCAAATCAGGGTTAGGACAAGCCTCTGGGCACAACTACATCACCACGTGTTCTGTGTGCATCTGCATACTGGACGCACACACTCCCCACAGTAATAGTACACTGCACTTACCATGCAGCTTTCTTTGCCTACCTGCCATCTGCCCACTAATCCAGCTCTGTTGGGGCTGCCTCAAATAGTCCACACCTCTCAGAAGCTTCAAACAGCTACCAGAAAAAAACAAAAACCAACCAACCTACCAGAAATACCTTCTCCCCTCAAAGGTAAATAATTATCCTGGCCTGAGGTCCAGGAAGCACAATATTCAGCTTAAGGTTTTTTTAATACATATATATATATTCTCTCACTGTTGTCTTGTGCTCCCTTGTCCTCTGTATCCACCACTTATTCTTTGTCATATACTTAGACTGTAAACTCCTTGAGGCAGGGACTGTCCTTTTGTTCTGGGATTGTACAGAACCTAGCACAATGAGATCCAGGGCCATGAGTGGGGCTCCTAGTGCTACCGCAACAGAAAAATACTATTTCATGACCCCTGAAGGATGCCTGGAATCCCTTTTTCCAGTGGTGTAATGCACTTGTTTCTAGCACTGGTAAATCCCATGGAATCTGACCATAAAACTGTTATCCTCTTACAAACAGAAACATTATTTCCGGTGGTTTCTAAAATCAATTAGCTATCATTTTCTTCTCCCACTGAGCTCCACAGAGGCGAATGAATGTATGAACAGCCTGTAGAGGCAGCCCCTCTAAAACATGCACTCTCAGTCCAAAACAAAGTTGGTACAGGATGTTCCAACGCAGGTTTGATAGGTACTCTGTATTCAGGTGGGTAATCCTGAAATATTAGGAGTAGCTACAGATCAGGATTCAGATTCGTTACCAGAGCTGTATACAGGGGAAAAATGCACCACACCTGTTCCATGCCTGGCTCCAGCCACAGCCACCAGTCCCACACTTGCCTTGAGCAATATGGTATTTTAAAGTAATAAAGCGAGGAAGTAAATACAAACAATTTCAACAAACTCTTAGATAAACTACTGCAACTGACAATGCTGATTCATCCGCACAACTAAATCGAGACGACCTCAGACCACTCTACAGTAACACAGAGAGCGGCTCCAAGTCCTTACTGGGGAGTTCAGTGCAGCACATCAGTATGTCAGCAGGGCTGCATAATCTGAGCAACTCTATTCTCATTCCTGGAACTCGATGTGCCACCCCACGTCCCTTCCCTGGGATATGTTATATCCTCACCCCCTGCCAAACTGATCCCAAACCCATCCCTTAGCACATACTCTCCTGGATGGGGACCTGCATTCTGAGTGTTTTTTGGAAATAGACTTCCGGGCATTATGAAATAATGATAAACCAATCATCTTTGCCTTTGGAAACCTTTTCTTCCATCATAAGGCACATGAAGGTTTCACTCCATCCCTCGGTGGGCAGAAGTCCCAGTGAGACAACCACTGTATGCCCAGTTTGCACTGCATATGATCTACTTCACAAGGCCCATTTTCCAGGGCCTGTATAGAGTTGCTATCTTTAACTGGGGAGAGTGGCCTTTCCCAGTCTGACTGGTCTGTTTGTATTCACCTGTTATCTCTTGTCTTTTACTTAGACGGTAAAGGGAAGGGACTGCCTTTATGTTCCATGTCCGTAAGCTGTCTAATGCAATGATAGCCTGATTGGTGGCTGGATTTCTCGGTGTTACCGCCATACAAATAACAAATAACAAAAAGTTTAAAGTGCATTAACAGCAGTCAGTCCAGTGAACAACAAAGATTTATTTTAATGCTATTTGATTAGTCCAAGGTTTGGCACAAATCTCCCAAGCAACAGAATCTCATGCTTGACCTCCCCAACAGGGTTCCCGCAGGCCAGCCATGTCCCCAACATTCACCAGTCTCTTCCCAGCCTAGAGGCTGCAATCTCTCTGTCCGCAACTTAATTCCCAGTGTAAATGTGGCTAGGCTGATGGAATAATTCTTCCATCATCCTAGTTACCACCTCTCGGAGAGATGGATTAGCGACCCTGATGGAAACACCCCTTCTGTTGATGTAGGAAGTGTCTGCGCTCCTGTGGTAGGAAGACAGCCTGAAACGTACAGCCTTGTATCAGACGTCTGGTGTGAGGCCTGAACCAAAGTAGTGGTTAAGCTTTGTTGATATACAGCAAAGAAGCAAAGCTAGCAGAAGCCAGACTCTGCCTGCTTGCAAGCTCACAGAACCTGGCGAGAACAGGCAGAGCCTGACGTCTGCTCGCTTTGCTATTATATCAGCAAAGCTTGACCACTGCTTTGGTTCAGGTCTCAGACCTCACGACAGGCTTCTGACACGAGGCCGTACGGTTCAGGCTCCCTCCCTACGACAGCTCTGGCCCTGCAGCAGAGGTACAGCACCGCAGGTGTCTCACCATGGCACAGACATACCCTGAGAGTGCTCAGGGCTGACAGAAACAGCCTGCACCGCCCCATCACAGGCAAAGGAGGACACCAGGAGCCGCATAAGGCTCCACCTTAGAGGCCAGGCAGCCCACTGAAGAAACTGTTCCGAGATCAAAATGGGGCCATGTGATCAGAAAGCCAGAAGATTTAGAGATAGCATTGACTGACCAACATCCAATAACACGCAGCGCAATCCTCTCATCTGTTAGAGGATTCAGGCTTCTGCCTTGGCCCCCACCCTAGACATCACCATTTGCTGTTCTCTTGACTGGCTGTTTTACTCGGTGGTTGTTGGTTTTGGTTGATATTGTGTTTTACTTGCCTTTGATTTTCAAAGAAAGGGACGCTATAATACCAGCCACTGGAGTCACTGAACCCTGACCCCTGCCATGTGACATGTGACCCCTGCCATGTACCTTTTATAACCCTGACCCATGTCATATGACTGAGGCCAGAAAATAAAGATCAGTCACCCTTTTGTTATACTCTCCTCTCCCCCAGGCAGTCAATCCTCAGAAGTGTGGATCCAGCAGCCTTTCTCCTGGCTTGCCCTAACCTAGCTGGAGTTATTTCGAAGCACAGAGTCCCGGGGCGGAGGGGGTGTGTGTGTGTTACAGCCCCACCATTAGGCGTAAGTGACAGGAAGGGCCTTGTACATGCTGTCATTGAGTGAACATCTCCAACACGGCAGGCTACTTTCCGCTCTTGGATGTGTGTGCTTAACTCTTACTGACTTCAGCAGGAATACGTGTGCATAGCCAATGGCAGAACAGGCCCTTTGACTGTAAGCTCCTACAGGCAAGGACTTTGCAGTGAAGATCTTGTACAGCTCCGAGCACAGAACAACTGGTGACAGTAATAACAGACACAGAACGTGAACCATCTGCAATGCACCGTGCCTATATTACCTTCCCATAACTACTGCTTGAGTCCAAAACCACCTAAAAGTTGCAATAAAACCTACATACAATCCTGTAAGTAACAACCAAGCCCATTCCAGCCCAGCATCTCTGCTAATAAAACCCAGCACCTGCAAAGAGAGCAATTAACGTGATGCTCCCTTCCTTCTGCGGGCATTTTCTATAAGCATACATGGTGTGTATGTATATTTATTTATTTTTCTTCATTTCCTATCCAGGGAGGGGCAAGATAATGAACTGCGTGCGTCAGGGAAGATGAATCTGAGATACTAGGGAGCAGTGCAGTAAAAAGATTAAAGTGTTATTATTGTTGGGTTTTTTCCCCCATGGTCCATTGTGACAGCTCGGCCGTCATCTGTAAAAAATGTCTCAGCAAGAGATAATCATCGGAAACTCAATAAAGCGTCAGGGGAAGCCTCGTCTGCCATCAATCACTGGGTGCCTGGAAATTTTCAGGCCTCTGTCTCCCTTCCTGCCATCCATATAAATGTCTGCAATATATTTTGTGCAGTGCGTGTGGCGTGTATCCCCCTGATTTGGAAGTTTTTATGAAAAAATATTTATACACAAAATATGCAAATCGGTTTTAAAAAGAGGCAGTTTCGCTATCTCCCTCTCTCTTTCTCTTTTTAAAAATGCAACTGAATTTATTCTTTTTAATAAAACATGTCAACTAAAGAATTAATGCAACTTCTAACGGAGTGGACTTATTTCTCCCCACTCCTAAAAAATAAAATACATTAGTTTAGAGAACGGTATGCAGACAAAAACAATTAACTTTATTGGTTGATATACTTTGTCTTAAATAAAGTCTATGCACATGCATTATGTATTGGCACTCCATTGTTCATTTTTTTAATGTTGTTTCATGCATTTTGTATTTGCCGCTACAGCAGCCTGATGCATGTGTGTTCGCAGCTCCCATCAAGGAGAGAGTCGGTAGAACTAATACGTTACGATGAGGGATGAGAGCAAGGAGCATTTAAAAATAAAATAACACCCTGTCAAAATTGCTCTAGAGTTGATCCATCTTCTGAATGTGCATTTTATCAAAGGCAAAGGTTGAAAGATTACACCTTCATTTGACTTTATCTCACTGTAAGCTCCCAGCAATGAGGCCAAAATGCTGTACTAAACTAATGGACAATCTCATTACACAGTTCTGTCTTTGCTACCAGACTAATTAGCAGTATTTTATTCTGCAAATAATGCAGGAGAAGCACTCTTTGCCTTTGATAATGTAATCAGTTTTCCTAAATTTGCTCCACACAATAAGCAGGAAATGTTTAATTTCTGAGCCAAAGGTCAAAGTGTAGGAGCTACAGTTCATTTAGTTACAAGGGACAGGAAAGGTTGGCGTTCTGGTAGCTGCATGAGTTGTGGTGACGTGATACGGAATGGGACCAGAAAGATACTGCTTAGGCTTGCCTTCCTCAGGGAGAATGTTTGGCATCTTGGACTCATTGGCTCTCACAAGCTAAGGTCTTGCTCACTACTTAGATGGATGAGACACCTCTAAAGAGAGCCAGATGGCACAGGAAGTGGCGCTGGTGACTCAGTTGGTGATGCCCTTTTACCTGGGTCAGGACTAAACCAACATCCCAATTTTGGGAGCACTGCTGTGCTGGAGTCTGTTTCACCTCAGACGTGAAACTGATGCTGACTATGAAAGACCATAAAAGATCCAACTGCACTCAGAGCATGGAGGTTAGCACTAATACTCTTGCCCAACGCCAAACAGGTGCAATCAGTCTGTCCACAGAACATTCCCCGACTAGAGAAGTTACTCAGGGTTTTACATCCACTTCTAAAAACTTGCGCAGTGCTGCTGGTGCAAGAACAGCCTTATTTCACCCCAGAGGTGGCTGCATTTGAGTGGATGATGTAAACCGTCTATCTATAATTTTGAATAGTGCCTTTGGCATCCCTCCAGATAAAAGTGGCTTTATAAATGTAAGTCAGCAGGCGGCAATGTTTCCAAGTCACCTCCAGGATACTGAAGGATGTCTGCTCATGAAAATATTTTACAGGGTTACATAATCGTTTCTCTAATCTTGACAGACACACAAACCCTCCTCCCCTTCAGTTAGATGGCATGTAAAGGGAACGTGAAGCAGTTTCTTGAAGTAAGGTGACATTTCCATTTTGATCCCAGGAAACAAGATTTCAGGGGAGATGGTTGGGAGATGCTCATGTAATCTCCAAGCCTGAATCTAACATTGAGTGGTAGGAAAATCAAGTAAGAGAGGTTACAGCAATAGATTAAGGAACAACAGAGGGTAGGAGAATGGACATCAAGAGGAAAGATAGCATCACTGGTATTGGAACTAACAGTCAGGTAGGTGATATCGGCAGTAGAATGACCGTACCTAATCGGGTGAGGCATCTGGATGAAGCTGAGCAAAAACAACTAAGATGTCTGGACACCAATGCAAGGAGCCTGGGTAACAAAATTGAGGAACTAGAACTGTTGGTGCAAGGAGTGAAACCAGATATTTAACAGAAACATGGTGGAATAGTAGTGATGTCTGTCGCACAGCTATTGAAGGGTATGTGCTGTTCTGGAAAGACAGAAATAAAGGTAAAGGTGGTGGAATATCATCGAATATTAATGAGGAGGTAGATTGTAAAGAAATTAGAAGTGATGGAATGGATAAAACAAGCTATTTGGGTCAAAATCACTTTGGGGAAGAAAGGTAACAAAGGCTCTCCTGGGATAGTGCTTGGGGTCTGCTACAGACCCCCATGATCCAATTTGGATATGGATAGAGACCTCTTTAATATTTTTAATGAAATAAATACTACTGGGAGTTGTGTGATTATGGGAGACTTTAATTTCCCAGACACAGATTGGGGGACAAGTGTTATGAACAATGGTAGGGCCCAGATATTCCTGGATGTGATAGCTGACAGATTTCTTCACCAAATAGCCTCTGAACCTACAAGAGGTGATGCCATTTTAGGTTTAATATTGGTAAGTAGCAAGGGCCTCACAGAACTAGCTGTAGAGGACAGCTAATTCAGTTTAAATTAAATGGAAGGATAAACAAAAGTAGGTTTGCAACTAGGGTCCTTGACTGCAAAAAGGCAAACCTAAAAAAATTAAGGGAATTAGTTAGGGAAGTGGACTGGACTGAAAAACTCAAGTCAAGGATCGGAATGTGGAGGAAGCTTGGAATTACTTTAAGTCAAAGTTGCAGAACCTATCTCAAAGCCTGCATCCTAAGCAAGGGGAAAGATTCATAGGGAAGGGTTGCAGATCAAATTGGATGAGCAAGCTTCTCAAACAGGTGAAAAAGAGAAAGCCCAAAGCTTACAAGGAATGAAAGATGGGAAGAAACAGCAAGGAAAGCTATCCCTTGGAGGTCAGAGAGTGTAGGGGAAAGGTGAGAAAAACCAAAAGCTAAGCAGGTTGGATCTTGCAAAGGACATTAAAACCAACAGTAAAAGGTTTTATATAAATAAAATGAAAAAAGGTTTTATATAAATAAAAATGAAACAAGGAAAGAAGAAGTGGGACTGCTAAACACTGAGGATGGGCTGGAGATTAAAGATCTAGGCATGGCCCAACCCCTAAACGACTACTTTGCCTGAGTTTTTAATAAGGGTAACGACGAGCTTAGGTGTAGTGGCTAATGGAAATGAGCTTACAGAAGTAGCAATTACCGCATCTGAGATCTAAGTCAAACTCAAACAGCTTAATGGGACCCACTTGGGGGCGGGGCCCAGATAATCTCCATCCAAGAATATTAAAGGAACTGGCACATGGCATTGCTAGCCCAATACCAAGGATTTTAAAGGAATCCATAAACTCAGGGGTCATACCTTATGACTGGAGAATTGCTAATACAGTACCTATTTTTAACAAAGGGGAAAATAAGGGTCCAGGAAACTACAGGCCCATTAGTTTGACCTCGATTGTATGCAAGGTCTCTTGGAACAAATTTTGAAAGAGAAATTAGTTAAGGAAATATAGGTAAACAGTAATTAGGATAAAATACAACATAGTTTTGCAAAAAGTAGATCATGCCAGACCAACCTGATCTCTTTGAGAAGATAACTGATTTTGTAGACAAAGGAAAAGCAGTAAATCTAATCTACCTGGGTGTTAGTAAGACATTTGATACAGCTCCACATGGGAAATTATTAGTTCAATTGGAGAAGATGGGGATCAGTATGAGAACTGAAAGGTGGATAAGGAAATGGCTAAAGGGGAGACTATAATGGGTCATACTGAAAGGTGAACTGTCAGTCTGGAGGGAAGTCACTAGTGGAGCTCCTCAGGGATTGGTCTTGGGACCAATCTTATTTAACATTTTCATTCATGACCTTGGCACAAGAAGTGGGAAGGTGCTAATAAAATTTGCAGGCGACACAAAGTTGGGAGGTACTACAATGGTCCCTTCTGGCCTTAAAAGTCTATGAGTATCCTTGCCCAGCCTATCCCAGTTCTTCTCTCCCAGCATTTTGTCTGATGTGTCTGTTCCATTCCCTCCCACTGGCTCCCAGTCCGCCCCAGCTCCTTGTCTAAGTCTCTTTCCCCAGCAAGTCCCAGTTCTCCCCCCAACACCCTAGCTCCTTGTCTGAACACCCCCCAACGCACCGTGCTAAGCCCCAGTCTCCTGGTCCATACAGTCCGTCTCCTTTTCTTCCTCCAACAGCTCTTCTGCCAATCCCAATATTCCCTGCCCAACCAACTAGTGCCCAAATCTCCCACCATTTCCTTCATAGGTTTAAAGTCCCAGTCTCGCCCCAGCTCCCAGTCCCCTTGCCCAACCAGTTCCAGCGTCCCCCACGGCAGCTCCCAGTCCCAGCCTCCTTGCCTAGCCAGTCTCAGTCTCCACCCTCCCAGTCACTGTCTCTCTTCCTTCAGTCTCCGTTTCACTATGCTCCTTTACCTAATCTACTCCTTTCCCTCCCCCAGGTCCAGCTTTTGTCTCCTATGCCCTCAGTATTACCCGTAAATGGAGAGTCTTTATGACGCATGGGCTCTATCTGTATTCCACACATGGGTGTGCATGCGCACCACGCGCCTGAGATTGGAGATTTCGAGCAAGTAGCGTCTGTTTGTCTGCATTTGCACAGTTGTTCTCCTCATGCTCCAAACTGAGGGTATAAGGAGTAGTGCAAACCAACGTCACACAGTTCCTCTTTTTACTGTAAATCCAGTCATGATCTGCAGCAGAGGGCGGGTAGCGGAATACAGATAAGGACCACACATCTTGAAGAACCTCCAGTTACACTTAAGTAACCTCCATTTCTTCTTCAAGTGCTGGCCCCAATGGGTATTCCAGATGTAGGTGATTGGTATGCAGTAGTCAAACAGGAGTGGGTGCAAGAATGCAGGTGGCATAGATGCCTGTAATACTGAAGTCCCCACGGCTGTCTTCACAGAAGAGGTCTGGACTAATGCGCAAAGTTTCCTGAAGTAGGGACAGAACTTCAGGTAGCCGCCCTACAAATGTCCAGCATAAGCACCTCTCAAAGAGATGCTGTAGAAGTTGCTTGTGCTCCAGTGGAGTGGACCCTGATCTCCTGTGGGGGAGGAAGAAGTGCCAGTTGATAACAAAGAATAATGCAGTCACAGAGCCACTTAGAGTCTCTGTGAAGATAATGCTTATCCTTTTGTTCGCTCCACTAAAGCAACAAATAGTCTAGGCATTTTCCAAAGCCCACTGGACATTGAGAGAGTGATGTCTTCTCTCCTCATGGGAACCATGATGTTTTGGAAGGAATAAGTGATCGGGTTGATTCATGTGATTACCTTGGAGATGAATTTTGGGTGGACACGAAGGGATACCTAACTCCTTATGAAATGTAATATATGTTGGGTCTTCCATAAGTGCTCTCAGTTCACTCACTCTTTTGGCTGCTGCAATGGTGACTAGGAAGGTGATCTTCATAGAGAGGTACGACATGGAGCAGGAGGCTAGCGGTTCAAAGGGAGGTCTAGTAAGTACTGAAAGATCGAGATTAGGATCCCATTGCGGTGTTGGTTTCACCCAGGTGGGAAAGTTCTCATGAGGCCCTTCAGGAATCTGGTTGCTGTTGGATGAGTATAAACAGTACAGCCCTCAAGTGGAGAATGGAAGGCACTGACTGCTGCAACATGGACCCACAGCAAGCTAATGGAAAGGCCTCACATCTTGAGAGTATGTAGGTAGCCTAAAATAAAAGGAATTCCCACGGATTCCAGGGCTAATTGGTTCTGTTGTGTCTATTCAGCTTGGAAAAGATATGACAGAGGTCTATAAAACCATGAATGATGTGAAGAAAATGAACAGGGAACAGTTATTTACCCCTTCGCATAACACAAGGACCAGGAGTCACCCAATGAAATTAACAGACAGCAAGTTTAAAACAAACAAAATGAAGTATTTCTTCACACAATGCACGCTCAACCTGTGGACCTCATTGCCAGGGGATGTTGTGAAGGCCAAAAGTATAACTGGGTTCAAAAAAGAATTACATCAGTTCATGGAGGATAGGTCCATCAATGGCTGTTAGCCAAGATGGTCAGGGATGCAAACCCATGCTCTGGGTATTCCCAAATCTCTGACTGCCAGGAGCTGGGACTGGACGACAGGGGATGGATCACTCAATAATTGCCCTGTTCTGTTCATTCCGTCTGAAGCACCTGGCACTGGCCACTGTTGGAAGACAGAGTACTGGGCTAGATAGACCACTGGCCTGACCCAGTACTTAAGTTAATACACTGCTGGCTAGACAGACTGTTCTCAGCTCTAGTAGGCTGATATGCATCCTGGGCTCCCAAGGAGTTTGTGTGCCCTGTGCGGTGTGATTGCCATGTGGGCTCCGTAACCTATCAGAGATGCGTCCATGATAATAGTTGCATTAGGTGTGGGTGTAAGGAAAGGGACACCCACACATACTTGTTCTCTTGTTTGGTGGAACAACCTGGAAGCCGTGACCTTGGAGGGAACTGTTACCCTGGTATTCACGTTGTCTTTGTCTGGTGAGTAACAGACCAAAGCCAGGCCTGTAGGCAATGGACGTGGAGCCTGGCAAATGGTGTTATGTAAGTACAGGAGGCCACGTGGCCCAGCAGGTACAGGCAGACCTTGACGGTGGTTCAAGGTCAGGTTGTTCATAGCTTGGAATCCTGCCATAAGGAAGTAGGGCCTTGCTGTAGTCGAATCTAGGGTCACTCCTATAAAGTCTATGGTCCTTGTGGGAGTCGAAGTGGACTTTCCTGTGTTGACACTGATTCCCAAGGAAGGCAGCAGAAGAAGTGGGAATAGGGTTGCCAACTGGAACTCCTTGCTGCATCTGCCCGCAGGAGCTAGTTATCTAGATATGAAAAAATGGTGTAGTTGTAGTTGTTTCATCTCATCCGGGCTGCCCCCACTGAGAAGACCTTTGTGAAGACCCCAGCTGCTGTAGTTAGTCTGAATGGGAGCACTGTGGATTGGTAGGGCTCTTGTCCTACCAGGAATCTGAGGAACTGGCTGCGGGTGGGTGAATGTCCACATCAAAGCAAGCATCTTTCAGGCCGAGAGCTGTGAAACACATGCCTTGCAGAGAGGTGATTATTAATGCCAATGCGGTCATGCAGAATTTTTATTTTAAAATAAAGACACTCAGTTGGCATAGATCGAGAATTGGTCTCCATCCTCCATTTTTCTTGGAAGCGAAGAAATACGGGGAGTAGAACCCTTTCCCTTGATGTTGAGGTGACGCATGCTCTATAGCCCCTTGTTGAAGGGGAGAGTCCACCTCCTGACAGAGGATCTCCTCATGAGAGTGGTCCCTGAAAAGGGGCTGGGAAGGGGGTTTGTGATGGGGAGGTGACATAAGCTTGATCACGTAGCCAGAGTGAATGATTTTTAACACCCACCTGTCCATTGTTATTGCCCTTCAATTGTGAGCAAAGTGGGTGAAGCAGCCACCAAAAGTTTTGGGAGTAGCAAAGGTTGGCATCAACAGAGGAATGTGATTCTGGAATGTCCCATCAAAAGAAAAAACCCTAGGTGATGAGTGGGGCTGAGCTGTGGCTGTTGACGTGGAGGAAGCCAGATACCTGGGCCTCGTCAAAGGGCAGGTGCTCAGTGCTATTTTGTACCTCCCGGGGGAACCCTGAGGAGTGGAGCTAAGATTGCGCCTCATGACAACTGCTGTAGTTACCCCTCTAGAAGCAGTGTCAGCAGCATCCACTGCAGCCCAAAGAGATGTTTTACCTACCAGTCGGACCTCATCAACGAGGGCTTGGAATTGATCCCTGTCCTACTGAAGAAGCTTGTCCTTAAAGGCCAGGACTTTGGTGTCACTGGTGAAATCATACTTCGCCAGCAAGGCCTGGTAGTCAGCAATTCGAAAGTTAAGGCTGGTAGAAGAAAATACTTTCCTCCCCAGGTGGCAAAGGCATTTAGCACCCTTGTCAGTGGGTGTTGCCTTGGGATGCTATAGCCTAGATCTCTCAGTGACTGCTTGTACCACTGACGAGTTGGGTGCTGGTTGTGTAAACTGCAACTCCACTCCCTTGGCTGGTACAAAATAATGCCTCTCAGCCCTGTGGGGGTGCAGGAGGCTGGTTCCATAAGGGTCCTTTTCACAGGTGAGTCCACCCAGCTAGAATCACAAGGCTGCAGGATGTCCACTAGCCTATGCTGAGTATCCTGTACCTCCTCAGGTTGGATCTAGAGCTCAATTGCCATCCTTCCATAGGAGCGCCTGCTACAGCCTGTGGTCATCAGGTGGGGATGGCGAAGATGGGGCGACTGCCTCATCTAGTGAGGAGGAGGATACAGCCGTAGGAACTGTCAGATCCGGCTCAATTCTTTCTCCCCTGGAGCGTGACAGACACAACTGGCGTCAGCTAGGACAGGATAGATGGGATTCATGTACAGATTTGGGGTGTCTAGCACAGGGATCCCAGGGACCCCAGTAATGTCAATAGAAAGGGTCAATTGGTCGGGGGGGACTCCATGGCGTCGGGTACCATCAGTCCCCGGGATCATCATATCTAGGTGGAGGATGGATCCCAGGGAAGGAGCAACCAATGCTGCATTTAGTGGATACGCGCACCTCCCCAAGGCACTATAGGCAATGCTAGTGCTCATCATTCACGGAGAAGGAGCAGAGGCAGGTGATGCAGTTCCTAAACCCTGGGACAATGGACATAGTCCTTATCTGTGGGGGAAGGCTCCCCAAGGCAGGGAGGACTAACCTACATTAACTAGACTAAAAGACTACCCCTAACATTACTAAGAACAACAACAAACTATTTACAATATATTTACAGGGTGTGACGAATAAACATGGAGGTAGCTTCAAATACAGAGGAGTTCAACTAGGCCATGCGGCAGTAAAATGGACCTGGAGAGGTGACGATCTCTCCTGCCCCTTACACCCACAGTTTGGAGCAAGAGGAGAACAAGTGCACACCAATGCACACCATTTGCTAGAAATCTCTGGTCTCAGGACTCAAGTGTGGAATATACCGAGGGACCAGCACTGGAAGAACAACGAAGTTAAAAAGTACTTAGATAAGTTAGATATCTTCAAGTCAGCAGGGCCTGATGAAATGCATCCTAGAATACTCAAGGAGTTGATTGAGGCATTATCAATTATCTTTGAAAAGTCATGGAAGACGGGAGACATTCCAGAGGACTGGAAAAGGGCAAATACAGTGCTCATCTATAAAAAGAGAATAAGGACAACCCGGGGAATTACAGACCAGTCAGCTTAATTTCAGTTCCAGGAAAGATAATGGAGCAAATAATTAACCAATCATTTGCAAACACCTAGAAGATAAGTGTGGATTTGTCAGAATGGATTTCTCAGGAACAAATCATGTCAAACCAACCGAATAGCTTTCTTTGACAGAGTAACAAGCCTTGTAGATAGGTGGGAAGTGGTAGACATGGTATAACTTGACTTTAGTAAGGCTTTTGATACTGTCTCGCTTGACCTACTCATAAACAAACTAGGGAAATACAACCTAAGTGGAGCTACTATAAGGTGGGTGCATAAGTGGTTGGAAAACCCGTTCTCAGAAAGTAGTTATCAGTGGTTCACAGTCAAGCTAAAAGGGCATATCTAGTGGGGTCCTGAAGGGATCAGTTATGGGTTTTGTTCTGTTCAATATCTTCATCAATGATTTAGATAATTGCATAGAGGGTATGCTGATAAAGTTTGCAGGTGATATCAAGCTGGGAGGGGTTGCAAGTGCTTTGGAGGATAGGATTAAAATTCAAAACGATCTGGACAAACTGGAGAAATGGACTGAAGGAAACAGGATGAAATTCAATAAGGACTAATGCAAAGTACTCCACTTAGGAAGGAAAAATCAGTTGAACACATACAGAATGGGAAATGACTGCCTAGGAAGGAGTCCTGCGGAAAGGGATCTGGGGGTCATAGTGGACCACAAGCTAAACATAAGTCAACAGTGTAACACTGTTGCAAAAAAAAGCAAACATCATTCTGGGATGTATTAGCAGGAGTGTTGTAAGCAAGACATGAGAAGTAATTCTTCCACTTTACTCCATGCTGATAAGGTCTCAACTAGAGTACAGTGTCCAGTTCTGGGCACCACATTTCAGGAAAGATGTGGACAAATTGGAGAAAGTCCAGAGAAGAGCAACAAAAATGATAAAAAGTCTAGAAAACATGACCTATGAGGGACGATTGACAAACCCAAGTTTGTCTAGTCTGGAGAAGAGAAGACTGGGGGTGGGGTGGGGAGGCAGATCATGATAACAGTTTTCAAATACATAAAAGGTTGTTACAAGGAGGAAGGAGAAAAATTGTTCTTGTTAACCTCTGAGGATAGGACAGGAAGCAATGGGCTTAAATCGCAGCAAGGGTGGTTTAGGTTGGACATTAGGAAAAACTTCTTTTCAGGGCAGTGAAGCACTGGAATAAATTGCCTATGGAGGTTGCAGAATCTCCATCATTGGAGGTTTTCAAGAGCAGGTTAGACCAACACCTGTCAGGGATGATGTAGACAATACTTAGTCCTGCCATGAGTGCAGGGGACTGGACTAGATGACCTCTCGAGGTCCTTTCCAGCCGTATGATTCCATGAAACTGCTTCCCCCTCCATGCTGCCTGCTTGGCAGCAAGGCCTTCATTCACAGCATGGAGGAGGTTCACAGGTTCCTTGCTCTCCGTGCCAGGCCCCACCATGACTTGTAGTAGCTGGAAGCAGCAATTACAGGGAAAACCTGGTTTTGCTCCTATATCCCTGGACTGGAGCATGCTCAGCTGCTCTGTGAGGATGGTGCACAGTGCACATGGAGTCTGGTCAACACTAGGAGCAGGGAGAGGATGGAGCATGAGACCGGCCAGACTGGCTCAGACCAAAGGTCCATCCAGCCCAGTGTCCTGTCTCCCGACAGCGGCCAATGCCAGGTGCCCCAGAGGGAGCGAACCTAACAGGTAAGGATCAAGTGATCTCTCTCCTGCCATCCATCTCCACCCTCTGAAAAGAGAGGCTAGGGACACCATTCCTTACCCATCCTGGCCTGCTCAGTGAGGACAGAATCTTCAGTGATTTAACTACTAAAATCAGAGTAGTTTCTACTGAGCATGCGTGAACTGAGATTTTTCCACAGTTTATACGTTGACTGCATGTGGTTAGATTCGCACAGATACAGCACAAGCACATCTCTGACTCAAAGGCCAGCAGCCCCTGCTAAATTTCAAGTCCATGTTCCAAAATATGGAGACACTAGAGCTGTTCAAAGAAAAGGTCTGAAGATTTTTTTTTTAAATACAGGCAAAACAACATTTTCCATAGCCTCATTCTCAGAAATGGTTGAACCAGTTTGCTGAAATTTTCAAAAAATCAGTCTAAGGCAGACACCCAAAATTAAAAATTTCAGCCCAAATGGTTAAAGTATCATAAAATTATAAGCAAGTGGAAACAGGGTCTTATATTGGAAAATGTTGATAGATTCACAGCATTTAAGGACAAAAGCGACCATTATATGTTCTAGTCTGACGTCCTGTCTATCACAAGCCATTACATTTTACCCTGAGTTATTGAGCTCAATAACTTGCCCAGGTGATTCCAAAACTCCATTTTATAGCTGGACTTTGCATAGGAGAGAGGAGGGGGGTCTCCACCCACAAGAGAAAGTCTATTTAAGCCCGTGGGAGACCCCTCCATTTTGTCTTCAGCTGGTTAAAGAGAGAGCCCCTCCATCCCCAAAGATACCTGAAAGAAACCGGAACAAAGGACAGTAACTACAGGGGGTGTGAGTGATTGCTGGACCCAGACTAGAAGGAGATTAGTCTGTAAAAGAAAGTTTACTGGAACTGGTGAGATTTTATCTGTATTCAGTTTTTATTACTGTACTAGACTTAGACTTGCGTATTTTATTTTATTTTGCTTGGTAATTCACTTTGTTCTGTCTGTTACTACTTGGAACCACTTAAATCCTACTTTCTGTATTTAATAAAATCACTTTTTACTTATTAATTAACCCAGAGTATGTATTAATACTTGGGGGGGGAAACAGCTGTGCATATCTCTCTATCAGTGTTATAGAGGGCGAACAATTTATGAGTTTACCCTACATAAGATTTATACAGGGTAAAACGGATTTATTTAGGGTTTGGACCCCATTGGGAGTTGGGCATCTGAGTGTCAAGGACAGGAGGTTTCAATTAAGCCTACAGCTGTTAGGGGACGTGGTTCAGACCTGGATCTGGGATTGCAACAGGCTAGCGGGTCTGGCTCAAACCAGGCAGGGCACTGAAGTCCTAAGCTGCCAGGGCAGGACAGCTGGAACAGAAGTAGCCTTGGCACATCAGGTGGCAGCCCCCAGAGGATTTCTGTGATCCAACCTGTCACAAAGGGTACTTATTCACTTTAATCAAGTCACCGCTCAATCTTCTTTTTGATAAACTAAACAGATTGAGCTCACGGGCCCTCCAATCATTTTTGTGGCTCTTTTCTGCACCCCCCGCCCCCATTTTTAAACATCCTTTTACAAATGTGGATGCCAGAACTGGATGCAGTATTTCAGTATCAGTCTCAACAATGCTATATAGAGAGGTAAAATCACCGTCTCCTCGCCACAGCATCACACTGTAAGCTCATGGTCAGTTGCTTGTCCACTATTATCCCTAGATTCTTTTCAGAGTCACTGCTTTCTGCGATATAGTCCCCCATTCTGCAAGTATGGCCTGCATTCCTTGTTCCTAGATGTATCACTTTGCATTTGACTGTAATAATATGCATTTTGTTTGCATGGGCCCAGCTTACCAAGCCATCCAGAGCACTCTATAGGACTACCCTGTCATCACTGTTATTTACCACTCTGCCAATCTTTGTGTCATCTGCAAACTTCTTCAGCAGTGAGTTTATATTTACTTCCAGATCACTGATAAAAATGTTGAATAGCATTGGGCCTAGTACCAGTCCCTGCAGAACCCCCCTGGAAACACCTCCTGCCGGTGAGAATTCCCTACTGACCAATACTTATTGAGAGCTGCCAATTAGCCAGTTCTTAATCCATTTAATGTGAATAAGTGGAGCTACTGTAAGAAAGCCTGACCACAAAGAATCGGAGGAGGTATCCAGGCCCCAGGACCTTCAGCAGTTGCAGAAATGTAGGGTAAACAATTACCCTGCTCTACAAAAGGGAAGTGAGCCAGAGTTTTTGCTAGTGATTTTAATGGAAGTGGCCTGGGGGAGCTGGATGAGATAAAACACCTTCTATTTAAGGTGTTTATTTATTGGAATCATGTCCTTTGCCTCAGTTTTCATAGAGTCATAGGATTTAAGGCCAGAAGAGACTGTTTTGATCTGACCTCCCGGATGACACAGGTTAGGGAACCTCCCCCAGTGAATTCTGCATCAAGTCCAATAACTCCTGTTGGAGCTAGAGCATAACTTTTAGAAAAACATCCAGTCCAAAGTCTTCAAGCATTGGAGAATCCACCCCACCCCTAAGTAAACTGTTCCAGTGGGAGAGAGCTCCTCCAGTGGTGGAGTTGAAAGCAATGCAGGAAATGCAGTGGTGCATCTCAGAGGAGTTATCACAGCAGGGTGTTCCCAAGGCTCAGGGTACTCTTCTAGCCTGTGGAGCCTGCTGTTTCAAGTCTGTATTTTGGAGGGCAAGGCATATAACAGACCTATGCCTAAAGAATATAACAGATAGCATCTGTCTAAACTTAGAATCATAGAATATCAGGGTTGGAAGGGATCTCAGGAGGTCATCTAGTCCAACCCCCTGCAGGAAAGTAAAAAGCACAAGTGGATCAGAATTATCCAAAGGCCTAACTGAACTCTGGACATAGAGAGAGACATACTGTCCCTGTAAGATAACATGAACAAAAAGTTTAAGTCTTTTATTACCTTCCAATGAATGGAGTCCCTTTTCTTTGGCAGTCTCATACACACTGTTGAATTCGTCTCCGAGGTTTGGATCAGCACCAGCTGCAAGCAGGATCTTTACCACACTGTTATAAAACATAATGAGAACAGGATCATCAGGAAGGTTTCTCAGAGAGATCAGATGGAACATCAGGAACTAGACTCCTTTAGAGTTTGCAAAGGAAAAAAATCTCAAGGCACATAAGGCAGCAGAGTACTCAGCAAAAAATATGCTGCCAGGAAAGGAGAGTTAAAAAAACTGCACTGCTTAGCAATATTAACAGTCATAAGGCGACTGGACTCAGGAGGCATTCGGAGAAGTGAACTGCTCTGTAGAGCCCCATGTGCTGTGAAATATACCTATGTTCAACAGAGGCCAAGTCCAAAACATCTGCACAGAAGTGACTGTGTGCCATGCGCTACATTTCCAGTTCACTGGACTGGACTGCCATCCCATAATTCACTCTTCACAGTTGAAAATGCAGCCAAGCCACACCCAGCAGCCAAACATCTGATGTTCAGGAGACAACTAGCTGCTGTTTTAAGACAAATAAAGATGAAGAATTTGGAGAGAAGACTCCAGGAGGCGAGAGAGAGGGAAGAGAAAACGATGATGAAAGCACAGGGTGAGACTATGAGGTATGGTTTTGTTTGCAGACCCTCAGTGAACTGCATTTGGTGATCACGATAGGCCAGTGTCCCCATCACAAAAAACACCGTTGGAATTGACAATACCTGTCACCTTTGGCGGCAGTCCCAGGATAGAGGTTGAGGAAGAGAAATAATCAGATTCTCATTGTCGTTAAAGGTAGTGGTGAGGCATATTGGTAGGGCAGTGACGAGGGTTGGGGGATCTCCCACTGCTTCTGCTCATGCTTGTCTGGAGGCAGTGGACTGTAGTCTCTAGAGCTGTCCAAACTGTCGCCATTCCCCAGCATGACTATTCAGCACCAAAAAGAGACAGGCTAGATTTGGTGCAGAAGCCTCTGTGTTTCTAAACCAAACAACCATCAGGCAAGAATTAGATTTCTTACCATTTCTGAAAACAACTTGAAGCCTGTTATTCTTTTTCCTGGTTTCCGGCCTTCCATGGCAACTAGCCAGTAAAATGTTATACAGTATTTATCACAGGCGAGATAGCTTACAGGCTGGCAGAGGTTCTTGACTATGCGTACCACAGATTGATGGACATGTATCTGCAGGCTGCATCTTGTCAAGTCACATTTAAAATTTACCTTAAGTTCCTCCCCCATTTACCCCTTTACAGTAAATACAATTAGCAGAGTGGAAGGCGGGTGTTTTGTACTTTCAATAAGATACATTAGCAGAGGTGTATTTCTTGCCTTCCACAGTTCAAGTCTCGACTGCATATAAAGTCCAATCTAGAGGACAGAGCACAAAGTTGCGAGTCAGGAGACCTGTGTTCTCAACTATATCACCAATTTCTTGTGAGATTGTAGGGAATTCACTATGTTCACATTTTCAGAAGTGGCTTTAGTTTTGAGTCTGTTTTTTCAAGAGGTGCCTAGCATCTGCATCTCCCACTGATTTCAAATGAAGCTGTGGGTGTTTCACTCTTCTGAAATCCATGCTCCCATGTTGTTGAAATGGAGCATTCAAGATCAAAATGGTCTCCTGAATCAGTAACCTGTCCTCTGCATTATTTACCACGTCCCCTAATTTTTGTGTCATCTGCAAACTTTAACAGTGATCATTTTATGTTTTCTTCCAGTTCATTGATAAAAATGTTAAACAGCTAAGAACCAATCTCTGTGGGATCCCACTGGAAACACATCCATTCTATGATGATTCCCCATTTACAATAATATTTTGAGTCCTACCAGTTAGCCATCTTTTAATCCATTTATTGTGTGCCATTCTAATTTTTTAATCAAAATGTGCAGTACCAAGACAAACTCTGCTAGCCATAGATTTCTTCTTGCATCCCTTTACTTCCCGCATCAATGTCCTACAACTGCTAGCTTCTGATTTATATTCATTACTATCAACTTCCCCTTTCTTCCATTTGTTTAAACAGCACAGCTTCTTCCTCAGCTGTGCGATTGTGGCTTTTTGGGCATTTAATAAAGTGTTCTTAAATAATTCCCAATATTATTAACTTTTTTCTGATTAGATCCTTCTTCCCAGCGATTTAGCTCATAATTGTTTTGAGCTTTGTGAAATTGGCCCTTTTAAAGCAGCAAGTATATATAAAATTGATTTGGATTTTATTCTGTTGTAAATGTGACCAAGAAGTCATGTTCACTTGTACCGAAGTTATCATCTTTAATGATGTGCTCGGTTTCTTTTCTGTCAAGATGAGGTCTATATGCAATTCTCTGAGGTTGGATGCAACACTTTTTAAGTTAGGAAATTGTCATCTGTAGTATCACGCATGTGGTTGGATTAGATGACCACAGTGGCCCCTTCTGGTCCTTAATATATGAACTCATGAATCATTTCTAAATGCAGAGCAGATTGCCTTCAGTACACTGATGATATACAAGCATGTCTTTATTGTCCTGTGGATCCTACATTTAAAGGACTGTTTGGAGGAGATGTCTGTCTGGATGCATCACTGTCACCTTGTTCTTAGTCTTCAGTAAACAGGTGCCAGACAGGAGTCATGGATACCAGGGGCTCTTTCCTCTTTTGGGTCCCCTGTTCAAAGGTAGCGAGCCAGGTTAAAGATACCGGCATTATCTTCAACCACACCCTTACCATGGAAAACCCCAAGTCTGAGACAAAGGTACAAAATCTGTGGTAGTGGTGGGGAGTTTCATTTGTGCAATTCTGTCACAGCTGTGCATACCAGATCAATTACTGCAATTCTCTCTCTCTCAGCAGGGCTTCCAGCAGTGCCTCTCTAACATGTGCGGCTTGTCCAGAATGCTCCAAGCTGGTATTGTTGCAATTTAAAGCCCTTAGCAATGAAGGTACATTCAAGTCCTCCTCTTCAGCCTTGTCCTGAAGGGTATCTGCAGTCAAAGACTGCCTGGTTTTTAAGGGTCTCCACTACTGACAGGCTATGACATATCATAGGGTCCATCCTCTCCATCTTAAGAATCAAAAACCCACCTTAAGAAGAATGAGCCCAAGTTCCAGCATGGGACTTGAACCCACAACCTTCTGGCCCAGAGTGAATACACAGCCACCAAATGAGTCATACTGCTCACACAAAAACAGTGTCTCATAACTTCCTTGGCAACTCCCTCCATCAGCTTTTCCCCTCCCTGAATGTGTTTGTTGAGCGTTCTTCCCAGCCTCTTTATCCACCATCAACCTCTATGCTCTCAGCAACTCTTAGGAAGGCTCTTTTTCTTCATTATTAACTCAGACCAGTAGAATTTTCTTGATAATGTTTATTTTCATAAAAACGTTAAAGAGCTACAGAGAGGCAGTGTTGAATAGTGGTGAGAGTAGGAGGACATGGAGGCAGAACTCCTGGGTTCTGTTCTGTACAACTGTCTGCTTCACTTTCCCCATCTGTAAGTATGTAGCCATACTTCTCTACCTCATAAGGCTGCTGGGAGGCTGAACTGTTTATAAAATAGCAGCACGAGTCACTACCGGGAGTCTAACCTTAACTCTAAAATTTGGTAATACAGAACCGTGTCCCAAGATGACAGCTCTGATACAGTATGTCACACATTCCAAACCAATTCCCATCCGACTGCTGTAAAAAGGAAGTGAAAAGAGCTTGCTGGTCTAAACTCAAAAGGACAATCATCTGCTGTACGATCAGCCTCTCTATCCATCCAATCATCCTTCACTCTAACCTCCTCCTTCTGTGACATGCAGTCCCCTCCAGGCAACTAATGTCACTGAATTTTCCTTCATAGGGCCAACCAGACATTTCTGGAGTCGCAAGTACTGATTGCACCTCTCCAATTTGCAGGTAATAAGACATTCAAGCAAAGTAGCCTTTGCTAATAGTGCAATGGAAATACAGAAGTCGCCATACTCATCAACAAAGCATGTGAACATAATCAGAGGAAATAAGGCAACTTGAAAATATATATAAAATTGTATATAGTTTTTTATATACATATAACAAGGATGCAGTATGGGATAGTGGTCAGAGCAAGGGAACAGGGCCAGGTGTCCTGGGTTCTATTGCCTGCTGTCACTGAGTCATTGGGTGACAATGAGCAAAACACCACCCCTCTGGCCCTCAGTTTTCATATCTGTAAAATGGGGGTAATTCTTTCCTACCTCTGAGGGCAGTTGTGAGGCTTAATTAAGCTTTATAAACCATTATGAGATCCACTGATGACAGTGCTGTGAAGAACAGCAGAGAGGAAAGTACATTCCATCGTTATTTGTGCCCTGTTTTTCTTTCTGCACCAGCTCACAATTATTACTGGTAAGTGAGTCAGTGCAAAAGCTGTGATTTAAATCCAGGATTCCCCTCACCTTGTTTTATGATGTACCTCTTGTTCATTCCCTCTATCAGGCTACTGGGTGGCTCTGGCAGAGTACTACTCTCCCATCAGCGAGGTGGTGTGCTCAGAAGAGGTCTGCAGTGTGTCTGAGCTGTAAAGGCAGGCTTTCCTCAATAACTCACCTGTGCTCAATAGCCTCATCAAGCCCTGGGTTTAATTTGCTGATCGAGTTTTAATTTGATCAGAGGCAGAGGCTGTTCATCCGTGCAAATATAAATCTGAATTGACCCTGGTGATGACTCAGAGGGCAATGCTTAACTAAAGTTCACTGGGCAGTGCAATCGATTGCAGTAAGTGCGTTCTGCAGTTAGAGGCTGGGCCAGCATATTGTTAAGAAAAAAAAGAGCAAGGCACCTGGGGTGAGAGAGCTGGCCTTGGCTGGGTCTGCACCGCAAAGCTACCAAAACTCAGGCAGCTGGAGTTGGTGAACCAAGAAGGGCAGTGATCCTAGTGACCGGGAGTTACAAAGCACAATGCAAGGGCTTCATGGGATTTTGATGAGGGGCAGTGCTGGGCTTTATTGGAAGCTGCAAGTCCTGCTGGACACAAAGAGGATCCCTAGAATAGTTGTATCTTAACTTTCTGTAGAGCTCAGCATGGGAATAGAGGGGTGGTTGTAAGGAAAGAGCAGTTACTTACCTTCCTGTAACTGGTTTCAGAGTAACAGCCGTGTTAGTCTGTATTCGCAAAAAGAAAAGGAGTACTTGTGGCACCTTAGAGACTAACCAATTTATTTGAGCATGAGCTTTCGTGAGTTGGTTAGTCTCTAAGGTGCCACAAGTACTCCTTTTCTTCTTTCTGTAACTGTGATTCTTTAATATGTTGTCATCCGTGTGGACCCCAAACTAGACGACATCTCATAGAATCAGGGTGACTGTGTCCGTGGCATACAAGAGCTTAGTCTCCTGAGGGCTGTAACACTTTGGTTTAATTTCAGTTTCTGGGATTAGTGGGAAGATGTTGGGTGGTGTTGGTGGCCTGTGATACACAGGAAGTCAGACTAGATGATCGGGTGGTCCCTTGTGGCTTCAAAACCTATGACTATAAGGTACGTAACAGTTCTCTCTTCTCTGAGTCTGTGTATGTGGGGATCCCACTCCAGGTCACTGGTAAGCTGTGTCCCAACTGGACTGTGGGACTGAGGAGTCATGACTGCCACTAACTAAACAGCAATTGCAACACTGCCCTACCAGGTCTGGCATCTGACCTTGCAGCTACATCAAGGGTTCAGTGTTTAATCAGAGTCAGGGAGTTATTCCATTTAGCTGCCTCACAAATTTCAGCTGTGGGGATGCTCCTGAAACATGCAGAGAGAGAATACATTTGGGAGAACTGAGGGATGCTAGTGGCCGCTCCACCCTTTATGCCCTCGGGTGAGGGAACAAGGACATAACTCATACAGGAGTGGCCCTACGGACACTGCTATTCAAAAGATTTCAATCTTGCATGCATGGGCTGCATGTGTTCCTAGCACGGGATCCCCATGGGCACGTACTCGAAGAAAACCAAACTGCAACATCCGATGCAACACCCAAGGGACATCATCGGAGCCTCATCTCCAACTGGCTCTATGCAAAGGCAGCACACCTGCATAGCTAGCAGGTTATGCATGCAAGTCTACATGCCAATGAAGCTTCTGACTCTAGAAGCTTCAGGATATTTATCCCAGTTGCCTAGCTCTGCTTCAGAGACCACTGAATTATACGCCTAAAGTGGAAAGACTGAAAGCGAGGCTATGAAGGAGACATATGTACCTAATATAGGTACTAGACTGTGCCAGTTAATCACATCACTGCCTATAGACACTGAGAGAATAGCTCCAGACAAGTCACACTCATTATATGCCTTAGAACATACCCACCAATCTATACCATGCATGATGCACTGTTACTACTAATAAAAAACATGTATACAGCGCATTAGATGTACAAAGTGCTGTTCACTCAAAGAAGAGACATATTCCCCAGTCACAAAGAGCTAACAATTGAAACCAGGTGAGACACAGGAGAGGGAGGGCCAGGGGATTAGCAAGCAGGAGAAGCAGAGAAAAATTGCACAGAGGGGTAGGGTGTTTTGGAGGGATCTGAAAGAGGAAAGACCAGGTGCTTGGTGGGTAAGCAAAGGGAGGGTGATCCAGACATGTGGGATTGCAGCAGAGAGGGCATGAAGCTGAAAGTGGGAGAAGGAGATGGAACTGGGGAAGAGGATAAAGTGAGAGGATTGGAAAAAGTAAGACGTGAGAGCAGCGGTGAAAGCAGAGACATATCACAGATGCAGCAAGATTAAGCATGGCCTTGTGAGCAAGGACAAGGAACACTCATTAAGAGATAGGGAGCCAAGGGAGGGACTCAGTTAAAAGCATTAGCAGGTGTGGACAGGGATGCATTACGTGAGAAAGGGCACACGTACAAATACATAACCCTAGGACTAGCCCCTGCTCCTTTAAGAGAGCATTATGGGATCTTTAAAAGGGAAAGTTTCACAGTGGGACACACACATGTAGAGATTTGACTAGAGTTGGGGTCCCTTCCTTCTTACTGAAACTCCTTCTGGAGAGCCACTTCTTTCACAGCACCTCCGGGGTATCAGCTGACTAGGGCCTCTGCCCGGCTCTGTCATTTATTTGTGTTAGGTGCGAACTGCTCATTTCAGTGCAGAGTGGGGATCGACTGTTGGGAGGGAGGGGGATGGACAATGGAAATGAAGCTATAAACTGGCATGGTGGAACTAAAGGAATTATAGATACACATAACAAATAAGCCACGTGCCTATCAACACCCTGATCATGTTGCATCCCTTTCCCAAACGCTCTGTGTAGCTTTGTTCTCTTAGGTTGTACACTATCCAGGGAAAAGACTTTGCTTCTGACACAGAACCCCTCTGCCGCCTTGGTGAAGTCATTTAATCTCTGTGCCTTTAGTTTCCGCCTCATCCATAAAACACAGACAGCACGCCTACTAGTTACAGTGCTATCTACTGTGCAGAGGCCCTGGTACAAGTAGGCATCAGGAGGCAGTCTAGCTGGATGAGCACATAAGATCTCTTCCCCTACAACACACTTGAATGCAAATGACTTGCTAAATTCAAGAATCACCTTCCTAGTCCTCCCCACAACCCTCCAAACAGCCCTGCACATAATGGTGCGATTATGGTGGACAGGAGCCGGCAATTTATGGAGGCTGCTATTGCAAACCTAGCAGCCTCCATAAATTGCAGACCTACCCCAGAACGGCTAGGGCGGCCCAAACACTGATAAAGGGGCCCAGGGTTTTGTGACCAGATCATTAGACTCCTTCCTTCCTTCCCAATGAGCTGCAAAGGGCTGTCCAAACCTCTGCTCCTAAAGCAGCCAGGTCTCCATTGTGGATTAGATTCACAACGGAATAGAAGGGAACTAGCACTGGCTGGGACAGCTGCAAAGTACTGATCTATGGAGTGGTTTTATACACAAAAAGCATCAACAGTGCAGTGAAGACTCGAAGTGCAGTGCACTCCAGAAAGCGACTTTGTAAAGATGGCATTGTGAGGCTGATGTTTATTTTCTCTCAGTGACTCCAGATTGAACATGCTCAGACTGCCAGCACCATAAACTCCCGTGGCATCTGAATGCCAACCTGAGATCTTTGCTCAAGTACCAGCAACACCTAAAACATATGCCATCAGAACTTAGTTCACAGTTCTGCTGATGTGTCATTTCTCATACTGATGTTGTCTCTGCTGGGCTATGAAGGGCCACAAAGAGTAAAAACTTACTTTGGTCAATAACATCTGCTGCTATGGCTGGATATACAGAGGTGACAGGTCTATTAAGTAAGGAGGACCCGTTTTTGCATCGTCACTTGTCAGAGTAGAGAGACACTTTAAAAAATTCATCACCCTGCAACTGTTAGCGTAAGTCAGACAATGCAGTTGCCCAGATGACTATTAAGCATGTGTGCAGTTTGATTGGTCAGCATGGAGGGGGCTAACATCTTTAACCTGTTCAGGTAATGTTGTTCCCACCCCACCGCAAATGGAGCTTTACATAAGAGAAAAAGAAAATAATTACAATATGTCCAGAAACCCAAGAGGCACCTTGCACTGGAAAGGATATGTATAAATATCTAGAACTCCATGGGCAAACCTGTGTCACAGAATCAAAGCCATCAACTCAAGAGTGCTCTTTTAGATCCATTTCCATAGTACCTCAGCCCCAAACTGCATATCTAACACCAGGGCCAGGCTCTCTTTAGGAGTCAGATTAAATAGGTCAGTATTTCTAATGCATTTGCGAGTGGGCAACTTGGAGGGAATTTCAGACATTCTTTGTGTCGTTTTCCAGCTCAGTACATTTCCTGGCCAATGGCGAAACCCCATTGTAAGGCTAGAAAGAGCAGCAGAGGCCAGATTCGCTCCTGGTGTTACCCCAGTGATGCCAATGGAATAGTTATGCTAGGGATGAGTTTAGCACTAGTTTATGCTTGCTTCCAGAAGGAAGTGAAATATCTAATTAACCTTTCATTATGTTTACAGATGAGTCATATTGAGTTTCAGATAGTCAAGGGCTTTGTTTTAAATTATAGGCAATAATCATCCACAATGCATGGCAAATAAACCTGATTCGCCCAACACAGCTCAAAGCTTCAGTCTTTTTGCCAGACACCCAAATAAGAAACCCAGTTGTTAGTCTTGTGCTAGTGCATAAAGAGACTAGACTGGGTCCTGAAGGCCTTTTCATGCCTAGAGGTTTTTGTCACCAGTTCTACCTGATTTTATGCTATGTATCTTAAATAATAAAAAGGGTGATCCATCTGAGGTAATTATTGTACCATGAACAGTCTTTCTCCTTGTCTCCCTTCTAGCTTTTGCACCTCCTCAAGCCCTGTTCTGGTCCACTAGTCACTTGGAATGGTCAACAATCGTCACACTCCAACGCTGACCATTGTCCATCAGCGAAGGTGGGAAGCTCCAAATCCATCCCTCTGCGGACATGCAAACAACGAGGCCCGTTGCTGCTCGGACATCAAAGTTAAACAAACAGACCCAAGCCCCCGCCTCCCTGCCCATCTTAAGGAGCTCCCCGAGGAGGTCACGACTTTCAGCTTGTCATCGCACACATCAAAGTTTGCACCACACACGAACTCGGCACACGGATTCGAATCGTGTCGCCCGAGAGCGGATATTCAGCTTTTGTGCCCCGCTTTAATCCTGTGTTTTCCCAAGTAATTAAGCCTTTTTGCTTATGAACTTGTGACTAAGTAAAGCATCTCTGAGAGGTTGTAACATCAAAGCTCATTCTACCGTCTGTCCCACGTTTTCTAAAATTGGATTTCTCTTTCTCTCTTTTTTTTAAACAAAAACTAATTGAATTTAGTTGTAGACTGAATATATTTAAGAGTGCCTTTAAAGGTTACCAGAAGCCACAGTGATCATCCTGGGAACTAAAGAGGTCGGACACAGAGTCAGCCCTTTTGGTTCATGAAGGCATAGCATGAAAGCCACAGCACTCGCCCCACAAGCTAGGGGAGAAACAGCAAATCCTACTGCAGCAACTTGAGACTTTAGCTGAGTTACTGAAACAGTGCGACCTGCACCAGTATCACTGCCAGGCTACAGTCTCATCAGATCTCAAGATACACAGGTTAGGCCTGATCAGTGCTCGAATGGGTGTCCTCCCAAGAAAATAAGAATGCTGCAAGGAAACGGCACTGGTGATGCAATGCATAGAGCTCTCCTCTTTCAGCCAGTAAACCAGTTGGGTTCTTGGTTATCATATAGTACATAGGTAAATGAAAAGTATAAATATATGGTTTGAGATTTAACCAGCAACCACATCAGAGAACTGCACAAGAGGGAGACTCTGAATGCAGGTTGTTTAGATGGAATCCATGTAGGTTTATCAAAAGGAGAACACAGCATAACAACTTACCCAGGATGGTGATAAACTACGTTGAAAAAAACTTACCTAGAATTTCTGTTTATAGCTGCTACCATGAGGGCTGTCCAGCCAAGCTTGTGCCTAGCATTCACATCGGTTCCTTCCAACAACAACCTACACAAAACAGAGAGAGACGGCGTCATAAGATTTTGTTTCTCCCCCATAGACATAGGCAAGGGTGCTGAATGGATCAGGGGGCTGGGAACAGAATACAGAATCTTTCATCTCAAGGTCACTAGTTTCAATGCAGCCCCGGGCAATAATGACTGAAAGTTGTTATGGTCTGACAGCTCTTCAGCAGCCAATAAGAAATGAATTGATGGGTCTCAATCCAATTCCTAGCAGACAGGTAACATTATAACTAGCCGGCCTGAATCCTTTTAAGGTTGCTCTCATGGATCTTAACAATTCACCAGTATGCTGAAGGAGGAGAAGCTGGTTGATATACATACTGATGGACTACTAGAATTTTTGTGCTGAGTAATGGCCATAAAGGATTCAAGGCTGGGTATCATTGGAAGGCCAGCAGCTCTTGAAATGCCACATACTAACATGGCACTATTTTGGAGCATTCTCGCATGACAGTAAAAGCCTCATAGAGGCATCAAACAAACCTTTGGGCTCTTTCAATAAAGATCTCTCCACTCCTTTTGGACCACTTTCCTAACAGACTCCTAGCATCCATTACCAAACTAGTTCTTACCTGGCTACTGCTAGCTTTATTTCTTAGTCTCCTCTACATTCTGACTCTCCTCAGGGTTATGGTCCTCTACCCCTGCCTCTAATCCTATACCCCTAGTATTATTAGCTTAGACCCTATTTGCAACTGATCCCAAGCAGTAACCTAGAAAGCGGTTTTTCTTTGTTATTCTTGTTATAGTACTGAGTAAGTCTGATTTCTTTGTTAATGGCCAAGACTTTTACATTATAAAACCATGGTACATCCACATCTTGAACACTGAGAGCAGATCTGGTCTCCCCTTCTCAAAAAATATATATTGGAATTGGAAAAGGTACAGAGAAGGGCAACAAAAATGATAAAGGGTACGGAACAGTTTCCATTTGAGAAGAGATTAGTAAGACTGGGACTTTTCAGTTTGAAAAAGAGACAACTAAGGGGGGATATGATAGAGGTCTATAAAATCATGACTGGTGCAGAGAAAGTGAATAAGTGTTATTTACTCTTTCACATAACACAAGAACCAGGAGTCAACCCAATGAAATTAACCGGCAGCAGGTTTAAAACAAACCAAAGGAATCAGAGTAACAGGCGTGTTAGTCTGTATTCGCAAAAAGAAAAGGAGTACTTGTGGGTGCCACAAGTACTCCTTTTCTTTAAACCAAAGGAAGCGCATCCTCATGCAGTGCACAGTCAACCTGTGGAACTCGTTGCCAGGGGATGTTGCGAAGGCCAAAAGTATAACAGGGTTCAAAAAATAACTCAATATGTTCATGGAGAACAGGTGCATCAATGGCTATTAGCCAAGATGGTCAGGGACACAACCCCACGCTCTGAGTGTCCCTAGCTTCTGATTGCCAGAAGCTGGGAGTGGACAACAGGGGATGGATCACTTGACTGCCTGTTCTGTTCATTCCCTCTGAAACATCTGCCATTGGTCGCTGTTGGAAAACAGGATATTGGCCTAGATGGACCATCGGTCTGACCCGGAAGGCCATTCTTATGTTCTTAATTAGGCAGGCCAAACAAGAATTTGAAGAGCAACTCAACTCAGCAGAAGACTCAGTAATTAACAGCAAAAACTTTCTAAGTACATCAGAAGCAGGAAGCCTGCCAAACAAAGTGGGACCACTGGACGACTGCGGGGCTAAAGGGACACTCAAGAAAGATGAGGCTGTTACAGAGAAGCTAAATTAATTCTATGCATCTGTTTTCACTGCAGAGGATGTGACAGAGATTCTTGCACTGCAGCCATTCTTTTTAGGTGACAAATCAGAGGAACTGTCCCAGATTGAGATGTCAGTAGAGGAAGTTTTGGAAAAAATTGATACATTAAATGGTAATAAGTCACCAGGAGCAGATGGTATTCACCCAAGAGTTTTGAAGGAACTCAAAGTTGAAATTGCAGAACTAACTGTGGTATGTAAACTATTGCTTAAATCAGCTTCTGTACCAGATGACTGGAGGGTAGCTAATGTGACACCAGTTTTTAAAAAAGGCTCTAGAGGCGATCCTGGCAATTACAGGCCAATAAGCCTGATTTCAGAATCAGGCAAACTGGTTGAAACTAGAGTAAAGAACAGAATTATCAGACATGTAGAGGAACATGATTTGTTGGGGAGGAGTCAATATTGCTTTTGTAAATACTGTAAAGGAAATTATGCATCACCAATCTATTAGAATTCTTTGAAGGGGGTCAAGAAACATGTGGACAAGGGTGATCCAATGGATATAGTGTACCTGGACTTTCAGAAAGCCTTTGACAAGGTTCCTCACCAGAGGCTCTTAAGCAAAGTAAGCAATCTTGGGATAAAAGGTCCTCTCATGGATTGGTAACAGGTTAAAAGACAGGAAACAAAGGGTAGGAATAAATGGTCAGCTTTCAGAATGGAGAGAGGTAAACAGCAGTGTCCCCCTTGGAGACTGAGTCTGTTATGTGCATCTCCCAAACCCCGAACAGCCAAACCACACCGATTCCACTGCAAAGGGGCCCCGCATAGCCATGGAAAAGGGACAGATCTGTCCCTAAGAGGTATTGACTCTGTCTCCCTTCATCTTAGTGGAGCTTTAACTCTGAATCTCTTAGGTCTTGTCTACACTTATAACACTATATGGCACAGCTGCGCCGCTGTAGCCATTCACTACATTCTAGTGAATGTAGAATTCTTCCATTCACCTAGCACTGTCTACATGGGAACTTAGGTCAGCTTAACAATGCCACTTAGGGAGGGGGATTTTTCACACTGCTGATTGATGTAGTCAAACTGATCTAATTTTCTAGCATAGACCAGGCCTTAGTTTTACCCCTTAAGACTGCTGTATGTCTGCAACTGCCAGAAGTTTTCAGCCATCCCTCCCTCCAAACTCTGTGCACAATAGGGGTATAAAAAGTTAACTGGTTAAACTATTAAAATTATATCTGTTAACTGAGGTCCCTCTGGCTGACTGGAGTGGGGCGGCCGGGGCTGGGGTTGCTCCAGTCAGCCGGAGTGGCCGGTGCTGGGGCCCGGCCGGAATCCGGCTGGCGCAGCTAGGGCTGGGGTCCCTCTGGCCAGCCGGTGTGGCGCAGCCGGGGCTGGGGTCCTTTCGGCTGCGACGGGCCACCAGGGTTAACGGTTAAGGCCGGTTATCAGTAACCCTAATGCTTACCGGTTAACCAGTTAACCGTTTAACCTTTTACTTCCCTAGTGCACACAGTGAGCATGGAC
Organism: Lepidochelys olivacea; assembly: GCF_965140295.1. NCBI lineage: Eukaryota > Metazoa > Chordata > Testudines > Cheloniidae > Lepidochelys > Lepidochelys olivacea. The sequence continues at coordinate 10,117,260 of NC_140411.1, forward strand.
AGTGAGCAGGCTAAATCTTCTGGTTAATGACTTCTTGGATAGTTATGTTCAAGAGTTAGTGATGTTGAAATGGACCAAGATCACAACAGGGATACAGTCAGCACTAAGGACATCTTAGATGGGTTCATAGTTCAATGGGCCAATGACAGGAACAAACTTTTGGGAGCCCACGTATTTATCAGACGAACAGACTTCCAAGTAAATATTTACCAGATTTCTATCACACTCACTGTAAAGTCACTAATCCAGCCGATTTTAGTCACTGCATGAAAAAATGGTGCTGGCACCCTAACTCTGACGTGGTCCAAGCAACCTGTCTTTGTTCATCCTTGAGATATGTCTTCCACCTCCCCCCGCACCTCCTTCCATTCTTGTGTCTAATCACTGGAAAGAGGCAACAGAACTTTAAGCACGTCCTTGCAATCTGAAGAGCTCTCTTAGATACAGGTTGGTAGAAAGAAAAAAACATCCCTGACTATTCCGAATTCTCTCCTGTCCCTGTGTAAGGCACTGTAAGTGCTGGAGCACATGAGGCATGGCAGCCTGTGTGCAGTGCAGATTGTTATCTTTAGTGAGCAGCTGTGTATCAGGGCTGTGTTTACAGTAATAACAGAGACATGCTGGGCTAGTCTGTCTCAGACTCATGGCCACTGCTGGACGCGGCGGTTAAGTGTCTCGCGCAAAGTGGCATTGCCTGCAGCATGAATCCACACCGCTGCTCCATCTGCAAACTTCACTTTACACAGTCCCTTTGGATAGAAATGGAGTGCCAATAATCCCAACAAAGGCTTCCTCAGAAGGATCTTTGTGTGATATTGTCTCCTCACAGAGTTTTAATGCCAAGCTGCCCACTTCAGAGAGTCCCAGCTTACTATAGCCCCATGGACCAAATTCAACCCTGACTTCCAATGAAGTTAATGCAGTGGTTCTCAAACTAGGGCCACTGCTCGTTCAGAGAGAAAGCCCCTGGCGGGCCAGGCAGGTTTGCTTACCTGCCACATCCGCAGGTTCGGCCAATCGCGGCTCCCACTGGCCGCGGTTCGCCACTCCAGGCCAATGGGGGCTGCAGGAAGGGTGGCCAGCACATCCCTCGGCCCGCGCCACTTCCCGCAGTCCGCATTGGCCTGGAGCGGCGAATCGCAGCCAGTGGGAGCCGCGATTAGCCGAACCTGCGGACGCGGCAAGTAAACAAACTGGCCCGGGCTGCCAGGGGCTTTCCCTGAACAACCGGCGGCCATAGTTTGAGAACCACTGAGTTAATGCATCCACTCAAACCAGAGCTGAATTTGGCCCCAAATCAACAGGAGGTAGAGGAAGAAAATGGTATCATTTCACATCTGATTCTTTATCATCTGACTTTAGCCCAAAGTCCTTTATGTTTATACCTAATTCTTTCACCCACCACCGATACACAGCCACTTCCTGCCATCCTAACACTGCACTGGGCAGAGGGGGCTGGGCCTCTCAGGTGGCACCGAGCACTCTCTCTGTCTTAGAGGTGCTGGGCTGGCTGGTTCTTGCTCGCGTGCTCAGAGGCTAACTGATCGCCATATGTGGGGTATGGAAGGAATTTTCCCCCAAGTCAGATTGGCAGCGACCCTGGGGTTTTCCACCTTCCTCTGCAGCATGTGGGTGCGGGTCACTTGCCAGGATCATCTGGGTGTATTGCATTAAATCATTTCCCTACCATCGCAGGGGCCTCGAGCACTGGTCAGTCCCTCCTATTCTCTGCCCATGGCACACAACATTCTGGTCTCCTGTGGGTCTCATTTACTGTGGTCTCATTTCAGTTGTTGGGTTTAGTGTGCGGGTGCTGAGTGGGGTTGGTGGCCTGTGAGATACAGAAGGTCAGACCAGCTGACCTGGTGGTTCCATCTGGCCTTAAATTCTAGGGCTCTGAGGCCATAGTTCAGTTATGACTCAGAGAAAAGAGTGCAAGCAAACCATCTCACTTTTTCATTTTGTTTATTCTGACCATTTGAAAGCACTTTGTGCATAGTCAGTTTCACAGTTTCCCCTGTACAGTCAGTCAGGCAATTTTCCCTGTTTGGGTGGGTCTTTCACTCAGTAACAGGGGCAATGAAACACTTTATTACATGGCGAAATGCTACTAGAACCCTACAAAACTGGCAGAATGTAGGGGTGGGCAGGTCTGGCATGTGAAACTACTTGGTTTTTTACAAATAAATAATAGTGCCTGGCTTTTATCTAGTATCTTTCATCAGAGGGGCTCAGAATAGTTCACAGAGAATTGCCCCATTTAAGTTAACTGAGGCCCAGGAAAGTTAATTGTCTTTCCCAGTCAGTGGCAGAGCCATGAACAAGATTTCCCAGGTCCCCTATACTAGCAACAAGAGCACTGTGACGCCCTGAAAACCCTCAAGTGTTTGCTTTTACATCTCATGCAACCTGCTGCACAACACCTTTGTAAGTGCCTGCTCTGCGCTGAATTCCAACGGGACCCCCTCAGCCCTACTCCTCATCACCAGAAGGGCGCACCTCCTACTGGGAAGGACGGGCGCAAAGGCACCGCTTCCACTAAGAAAGCATTCACAGCTATGGAGATTGTGAAACAGTGACAGGCTTTTCCTAAAAACTGCTCTGGAAATTCATTTATCAATATATACCATGTGTTCTTCTTTCATGATCATTCAACTGTTGATGGCCCGGATGCCCCAATCAAACCTCCTATGAAAGACCCCACACCCATGTGAAGGGTGCTGGAGTACTCGTGAGAGGAGCTGATTACAGGGTCAAGGCTAAGATATAGGAATTAATCAAGCAGTTTTCCATTTAGGAACCCAGCTTAAGTAATCTGAAGCACGTGGAATGCCAAATGATCAAATCTAGTATGAAGAATTACTAGAGTCACATCATGTAGGGTAATATGCATTGACATTTCATTTAGGAGCATTTTTTTAAATCACTGCAAGATGCCGAACAACTTAACAGATTTGCTAGACAACTGAACTTTATGTTCAGGGTGCGTGAGTCTATCATTAATATTTTCCCAGCCTGATTTAATGATATGACAATCGATAAAGTGACGACCACTGTTCAGATCCTAGACAGCCAAATGTATTTACCAGCCGGGACATATTTTTTAATTAAATAAAATCCTCTGATCAATGCTAGGATGTCTATCGGTATTTTAACCAAATAAGATCCAGGGTGCTCACTATTAACAATTTAACACATACATGCGCTTCCAACAATATGAATATCATCATCACATTTTTGCATGAGACAAACACATCCTCAGCTGTTGGGTACACGGGGAATCAGTGTCAATAAGTAAACATCTGGGGTGTGAACTGATGAAAGGCTGAGCTTCTTAAAGGGTTTCAAAAGAATCTCAGGATTATCAAGTTTGGACTCAGTTTGCTTTGGTGTCAAAGAGTTTGGACATTTCTCTAAGCCAAGCTGGATAGTTCACAAGGACGGATTTTCTTGTGAAATTTCCAGTACATTTGCTTCCTTGAGAACACAGTCTCTCTCGTGGTATTTGGGCACATCTGGTTCCAGTCCTATATGAAAACTGCCCTTTGCCTAGATGGTAACAATGCAAAGATCCACCAGTAACTCTGTACAGGGCAACATCTCCTTTTAAATAAGAAGAGGGTTTGATATGACTCAATGATCCGACCAACAGAGGATCTTGAGGTGCTCGAGATGAGTGTGAGGGGAGAGTGACACACATTGCTTTTGGAGTAGACACTATTTTGCCTTGAAGTAAAAAAGAGCTAAAACTCTGACTCTTTGATCCATCCAGAAAAGAGATAAAGGACCCAATTTCCCTGTCGCCGAGTATCTCCTGTTGCAATGCAGCAACTTTCCTTCTCCCCCATGGCTGCCCCTAGACAGATGTGGCTTCTATTCATCCCTCCTATCCCATGAGTTCTGGGTGAGTAACTCAGTGACACTGCTGCTTAAAGCCAGAGCCCAGAGGGCATGTTTGAGTTTGTGCTCAGAGCCTGGGAGCATGCCCAGCTCACCCTCCTGACAGGTGGAGGAAGAGGAAACTGGAAACTTGAACTTTTGCAACAACAATAGCTTCTGTTTCTCTCGGTCGCTTAGACATTTCTCCCCCCCCCAATATGTTACTGTTTAACAGCAGGGGTGGGTCACTCTCCTGGGACTTGCCCTCAGTTTTGCAACTTTAACTGCAAGAAAAAACAGTATATTTCAACATTACAGAATACGCTCTTCTTCTAAACTCTGGTGAAAGAGTCTATCCATCCAGGAAAACTACTTCAGCCACTGCAGAAACCTCTGATCATGCTCTTGTGTTCCTAGAGGCAGGCTGCCTGAAGACTACATTTGCTTCTGAATCCTTTAGCAATCATCTAATGGCCAATAATTACTGCCTTGGTACAGTACAATTATTCTGTATATAGAAACCAATCCAAAACGTTATAAGGAATCAACACAGACAGTTAAACCACAGCACAGGGAGAGAGAATGTAAGACGTATAGGTGAAGCAGAAGACAGATATTTTCAACTGAAGTCTGAAATGACATGGAGGAAGACAGACAAACTCCTCCTAGCCGGAGGAGTTGCAGAGGAGAAGGCTCTTATACCAAGTGTGATGAGACTGTCTGAAGGGACAAAGAGGAGCCTATTGCTATATAAGCAGAGATGGTGAGCAGGGAGTAGAGAGACAGGCGACAGAAGGAAGCATGCTGGAGTAAGTTCAGAGGGCTTTGGGGGACAGAAAGGGAAAGAACTATATCCAGAAACGAACAGGAAGCAGCGGAGTTGTTTAAGGAGGTGAGTGGTATCTAAGTAGTAACCCACTGCTGAATGGAGAGAGAGACAATCAGGAGTCACAGAAACCTCATTTTTACTTTTCATGTCTTACTACACATGCCATGAAAAGACCAGGAGGACATGGTGACAGATGAGAGATTTGAAACACGTATGATTCAGGAGGTGGCTAACATGTTCCATGACCCACATGGCCAATTTTCCCTCAGGTGAGAGGAAAGGAGAAAGAAGTTACAGCCACACACGACAAGCTGGAGCCTAGTGCAATGGGATGCTGGTTCATAGCGGGGCTCTGACCGAGACGCTATAGTCATACAAATAACAACATCACTGCTGGAAGATGTTCAAATGCTACAGCACCAAGCAGGCTAACAGAGCCAAATACTCTCATGCAGCTGAATCCCTTCAAAATGATACGATGTGCACATCTCACCTAGCGCCTGTTACTGTTAGTTACCCGTGGTGCTGTGCAAATGCAGAAGTTATTATGCGTCAATCATCATCACATACACACACAGCTTTAGAGATTAGAACCTCGCCCCGACCTTGTTGGCTAATAGCCATTGATGGACGTATTCTCCAGGAAGTTACCTAATTCTTTTTTGAACCCAGTTATACTTTTGGCCGTCACAACATCCCTTGGCAATGAGTTCCACAGGCTGACTATGCGTTGTGTGAACAAGTACTTTCTTATGTTTGTTTTAAATCTGCTGCCTATTAATTTCATTGGGTGACTGCTACTTCTTGTGTTGTGTGAAGGGGTAAACACCTTCCTATTCACTTTCTCCAAACCATTCCTGAGTTTATCTCAATCAGAACCTCCTTACTTGTCTCCTTTATAAGATGAACAGCCCCAGTCTTTTTAATCTCTCATAGAGAAGCTCTTCCATCCCCCTAATAATTTTTGTTGCCCTTCTCTGCATCTTTTCCTATTCTAAAATATCATTTTTGAGACGGGGCGACCAGAACTGCACGCAGTAGTCAAGCTGTGGGCATATCATGGATGTATATAGTGACATTATGATATTTTCTGTTTTATCATCTATCCCTTTCCCAATGGTTTCTAACATTCTGTTCGCTTTTTTGGCTGCCGCTGCACACTGAGTGGATGTTTTCAAAGAACTATCCACAATGACTCCAAGATCTCTTTCTTGGGTGGTGACAGCTACTTTATACCCCATCATTTTGCATGCGTAGTTGGGATTCTGTTTTCCAATGTGTATTACTTTGCGTTTTTCAACACTAAATTTTATCTGCCATTTCTTCGCCCAGTCACCCAGTTCAGTGAGATCCCTTTGTAACTCTTCGCAGTCTGCTTTGGACTTAACTATCCTGAATAATTTTGTATCATCTGCAAATTTTGCCACCTCACTGCTCACCCCCTTTTCCAAACCATTTATGAATATGTTGAACAGCACTGGTCCCAATACAGATCCTTGGTACATACCCTGCTATTTCCCTCTCTCCACTTTGAAAACTGACCGTTTATTCCTACCCTTTGTTGCCTATATTTTAACTAGTTACTGACCCATGAGAAGACCTTCCTTCTTATCCCATGACTGCTGAGTTTGCATAAGAGCCTTTGGTGAGGGACCTTGTCAAAGGCTTTCTGAAAGTCCAAGTACACTATATTGACTGGATCACCCTGTTCCACAAGCACAGGATTATAGCTGAGGTGGGAAATGAAGAGGCTGAGCGGATGAATTCCTAAGTAACTAGGATGCAGTTTTCATGCAAAGCTCCTTGATTGTAAAAAGCAAAGGGGTGAGAAATGCAGGAAACAGCAGCAGAATTATGTCTAAGTAGAAACAGTCTAAGGGCTTCTTGTGGTGTCAGTGGAGTCTTTAAAAGGTTAACTTGGCTCTTCCTAGTTATTTAAATCAAGGATGGCCAAATGTGGCACAACACACAAAGGCCAGAAGAGATTTCTAAAAGGAAAAAAAAAACCCACTGCTCCAAGTCTGGTCTTTCTAACCGTGTATTGTATAGACTTGAACAGCATTTCAGTGCCTGCTGTAGTCGGTCAACTCTTTGGGGCAGGGACTCCCTGAGTCCGTACACTGGTAAGCACAGTGTCAGCACTCAAACAGATTAATCTTTCTGATGGCAGTACTGCCTTTGGAGACTACAGGTCCCAGCACACAATGCGCCACCTGCATCTGACTGGAGGCATTGCATGCTGGGATCTGTAGGCAATAAGGGCCACCATGGTATCAGAGAGGATGGTGTCTGCAGTCTCTTCCCTTTATTGTATATTAGGTGCAGCCCTGTGGCTCTTTGAGAGCTGCCAGCATGCCCCCTTGACTGGGCAGAGCTGGAAGTACTTGCCTTACATGATTGTCACACAGTCATAGATTATAAGGCCAGAAGGGTCGCACCAGACCATTTAGTCTGATCTCCTGCGATCCACAGGCCCTCAAACCCTACCTGGTTACCCCTGCATTGAACACAATCACTTGAATTGAAATAAGTGTCACAGCCCTCAGGAAACTCAGCTATTATGTGCCACAGGCAGACCAGGGGGCACCAAGGCCCAGACATTGTCTGTCTGTTTTGGAATTATTATGTATTGTTTGTCTTGCGCTACTGCCCAAAATCCCCAGTCCTGGAGCAGGCCCCCGTTGCTCTCGGAGCTGCACAGATACAGAACAAAGAGATGGCCCCTGCCCCAAGCAGCTGACAATCTATAAGATGAGAGTCAACAGGTGGATACAGACAGCTGGGGGAGGACCATGAAACGACGAGACTACATGGACATTGAAAGTTCAACTGAAACACGCTGAATTGCTTGACACAAGGTAGGGATGGCCAGTCACCCAACCAGTTTTCATTTTTCAGCAGGTTTTACAGAGCCCAGTTAAAATCAATTCAGAGACAATCTCAACTGATCAAAATGTCACCTTTTAAAAGGGCAGGTCAAGTTTCTTGACACTTCCTTGCTCTGAAGGAAGAATAGCTCCGTGCCAATCTCCTGGTCTGCTGAACGTTTAAACATGCAATGCCAGCTACTGCCCGCTGTTACAAATTGCCCTGATAACAGTGTGTTGACACATGTACTTTGTTTCTATGAGCCAATATCACACAGCGCTTATTAGAATGCTGTTCCATCATATTTATTCGGCTAAGGAACTCTGCTGCAAGCCCATATTTTTGTAGATGGTTTATTAAAAAATAAGAGTGAAACACTGAGAATCAATATTAATACTGTATATAAAGGCAAAGGGGATGGAGGCAGTATTTCCTCAAGCTTTTGCTTCTTGCTTCCCCTTGCCTCTCCTCCTCAACACACACAGATCAACAGAGGTTGGGGAAACTAAACTATCCAGAATAATAGGTATTGTCTGCAGTTATGGCTAAATACATACAGGGCCTGAAGTTAATGGGAGTTGGCCATCCGCTCCAATGGGACTCAGATCACTCCTCAAAGGGGAATTTATTTTTATTTTTAATGCAAAAATCAACCTACATTTGCTTCATTGGGACCAGCTGACACAAAGGTAAGAACCTGACAGACAGTCAAGACAAGACTCCATGGACTCAAGCCTCCCACTGGCTTCCAACATACATATCCCTGCCCTCTCCTCTAGTACCTCCTATGTCTGAAGAACTGACTGTTGCCAGCAGACCTTGTACGCCACTGCCTAATCTCCACCTTCACTGAAATCCTCACCCCCACCCCCACAATACAGTAGCTCATTTCCCTATGGCTGACTGAATCCCCAGCTCTTCAGATTGCAGTGCACACAGAATACTGCTGCCCGCCTCCTTGCACATACAGACACGCAGTCCTCAAATGTTCCACTGGTTCTTTGTTCCCTTTAGGATCCAGTCCAAAACTACCCTCTATGTCTATGAAACCCTCTGTGGATTTTCTTAAACTCACCGCCCTGCCACCAGGGGGGCTCCCTATCCCTAGGCTACTCTTCCCCTCTGGCCACGACTCATGCTAGCGCTATCATGTGACAATGGTAAAGAACCAGAGAGAGAGAGAGAGTAATTTTCTTCCAACACTGAACAAGGAACTCGGTCGGAATAAGGAATACAATATTATCCCTAAAGCTCCTCTGTCTCTCTCTCTCTCTCTGCTTCACTGTACAGCTTCTGCCTAGGTCCTCCTCCGCCCCCTGCCCCCAATGTCTGGCTTCCCCCAGCAGTTTTAAAGAAACACAGCTCATATCCTCACAACTGCCTTCTCCGCAGCTCATGAATCTAGAACAGCTCGTCAGTATCTCTCTGCCTCATTGATGCTCCATCTCATGTCAACTAACAACTGAAAAACTGCATCTCTCCCTCACCAGTTCCCCTTCATTTCTCTCTCCTTGCTAGTCGTGTTCGTAGTTGCATTGTTTAACCCTGTAAAATGCTCTGAAGTACAGTTTGCATGGAAAACACTAAACAAAGAGTTGTCCTGTGTTACTGACTTGCAAAAGCAAGAAAGCTGGTCAGCCCCATTCAAGCAATGAGCAAAAACGCAAGCAGCAGACGAAGTCAGTGTGTGCAAGAGAGCCTGGTCCAGTCACTCACAAACATCTGGGGGCTTCTCCCCCCAGTCTGTAAGCTGAAACGACTGAGATGTGAATAATACCAGTAGCCATTCTACAATCCAGGCAATGATCGGTCTCTGTTCAGTTTTACTGGCCCTGCTTAATGAGACAGGTTATGATACAATACAGCACATACATCCTGATTCTTACTGTGATGTCAACTGCATGGATATGCAAGGCACGGCCTGCAATGGCTTAGCCGAGTGTGCTGATTGGGTTTTCAGTGCGTTTTAATAATTATAATACAGTGATCTGAGGCCAAGGGATAAATTACGGTTTAATCAAGTCTGAAATTAAATTTTAAAACCCTAAAGCAGTCTGCCTCCCTGTTGTCTAGCTTGCCACGGAGCCTGGGGCTCAGAGCAGCTCGAGTTCTCTTGCAAAATGAAGTGCACACAGCTGAACGGGGCAAGAATCCATATATACCTATATCCCTATGTATATATACACATACACGATACTGTAATGAACTGGGTTGTGTCTATGAATGGCACTGCCCTCTACTGTGCGGAATTAGAACTGCTCAGCCATGTGTCATGAGCCCTGTACTATTACTAACTAAAGACAATTCTCCTTTGCTCAAGGGAAATGGCCCTGTGCTTTTGGAGGTCTGCTCATGTCTTCACCATAACAAGCAGCATAGCAAAAGCCATCAAGGTCTTGGATGGCTGGAGGGGGCGGGGGCTGTTTTTACATTTATGGTCTATAATTTGTGCCCTATGGCTATCACTGAGAGCATATCTACACTGCTCAGTTAACCTGGGGATTGGCATCTGGGTCTGTGCACTGTTAGCCCGAGTATGAGCATCTCTACCCGTGTTACTGTGTCCTCATTGTTTCTGCCCTTGCCTATGTGTCTGGGGGCATGTCCCATGGTTCTCTGTGCTGAGATGCTCAAGGATTCTTTCCCAGTGAATTGTGCCAACCGCAGGGAATTGTGGGGAGGACATTGCAGGGCTGACAACATGAATATTCTTGCCTGCATCCTCACTGCAAAGTGGGTTCCAGCTGGAGCTAAAACACAGCTCGGGCTTTAACACATACCCCCAGCTGTGCAAGCAAGCACAGCTACAAAACAGAAATACGCACTTGAGGATCGTGTGTGGAGAGTGGGGGAGGGTTGTGCAAAAACACGAGCAGAAACAAGAGTGGGCAGCCCCCGAGAGGGCTGGGGGAGCAGTGATCTGGACATGGCGGGGTAGGTCGCTCGGGGCACTAGGAGAGGCAGGGAGTTTCAAGCATAGGGGACACTGTGGAAGGAAGATGGGTGAGGGAGAAAGAAGGAGCAGACAAGAGCAGCTTGGGAGGAGCATCAGCAATAGAAATGGAGGGGCGGTCAGTGGGAAGGAGAGCACAGGCGGGGCAGTGACTGTGCATTACACAGTTGCATAATGCGCAGCAGCAGCAGTCTATACGGACACCAGTGTAAACATGGGAAACAGAGAGAGAGAACACGGTGCACAGCCCTGCCACTCATTGCCCTGGCAAGACTCACAAATCACCCAGACATCACTAAGGAACGGCTTCCTGCAATTACCAACAGCAGAACACATGTGCCAATTAGCTGCACACCAACATCCTACAAGAACCTTGATTTAGGCCAGATCTCAGCCCTCGGGTGCACCAGAACAAGGCTGCTTCCTCTGAGATCCCAGGAAGAATGCAAGGGGGCACCCCTGGGTTGGGGCAGTGACTAAGAGCCATATGGACCCCAGAGAGAGGAAACAAAAGCAGCAGCCTACAGCGAAGAGCTCCTGGGAAGCCGGCAGGCCAGACGGAAGAGGCTAAGTGGAATGATACACAAGGTGGAAGGTTCCTCTGACAAAGGATGAGGCCGTGTGGGCTGTGGCCAGGTGGGGGATGCAGACTGCTCCTCTTGGGCGTCAGATAGTTTTTAGTTGTGACACCTCCCGTTCCTTCCATGTACAGTCCCCGGCAGGGGTGCTCTGGGCACAGGAAATGCATTCATCTGTTAATCTTCCCGGGAACTCACGGGGCCAGACTGATGTCCCCATGTGTGCACAGAACAGTACAGAAGAGGAACCTGCCTGCAGGAGTGAGCGTGTGTGCAGTTTGCACAGCCCATTAGTCCCTGGTTTCCCTGTTGGGACTGTCAACAAGAGCGCCAGGCCCAAGGGTATTTGAGAGATGGAGACACCCGCCCACTAGGAAGTAGACTGAGGCCACTGGCTAGCTTGACACAGTCCCCCAGACAGGAGCAACTCTCAGTAACGACTGGCCTCAGGTAGATCTGAAGCAGTGAGCTAAACACCCACAGTTCCCATTACTGCTGGACTCCTTTCTCCGCACCCTACCAAGCAGCCGCATTACTAGACACCCTGTGAAATCAAAGCAAGCATCTTGGAGGAAAGCAGGAACCATGTGACAACAAAGGGCTCAGGGCAGACTCCCACCTGAGTAGTGATGTTAACACACAGTATAAGTATCCGAACAGTCACTCACCTGTCGACTTCTGAAACGTTGTTGATCCTGGCGGCTTCCAACAGGGCATCTTCTAAGAGAGACAAAGAGGAGAAACCCTAGTAAAGCAGCTGGCAAGAAGCCCACACCAAACGCACATGCATAACCTGCACATGGTACGGCTTATGTCTACAAGGAACGTGAACCCTGGTGCTCCAGGGGCATTATTACACAACACTGGGTAGGTAGAAACTTCCCTATGGGCAGGTTATTCCCGACCTGTCCGCTAGGGGATTTACAGAAACTTCCTCTGAAGCAGCTGGTGTTGGCCCCTGCTGGACGCAGGATAACCTGGTCTGACTAAATGCAGCAATTCCTATATTACCTCATTTTAAAAACAGAGGGTTGGCCTGCGGACTACAGTTCCCAGGATGCAATGCTTCACATTAGCCACTACCATTAGACTCAGGGTGGAGCGCTGCTGATGGAGCGTGTAGCTCCGCAGGTCTGGATGCTAGCGAGGGGGGTTGCTGGCGCGTCAGAGAACATGGTGTGCTGTGTCCAGCCACCCTTGATGTAACACGGAGTTTACAGCAATATGATGTGCATGTCCTCGGGACAGGGGCCAGCACTCCCTGAATGTCAGGCAGCACCTAGCACGCTGTGGGTGGCATGACACACAAATAGAAATGATGATTACTTCAGCTGGCTGCACCAGCCATCTGAGTTCTGGAGGCTGACACTGTTCTGCAGAGAAGAGAGAGTACTAGAGAGAGAGGGCCCGGGAGCTATTCTGGGACCTGGGAGTGAGTCACTCCAGATGCTGCACCTCTCATGGTTCTGCAGAAAGCAGGGAGCTTGTTTCAGTGAGGGAGGAAGGGAGGACTTTTCCTGTGTACCGCACTGAAAAGCAAACTGACACTTGGGGCTACTGTGCCCAGCGTGAATTATTGGAATCACTAGCACTGGGATCCAAAGCCATTCCATTTTAGAGCCAAATGCTTCAGCCTGAGAGCAACAGCCAAAATGAGAGTGAACATTCCTCAGTAGATTAAGAGCACCACTTTCTGGCTCAACGGAGTAACTACACTGCTCTGCATTTTAACACACACAGATCATCTGTCATGCTGAGTGTCACACAGCACATGCACATTACAGAGAACGTCACTCCTAGACTGAAAAGAGAGAGGCTTTTAGGGGAGATTTAACCAGAGGAAATAACTTAGTGTCTGGAAGGGAAAGGAGCTATTCGGAGTGTAAAGCCGTATGTCCAGTGGAAATGACATGGAACGAGGAACAGTACTGCATAAAGAAAAGGAGGACTTGTGGCACCTTAGAGACTAACAAATTTATTTGACCATAAGCTTTCGTGAGCTACAGCTCACTTCATCCAAAAAGCTTACCCTTTCTTTTTGCAGATACAGACTAACACGGCTGCTACTCTGAAACCTGCATTACTGCATGTGTACAAGTCCCACCAATAACAAGTGACTCTCTGCCTCCTGGTGGATGACCAGAGCAGCTCTACCAAGCTGTACTCAGAGATTTCAAGAGTCCCATCGGGAAGACAAGACATCTGAAGCAAAATCTCATGAGAATGAACTAGATCTGGTACACAGGCTTCTTCCAGTCTTAGATTCAACCCTGAACTGATTCCATTCCCCTCCACAAAAAGCAAAGGGTTTTAGATTCAAAGGTTCTCACTCTGACGAATCTCTGTTGTGAGAGCCCTCCATCTGCCACAAACAATATTCATTTGCAAAAGTACAAAAGCTAGAGGAGTATTCTGGGTATGGACATGCCAGCAAATACATTTAAAGTGGAGGTGGTCAGGAATTTTCTGATGAAAAATGCCAATCTGTCAAAACCAGAAGCATTCAGAGGAAAAGGTTGATTTGGATGAAACTCCTGATTCAAAACATTTTTTAAAGAAAGTTTCTAAATTGTCAAAATGTCCCATTTTGATGTTTTTAAAATGAAGTTTTGTTTTGCTGTTCCAAACGACTTTGTTTCCAAATTTTACTGAATTTATACTAAAAAAAAAGATAAAACTGAAACAATGTAAAAATCAGAATGAAACATTCTGATTGAGCCGATCCAATTTTTATTTTCAGATTTTCAATTCATGAAAATTTTCAAAATTTTGACTTTCCCTCCCAAATTAGGATGAGAAAAAAATTCTAAATCTCAAAACTCTCACGGGGTGGGGGTAGGGAATTTCTCCCGTTCACCTCTAATCTTAAAAGCAACAGACCACTGTTCCCACACCAATGAGTATCCCTCTTGCCTTCTATGGCAGGATTCCCAGAGATTCTGAGCACCCAACAGCTCCCATTGACTTCAGCAGAAGTTGTGGATACTCAGTGCATCTGAAAAATCAGACTCCCTACAGCCTCCATATTCAGAGCTGCTATGCATGCAGCTTTTTACTGCTGGCTGGTTTTTTACTGCTGACTAGTTTAAATCTGAAATTGGGATTTGAGGAAAGACAGGTATGTTACAGAATCAAAGAGAGAGATGTTTGCATGATTATCATTTAAAATGGGGATTTGGAGGGTTGTTTTTCATTTACAGATTCACCTGTAGTGCTAGGAACCCAACACAACAGCACTGGGCTGGTGCACAAGAACCAGAAGGTTAAAGTGACCAGCCTCAGAAAGTGAAACTGACTAGTATACAGCAGTTTAAATGCCTTGGCCAAGCACAAGCAGCATTAATAGAGACAAATGCCGCGGAGTTTAAAAAAATCTTTCAGTTCTACTCATCACTGATCATTAACATTGCTGAGACGGATGGGACTTTTTTATAAAAAATTATGAATTTATCTTGACAATGTCCCTTCAAACAGAGTTTACCCAGGGCCGGGGTGTCACAGTGCAACTATATCTCAGCCAGTTAATGTTCAGCAAGCGGCCTGCAGCCAGCAGTGGGTATAAACTAGCAAACAAAATTCCATACTCAGAGCAAGGGCTGGCGAAAGACACCTGAAAGCCCTAGCTCAGCGGCACAGCTCAGACAACTCCACAATAAAGCAAAAAGAAAAGGAGTACTTGTGGCACCTTAGAGACTAACCAATTTATTTGAGCATAAGCTTTTGTGAGCTACAGCTCACTTCATCAGATGCATGAATGTATCTACTCTACTCCGTGCTCGTGCTCGATACTGCCTGCAGCTAGAGGAGAGGCTGCTGTGTTTTGGGGCCTGTGGCTTTGGAGGAGGTTGCATTCTATCCTCACCAACGCTATTAAGAGCTATGCCATGCAGCACTGTGACCACTGCACAGCCCGAGGTGGAGCCAGATGTGTTGCATTCTAAGGAGGTTAGAAAGTGCTCAGAGGTTCTTCAGCTCCCCTGAAGCAAGACTGGGAGGTTCAGCCCTCTCTCAGGTGACATACAAAGCCTTACCCAAAGCCACAGAATGAGTCAGGGAAAGAGCTGGGAGGAGAACTCAGGACCTTTCATTTCCCAGTCCCACGCTCAGTTCAAACTATGCAGTCATTAACATAAAAGTCATTAATGATAGCATGTATTAATTTATATAGGAGGACACACAACAGGGATGGGCTTTCTAACCCAGCAACTGGAGCTCATTCCAAGCCCCTGAATAATCCTGCATCTCAACCCCCAGTTTCTGTATAGCATGCACATACCAGACAGCTGATGGTTTGAAAGCTAGCATAGGCTCTCTGTTTGTCTATAAGATAGCAGAGCGGCAAGCAGACTAGACGACAGAGCTGGGCTTTTACTCCCAACTCCAGCAGTGACTCGCTCAGTGACTTTAGGGAGACCACAAACAATCTGCTCCTCAGTTTCCCCATCACGGAGCTGATAATATTGATTTGCTTTGCCAAGGGTTGGGAGACCTAATTAATTAATGTTTGCCAAGTGCTTTGAAACACAAAATGCTATGAAGTGCCAAGCACGAGAACCACTAAGGCCCCAGTCCTGCAAACATTCACACACATGTGGTACTTTGAATATGTGAGCAAAGGGACTATTCCACAGGCTTAAAGTCAAGTGCATAAATAAATGTTTGGGGAATTTGAGAAGCAACAGCTGAGAGGCTGCTATCAATCCATTACTGTGGAAGACACAGATTGCTCAGAATATCCTGCCTCTTGGCCTCACCAAGGTGCGTATATAACTCTTCCACCCCACACATGTCTTAAAATTATCTGCCGCAGCGAACTGCCCTCAGTTAAAATATCAGTGCAACTCCAGCACTGTACTTCTATGCACTGTACACAGGGAGCTCACTTCTTGGAGAACCATTGCACCCCATCGTCTAAGGCTGGCCAAACCTAACAGAGCTCTCCCGCTAAAATAATCCGAAAACACAGACTCTTCCAACACAGAGACTAAAACAATGGATAAATATAGACCTAAGATTGGCATAGCCCCAGAACAACACAGCCTGCCAACCACAGCATGCAGATGCGTTCTGCTCTAATGCGGATGGGCGGTCCACAGATACATGACAGCCAGCTGTGCAGTGCTTCACCTTGAGGCAGGCAAACCATGGAGGGTTGCATTCTGGGAACGTGTATCTCTACAGAAGATGCTTGGCTCATTCTTTGTTTTATGGTAGCACCAGAGCCACAACAGAGATCAGCACCCCTTCGTGCTGACAGCTGTAGAAACACAGGCCATTCCCTACCCCAAAGGGCTCGCATGGGTCCTGCCATCTCCCAGGGCCACTCCCCTCCATGAAAAGATTAGGGCAGCTGCATTTGAGGAGTTGCCCCCCAGAGATCAGGCGATGTCTGGACTCCACTAAAGGCACACAAATGCCTCTAGGCTATTTGAAGCACATCCCCCACTGGGAGCGGTAGGCTTTAACACAGCACAAGTACAAGGCGAGGGGTCAGTAATAGTCACCCTGGGATGCGTGGCCCTTGCTGTAGCAATACACCAGTGCAGCGGCAAATGCAGGAAGCGCGGCCCGGCTAGTCCAGCTCTCCCTCTTCTTCTGATGCCCCGCAGGGACTGGTCTGAGACGAACGTGCCACTCCGCAGCCGGTCCTGGGTACTGCCGCTCCAGCTCCCGGCTGGGTGCCACTAAGGCCGGCGGCTCTGGTGCCCTGGCCCCTGTGGTGCATGGGCCCAGCTCCTGCAGCTCTGGCATCCTGAGCTCTCCCATGCCCAGCTCCTGCAGCCCCAGCAGCCTCTCCAGCTCCCTGCGCCCCCTGGCGGCTGCCCCCAGACACTGCCGCCCCTGTGCTCTGGTGGCCGCGCGCTGGCAGTGCAGCTGCGCCGCCCCGCGCCCCCTCGCGGCCGCTCCCGGGTACTGCGCCGCCCCGCGCCCTCCAGCGGCCCCGCCTCCGCCCGCCGCGTCCGTCAGCGCCGAGGCGCCACGGGAGGGCCTCGGGGGCGGCGGCCGGGCCCTCAGGAGCCGGGCGAGGCCCGGAGGCGGAGGCCTGGACAGCAGGGAGGCCAGCATCGTTGCCCCGGGCCGGCCTCGCTCAGGCCCCTCCGCGGCGCCGGCAGAGAAAAAAACAAAGATGGCGGCCCCCGAGAAAATGCTGCAGAGGGGACGTTGCGTGGGGACGCCGCAGCGGCGCGAACTGCCTGGTGGGAGTTGTAGTCTGTTCGCAGGCAGAGCCCCCCCACGGGCGTCAGGCTGAGGACTACAACACCCATGAGGCCCCTGGGCATACGCAAACAATACTCCCCGCCCTCCTCCCACGCGGCGGTCAGCGGCAGGCCGAGGAGCATGCTGGGGGCCGCGTAAATCCCGAGGCATACTGGGGCACGGTCGTTTTGGTAACAGGGATGCGGGCGTCCCGCTGTTCTGTCATAGGGCGGTGTGAGGCCCTTTCGCCGGCAGGTGGCAGCACGGCCTAGCGGTTAGCGCGCAGGCCTGGGAGCGCGGGGCCCTGGGTTCTAGCCCCGCGCCTGGGCGGAAGGAGAGTCTAGGAGTGAGAGTAGAGGCCCGGACGCCTGGGTTCTGTTCCCAGCCCTGGGAGGGAGCTGGGCTCCGGCCAGCAGGAGTCGGGCTCTGGGGCGGAAGCGTGCGCCGGGGGCTAGCGCAGGGGGGGGTGTCTGGGCCTGGGAGGGGGGGATCAGGCTGCAGCCCTTACAGCAAGGGCCCCCCAGGGTCTCAGGAGCCCCAACAGTGTGCTGAGGGCGAGGGACATATGGCGATGAGCATGGGAGTCCGTGTCCATTGCTGCCTCCGGCCAAGAACTAAGTCTGTGAAACAGCCCCCCATGCTCATTGCTGTGGTTTAATATTCCCCTGCAGCGTCTCGGGGTCGTAGGGGGTCCCCTGCGCCAGGGGGCAACGTTTCCGCCTCTCCGGAGGTGACCTGGCTAGTTGGGGTGAGGGGGTGGGATGTCAGGGAGGCTGCTGCCAGACACCCCCAATCCCTTCCCTGCTTCACCTGTCAGGGATGGTCTAGACGAGTGGTTCTGAACCAGGGGTCTGTGTACCCCCTGGGGGTACGCAGGGGTCTTCCGGGGGCACATCAACTCATCGAGATATTTGCCTAGTTTTACAACAGGCGACGTCAAAAGCCCTAGCGAAGTCAGGACAAACTAAAATTTCATAGCCTGACTTGTTTATGCTGCTCTGTAGACTGTACGCTGAAATGTCAGTACAATATTTATATTCCAGTTGGTTTATTTTATAATTATATGATGAGGAAGTCAGCAACTTTGCCGTACCAGTGTGCTGTGACTCTGATTTTATGTCTGATTTGGTAAGCAAGTCGTTTTTAAGTGAGGCGAAACTTGGGGGTACACAAGCCAAATGAGACTCCTGAAAGGGGTACAGTTGTCTGGAAAGGTGGAGAGCCGCTGATCTAGATAATACTTAGTCCTGCCTTGAGGGCAGGGGACCGAACTTGACGACCTCTTGAGGTCCCTTCCAGTCTGACGCTTCTGTGATTTCCCCCACTGAGCACAGGGGCTCAGCTCTGCATGCCGCGGGCTGTGTCGTGAGCAAACAGCAATGTACAGCGCAGGCTGGCAGTGACTCAACCCAGACAACCAGGGCGTTGGGAGACTGCGAGGGTTCACCCGAATCTTAAACAAGGGCAGCTGTTAGCTAACCGCCCCCGCCCCCATCTGCCTTGTTCCAGCCGGTGCCTCAGCAACAGCGCTGCATGTTGTTCTGCATCAGGTCCCCGCTTCCCCTCCTCCGCCCTTTTATAATTATCCTCCCTCCTCGTTAGCGTGTGCAGTTCCCTGGTTTCAGTCCCTCCCACGGGGTGTCTGTGAGAGCAGCTTGTCGCAGGGGGGAGATCCAGTGCCATCCAGATGGTGAGCTGCCTGGGGAGGCCTCGGGGGCACTAAGGAAGGGGGTTCCTGGGAGCACAGAGTAGGCCCTGGGGGGGCGAGGGTCATAGGGTGGGGTGTTCGGGGTGGGGGGGTAACTGCATCTGCCCCCAGGCTGCTTTGTGGTGCAGGGTGGCAGGCTCTGCCCATGGAGTGCTGAAGGGTGATACTACAAGGCCAGTGCTGGGCACCCCTCAGCAGAGTAAATGCACCCCAGCAGCTTGCTGACGCCAGCCCCTGTGATTGCCGTCCAGCCCTCTCCGCCATGCAACTTAACGCTGACCTTCAGCCCCCCGCTTTTCCAGTCATGACCCCTGCTCCCACTCAGGTCTGTCACAGCACCTCAGTCCTGGTCTATCACTCCACTTAGGAAGGAACAATCAGTGGCATGCATACAAAATGGGAAATGACTGCCTAGGAAGGAGCACTGTGGAAAGGGATCTGGGGGTCATAGTGGATCACAAGCTAAATATGAGTCAGCAGTGTAACGCTGTTGCAAAAAAACCGAACATCATTATGGGATGTATTACCAGAAGTGTTGTAAGCAAGACACAAGAAGTAATTCTTCTGCTCTACTCTGTGCTGATAAGGCCTCAGCTGGAGTACTGTGTCCAGTTCTGGGCGCCACATTTCAGGAAAGATGCTAACAAATTGGAGGTTTCAGAGTAACAGCCGTGTTAGAGAAAGTCCAGAGAAGAGCAACAGAAATGGTTAAAGATCTAGAAAAGATGACCTATGAGGGAAGATTGACAAAAGTGGGTTTGGTTAGTCTGGAGAAGAGAAGACTGAGAGGGGACATGATAACAGTTTCAAGAACATAAAAGGTTGTTACAAAGAGGAGGGAGAAATATTGTTCTCCTTAGTGTCTGAGGCTAGGACAAGAAGCAATGGGCTTAAATTGCAGCAAGGGAGGTTTAGGTTGGACATTAGGAAAAACTTCCTAACTGTCAAGAGTGGTTAAGCACTGGAATAAATTGCCCAGGGAGGTTGTGGAATCTCCGTCCAACCTGCTCTTAAAAATCTCCAATGATGAACACCTGTCAGGGATGGTCTAGAATAGATAATACTTAGTCTTGCCACGAGTGCAGGGGACTGGACTAGACCTTTCAAGGTCCCTTCCAGTCCTATGAGTCAATGATTCTATTGCCCCCTGCTATTCCCACCCCCTACTACCCACAGAGTGTAGGGGTTATTCAGTTTTAATATTGAACTGCAGACCTCCAGTCCTGCATCTCTCCTGAGAGGTAACTACTAATTGTCTCGGATTCTCTGATGTGAACAATCCAGTAATGAGACTTTATTGAAACTTACTAAATTTGTCAATAGCTTTTCATAGAATCATAGAAGATTAGGGTTGGAAGAGATCTCAGGAGGTCATCTAGTCCAACCCCTGCTCAAAGCAGGACTAACCCCGACTAAATCCTCCCAGCCAGGGCTTTGACAAGCAGGGCCTTAAAAACCTCTAAGGATGGAGATTCCACCACCTCCCGAGGTAACCCATTCCAGTGCTTCACCACCCTCCTAGTGAAATAGTTTTTAACCCCAACCAAGTTAGCTCCTAGGTTTAGGAGATGCAGCCCCCCAATCCCGCATCTCTCCCAGAGAGAACAAATCAGCATGTCTCTCCTGTGCGACGGACCTTAAGACGCGGTCCCTTGTTTCTTATCCACCCATGAGAGCTTCTGCTCTGTGCTCCATTACATCTAACAGGGGTTTCCTGTGTAACTGATCTTCAGAAGTGACATAACATGATAAGGAGCTAGCTGCCTGCCTGCTGGGGGAGCTGCTATCATTCAGCTGCTCACGCCATTCTGCATGTGGTGGGTGTAATAATAATGATCTGTCAGAGCAGAGCAGCTACATGGAAGCTTGAGGGCAGCTTCTTCGAGCTGACAGGTGTCAGTCATTGGAGCTGCCTGAAAACTCCAAGAGCAGCTCTGCATCCCCTGGGGAAAGAAATGTTTTGCTTACAAAACCATTGCATTTCTTACAAAAGCGCAACCTTTGTAAACCTCTTAGGTGCAAAAATATTCACCCCTTGCAGCCCTCTTGCAAAAAGGACACGGTATCTGTTTATACATCCCTTGCAACCCTCTGATCAAAAACTCGGTGGTAAACAACAATCAAGAGGCGGCAGACACTGCATAAAACCTCATTAACAGCAGGAAACCGCTGCTTGGCATGGGTCAGGATGCCCCTCTGCTGTCCTGCCAACAAGGTGTTCCCATTGAATTCACATCAGGGTTCTGTAACTCCAGCTGCTTCAGCTGCTTCACCCACACCTGTTCTGTGCACAGGTGCCAGGATCACAAGGGGGCCTGTGGCAGTCATTGATGTGGCTGCATGGTGAAAGCTGCACTGCTCCCCAACCTGGGCAAAAGGCAGGCGGGGAATGAGTGGCACCTGCTGTATCCTCTGTTGCCAGGAGCTTCTGAAATCAAGGCATGGATGCTGGAGAGTGAGATCCATAACTGGGAACTTTATTGATCACGTTTACACTGCAGGGGCATCCGCATGTCTGATCAGACTCCCATCGCCCTTGTCCCAGCATGCACCGAGCTCTGGGTAAAACCTGAGCTGGAAGAGCCCACCGGTAACGAATCCTGAAACTTGCTGGGTATCAGATTTGGTTAGGAAGATGCCTCCCACGGGCGGTTAGCTCAGTCCGCATTGATGCTCTCATTTTCCTTCCAGAGTGTAGGCTGCAGTTACACCAAATAACCTAGAAGGTGCTCTGCAGACTGCACTCCCCAGGGCAAGGTGGATTAGGCTCTGGAATCTAGTGCTGCGACCTTCTGGGCCCCTGTCCGTAAAGGGACGGTGCTGGCTTATCCCCAGCGTGGTGGAACTAGCTGCTGTGTTCTGGACAGTGGTCACACAGGCCCCAGCTGCTGTGCATCTGCTGCAAAGCTGGCTCATACCCAGTCCCCTCCACCCCCCCAGCCTTTACAAAATCCACACCACATTAAGACAACGCTGCCCTGGAGTGGTAAGATTCCAGCAAGCCAGGTTCATAGCAGCTACCACAGTCTGCAGCGGGTCTCAAAGTGACTCCAACAGAGCCGCTGCGGGGCCCTGCACAATCCATTCAAGGCAAAACTGGTTTGTCTTAACTCCCGGCACTGTCATCACCATGGACGTGAAAATCAATCTGTTCTCTTTGCCCCTCTGACCCGCCGCAGTAATACGGACCCTGCCCTGGGAACCTAGCCCTGCTCAGTGAGCCAGAACAGCTCTCCCATAGCTGCTGGGCTTCGTAAGGCCAGCAGCACTAAAAGCCACTCAGAGACGCAACGGGTCTACCGAGCAAGATTGATGCTGGTCACTTTCCAGTAGCTGCACTTCCATGTCTGCACTCACTGCTGAGCGAGGAGGGATATTAGCGAGGCGCTTTCGCTCCGGCAGACATCTCCCCGTGGGAGTCAGTGCCTTGGAGAGCGGGTCTGGTATTTCTTTCTCCATCTGTCTGTGTTTATAGGAACATGTGACAATCCAGAGACTGTTTCTGACTTCCCCACCCCCGGCCGCGCTAGCTAAACAAATAACGTACAACAACGTGCCCGCTGCTCAGTGCCTCCGCAGCATCTGTGCCCGTATTGAGGAACCTGATTGCCCCGTGACCCGTAAAGGCCGGCCTGCCTGCGTCCTTAGCATCCCTTCAGAAGTGGCGCTGTAGCCGCTTTGGGCACAGGCTGGAGGGATAGCGCAGTGGGGGACCCAGGGAAGGGGCAAGGAGGAGAGAGTGCTGGAATGTCCCAACTTCTGCACCCCCTCTGCAGCCTGATCCCAAGGCAGTGCTGGAGCAGAACGGAAGAGCCTTATTAGCCAGGGCGTGTCCAAAGCAACGTAAGGAGAGACAGAGCCGAGCCCTGGCTTAAGGCTGTGTGGTCTAGTGAGTCAGGCACAGAACTGGGACTCAGCAGACTTGGCTCTGCTACTGACTTGCTGTGTGACCTTGGGCAAGTCACCTCCCCTCTGCTTCCCTTCCCGTTCTTTGTCCTGTCTGTTTACCTGTGAGCTGTCTGGGACAGGGTAGGGCCTCTCCCTTCATGTGCATGTAGGGGAGCCCTGATCTTGGCTGGGGCATCGCTATTGCCACTCCAACATACATGATAGGCAGCAGGCACGTTCTGGAAGCATGGAAGCATCCCCCCACCTGATCCCAGGGGATGGAGACTCACTATCAACCCCCCTCTCCCAGCCCGACTGTCCAGCAAACAAGGTGGTGTTTTTTTTAATTGAACAGCTTAACTGAGCTGAAACCCAGTAACAGCCTGCCACTGTACAGAGATACAGTGCCATTAGTGACTGGACGCAGGTTCTCCTGCCTTAAAGCCCAGATACCTACCACTTGAACGAAAGGAGAATCTTCATTAAACGTTAGCAGTATAGGGCCAATGACACAGATGTGAGCAGTTCTGATTCCATCCAGGAGAGGGCAGAAGTGACACATACACATTTAGCCAGCTCATTACAATATAAACTACAATGGGCTCCAGTGTGGGAACCGGAGCGTGAAATAAATTGGGAAGAATTATTTTGTCTTTTCTATTTGTCTCCTTGGAGGTGAAATCTTGGCCCTATTCGTGACAAAATTCCCGTTGATTTCAGTGTGGCCAGGATTTCACCCTAGTCGTGCTGCTCATAGCCGTGTAGGGTCAGAAGTAGATTGGGGCCAGTTCCGACACCCCTGGCCTCAGGCTAGCACACGCTCTGATTCAACTAACTGGCCACTAGATGGCAGGACAACACCGCTCAAACTGGACCGAAAGATAATGTGTCTGGCAATGAAGATCCTCATAACACCTTGCAATTTTATTAAGATCTTTTGCCCCAAAGATTGCTCTCTTGCCACTGAAATGCAGCTACCTCTGAGGTGAAACGTGGCACCTGCTTTAACAGTGCAGGGCAACACTACCCGACAGGTTAGGACAGGAAGGGAAGAAAACTGCATCCAGTTTGAAACTACATTTCAGAGGGAATTTAGGGAAGCGAAAAGTGTAGCATGAATGTGGGTTCTATGCCAGTGGCTATAGGCAAACACTAGACATTGGGCTCAGTTCAGGGGTAACTAGTGAGATAGACAGGTGGCCAGACTAGATAATCTGATGGTCCCCTCTGGCCTTGAACTTTTGGCAAGTCACTCTCTCTCTCTTTGTGCCTCAGTTTCCTCACCTATGAAATGGAGCCAGTGCTACCAGCCTGCCCCAGCTCACAGGGGTACTGTGGGATCCCTGGCTACACCCCAGAGTCTTTGTGTTTTAACCACAAGCTTGTTCTCCCTGCCTCTGAGACACGCCCGGAGCAGAGGGGCTGCTGTCTCATGCCATCTGTCTGCTTCTGGGCCCATTCCCCACTCACCTCAAACCCTGAGTGAGATTCTGGCTACTCACCAAGGCCTTGCTGAAGACCCCATTACCGGGCCAGAACCCCATCAGGCGTCAGACAGTCCAGCTCCTTTGAAGTCAAGCTTTACACTGTCTGTGGCTCTGGCCCTGCAGGCAGCGGAGGAGCTGCCTTGAGAGCAGCTGTGCCTGCCCGACAGCCCCCACGCCCCCACCTCTGCCCAGAGGGAGCTTGTAGAGAGGTCACTGCATCTGCCTCCCATGCGTGGCATGGGCCCCAAACCGGCATGGTTCTGAGCCCTGCCGATGAGAGACCGAGGGCCCCCAGCACCTGTTGCAGTCAGCATGAGCAGAGGGGGCTAGATAGACCCTGCATCGGTGCTCCTCATCAGGGCAGCTGCTGACCGCTACTGCTCGGCGTGGGTGGGGAGGGGGGCTGCCTGGCTCCTAGGTCTGCCTCTCACCATGGCAGATAAGAGCCATAGCTTGCTGCTAGCCAACAGCCCTGCCATGGGGCTATGGTTTAGTAATGGCATACATCACTCCGCCTCCCCCAGCTGGGCTGGCATACAGGAATCGCAGGGCAGGTGTACAGACCCAAGGGAATCCTCCTCGGCACAGAGAGCTCCTGGACCTGCTGCTAAGCCAGCTCTCGGTAGCCATTTCCCACCCGGAAAAGCCTTGGGATGGGGGAGGTTAGGGCAGTGCTGAAAGACCCCAAAGTCTCTGCATCGGGGAGGCGCAAACTGCCCTCACACTGGTATCTGGGCCAGCGTAGGGAATCAGACTGTGCCTCAGTTTCCCCACCTTGTAACACAGGGATAACGGCCTGGCCTTTCTGTCTTGTCTATTCGGAGCATAACTGTTCCAGGCTGGGGCTCTCGCTGTGCGCGTGCAGCACCTGACGCAGCGGGGACCCAATCTCCACGGGGTCTCCGAGAGCCCTCGTAATACACAGAATAATAAATAACATTCCTTCCTGTGGACGCTGTCACCAGGCCCTGGCCCACGTCTCCACCCTGCCTGGGGCTCTGGCCCTGTTGTATTTACCCCCATCCAAAGAGCAAGTCCACTTGCTCGGTAATTCCTCTTAACGGTTGCCTTCACCCCGGCTCCAGCAAGCACCACTTAGTGGATACAGGAGGAATCTCACAGTCACTCCAGTGTCTGCTCCCACCCGTACTGGGATCCAGAGAGACTTTCCATTGACTTAGGCGCAAACCCTATTACTATGTGTGTGATAGTAACACGTCTCAGGTGAAGTCTCTACCAGGGTCCTGTTGTGTTAGGTGCTGTACAAACACACTGTAAGAGGCACTCCTTGCCCTAAAGAGCTCACAAATCAAACACACCATGTGGACAAATGACGGGAGGGGAGACAGAGGGGAAATGACTGGCCCAAGGTTATTAGCAGCGCCAGGGACAGAAGCCAGAACCAGGTCTCGTCGACCCCAAGCCAGTGCTCTACTCACTGGTCCCTGCCTGTATCGCCCTACCTCAAGCAGCAGCCGTGTGGAACGCTAACTGTGATTGTATTTACATGTGAGGAGCACCTATTTCCCGAAGGAGCCTGAAGTATTTCCATGGGGCAGAAGAAGCTCAGCAGGACATAGCTGGTAGGAGACCTGTCCAGGAAAATAGATGCAATGGAAAGCAATAAATACAGAACATTTAACATCCCTGAAATGCACCCACCTCTGGGGAGGAGGCAAGCAACCAGCTAGCATCCAACAGGCCAGGAGTGGAACATTTTAGCCAAGGATAGACGGTCAAGCCTGTGGTCCCTTAGAAAAGCCACAGGATCTTTAACGTTCCACGTTTATGGGGGCTCCACGTTTAACATCCATCAAAGACTCCAGATCAAATGTACTCAAATTGCAAGCGGAAAGATGTTTTTCCCAGAGTGCCAGCACTGTGAACTCCTTCTGGGATCTGAGAGTCAAGCTGGCTTCTTTCTGCTTGTGCCTGGTCTTGAGGAATAAAGATTCTGCAATGCAAATGGTACCCTTAAGGGCAACTGTGCAGCACCCCTGGCCTTCAGATCTGCCCTTCGTTACACCAGGGCAGCCTTACTGCTTCCAAACTGGGGTTGCGCAAGTGTAATGTAAGCCGGATCAGGCCCTGCAATTGGAAATTAGGCCCAGCTCCTCAAAGGTATTTACAAAAAGAAAAAGGAGTACTTGTGGCACCTTAGCGACTAAGTGCCACAAGTCCTCATTTTCTTTTTGCGGATACAGACTAACACGGCTGCTACTCTGAAACCTGTCAAAGGCATTTAGGTGCCTAACCTCCATTGGTTTCTTTGAGGCTCTGGGCCTTCATTAACAATGATGTTGATGATGCATGAGCCGCAGTAGAATCCAGCCTCTTCTCAGATGTGAGCTTTATGCAATAACAGCAACCTTTGGTTCATGGCATTTCCTAGGGAATGACGACCAGAGGGGTGGAGCTTGGGTTATACGGGACCATAAATGCCCAGGAAATTCCCCACAAACTGAAATCAGCTCAGTGCCTGCAGGGGATTTGTAGAAAATCATTGTCCGGTGCATTAGCCGTTCTGCATTGCGTGAATCATCCCTCAAGCACCCATTCAGCTCAGAAATGACAATTACACAAAACTGATCCAATTTTGCATGCTGATGAGACAGAGGGAAAATTGTCGGGAGTATCAGATAAACCAATTATGCCTTTAAACACTGTTATTAGCTGAACTGACATCTGAATAGCAAATAAATACACAAACAGATATGCACAGAAGTTTGATTTCCATTTAAGATTCATGTCCCTCTGACACACACGTCTAGCTACAATTCAAAACACCAGATGTGTTGCTGTATTAACTGCCTTTTGGGAGGCTATACGGATTGTAATAAGAGGTTAATCCTTCAAAGTGAGCTCTATTCTTTTGACAGATAATGTTAATGTTTATTTTTAAACACTTTTAAAGATTTTGATCCATTTACATTTTCACAGTTGCGGGATCTTATGGGGCAGCAGACAATTGTAGATGCTGACATTCAAAAAGTTAAAGCTTTATACATAACACCTGTATTTTACTATTCCTTCATTAGTCCATTTGTAACAAGCCTACTTCAGAAGTCAACATCGCTGGATTTTGGATTCTAATGAGTTCTCAAGGAGCATTTTTCTTACTTTGCCTGTCTGTAAAGGTTGATTATTATCAGTGGAAATATTTTTGGTCGGTTTGTGTGTATGGTGAAATTGATGCTTACCAACATTTATCAATAAAAATGTAATTCTTCCAAGCCTAGCTAATACAGCTACAACACAGTATTAACCTGAATGGTTAGCTGAAAGATTTAAAGAGGCAATCTATTCAGGATACTCTAGTGAAAAGACTCTCGAGTCCCACATCCACTGCCCTGGGTTCTATTCCCAGTCATACTCCAGTGCAATTAAGGATAAACTAGAATTGAGGTGCATAAACTTTTCCATTCTAATCCCTTGTTTTAAGTTGCTTGGACTTCTACATTTCTGGCTGGTTTCAGAGTAGCAGCCGTGTTAGTCTGTATGCGCAAAAAGAAAAGGAGGACTTGTGGCACCTTAGAGACTAACAAATTTATTTGAGCATGAGCTTTCGTGAGCTACAGCTCACTTCCTCGGCTGAAATTCTCCAGGCTTAGTCCTGACCCAAAAGCAAAATCCATTTGGCCTTTTTTGAGTTGGAGGGAAGTGGGGCAAAATGACAATTTCCTCACAATTAAAAAGAAAATATGATTTTTGTTTTTTTTTAAAACAGCTGTAGCATGGAAATGGTTGGAGGTGGAATGCTGAAATTTAGCAGAGAAGCATTCCTTTCTGAGGGCAAGAGCTCTGGAGCACTAGAGAAGAAATGGATTGTTATTCAATGGAGTAAAAATGAACCTTTGGAAATCACATGATTTGCATATAGAGTAAGATTTGCAAGTGCCTTCTTGTTAATCTTCAAACTCTGAGGAGGTGGACAACCAGCCACACTTAGAACTACCATAGTCCTTCTCTGTGCGAAGGATTTTAGTCACACCAATTCACCTAGTTAGGCAGGTTATTTTAATATTCTGTGCAGGACAAATATTAAATCCCCCACCCCCCAATATTCATTTGCCTTGTACGCACTGTGCTGCAGTGACCCACAATAGGCAAATCCAGTTGTTAGCAACAAGCAGTTTAAGCCTAGAGGGAAAAGCCGGTTTTGTCCTGTTCCAGACCCCACTGCCCATGTGTTATTACATCACAGTGGACAGCTGCTGCCCACCTCCTTCCACAGAAAGGTCTAGATCAACACCCAACAAACACACTGGCTCTGCAGCAGTCCAAGGCCTGGGCCCTCCAGGTTCTATTGTTCCTACTGCTGACAAGCCCAGGTGCCATGGGAATTATCTCAGCACCTTTTAGGGGTCTCTGGCTCGGGGCAAGCAACAGCTTCTAGAGATGCTCGATTCAAAGTTGCATGTAGGAGCCCTTGTAGCCATGCCCCAAAGCTAGCAGCATCGCTTCCACTCCACTCGAAACCGCAGCAGCGCGAGTAGCCTGCAGCCACATCGATTGGATTCATTGGAAAGACAACATGTAAAGAGACATCGTCAACCACGTCCAGAGAGAGCTCGGCCAGACAGACGGGAAGGGCACCGCTTAAAATGAGCCCGGCCACAAACCAGGAGACAAACTGGAGATCACTGCTGAGTATCTCCCTGGCGCTGAGCAGGAGAAGCTGCATAGCTCAAAGGGAGGGAGCTAGGAATATGCTGTTCCCTTGTACAAGCAGCAAACGAGGTGCAGCGATCACCTCTACTAAGACTAGTCGCCTGGATGAGAGAGACGGCTGTAGGACACAACACAGACAGCTCAATCCCATACACTCGCAAAGCAGTTCTTAGGAACACACTCACAGACAACCCGTCATTCTAAAGCTCCGAGCCCCCGTATGATCCTGGCACACCCTGTCCAAGGGGGCGTTGGACTCACTAGCAGAGAGCACTGCAGGTCAGTGCCCAGTTTACAGGGTCAAACGCTTGGGCATGTGACACCTGCCTCCAGCTGGCACCCTGAATCTCTGCCACCCCTTTGGCCCCATTTAATAAATTCATCCACCATTCAAGACTATCATGATTCTTAACCCAGATTGAAACCTAGACTCCCTCCCTCCCCCAAGAAGGGCATGGGCTGAAGAGAGGCAACTTGTGATTAACCTACCCGTACCCAAGCCCAGATGGACACCTAACTTGGCAGGGATTCCTCTCCACTCCCTTAAAGACACACTTCCTCTTCCCCAGAGGCCTGTTCTCTGCAGCCAGAGCCCTCCTTCTAAATAGGTAATGGCCGGAGTTTAGGAGATAGACAAGGGAGCACAGGTCAGAGTCTAGCTCAGAACAAAGGTTTCCTTGGGTCAGACAGGTGCATTTCCTAAATTACCTTAGACAGGGAATCAGCAAGGCTGGGGGAAGCAGGAGCCTCATTGGCACTAGGGGACTCAGTTTATAGTTGCCAGCCAGCAGAGCCGCTGATCAGGGTTTAGCCATTTTCACCTTTCTGTGATGTGGCCCGCAGCAATCTGGAGCAGAGGGTTAGCACTAGGGTGCCATTCTGGGCCGCTTACAGCCCACCAGCACCTGGGGTGCGTGGCAGGGACTGGCCAGCCAAGACTGGCGAGCCGCGTGGGCGAGGCCGGGTCCGTACCCCCCACCCTTCGCAGGGAGCGACCCGCGGAGCAGAAGGAAGGGGCGGCGATGCCAGAACCCGTGGCCAGGGCACAAACCTGCGCAGGCAGCGGGCCGCCGCAGGCAAGGAGCGTGACCATTAAAGCAGCAAGATGCAGCCAGCCCAGGTTACTCTGCATGCAGCCTCCGCCGGGATGCAAGCGGCTAGCTCCGCATGAAGCGGGGGGGCTTCCGCCCCGCCCTCGGTTTGCAGGTGCCGATGCGACCTGCGCCGCATCCGGATACGGCCAGGTTCACACGCACCTGCGTCCGGGAAGAGTCAGGCCCGCTGCCCCCTGCCGCACAGAGAGGGCTTTGCGAGCAGGGCTGGCCCCCCCTTAGCAAAAGGCGCCGACGCTTGAATGCTTGCCCCGACCGCAAAGCGGGCGGATCCCATCACAGAAAGGCCGAGAAGAAACCCTGCAAGATACGCACGCCGGTTTGCTCCGAGACCTTGAAGCAAGGGTTTGTGCCAGGAGAGTCTTTACGTGCCCGCCCCGGACCTCGCTCCTCGTCCAGGCTCCGCTCCTGCCCAGACTGATGGGCAAGGCCGGGTCTTAACTGAGCTGGTCTGGCGTTTCCTCCACGCCCATTAACCAGCATGTTCTGTTTTTGCGAGGGGAGGGCCCCTAGGGCTGGAAATGGGCATCTCTTCCCTGCCATACATGGAGAGGAAGAAATCCCGAAACAGCAGCGTTTTGAAACGAGATCCAACCTTTCAAACAAACAACCTCCTGCCCGTCAGCCACGCAGCTGCTTGACCTGGGCAATTTCTTCCCCTCTTCTGGGAAAGCAAGCCCAGCTATTTGTTCCCTCTATACAGCCATTTATTGCAACAGCTGCGCCCTTATCTGTGCAAGCCCGGCTTGTCTGCGCCGCACAAATACGGAGGAATCCCCTCGGCAGCTCTGCTAGGACGCAATAGTCCTCTCCATTTCTGGTCGTCTCTGCTGGCCTTGGTCGTTTCCAAAGGCATGTTCAGTTATAAGAAAAGGAGGACTCGTGGCACCTTAGAGACTAACCAATTTATATGAGCATGAGCTTTCGTGAGCTACAGCTCACTTCATCGGATGCATACCGTGGAAACTGCAGCAGACTTTATATACACACAGAGATCATGAACCAATACCTCCTCCCACCCCACTGTCCTGCTGGTAATAGCTTATCTAAAGTGATCATCAAGTTGGGCCATTTCCAGCACAAATCCAGGTTTTCTCACCCTCCGCCCCCCCCCCCCCAACAAACTCACTCTCCTGCTGGTAATAGCCCATCCAAAGTGACCACTCTCTTCACAATGTGCATGATAATCAAGTTGGGCCATTTCCTGCACAAATTCAGGTTCTCTCACCCTCCGCCCCCCCCCACAAACTCACTCTCCTGCTGGTAATAGCCCATCCAAAGTGACCACTCTCCCTACAATGTGCATGATAATCAAGGTGGGCCATTTCCAGCACAAATCCAGGTTTTCTTACCCCCCCACCCCCATACACACACAAACTCACTCTCCTGCTCAGTGATGGGTGTGATGCTCAGTGATGGGTGTGAAAAGATCATAAAGCTTTAATATTTATACAACGTATCAAGGGATGGTCTTATGGTTCAGGGACTGAACTAGGACTCAGAGGACCTATGTTGGATTCCCAGCTCTGACACAGACTCGCTTTGTGAGCTGGGGAAAGTCACTTTGCCTTGGTTTCAGTTCGGCCGCTATCACATTGTAACAGTCCTTCTCGCTGACTTGTCTGTTTGATTGCACACTCTTCAGGGCAGGAACTATGCACCCCTGCAGCACAACGAGGCTCCAATCGCTAGGTGCTTCTGTAATAAAAATCATAACTGGGCATCTAGAATCCGAGATCCTACAATCAAACAAATACAGATTAAGATCAGTTGGCTCCAGGTGGGCAAGCCCTTAGTTCTGAGTGGGTGCAAGGGTCCGTCTGCCTAGATGCGATTGCAGGAACAGGAACTAATGACTTAAAATCATACGAGATTAAGACAGCAATTAAAATCCATACACTCAATGGGTCTCTCTTAGAAACTGTGTTACTAGAACCTAATCTGGATTCACATGGCACCTGATGGGGAAGGAAATGAAAGACAGCGCTGGTTAGTGGTCACTGCAGGGAATGCCCAAGTTCTCATCTCCTCTCTGATTCAGTGTGTGGCCCCAGACAAGTCACTTGCTTGCTCTGTGCCTCAGTTTCCCCATCAGTAATGTTGCAACAAATCTGTGGCCCCTAGAAATCCGTGGTGGCTACTATGCATTGCAGCTACTGGCAATGACCACTACAGAACTCAGATTCTCTTGCTCCAAAAAACGCACTGAAAGCTAAAGGAGAATCTCCATTAGGTGTTGGCCGTATGGCACCTCTGACACACGGCGGATCCGTTCCATTTCCCTCCAGGAGAGGGTAGTGGTGCGTGTACACTCCAGCCAGCTCATTGCATGTTGGAGCTTGCTAAGTTAATGACGGTAAAGCACTTTCCAACGGCAAAGCAGCGTGACAGCTCCGCATTAGCATCTTTACGGCCTTTAACGGGAGGGTGTAAATCGCCTTGATTCCTTCATCCCAGCTGCATGGGGGGTGAGGGGCGGATGCCGAAAGCGATTATCATTATTTATTTAGATCCCAGGAGCACCCCAACCAAGATGAGAGCCCCGGGCTTTGCCCGGATGGGTTTACACTGCACACGGAAAGAAAACCTCCCTAGGACAGTCGAGGTGCCTTGCCCAAGGTCAGGCCCGCAGAGACAGGGCCCGAACACCAAGCGGCTGAGTACCAGGCCAGCGCCTTGCCCTCCTCCCTGCCCCCTGGAAACGATCCCGCCTGAGCCAGCCCCTGGCTGCCCGCCCGGCGGCTGCTCCGTGATGCCGGCCCACGACCCCCTCTCGCCCCGTCCTTTTCCGCGGCGCCGCGTGCGAGGGACGCTAGGACCCGGCGGGATCCTCCGGCAGCGCCCTGGGAGGTGCAGCTGTGTCTGGGGTTTGGCTCGGCTGGTCAGTTTCACCTCCCGGACCGACGCCCCCGCCGCGCAGCCAAAGGCAGGGCGGCTGCCACCGGCAGCCCTCAGCACCCAGCGGGGCGCCCCAGGCCGGCAGGATCAGCCGGCGCAAGGCCGGGGGGAGACCGGGGTGGAACCTCTCTCCTGGGAGCCGCGATTCTGCTGCGCACCGGGGACCTGCTCTCGCCTCCGTCTCCTCCTCCTCCGCAAAGCCCCAGCTGCCGCTAACCTGCTGCTCCGGCCTGGGCTGGAGCCAGAGGAGAGGGGGGACCGGCTGCGGCTGCAGCTTTCCGTGGGCGATCCATCCCTTGCCCGGCGTTGGGGTGGTTTTATTTGTTTGGACTCGGTTACCACCATCGTCGCCTCCCCGGCAGGAAGCTTGCGTGGCTCGGGGGAGCTCGGAGAGGCAGATCCTCCGAGGAGGAAGCAGCCCACCCCACCTGCCGCGGTAATCACACTCACCTGTTCTCCATTGGCGGCACACCTGGGCAGCAGGGGCCGCTTTCGAGGCTGCGGTGAGCCGCACAACTTGGCGTTAAACGTTGAGGAGCCAGGGAGAAAAGGCGAAAGCCCCCCCAGGGCGGAGAGACTCTATTTACACACACACAAACACACTTCTCCAGCGCAGAAAGGACCAGGGCAGCTCAGTGATATTTCAAGGGTTTTCCTCTAGCCTGTGCTGAAATATTTATATTCCTTTGCCTTTTTTTTGTTTGCAGGGGAGCCATCTGGTGAGTCCTCCCCACCAGGAGCCCTTAGGAGACAGCTTCTGGTTCTCACTGTAGAGAACTTAATTTTGAAATCTGCTTTTCCTGCCTGTTCTGAAACCGTCTCCTCTTCCCCTTCTCCCCCGCCCCTACCTTTAAAAACAAAACCATTCTGGTTTCAGAATCTCTTAATTGGGGCAAAACCAGTATTTCCTTTTTTTTTGGAGTGGGGACGGGGAGGGGGAGACAGACGCCGTCCCAGGCCCACCGTGCCTATTCTTGTTAAGGAAACTTAAAACTAGAATTTGTCAGTGTCCCTTCCACGAGCATGTCCACCCGGGAAAGCGTACAGATCCCAGACGATCGCGATTTTAATAATTTCCGGACCGAATGCAACTCGGACGCAGGCTGGAGTCAAACTTATAACAAATCGGGACTCGTTGTGTGGATTCAGGTCTTGGAGGTGGAGAGATCCCTGCATAAAATCAAGGTAAGAAACCGGCTGGGATCTGTGGGAATGTTAGATGTACCCTCTGCGTTGTCTGTGCCCACGCGCTCTGGAGTTAAGCAGGTTGTTTGCAAAACACTGCAGCGGTGGGATGCAAGAGACTCCTTGTGTATTTGCTGCTTCAGTATTTCTTCATTTTCTAGGTGCGTTGTGCAGGGCAGGAAGCTGGTGGGAATGTGGGGCTGTGTGCAGGAGAGTTTCCAGGGACCCCTGCATGCAACTGATCAGATCAATGATTTATGTAGTACCCTCTCTTCTTACATTAGTGGAACAGGTAGATTATCTGGCCTGGTATCCTGTTTCCCAGTGACAGGCTGCTGGCATAAAATCCCCATTCTGTATATCTAACTGTGCCATACTGAACCGCAAGGGTGTGTGTGTGTGTGAGAGAGATTTTTTCCCTAACCTCACCTCCCCTAGACTTTTACCCTGGAGTGGAAGGACTGGGTATCTCTTACAACTCTTCTGTTTTAGCCAGTGTCCTGGCATGTCATATTCTCTAATCCTGCTCTTAATCATGCTGAGCTATTTGCTTCAATATCTGGTAGCAGTGAGTTCCATTGGTTAACGACTTTCTTTAATGCAGCATTTTGTATCCATTTGAAATGTGTTGCCTTTGAATTTTGCATGGGTTTCTCCTCCTTGGACAATGTGCTGAGGTGAACAGGAAGTGCCCAAATGTACCTTTCTAAGGCCTGTAATGCATGATGCTCATCTGCAATTGGCTTGTGTCTCTTCCCCCCCCCCACACCCCCTTACTAGTGGTGACAGAGGCTCCACGGAGTCAGCTCACCTCCCCCTAGCCCATGGCCTGGGAGCTCTCCGCTTGGTGGCTTGGCTGAAAGTAGGGATTGGCAAAGTTGCCTGACCAAGAAGCTGAACCCTCTGTTCTGAGGACCGTTTCCACCAGTGGATTGAGATGAACTGGAGTGCCTCAAGCAGCAGAGAGAGAAGCTAGGACAGGCCTGAGCCCTGGATCCCAAATTGCAAAGAAAAACTGCTCTGTCCCCTGCCCCTGACTGCCCCCAAGCAGCAGTCACCTTACTCCAGGGCGGTGTGCGATGGGGGCCTTTGGTGCCTAGAATTTGCAGCTGTGACTCCATTTCTCTCGTAGATGCCTTTGGCTAGAACAGTTATGGACTCCATGCCTATTAGCGGGGCTTCACCTGCTTGTCCCACACTCACCGCGTGCCCACGAATGTCTGACACCCTTCTATCTCCTCTGTGAACCCCTGCTGTACAGGCCTCCCCCGCGGGAGCCTCAGCAAAATTCTAGAAGTTCAACGCGAGGTGGAGTAGCCGGATCCGTCTTGGACCCTTGTGGAATCTGCTGCCGAGGCTCCGTGTCCCCAGAGCCCCTGCTGGGTGTAGGTAGTTAGAAGGTAGCTGGGTAGGAAGATGGGGTACCCCTTCTGGGACCAGAGCAGGCTGGGATCCCTGTGTGGTACCATAGACTCACTTGTGGGGCAAGGTCTGCCTATCTCCCGTGTCTTGTAAGGATTGTCAGGGAAGCTGGCATGGCCAGATCTGAAAAGTGTGCACACAAGGAGGGGGGTGGGGAGTGTGTGAGAGAGAGTCCTGGATCCATTACTCCCTGGAGTTTCCTGGGTGCTCAGATACTAAGGGATATATAAGAGCCTGTATAGAGTAGAGTAGGACTCTGGCTCTTGGTAGCGATCGTCTGCGTTACGGGCACACCCAGGGCCCGATCAGGACCAGAGCAAGGGATGGTGGGACTGGCCAGCTCTGGGAGCTGAGAATGGGCTCCTGAGCCTGCCACCCCAGTTCATGCCAGGTGTCAGTAGCATCTGAGAGCCCCCCCCCATCTCAAGGCCGTTCTGGTGTCCCCAACGTGAAGTGCATTTGTGGGTCTCTGTTCAGAAGCGGACAAGTGTCCCTTCTGCAGAACACACACACCACACACACACACCCCTGCCTCACCCTATACACTAGCTGGCTCCTTTATTGGCAGCCTCAGCAGAGTGGCTGTAGACTGAAAGGGGCACGGGGACTGAATGCCCTACTGGGACAGGACCGAGGCTTGCTGGCTGGGGCTGCGGACCTGTGCTGGAACTGTTACGTGGCTCAGGGCTTGGAAAAACTTGCCAGACGCCTCGTAGCTGGGGGCAGATGTGGTGGTGGGGAGCTCCAAGTATCAAGTTCCAGAGGCAGCACCTGGATGAGGAAGCCACTCTTGGGAAGGAAGAGGATCCTGGGCTTTCTGCTTCTGTGGGTGGGTGGGCTCCCTCTCCTGTCGGCCTCCACCAACTGGCAACTAAGATGAATCTTCATCACCTTTTTGCTTTCTGTCTCTCCCTTCGAGCCTCCTGGACACAGGGCAAGGAGGGAGCATCTCTCTCCTCCCCTTCATCCTTGGATACTCGTCCTCCTCAGTCAACTCCTCTGCCTGCCTCTGCAGCTGCTGCTCAGTGCTTTCTCCAAACTCACCTGATTTCTTGACCATTTCTCAGCTGCTCTCCGGGTTACGAATGGCAGCAGAGTGTCGTTCCTTTCACTTGTCTGCTGCTGACAAACTCTGATCAGCCGCCGAGGCACCGGAGCTTCCTGTGGGTAGACCCAGGAAGGCGACATTGGAAGGTTTTCTTTGCAGTGGTAAGGCCTAGAAACTGAATGGTTTGTTTGTTTGTTTTAAACCGAAAGTGCAGATTTTGCACAAATCAATGGCTTAGCCTGCTATACTGAATAGAGAGCTTCCCACTCTCCAGGTTTTGAGTGTGTGAGTTGAACTTCAAAAATTCACTATTGGCAAATTGAAGGCTTCAGCCAGTCTGGGCTGTCAAAATGACACTTCACACCCACTCCACATTCAGAAGTAATTGGGCTCCATGCAGGAATGACTTGCTGAAATTCTCTGGTCTGTGCTATGGAGCAGGTCAGACTAGGTGATCATGCTCAAATAAATGTGTTGGTCTCTAAGGTGCCACAAGTCCTCCTTTTTTCTTTTTGCGGATACAGACTAACACGGCAGCTCCTCTGAAACCTATTATTACTTGTGATGGTCCTGACAGGCCTTGAAATCCACAAACACTCTCACACAGATTTGGGTGCCTGTATATAAAACATTGTCTGTGTCCCCCAAGGGCCAGTATCTGATGCTTCCGGAGAAAGTGAAAGATCTATAATGCACATGCTGAGTGGTGCAATTCTATAACAACACTTAGTGCTTCCTTAATACGTGAAGCATGAATTAACCTGACAACCCCTTCCCCTGTCAGGGGGTGGATTCTCATCAGTGGGTTGACAGACTCCGAGAGAATATAGCTACAGCTTTCCAAAGTGCCCACTGATTTTTAGGTGCCTGACCAGATAAAATCTCAGGAAAAACTTCCTAACCATAAGAACAGTAGAACAATGGAACGGATGCCTCCGGGGATCATGGAAACTGCTTCGTTGGAGGTTTTCTGAAGGAGGCTGGATAGCCATCATTCTTGGATGGGTTAGACACCACAAACCCTGCATCTTGGCAGGGGGTTAGATTAGATGACCCTTGTGGTCAATGTTCCCTCTAATTTTTGACAGGCCGTGTGTGCAAAAAATTTCTTCTATGCAAATTTTTGAAGCAGAGTTCAAATTTGTGCACCATGACGCAAATGCGCCCAAGCGAGTAAAATGCTTATACATTTAAAAAGTTTTAATTTGCAATTTGTGATAGTTTTTACACCGTTATTTTATCAATGTCATTTTTTAATACTTAAAAAAAGGAAATTTTAACCTCCTTTCCCTCCCCCCCCACCAGCTAGTAGAATCTGGCTGTGTTGATAGATGGCAGGCGAACAATGTGAAAAGTCACCCGTAAATGATATTTCGCCCTGTATTTCATTTTTTGTGCGTGTGGTGTTTCACCGTTTGCGAGGGGTATAGGATCTGTGTGCACGCACAGCTTAGCGGGAACAGTGCTTATGGTCCCTTCTAACCCTATGATTCTATGACCTGAGATGCTCTAGGCTTGGCTATACAGAGGTGCCCACAACTTCCACGGATGGTGTGGGTCCTCAGCTTCTCTGGAATCAGGCCCCTGGGGTCTCGTGTTGGGTACTCAAAAATTGAAAGTCTGCTTGAGTGCTATGCCCTGGTGAGAGTCGTCGTTAGGGTCAGGACTAGAATGCAGGTATCCTGGCTGCTGGTCCTGTGTTCAGGCCACTAGCCCACATCCTTCCATAGGGCTGCTGCTCCTGTTGGCCATACGTCTCTCTTCTGGGTCTGTAGTTGCCCCATCAAACTGCAAGTGCTTTATTACTAGTGGGTCCGTTTTATCTGGTCTTTAGCTTTTTGTTTTTTTGTTTTTCCCTGAAGCACAGGGATTGCCTCCATTAGACCCGGGCCTGAGCCGCAACCTTGCTTGGCTGCAACACAAACCTGAAAGCTCTGGCCTGTCCTTGGCAGCATGCTGGGAGCAGAGTGTGCCCGGCAGCACATTGCACCGCAGATGCAGAGCAAACAAACGGAGCTGGCAGCTCTGAGCAACCTGCCTCCTGAGACCGCTGCTGGCTGGGAGTGGGAGAGAGCCTCCCTGTTGGCTAGAGGGCTGGACAGCTCAGTCACGTACAGAAAAACAGATTTGTGTGTGCTCTGGCATCCCATGGCAGCAGGCTTTGTAGGTCAGCTCTCCTCACTTCTCCAAGGACTAGGGATCCTTCTTTCCCTGGCCCTCTCCCATGCGATCTGCATACAAAACACTTGCAAATCGCCTACACAGCAGTGCTCGGGACCTGGGGGACGGGGCCTTAGGGTGCCCCCATTCTCCCAGGCTTCCCCTCTCGGTAACTTTCTGCGATGTGCCCGTCTGGGGCCTTGCAGTGGTGAAAGCTCAGAGGCTGGCACGCTCGTTGTTGCTGAGGTTTAGCATGCATTGCATCGGGCACTGCAGTGTTCCGGAGCCCACGCTGAATCTGAGCAGCACAGAGTCTCCTGGTTACCCCAGCGAGCTAGCAAGGCTGGCCTCTGGTCTTTGCACACTGCTTTGGGGTCCCTGTAACCACACACACGAGCCCAATCAGATACCATCATGATTAGGGAGGACTGTGTTGTCAAGGGGATTTGCCATTGAGGGTGCTGGATGCACACAGGCCCTGTGGCTCTCAGGTTCCCAGTCTGACTGAAGCTGGGCTACCTAGTGTCATCATGCACTTAAATTCTGGCCTGGAGAGCCCAGGACAGAATGTACAGCTGAGCATGCCCTAGGGGCTGTAACAATGAAACCAGCTGATCTCGATCGTACCCTGGAGACATCGAAGGGGGAGGAGTGTCCTCTGCACTGAGCCCAGCAGTATGAGAGCGCCGTGATTCGGGAGGCTGGTAACACATTCAGTATAAACCACTAGGCCGGTTGCTCGCTGTCAAAGAAGGGAAGGGCAAGGAAGCAGTAGATGTGCTAGATCTTGATTTTTAGTAAGGCTTTTGACATGTCAAGGTTCCTCCCCCACTCTGAACTCTAGGGTACAGATGTGGGGACCTGCATGAAAAACCTCCTAAGCTTATCTTTACCAGCTTAGGTCAAAACTTCCCCAAGGTACAAAATATTCCACCCGTTGTCCTTGGACTGGCTGCTACCACCACCAAACAAATACTGGTTACTGGGGAATGACATGGGCAACTGGGGACATTCAGTGGGTGCACAACTATTCTTCGTGTAGGGTCTTTCAACCAGTTATCAGTGGTTGGTTGTCAAACTGGGAGGGCATATCTAGTGGGGTCCTCCAGGGGTCCGTCCTGGGTCTGGTGCTAGTCAGTATTTTCATGAATGCCCTGGAGAATGGAGTGAAGAGGATGCTTATAACATTTGTGGATGACCCCAACCTGGGAGGGGTGGCAAGCACTTTGGAGAATAGGATTAGAGTTTGAAATGACCGTGACAAATCAGAACTGGTCTGAAATCAACAACATGAAATTAAATAGCAACAAGGGCAAAGTACTTTACTTGGGAAGGAAAAATCAAATGCACCACTATGCTCTGGGGAGTACCTGGCTAGGCAGCAGCACTGCTGAAAAGGATCTGCAGGGTCCTAGTGGTTCCCAAGTTGAATATCTATCAACAACGTGAGGCAGCTGCTAAAAAGGCGACTATTCTGGGCTGTATTAGTAGAGTGTTGTATGTAAGTCCTGGGAGGTCATTGTCCTGCTCTGCTTGGCACCGGTGAGAGCCCAGGTGGAGAACTGTGTCCAGTTCTGGGCACCACACTTGGGGAAGATGGGGACAAATTGGAGAGAGTCTGGAGAAGAGCATCGGAAATGATCAAAGGTTTAGGAAACCTGAGCTGGGAGGAAAGATTAGAAAACCTGGGTGTGTTTAGTCTTAAGAAAAGAAGACAGAGGGGGGACCCGAGAACAGTCTTCAAATCTGTTCAGGTGCGTTATCAACAGGGTTGATCAATTCCCCAGGTCCACTGAAGGTGGGACAAGAAGCAATGGGCTCAATCTGCAGCCAGGGAGATTTAGGTTTGATATTAGGAAAACCTGTCTGATGAAAGGGTAGTTGAGCTCTGGACTAGGCTTCTGAGGGAGGAAACCCCGTCACTGGAGGTTTTAAGACCAGGCTGGACAAACCCCTGTCAGGGCTGGTCTAGGTTTACTTGGCCCAGCATTAGCGCAGAGGGCTGGACTTGACGACCTCTTGAAGTCCCTTCCAGTCTGACATGTCTATGATTGTAGAAACATGCCTCTGAAAGTTCTCAGTCCTAATGGAGGTCTCTGAGCTTTGCTGGAGGCAGCTGTCTCGTGACCCTTCCGTAGCACTAGCGGATTGAGAGACCAGCAGAAGTGATGGCACCTGCTGATAAGCTGTTTTAATAACACTTACAGCAGAACCCTGCCTTCCTTGTTGTATTACAGGAGCATTTAGAGGCCCCAGCTGAGATCGGGGCCCCATTGTGCAAGGTGCTGTACAAACGCATACATGGTGAGAACCTGTCCCTGACCCAAAGAGCTGACAGCTTAACTAGACCAGGCAACAGGGGGCCGGAAGGGGAAACTGTTTTTACAGAGAGGAAACTGAGGTACAGAGAGATGGAATAATTTACCCCAGCTCACGCTGGGAGCCTGAGGTCTCCTGAGTTCCAGCTCAGTGTCTTAACCACCCGACTATCCTTCCTCTAGAAGTCTCAAGGCCTTTGTGGTAGCTGAATAGTTCCGGCAGCCCTGGAGCATTCGGCCACTTCCTAGCCTGAAGAGTGCATTCCACTGAGTGACGCTGAGATCCTGCGTGCAGTGGAGAGATACCCAGACGTACCTGTAGGGCAGGAGGGATGGGAGGCCTGTGTGTCGAAAGAAACTCGCTGAGCAAGTGGTTCGAGGCTTTTGGTGCCGCAGCAGGTCTGAGCGGGTGGGGTTGGTCTCGCCGGCACTCTCCTGTGCTCCAGTGGCCCGGAAGAGGTCCGAGTTGCCGCCTTTCTCTGGAAACACCTTCCTGGTGGGCTCTTGTTCCATGTAGTGGAGCCCTCGCTGGAACCGAGGTTTCGTCAGGCGCGAGTGTGCCCGAGATGGGAGCCGTATAAGCACCTAGCCAGGCAGTGGCTGAGACAGGAATTGTGTGGGAGCTGGGAGAGCTGTGTTCCTGTACTTTACCCACTAACATACCTGCTGCTGGCCACGGTTTTATTGGTGTCTCAGTAGGATGCACGAGTGACCCCCATCTCCAGAAGTGGAACAGTGCCACTACCTACGAGCTGGTCTGTGAGCTTTAACTGGTCTGGGCTTTGACAGGAAAACTCTAGGGGACACTTGGCCGCTGTGGGAAGTGATGTCACTGGCCCGGCCGGTAAATCCCACTCTGGCTAAATGCGCTTGGCCTGCCCACGGGACAATCTCTGAAACTGTCCGTGTGGTTCCAGCTGTGTGCCGGGATTTCCCGTCCTAGTCCTCTTGGACATTGGTTGGCCCCATTAACTTACGGAAATGTGCTGCCACGCTCAGGTTGAGGGGGCCTAGGCAGAGGCTTTGATTTCGGTTCCCAGATCAAAGCCACCCTCTGCAATTTCAGCCTGGCTTTCTGCTTCCCTTCGTGCCCTGGACTCTTGGGTCGTGGTGCGGGGTCCTGTCT
Organism: Lepidochelys olivacea; assembly: GCF_965140295.1. NCBI lineage: Eukaryota > Metazoa > Chordata > Testudines > Cheloniidae > Lepidochelys > Lepidochelys olivacea. The sequence continues at coordinate 10,159,588 of NC_140411.1, forward strand.
GACAGCTGTGGTTTCATTTTAGCCGTGGGTGAAGCCATGGCTGTGGGGGGTGGAAAGCACTCTAGGCTCCTTGGAGGATCAAAGGCAGTATGTAAATGGCTGTTTATCCAAGGGGCTGAGCTGAATGGTGCCGGGTGGAAGGTTTCTCTGACCTGCTGCGTGGAGTATGAATGGGAGGGAGGTAGAAGAGTGCTGCGTGTATTCTGGTTGCGTCATGGAGCATGATCTCCCGTAATGATTAGCAGGCCCGGCAGGAAAAACAGCCTGAAACCGTACAATAGGACATACTGACTTGGGCTCAAATGACACGTCTGGAACATATGAGTAGCACCTCGTAGTTAATCATTAAATCCCTTTGTAACCTACTTGGGAATTCAAATCGCTTGACTCTGCCTGTAAGCGGGGGAATAGTCCCGCTATTGTGGGGAACTTTCCTGGTTTCTGCACTACCCTGGTGAAGTGGGCTAGCGAAAGGATCTGAGTCCTCGCTCCCACTTCCTTTACCCAGAGGCCTCCTTGCCCTTGAGGACTCCCCTTCCACTCTCCTGTCTGGCAGAGTCCTTGTCACCCCAACAAGGCTGGGCCCAGGATTCCTGGGGGACTCGACCCTCAACCCTGCTGTGGTCACCTAGGAGTGGGGCTAGGGTGTCCCCACTCTGGGGTACTCTCTCTGCACTGGGCACTTCTCTGACCCACTGACCATTACACACAATTTAAAGCAAATGCAAGTTATTTAATCAACAATTAATTTTTAAAAGAATAAGGAAAAATGGGAAACGTTAAAGGAAACACATCACCGTGCTCTGTGGCAGGGAACATCACAAACAGTGTCTCTGGAACGTCAGGGCAGTTCACAGTCTGTTCCTTGTAAGTCCCAAGCCCCTTCTCAGGCCCTGGTTGTGCTGCGGGGATGCCGTGGGTTGGACACTCGCTCTGGTGGTGGCCACACGCTCTCAGGCTCTCAGTGGTAGGACCCTTCTTCCCGGTGTCACCTCCGCCCTGTCGGGGTTATGATCCACGCCTGGCCTGCAGAGCCCCTTGGCTGAGGCGTCTCCCTGTGCTGGGCCTGCTGCCCAGGGTCCCCCCTCGGTCTCCCCAGCTGCTCACCGCACCCAGCTCCGGGCTGCTCCAGCCCCGGCTGCATCACGCGGTCTCTGCACGGCTGCTGCTCTGCCCCCAGCTCCCTGGGCTGCTGCTTTGACCCCTCTGCCTCTGGTTGCTGCAACTCTGCTCCCAGGACAGGTCTGCTCCGCAGGCTGCTTCTGTGACTCTGCCCCCAGCACTGACCTGCTTCCTGGGCTGCTTCTCTGGCCCCTCTGGCTCTGGTTGCTGCAGCTCTGCTCCCAGGGCACGTCCGCTCTTTCTGGGCTGCACCCCCAGCTTTGGAGTTGCAGCTCTGCTCCCAGGACAGGGGCTGCTCTCTCTGGGCTGCTTTTCTGGCCCCTCTGGATCTGGTCCAGCTCTGCTCCCCAGCTCAGCTTGCGCCCCTGCTTCCTCCTTGGCTCGGCCCCGCTCTTTCTGACCCAGGCAAATCCAACTCACAGTGAGGACAGGACCTCCCTGGCCTCCTGACTCCCTGATTAGCCTGCCTGCCCTGTCATACAGGCTGACCTGGAGCATTGGCCTCTCCCCATTGCTCCTAGGGATTGGCAGTCTCAGGGTCCTGATTCCTCATCCACCCTTCCCCCTTTTAGTACTGGGAGCTAGCAACTAAAACACCCGCACTGAATGTTAGCAAGGGGGCAACAGTCCCCTTATATGCCCATTCCGCAGGAGGGATGCAAACCACTGGGCCAAACTGATCTGTGATAAAAGCCATTAAAGGTTACTTCCAAGGAGGCTGAGCTAACACAGAATAAACTTTGGGGAAGAGGGGAAAAGGTGGCCCCTTTTTGGGGGAGCGTGGAGTGTTTGCAGTGAGGGGCTGGGCAGCCCTGTGCTTGTGGCTTGGACTGATGCTGGGTCTGTCTGGTGCTGGCACCAGAATGCAGTGGACTAGAAACCTGGTCTCTGACACAGCCCCATCTGATTGAGGGGTCTAGTCAGGTTCATGGAACGGCTGGCGTGTGGGCAAGGATGGTGCAGTGACGTGGAGGGAAAGGCCGAGTATGTACTGGGAATAGGAATGGTAAGACATCTGGACTGGGCCTAGCTCTGTGGGGCAGGGACAAGTTTTGTGTTCTGTCTGGACAGCGCCTAGGACGATGGGACCCCTACTGCACTCCAAACAGCTGGCACTCATTGGCCGTGACATGGGCTGAACGGGCTACAGCCACCCAGCTCCCTGCCTCCCATTAGAGATGGCCCCTCCGGGTCATGATGCAGGCAGAGGTTGCTCCGTCGCCATCCTGACGGGCTCTGAGGTTGACCGGCCAGCGCCTTTCACCTTTCCAGCTCAACGGATCGCCTCGGGTGACCGGAAGCAGGAGGAGAGCAGGAGGGAGCTTGGGCCTTCCGGCCCAGGCCTGTGCTCGCTTGGAGATGGCCCCTGCCCTGCGGCAGCAAAGAACGTCTAGAGGATCAAGGGAGAAGGAGTTGGGGTGGAGCAGAGGGGCATCCTGCAGCCATTGCAAGTCCCAGTGATGTCCCCTGCTCCCTCCATCCCGGCTGAGAATCTCTCCAGGCCTAGAGTGACTAGATGTCCCGATTTTTGGGGTCTTTTTCTCACATGGGCACCTATTACCCCCCCCCCCCCACGTCCTGATTTTTGACACTTGCTATCTGGTCAGCCTATACAGGCCTCTTCTCCGGCCAGGCTGGGGGCAGCCCATGGCAGGCCACAATCTCTAATCCAGCTCCGCTGCTCTCCATGGCGGGGTGACAGTTGACCTCCTGTGTGTCTGAGTTTCCCGTCAGACAGGTTCTGCCCCACACCTCACTGGAAACAGATCCTGCTCCCGAGCTGGCGTCCGTAACCCGCATAGCACTAGTAGACCGGAAGCACTAGTAGACCCCCCACCGGGGGGAGGCCAGAAACAGAGAGGGGCTGGAGTCCCAGTGTATGCTGGGTGTAGCTTTGGGTGCCTTGTGCCTGCCATATGCCTAGAGGCCTATGCTCCTACCTTGTGGGAGCGTCAGCCCTGTTATAAAACCTCGCTGACTCCTTTGCTGCAGGGTGCGTCCTGTCGCTGGAGGATTCGCTCCGCCCAGGCGGGGGCTGCGTCCTTCCCCCGCTGCTTTCTCTCCTGTCCCGGCTGCCTTTCCCCCAGCTCCTCTCCCAGGAGGCTCCAAAAGCAAACCTCCCGCCCCCGCTCCAGGATGCGAGTCTCCTCTGGTGCCCTTGGCACTGTGGGAAAGCCAAAAGCTCCTGGGGGGTGAAGGCAGTGGTACGTTCAGCCCTCCCCAAGCGTGCGGTGATATGGGGTGAAGGACGTGGGCAAATGACTGTGTCAAGCCATCCCAGGGCTAGCAGCGTAAAGGTAGCCAGCAAAAGGATGGGGGAAGGGGAAAGGGTTTGTCTCTTTTTTTTTTTTTTTTCTGTTGCTTTAAAGAAAACTCCCAAGTCCTTCTTAAAAGCCATTTTCCTGATTTGTTTTTACACTAGAAATTCCGGTCTCGTCTAATCTGTTTCTTCCTGAGTCTGTGTTTGGTTGGGGACCTGACAGATTTATGACATCGGTGCCACCACGCAAGGGAAAGCTGGTTAATTTAGTCAGGCTGTGTAAAATCCTCTGCCTTTAACTCAAATGCCTGGGAAACATTTGGGGGGATGGAAGTTTCAGTGTCCTTCACTCCTTGATGGTGGGAAAGGATTAGAGGTTTATGTGGCTTAATCCAGAGTTACAGGAGAAACTAAAAATATAAACTTCCATGCTTCAGGGCACTAGCCACCCACTGTCAGGAAGAAACTTCCTCCAGGAACAGATGATTCCAAAATGGGTCACTAAGGCATTTCTGGCACCTTGCTCTGAAGCAGCCAGTGCTGGTCTCCGTCCAAGATGGGCTGCTGGGACCTGTGCTCTGATCGGGTCGGGCTGGCAATTGCTGGGTTCAGTTAAAGGCAAAAGAAGGCCACTGTCTGTGTCCGAGACCATTGGTGCGTCCCCCAGGGCAGAGCAGATTGGATGTTCTTGATGGAACTGAAGTTTAAGGGCTTCCAGACGCTTGCTTCTTCATTGCGAAGAACACAAATGAGTGCACCAGCTTTCACAGGGTACCTTGAACTAGCCAATGCCAGTTATTTTACTAGCTGTATCTATCTAGGCAATGAGGAGAGAGAGTCCCTGAGATCTGATTTAAATCACCCAACCACCATCCCATCGCCCAAAGGCCCCCAGCCCCTCGCTGCTCCATGGCAATGTGTGGGAGGGCCAATATTTGGGTCACTCCCTAACCAGCAGGAAACTTTGCTCTAGGAAAGCTGGCCAGCTGCTTCCCAGAAGCTCTGCAGGGGCTTAGGAGGGCTCTGTGCAGCGAGAGATGTTGCTACAGCAGCCTAGTGCCCATCAACAGTAGACACATGCTCGGGAGCGTCTCCCTGGAGTCAGCCAAAGCTTGTGGCTTGGCTGCGCATTTGACCCATGTCTCCGTGTGGTTGGGAAATCCTCTCATTCCTTCCAGACCCACGGCGTCAGCTGCTCTCCATGCCTGTGATTGGCCACGTGCTCTGTAGCCGCTGGGGCGTGGGGCCAAGGCCAGCTGTTAATGGTCTAGGCTGGCTGATTGATGTAAAACAGGGTGGCAGCACACGCTGTGGGTCAAAGCAGAGACTTACGACTCCTGGAGGCTCTCGTCACATCTGGGAGGAAGTGACATTTAGTGGTTAGAGCGGGAGACTAGGTGTCAGGATTCCTGGGTTCTGTTCCTGGTTACTGAGTTGCCATGAGACTGTGGGCAAGTCACTTAACCTGCCTGTGACTCAGTTTCTCTAGCTGTAGGATCGAGGCAGTAAGGCCTGCTGGCAGGGCTAATTCATCAGCGTGTGTAAAGTGCATTGAGGTGAATGATGCTATGGAGCGCTCATAAACGCAGGGATACCTGGCTTCACCTCTGCGCCAGTCATTCAGAACTGGATTCCTTTGAATTGCTGGCATTGGAAAGCAAAAGTGGTTCCTCGCCTGCCCTTTTCTGAGCTCACTGAGCTGCAGGTGGAGGCTGTCACAGCTCCTGGGAATGGTGATAGGAGACCAGTCAAACCCGCCTGGCCTGCCTTGGCATTAGAACGCCCGGAAGAGCCCGCTTTGTCTTAACATCCCTGCTGGGTTGCTGCATCCGGAGGCGGTACTGGGGCACGGTGGCCCCTGGACGCTACAGTGGTGCCTAGACACTATGGTGGTGGGCGCACTGGCGTGACGCTGATATTCCCACACTGTTGTGGCATTAATATCGCTCAGACTTTGCCCTGCGCTAGCATGGTCAAGGGAGAATCTCAAATGTTAACAACTGGAGACTTGCGACCACCCTGGGCTACGGTTGCTCTTGGTGCCCTCAGTTTACAGCTGGGGAAACTGAGGCCGAGCACGTCTGTGACTTTTCCAAGGTTGTACAGGGAGCCTGTGGCAGAGCCACAGGGATTCAACCAAGCTGTCTCCTCTCCCAGCTCTTTGCCTTAACCCCAAGACCTGCCTTGCCTCCTTTCATCTACTGCTTATTGGGCTGGGAATGAATTGGAGCCTTGCGGGCTTCAGGTTGCACCCACGAGAACAGAGCCTGTGACTTTGGCCCCAGGTGGCAAGGGGGTGGCATGCTGCAGCGGCTAGGCTACTGGCCTGGGACTGGGAGCCCTGGGGTCTGTTCCCAGCTCAGCTGCTGGGTGACCTCAGGCTGGTCATGTCCCTTCTCTGTGCCTCGGTTTCCTCCTTGCACCCTCACCTACTTAGAACATGAGCTCTGGGGCAGAGGCTCGCTGCTGGGCAGGCACTCCCCCGGAGCGGTGGTCCGAGGCGGGGCCGCAATGCATGTAGCGTACCGGCGCTAGCTTTGATCTAGGTGGCACAGGTGCCAGGGGATAGCGAAGTACCCCAGGTGCCGGGTGTGCCTGGACTCTCCGTGCTTCCACTGTCTCGGCACTCCCTAGGTGAAAGCCAGCTCCGTGTGCTGGCCCCTGGGGCAATGGCCCCTCCAACTGCAGCGTAGAGATACCCAGAGTGTACAGCAGCCAGCGCGCCCAGGCCCTGATCTCAGTTGGGTGCCATTGTTGTTCTGTGTATTACAGTAGCCATCTGCCCTACCTCACTGGCTCCACTCCTCTACCGTATTCCCCTCTCTTTCTTCTCCCCACCCCTCCTCCTCCGCCTGGTGTCCCAGCGTAAGAGTCAATATTGATTCAAGGCTGCAGAATGCAGCGAGACCCAAGAGACTTCCCGGACCTGCTGGCGTCTCAGCCCCCTCCCGCCCTGCCGTGCCCAGCCCAGCCCAGATCCGTGTGCCGTTCCCACCGGGTGATGTGGGACTGGCCCAGCCGTTGCTGAGGATCAAGGTGCCGGCTTGGTTGCCTGATGGTGTGGAGGTACTGACAGCCGTCACCGGGCGGTCTCCTTCCTCCCCTCTCGCTGGAGGTAGCTGACTCACCCGCTGCGACTGTTCCAGTCGGACAGGTTCTGGCCAGCATGTGACACGTAGGCATAGACACAGGAGCTTCGAGTCGGCCGATCCCTTTGTGCCCAGTACGCCACGCGCTAGGACTGCAGTGCCCAATGTGCATCTTCAGGAGTGCTACCTAGTGGATAGAGCTGTGGGCTGGCAGCTAGCAATCCTGGGGGCGAGCCCCAGCTCTGCCACAGACTCCTTGTGCGAGCTTGGGCAACTTGCTGTGCCAACCTGTGCCTCAGTTTACCAATCTGTCAGCGTTCACCTCAGAGGGAGGTTATGGAAAGCAACATGGTCTAGTGGCTAGAACGCTGCATTGGGAGTCAGGAGAACTTCCTGTCTCTGCCACTGACTCTGTGTAAACTTGGGCAAGTCACGTTCCCGCTCCCTGCCTCAGTTTCCCCACAACCCTTTGTCTTGCCTGCTGAGCTTGGAAACTCTTCAAGGCAGGGACCATCTGTCTGAGCATGCATGTGTGAAGCATCCAGCACTGATCTCAGAGGGGTCCCCAAGTGCTCTCGTAATACAGGTAACTAATGAGCATAGTGAGGTGCTCCAAGATCCTCCGATGACAGCTGCTATAGATGTACAAAATACCGTTATTAGGGAGGGGCTCCAGCTTGTCCATCCCTCTGGCCAGCAGAGGATTGGTTTCACCAGCCTATGATATAACTTGCAGGTGTTGTGCCGAGACCACTGGTCATGCTGCTGACCAGTACAGTCTCATTGTTCCCGTGTGCTCCCCTGTCACATTATCTGTGTCCAGCCATTGTCTTAGACTGCAAGCTGCTTGGGGCAGGGACCGTCTTTGTTCTGTGTTTGTGCGGCGCCTGGCACAGTGGGGCTAATAGGCACGACGGTGATACGAATAACGAATGATAGGACTTGGTGTAATGGGGTTTCCACCCTTCCTGCTGGGCAGGTGATTCTGAGAGCGGCTAGATCTGCTAGTCCCTGATCATTTAACTCAAACTGGCCTTTTGCCCAATTTCCTCCGCGTGCTTGTCCCGGGCACTTAAATCGGCTGCAGAGGGTGAAATGCCGAAGCATGTGTTTTAAGACTGAGCACTAATCCCTCTCTCCCGCGGGATGCCTGGCCTGCTCCCCTATCTCCTAGCCAGCCCCTGAGAGCTCAGGCCATGTTCCCAGGAGCGGCTTCCAAATCTCCCTGCTTTCCCGTATGTCCCTCCATGGACCGCTCCCCACCATTCTGCCCCAGAGTTGACCAAAGTTCCCTCTAAGCCGCGCGGCCACAAAGCAGGCTATCGAGGGCCACGCAGGCTCGCAGCCACAGGACCTGGACTGGGGAGGCGCCTCTCCTCCAGCCCCTTGCTGCTGCAGCAGCTGCCCGCTGCAGCCTGAAGCCTGAACCCCTCATCCCCGGCCCAACCCCAGAGCCCCCAGCCCTGAGCCCCCTTCCGCACTCAGAACCCCAGAGCCCCCAGCCCCACCCCCGAGCCCTCATCCCCAGCTGGATCCCTCACCCCTGCACCTCAACCCTCTGCCCCAGCCCTGAGCCCCCTCCCACACTCTGAACCACTTGGCCCCACCCCTGCCACACATCACCTCCATATTGATGCACATAACAAAATTAATTCTGCACATAGGTGTAAAAAGTGAGAGGGAACATTGGAGCTGGCCCTTTCTCAAACCATTTCCCCCTGCTCCACGCTCAGATTCAGCGGCAGCCCCCCACCCCCACCCCACTTGCTGCTGCTTGTCTCCTCCTGCTCTCTGTCCCAGGGACCCCGGCTCCTCCTGCCCCAGCTGCTGTGCTGTTTCTGGGCTCCCCTCCCCAGCCTGTGAAACCGCCGGGCTCTGCTCTCTCCCTGTCCCTGGCTCCCCCTCCGCTACCAAATAAAGTTCTCCGCAAAATGCCTTTTCTGTTCCCCCATCAAATATGGATGCACGTGGCTTCTCTCCGGCGCAGTCACCCTTGAGGGCAACAGCTGAGCTTCCTCAAGGACCACTGGCTGGACCCCTCCTGCGCTATGCATCTGCCTGCGAATGAAACCCCAAGTCCAGGGGGCAGTGCAGTCTGGGGGAACGAACACGCGGGTTCGGAGTCCGGCAAGCCTGGCTTTGGTTCCTGGCTCTGACACTAAGCGACTTGCCCAAAGCCACCGTCAGTCAGTCAATCTGTGCCTCAGTGTCCCTGTTTGTGAAATGGGTTTAATAGCTCTTCCTGACTCCCCAGAGAAAGCATGAGGGTTACTGTCCTTGGAAGCCAGGAGGAAAACAGATGCTGGGCCCCAAGAGAAAGGACCGCAAGGACACTGGTGGTCCAGGGGCCCAAACCCCAAACTCACCCTGACACCCCAGACTGGGTGGATCTTGCTTTCTTCCGAAGGATCGGCCCCTCCTTCCCATGTGTGTAGCTCGTCCCAATGGTGAGCTGTGCACACTGTTACCCGCATACAATCCCGTGAAGCAGCTTGTACCCTCTTCCGCCTGCCCCACTACACCACTGACTTGCTGACGCTCTGAACCCGCTCGGGGTGGGGGGGTGGATCTTGGAAGTGCTCTGCACTGGCCTGAGTCAGTGAAGCCTTCCATAGGAAACAGAGTTAACTCGGCGCCGAGCGCTTCTGAAAACGCAACCCAGGAAGCGCCATGTAGATACTCGGTGATGCTGGGTTCTCATGCCTCACTAGGTGTTTGGTTCATCACTCCGGGCGGCGGCTGGTGGGGAATGTAGGCTGTCGATCCAGGAGTGCTCTGATCCGGTGCAGAACTTGGTTCGCCGTGTCTCTCGCGAATCAAGTGTCCCAGCTGGTTTGGCCAGCCAGAGGCAAGTGTACGTACGGCGCTGGGCCAGGCAACCTGTGTGTTCCAGTCCTGCTCCTTGTGCTGACTCCCTGTGTGCCCTGAGGCACCTCACCTCTTTGTGCCCTGTCTCCCGTACTTATCTGGCCTCTCACCGTAATATCTGATCTCCTCGTAATCTGCCTTGGCGCAGGGGTGGTGGTGGAGGAGGACTAAAAGACCTCTTCCTCCAGCCCTACATGTCTCTGATTCCATTCCTTGTCATGACACCCCTGTGGGGCAGGGCAGGGCTGGGCTGTTATCCCCATTATATGGATGGGGAAACTGAGACACAGAGCGGCCAAGTGTCTGGCAGATCGGGGACTTGAACATAGGTCTCAGCTAGTCCCCTGAGCATCCTTCTTGCCTTCGTTACTCCCTCTGTAAAACTGAGCTGGTAACGCTGCCGCCCACGGACTGGCCGACCCTGTGTGGTGGGGATGCTGCTGACTCCTGGCTGGGTTTCAGGCGAGGATCCTCGCCCTAGCATCTAGCTCGCGCGGCTCAGTTAGTGACTGCGCTCCATGTTTAATTCAGTGCTGGCAGACGCGCTGCATAGCTCACGAGTGCCATGTGACACCTGCTAGACTTGGACAGGGATGGGAACAGGCATCACCTGTGTGTCTGCCTGCAACCTAGCCCCCGTCCTCTAGTTACTGGCATGCAAGGAGACAGACGCTTCCCTCTCCCAGCCTGATGCTGCTGCAGATCTGGGTGCTGGGTGCTTTGCTTTACCCCTGTTGATAGGCAATGCTCCAGGCAGAAGTGGCTGTTACTACCTATCTGGGTTTATCACCGTTTACGTGTATTGCCGCAGCACCTAGGAGTCCTCATCCCTCCCCGCGATTGTACCAGGGCTGCACAAACCCCCAACAGTGAATTCTGCTTTAGTGTGCTGTGGTGGATTGGACCCTGGAAGGGGAGCCAGGAGATCCATGTCGTATTCCCCAGCTCTGCCCTGACATGGTGTCTGACCCAGGGTTAGCTACTTCCCCTGTCTGTCTGGCCTATTCAGGCTGTTAGGGACAGGGACTGTCTCTCACCAAGTGCCGGATCAGGATCACTTTCATATACTGTGGGGTGCTACCCAAATAGTTGTGCCCCCACCCCCTGAATGCTGCCTATGAGGCTCCTCCAAGTGGGGGAATAACTGCACTGGCCCAGAGATCTTTGTTAGCTTCTTGCATCCTGTGCAAGCAGCAGTGGATTTGGATGGTCCCTGGCTTGGGGTTTTGAATGGCTTGCCCTGGGCCAGGGTCACAGTCACCTCCCCTTGAATGGCTGGCTGGGCTCCGGCTGCCTAGCAGAACCGAGAGCAGCTCCCTGCCCCGGGCCGGAGTCTGGCTCCTCTTTCCATTTCATTGGTGCGGTCCGGGTCGCTCCGTTAGGGTTGTGTGTACTTTGAGCTAAGCCCAGTTTGTTTCCAGGGCAGCAGTAAGCCCTAGTGGTTTGGCACGGCCGTCGGGAGCACTAAGAGCAGAGCTAGAGTCTGTCAGCCCTGGAAGGTTGGGTATAGCAGCGTTTTTGGCCTCTCCTGGAGGGAGTCCTACGTGGCCGGCTCCACTGAAATTCTCTGGGAGTCCCACGCAAAGCAGAGGTGGGTGGGATAAGGCCTTCAGGGCTTCCCCTTTTGGGGGTACAGCAGGGTCCACCTGAACCACCATTTTCAGGGGAAACTGACTGCAGACCCTTTGGGGACAGGGGTCCCTGTTCTGATCAGCCAGGGCTAGTTCGACTTAGAAATTTAACACCACCTCCAGGGAAGGGTGATTCTAGGAGTAGTGCGACCCCTTGGCCATCTTGGTTCATCACCGTTTCATCACTTCAGTCTCCTCCTGTCTTTTGGGCCACCAGGGGTCTTCTCCCCCACCCCCCACCGCACTGTTTCTCTCCCATGTGTGCCCCCGTTCGAGATGTGCCAACATGGGATGCCCTAATGTAACCTCCCACAAAGCATTTCATACAAACTATATACAGTTCCAGGGATTGCTTCAGCCACGCTGAAATGCAGCCACTTCTGGGCTGGCAGGCAGCAGCTGTTTTTAACAGCACTCAGCCTCGCTGCAGAGGGGAGTTCAGAACAGGAGGGGAAGAAATCTAGGCATCAGGCTGCAGTTACCTGTGTTGGAATGCGCACCGAGGAAACATTTGCATCTGGAGGGCAAGAACCGCACCCAGCCTATGGCGTGATTGTGCACTAGTCGTGTTCCTGAATTTCATCTTGCTGCTCTCCAGTCGCCAGCGTGTGCAGGGCCTCCTTCCCACTCTGCTCCCCGCCGCTTCCTGCAAACTTCCCCACTCTGCTATCGCAACCCAAGCCCCCTCTGCATGATGCCAAATCCAGTTCTCCCAGTGCATTTCAACCTTATTCTGCAAAAGTCCCTGCTCGCTGCCCCGTAGCTTTGCTGATGCACCTCACGCTTGACTTGCAGCCCCCCCGTGCTGTTGTAGTCCTCCCCGCCCGCCACTCTAACCCTACTCATGCAAAATGGCTTTGTGCAGAAGACCAATATCTATTGGGGATTAAGAGGAAGCCACCATAGGCGGCGAGTTATAGGGGCCCATGGTGTCTCTGCTCCACCAATATTCAGGATAGGCTCCACCTATGTTTGGGCTGATATTTTCAGAGCCATCCCGTCCATGGGACGGACCAGGATAATCGCCCTGGGCCCTGGGCTATGGGGGGCCCCGCGCTTCAGGGGGCCTAGGGTGGCCTGGGGGGTTAGCGGGGGGCCCGGCGCTGGCAGCAGTGAGCGACTCCACTCCGCCCGGCCTCCCCTCTTCCTGCCCCCACTCCACCCCTTCCCTCAAGCCCCTGCCCTGCTCCACCCCTGCCCCACCTCTTTCCGGATTCTGCCCCCTCCCCCAAGTGATGCCGGGGGAGTGGGGTGGGGCGGGCTGGCACTGGGTTGCTTGCTGCTGCCCCCCCCCCCCCGCTAGTCCCCTAGGCCACCCTGGACCCCGCGTCCCACTGAAGCGCTGCTCCCGGGGCAGTTGCCGTGGCCTGTCCTATGAACAGGACGTCTCTGCTTGGACCCCTTCTGGGCAACACCAAAAATTATGCAAACCTGGCACCCGTGGGAGCTGCTTGTTCTCTTGCCATGTGAGCAGAGCTGGGATTTTGAGTTCTGGCCTATAGAGGAGAAAGGCTAGTTCCCTGGTGCAGTGTACCGCTCCGGCCTCTGTTCTGGGTAAGATGGTGGTTTTTTTTCCTTCTCCGAATCTCTTTGGATGATATTTTTGCTGTCATGGTTACCGTGAGTTTCTCTGAACCCCCTGTGGTGGGTGTAGGTATGCAAGTGAGTGCATCTCGCAGAGATTCATGCAGTAGGAATGGGCAGGGAGTTCGCTGCTGTCTGTGCAGCATTGGCTGTCAAAACGAGCCCCCTGCTTTTCACCGGCTTTGGGAGGGGACAGGAACCAGTTCTGGCCGTGCGCTCGTGCTGGTGGTGAGCACTGTTTGTGATTACACGAGGCCCGTGGCCCCGTTGCGCTAGGTGCTGTACGGACATGAGGAAAAAATCATTTCCCTGCAGCCATCTTGGTGGAGGGCGTCGATCCAGCATGTGATTGCAGGGGATTCTGGCGAATGCCGCTGAGGAGGGGGGAAGATGGGGTGGCACCAGTGGAGTTTGTTTACGGCCAGTGCTAGCCCCCCCGGGACTCCTGTGGGCAGTGGATTCGCTGCGGAGAGGGGCTGCAGCCAGCTGGCATAATAATCCCCAGTCACCCTAGACAGGAAAAGCAAAGGGCAAGGGGCTGAGATCAGAGCAGAGGCCTGGCCTGGATTCCCTTTCCTTAGCCTCAAAAGGTCAGGAGCTTTCTTCCTACCATCCCAAAGCTGGTGAGTAACTGGCCCAGTCCAGTTGCCTCATGATCCATGTTCTATTGCCACCCGACTGCTGGGGTCGGGGCTGAGAATCTCTCTTTGGTGCAGCCTGGGCAGCACCACGGGCTGGTTCTCCTCCCCGCTAGCTGATGCTTGGAGCTGTGCTGACAGGGAGCAGCATGCTTGGAGGGGGCGGATCTGATGTGGGAAGAGGCACTGGGGTGGCTCCTGGAGGATGCTTGCCTCCATCCCTCAAAGTATTAGGACTGTAATATTGCCTTGCAAGGCAATCGTTTATAGCACCCGACACGCTGAATGCCAAGACCCCAGTGTGACTCTCATCAAGCCAAGCCAGCTGGCCCCTGTTAGGAAGGCCGTGGGCAGGGGTCCTTCTCCGCATTTGAAAGACAGGGGATCTGAGACCTGCAGAGCTGAAGGGACTGACTTGAGCACTGGATTTAGCACCGGCCGGGGCATCGAGATCTGGGTTCTCTTCCCAGCCCCTTTCTGTTGTGAGTCTGGGCTAGCTGCTGACAGAGGCCTGCCTGCAGCTTGCAGTGGGCGATGTAAAGGCTCCAGGTGCCGCTGTGGGAAAAGTGGCTCCTTCTGACTCGCTAGACCCGTCGTCCCAAAAATATATTCACCCTGCAGAGCCAATGCAGCCCTGGGGGAGGGAGCTGCTCCCGCGTTGTCAGAAGAACCCGAGTAAGGCGATTCTAGGAATGTCGCTCGGTGTGTTGCTCTGAAGCCTAAAACGTCCGAGTCGGGGTGAGACAAGGGCTGCAGGGACAGGCCTGGCTGAGAGCTCCTTCTGTTCAAGTTACCTCCAGGCTGACCCGTCGCTGGGATTCATGGCCTATTACCGTCCAATTTTTACGTCCTCCGCCATTTTGACTCCAGGGATTACCCCCCCCATGCGGTGTACGGCCCCAGTAACTCAGCCAATCACCACCCTTACTCCACAGCCAATTTGCATGCAACCATGTCATTGGTTGTCTGAGACTGCCCAACTGCCACCTGACCAGAGCACCACAAGGAGAGGTGCACAACCCCCTCAGACACAACTCAACACAACCAGCCCACACCATACCCCCAAGCACACACAGCCCCTCGCTGCAATGCTCACTCCTCACTCGCTACCCGTACGAATCCAAACGACCCGCCAACACAACGAGTGCACACCATAACCCCAAACACCGCTCTAAAGCCAGGAATGTCTGAGGCAGTGTGAAGCGATGGTACACGGTAAATTGGTTAGTCTCTAAGGTGCCACAAGTACTCCTTTTCTTTTTGCGAATACAGATTAACACAGCTGTTACTCTGAAACCTGTCTTTATTTAGAGTGTGACCAGTTTCAGTCATCACGGGGATTCACAATCTGTTACCATCCAGTTTTTTCAGTGCTCGGATATTGTTGGCTTCCTTACACACATGACTTTGCAAACTACGCTCGTGTGAAAGCAGAGACATTCAGCTCCTAGCGATTAGCGAAGTCCCAGTGGCTGCATCTTTGTTGTCAGGGAGGCCTGAGGCCTACTTGACTCGAGAGCTGCCAGGGTGTTTCCAGTGGGGGCAGTAAGGAAACCTGCCTCTCTTGACTCGTGATCTGATCAGATTTGTTCTGGGAGATGGTAAAATGGAGCCCCCTGAAGTCCTTTTTACAAAGCCCTTTTCAGAGTAGACCCGGTGAGAGCAGCCTGTTGGTGGAGCTGGGTTGGTTGTTTCTGCCGGCCCTCTGCTAGGTCCGTTCGCACAGGCTGCCTTATGGGATAAACTCCCTGTGTGTGTGAGAGAGAGAGAGAGAAATCCGAAGGGCAAATTTTTGAGCACACGTAGCTGTTTTAATTCTTGTCTTTCTCGCCCCACTTTCTTCACAATAGAAAATGTCCCAGCTCCTGAAACTTCCCAGAAATCCCCCCCACGATGTCCCAGGGAGAGGAAATTGTATGAAACAAAATGCTGTTTGGGTGGGTGGGTTTGTTTGTTTTTTGTGGGGTGGTGGTTGGAGTTTATTTGCGGGGGGGGAGGGGGGGGCTGAATTTTTTTCCCCCACCCCATCTTTTTTTGCACAGTTCTGAGTCAAGCTGGGAGGGTTTAGCCGGGGTAGGAACCAGGGACGTTAACAGAGACCCCCCCTTTCCTCTCTTTCCACCCCCCCCACACCCATCCAACCAGGCCAAGCAATCGCTCTAAAACATTTGCATGGATCTGTTTCCATTCACCCAGGGTGGTCTGAGGGGAGAGCAATAAAGAGCCGTCGGATCCTGGTTAAACCTCTGGAAACGGCTTCCCAGCACGATCCGGGAGCCTGGGCCCCTGACGAGAGGAGCCAGATATTCCATCGCCAGGGGCTGGCGATTGGCAGATTTGGGGGTTGCTGGGGGCAGCCTGAATGCAGGGGTTTGTCTGATCAGCTGCTCTGCAAGATTCTTACCTGTGGCGGTATCGCCCTCTGCTGGTTGGAAGGAGTAGCGCGCGCACACAGGCCCCAGCAGTGGTGACGTGTGAAATTTTTAAGCCGCATAATGGCCTGTAAGGTGCATTTCTGGTCTGATAAGTGACTCTATAAATGGCCCCGTTCTGGCTCAGCACGTCCTGCTCCCTCGGGGTCTTGGGCTTCCGTCTGCTGACTCGTCGCTCCTATTCGCAGTGCTGGCTCTTGTTGTGCGTCATGCAGCACCCGCAGAGCTGTGCTGGGAAGGTTTCCGCTGCTGCTGTTACTGTAGAAAGGCCCTAGAGACGGTGGTGGTTTGGTGCTAGGGGTTAGAAAAGTCACTTCTTTAGCTGGGGAGAGGGAGTGCGGGCCCTTGGGTTGCTGTGAAAGATGCAAGGCCTGGTGCTGCCAACGCCAGCACTCCAGATTCATGGGTTGGGCTCCCCAAAATGACGAGGTTGGCTTTGAAATCATGAGACTTTAAAGCAAACGGAACATTTCTAAGCTTTTCGCTGCAGCCCCAGGTGCCGGGGATTTAGCCTTCATTGGACAATAGTGTGAGATTCTGGCCTATGCCCCTGGCTTCGGGAGCTGGGGCTTTAGCAAAGCCAATAAATATCTCTCTGCTCCAGAGGTGATCGTGAGACTTGGCCACACTGAACATAGCAGCTCAACAGGGGCATCCTTCTCTGTGCCAAGGGGTGCTCTTAACTCTTCAGTGCCCACCACCCAATCCTGGGATGGGAGGGAGGATGTACACTGAGTAGGGCATTGGCTTGGGGTATGGGAGACGTGGGTTCGATTCCTGGCTCTGAAGAGCCCTGTGGACCAGGGTTCAAGACCCACCATCTCTAACATCGGGATACAAGTGAGACCTAGTACCATGGATTCTCCAGCAACAGCTGGGGCTACCCTTTCAGGAAGACCGTCTGGGACAAGAGAAAAGTCCTCTGGATCAGAGACAGACCAGCTCCTGCCCAGAGCACAGGTAGACTGGCAGCAGAAGAGTCTGACCGAGTGTGCACATGGCAGGAGCTTGGGAAGCCAGTCTGAGCAGATGCAGAATAGCAAAGGAAACAGGAGGGGAGAAAGGATGGAGGAGTTCTCTGGGAGAGTGGAAGAGTGAGTGGTTGGGTTTGTATAGACAGTCGGTTATGGGAACAAAGGGAGGAAACAAGGGTTGTCTTGCAATCTCCCCATCCAGGCACTGTGGCCTTTTCACCACTGCCTCCTTGAGCCAATGCAGGTCGATGTGGGCTGTCGACGACTCGCCCCCATGGAGAAGAAATGACAAAGCCAGCACCATCTCTGCTTGTACTGCAGCGAGTCTGGGCACTTCATCTCTGCCTGCCCCATACGAACTCCAGGGCACTGGGGAAAAGAGCACCCCCACACTTTGGTCCAGGCTGGAACACATCCAGAGCCCTGCCAGAAGTCTCCCCGCTTGCATCAGTCCAGGTGCACATACTGAGGGTGCTCCTGCAAAATCCCATCCTACCAGCCCCCATTGACTCTGGTGTAGCTGACCGCTTCATAGACACTGCGGCCGCCCGGATCCTGCAGATTCCCCTGCAACACAAGGCCGCTCCTGACCTTATAGAGACTATTGACCGTTCCCCTTTCTCTTCTGGTCCAGGAACGGAGGAAACGGCTTCCCTGGAGGCCATGATTCAGGAGCATGGAGAAATGTTACCATTTGGTGTGATCCATTCTCTACCTGTTCCTGATCCTCGGTATTTCCTGGCTGACCCTACACAACCCACTCCCACAACCTTCCAGTGAAGCCACCTCTGAACTCCCCTCGGGCGACCAAGACTACGCCGATGTTTTTGAAAAAGAAGAATGCAGAACCACTACCTCCACGCTGGGATTATGACCTGCCCAATAGAGCTGCAGCCCAATGCAAAAATACCATTTAGACAAATTCATGCCATGTCCAAGCCCAAGCTGACAGTGCTCCCGAGAATACCTCCAGAAGAACCTCTCCCGAGGGTTTATCTGCAAGTCGACCTCGCTGGCTGACGCACCAGTCCTTTTTCATCGAGAAGAAAGAAGGCAGTCTTCAACTCTGCGTTGATTACTGTGCACTGAACCAGATAGCTATCAGGAATTGTTACCCACTACCCCTGATTCCTGAGTTGCTGGATTGCGTGGGAGCAGCAGTGCTGGAACAATTTTTGAATAGTGGGGCTGCTGAGAACCATTGAACCAAACAGTAAATCCTGTATATGACGGAAACCACTTCTAGCCAGGGGATGCAGCAGCACCCCTAGTTCCAGCATCTGTGCGCGAGAGCTGCCCATATATTCATTAAATTGGACTTTCGGGGGGTGTACAACCTCTTGCAAATTAGGGAAGGGGACAAGTGGAAGGCTGCATTCCGTATCCAGTATGGCCACTATGAATACCTTTTTAAATGCCCTTAAGGTTGACCGAAGCCCCAGCCACCTTCCAACATTTGATGTGTTCCAAGACCTCTTGGACCAGTATGTAGTCGTCTACCTAGGTGACATATTGATCTTCTCTGACTGCCCTGAATATCATACTGCCTACGTCCGAATGGTCCTGAAACGTTTTATGGCAGCATGGCTTTTGTCAAGCTCAAAGTCTGTCTTCGATCTGGCCTCCCTGGAGTTCTTGGGCTTCATCTTATCCCCAGAAGGGTCCAGATGGACCCACGCAAGGTCCTAGCCATCCAAGATTGGCCAATTCCCCCCCACCCCCCAATCCTGCCCCCTGTACACAACCTGCAACACTTCCTAGGGTTCGCCAGTTTTTATCTTGTTGTTTTTGGTTTAATTCTGCATTTTTCAAAACAAATCTTGCGCTTCACCGGTCTCCTCTGGAAAACTACCCAATTCCATTTGTCTCCCAAGGCTCAGCATGCATTCGCCCAGTTGAAACTCCTCTTTATTACAGCCCCCATGTTGGCTCATCCAGATGTCACACAAGCTGTCGTCGTAAACGCCGACTCCTGCAGGATGGTGATCAGGGCTGTCCTCTTCCAGGAAGCTCACTCCTGCAGAGCTCAACTACGAAATACTTCCCAAGGCGCTCTTGGTGATAACCGCCTTTTCAGAAAGGCGGCATCACCAGGAAGGCGCTCAGCACCCAGTCCAAGTATTCACTGATCATAAAAATCTGGAATACCCATATATAGGGTGAAAGCTTTAAACCAATGGCAGTTTCCGTGGTCCCTATTTTTCTCACGATTCAATTTCATTATCGCATACTGCCCTGGATCCAAAAATGATGAGGCTGATGCCCTGTCCCAAAGATACGGTACTAACCCACGAGGTGCCATCCAGGAGCCAACCCTCATTCTCAAATCCTGTATGTTTCTCAGTGCAGCTCATCACCAGGATCGACTCAGACAGATACCCTCTGCCTCAGGAATTCCACCTGATGGAAAAAACTCCTATTGACAAGCAACCGTGCCATGGTTTTCCCCTAGCAGGACACTTGGGGCGCTTTAAGACCCAACGACTAATATCCTGCTCCTTTTGGTGGTGCCCGATCATCATTCAGCCCCTCCTGCGATTTGTCGGGCCGTGAAACGGCACCAGGAAAAAGCAAGAGCAGATTACCAACAGACCTGCTTGCAAGCTGGACTTCTGGTTCCTTGGCCCTCTTTAGATCTTGTGACCCGTTAATCCAGTCACTTTTGAACTTCAGCTGTCTCTGAAGATTTACCTGGTATTTCACGTGTTGCTTTTGAAACCTGCACAGAAAACCCCTCACAGAACCCAGCCATCCCCACCCCCACTACTGGTAAAGGAACACATAGTTCACGAGAGCCTGGACTCTACACTTAAATGTGGCAGGCTCTGGTATCTCGAGGAGCACACCTGGGAGCCTGCGGAAAATGTACCCATGTAACCCACACACACCTCTTGGGTGCGGTGCTCTGTCCCATCTAGTGGCACCGAGACCCCTTAGAGAGAGGTTAATGAGTCTGCTCTCCAGCCTTAGCTAAGGGCCAGTTGGCTCTTAGCTCATGTGGCAGAGGCTCATGCACTAAGCTCTAGAGGTCCCAGGTTCGATCCCGCCTGCCGCTGACCACGGTCTGTCGATGTTACAAGTGGGATGAGACCTGGAGCTTAGCTAAGGCTGTAGAGCAGACTCATTAATCTCTCTCTAAGTGGTCTCTGTGCTACTAGATGGGACAGAGCACCGCACCCAGAAGGTGTGTGGGTTACACCTGTTCCCACACTTGTGCAAACATTCCATAGGAATGATCCCAAAAAGCCTGCTTCCCCGTTGCCCTGAGGGCACCCCTTGGGGAGAGGGTGATGTCAGGGACTGTGAGGTCTTGACCCCTGGTTCACAGGGGCTATGCAGTTCCGACCTATTAACACCTGCCAGAATAGCAGCTGAACTCAAATGGAGGATTCTAGTCCTGGGGATCTGATTGGTCCCCAACTTCTATTTAACCCAAGTACAGGAACAGGAAGTTGTCCATGTCACTGGGTTCTCCCTGTTTCCCCTGGGACACCTGCTTCTGCCGATCCCCTGGTAACCTGCTTCCTGACACCTGACTCTCCATTTTGCCCTCTGACCTTCTGGTATCTGACCCAGCTTGACTCCTGCTCTGATCACTAGGTCAGCCCACCCATGCCCTGTCATGACAGCCAGTGCCAGGCTCTTAACATCCTCCCCCCATAGGCTGGAGCGCTCTCTACTCATTTTTAGCTAGTCAAGCCAATCCAATTACACTATCTTGAGCATGCTAGCCAGGAAACCATGGCCAGGGCTACTGCTCAAGGCTTGCTCAGATCTGCATTCTGGCTAGGCTCCAGAAGGAATTCTGCCTAGGACACTCTGCACAATTAAGTGCATTATCAAAGTTTTTTATATCCTCCTCTGAAGCCTCTACCTTGGCCACTGTCCAAGCCAGGATAGGGGACTAGCTGGACTGTGCTCTGATCTGTTGCAAAGATGTCTGTGTTTTAAGTGCATCATAATGTTAGTGGGTCCTTGTTTGCAAAACTTGTTAACAAATGATATTCTCTCCTTCTCTCACCCACTTGCAACACCAGCTGCATATGGTACTCTACTAATGTGCTGAGTGGTTATGTCCTGCTAAACAGCTGCCATGTTCCACCACAGAGGTGGCTGCATTTGCGTGGAACGTGTAGAGTAACATACTCTGTATGCGTTTGTAAGCTGCTTTTGTAGTCCCCCTATGCTGAAAGGAAGGAATTTGTAAGTTACTGTGATCTGCACGGCCTGCCCTGAATCTTTGCAAAGCCAGTTCTCAGAAGGCTAAACGAGGCTGTTTGAACAGCCCTAGGTGAACAAAGCCAGGTCCCATGCGGAGAGCTGGCACCGGGCCTGGCCTCACCTGGAAACAAAGGCTCTCAGATCAAAATGTCTGGAAACTTGACAAGGGCACTCGAGAACCGACTCTTCAGAGCACAGGCTGGTAATGGGTTATGGAGCCTTTTACCTATCGCCCGCCAGTTTCAGTCCAGCTCCAGCTAGCACTGCCTACTAACAGCTGTTTTGCAGCCCCTGTGTGAACCAGGTTCGTGGATTCTCTCCGCCCAGTTCCTAGTGATCTGGGGGGGTGTAATCGCCAAACCTTTGGCCACTATGTGGGCTCCTTGCTAGCGACAGCAGCAGTGGCCGAGGTCCCGGAGACGGTCGTGCTGGAACAGGCTTATGGACAGGGCCAGGAGGAAGCTGGTTCTGCCACTGCCCTGGCCTGGCTCTGCACTGTGGAAAGAGGCCTCCTGTCTAGGGATGACAGGCTGGTTCTTTCCTACCCGGCTGATCTGTCCCATGCTGGGGTGTCTGAGCACCATATCCCCTGCTCCAAAGACCCCTGGGCTTTCCAGGCCCTTCAGGCTGCCTTGCCACCCTTGGAGAAGAGATTGGACATTTCTCTGCTCTCCCGGGGAGTGGGCCCCTCTGATGCACCCCAGCAGGGAAGGAGCTGGGACTTCCAGGGACCAGGCCTGGGATCTGAACTCTGCATTAGCAGCAGATTAAATCTCCTGTCTAGGTTTGCAGATTACAATCCACAACTACCGCCTGACCGACAGTCGGACAGCCACTGGGAACTTCCCACCAAGAGCAAGGATTGAAATTGAACCCTCCTGCCCTGAAAGCCCAGCCCCCTGCCGCTTGAGCGAAAGGAGAATCTCCATTATCAGTAATCCATATAGGGCCTATGACATACCGTTGAAACTCCTTTCAGTGGGTAGCCATGTCTATACGCCCTCGCTAGTTCATTGCATACTGCTAATGGATTAGAAACTCCAGCACACCCAAAAAGAGCTCCGAGTGGGTTAAAACATGCTTCTTTCTCTTGCTGTAGTCCAATCACTAGTCTTGCCTGTTGCTAGATAAACCTTTCTTTCAGTGGAGTGACGCACACCACAGAGATCTGCGCTTCTATGCTAACCCAGCGCATCGTGCCAGACAATTAAAGCTACGGTCTCTGCCTATGCCAGCTGCCCTTTCTAGCTTGCCTTTGGTACAGGAATCCAGTATCCCAGGCAGAGACATAGCTGATGTCCCCAGCTGGGAAAAGTGCCTATGGCTAAAAGGGCAGGCAGGGGATAATGTTGGATCCATTTTCCTTTTAACCCTTTCTTTGCCTGACACGTGATCCAGGACGGCACTCAGGGCTTTGATGTCTTTGTGTGGCTTTCACTTGCTTTCTGTCTGCCCTGCACCCGGCTTTGTGTTAGCCTATAGAAGGTGGCAAGCAAATGAAAGAAAAGGAGGACTTGTGGCCCCTTAGAGACTAACCAATTTATCTGCGCATAAGCTTTCGTGAGCTACAGCTCACTTCATCGGATGAAGTGAGCTGTAGCTCACGAAAGCTTATGCGCAAATAAATTGGTTAGTCTCTAAGGGGCCACAAGTCCTCCTTTTCTTTTTGCGAATACAGACTAACAGGGCTGTTACTCTGAAACAAATGAAAGCAACTCCACAGAGCCATCCTGCCCCGGGGGGCTCTTTAGAAGGTCGACCTAGGAGTAATGAGTGGAGGAAGTAATGAGCGGTGCGTGGTGGCCCGGGAGATCTGAGTGAGACTGCCCCAGTCTCACTCCCTGTACCAGCAATGGCTACGACGGTCGCAGTGCTCAACAGTGACCCTCTGGCCAGTTTGAACAGTATCGGCTGGCACTCCAAAGGAGGCGAGTTAGGGAGGTGTTAATGGAGCAATCCAGGGACCTAGACTGGCACTGGTGTTCTTCACCGGGCAGCCTGCGGGTCACCCTCTGTGGGGTAACTCACTGTATTGAGGCAGACTGAAAGCTATGTAGGCAAATATCTCAAAGTGCTTTACAAACCCATGCCATAAGGATCATCGATCACTGAAATGCAGCTGCTTCTGGGGTGGAACGCAGCAGCTGTTCAGCAACACCACGCTACGCTTTAGTCGGAAACTGATCTCTTGAGAGCTGTAGCCCTCGGTGCATTCCGAACTACCTACAAAGGCCAGGTCTATGCCTCAAGGAGCTTGCAGTCTAACTCGGGCGAGGAGGTGAACTTAGCGTGCCTAATTGAAATGACAGGGCAATTTTAGGCAGGGGATGTAATTGTCAGATCTGGAACTCGCCCAGGACCCTGAGGTTAACATCTGGCAAAAGGTGCCGGGGAGTATTGTCACTGGTGGCCCTAATCTCTGTTTTCCATCTCATCTGAATGCTGGCTGCCCCAGTAAAAATAAACGTGGCTCTCTCTGGCATACTTAATAGATACAGTCTATGGCGTTAATAACGGGAACGAAGCTCTCCCTGTTTGTGTCTGTTTAGTCGAAGCTGCAGTGGAGATGGAGACCGCTGACTAGCTCAGATCAAAGCTGGTCGTCTTCAGAAAAGATCAAATAGCGGGATGGAAATCACTGCAAATGTTTTCCGGGGAGCTGGGCTCCTTAATTAGCTGGAGCCCTGGAGGAGGACAGCAGGAGCCCGCTTCAAAGCAGCTCTCCAAAGGAAGGGGCCTGGTTTGGTGCAGCTCTGCATGACACCACCGCCTGACTGCTTTTGAAATCAGTGGGAAGTTCTTTTCTTAAAGTACCACCTGACACTGCGGGGGTGGGGGTGGGGAGAAGCAGGGCATTAGCGCTGGGGACATAGAATAAATCAACCATGTGCTCCAAAGTGACATGGGGTGAAAAATGGAGCCTGGGGGCACAGTGCGAAGCCTGGGGGAGGTGGCTGCTTTTGCAGGACACTCTAATCGGGCTGGGGATCCCCAGCCCAAATCAAGGCCAATAACAAGCCACTGGGTCACTGTGGACTCCATAGGATGTGGCCTTATCTTCCCCTCTAACCTGCTCCCGAGTCTTTGCTATTACTGGTCTCCCCTGGGACTCGGTGGCCCATTTTCCAGCTGCTCTTGCTGTGAAGAACTCGTCTCTCTGCATGTAGCCGAATCTTTCATTTCCTTAGCTCCAGCTTGTTGCTTCTTACCTTGCCTTTCTAATACCCTTCTTGGCCGTGGGGAGTAGGACTTCGCATGGCACGGCAGGGACAGCGACACGCCCTGTGGAATAGGGGAGATGTTTTATGATATTGTTGATACCGATATTGTAAAAGTGCAATGAATCTCGCCAGATCTAGCTGGTCAGCTATCTGTGGAGAAGTTATAATTCCCTAACTATGATGATCTTGTTGATATGTTATGTACCACCTTTCATATTGTGGGTCATAGATACCCTACGTATCTCTGTATTTCTAGATTTGTGCTGTGTTTCTGGGTAACACTCCATATCGATTGGCATCAGCACTGCCTGGCCTGTTCAATGGCCCCTCAAGGGTCATCAGCTGTACAATAAACCCATTGAAAGACCAGGGATTGCACCTTATGAGTCAGCAAGACCTGTAGGGGCCTGTCTATGGACAGAACTCTAAGGCTTTTCCGTGCACAATTGCCATGTTTTGTGGGGCTTGTGTTTGGGACACAGGCAGTACAAGCCACATGGCAAAAGGAATATAAAAGGCAGCTGCATCTTCTCCATTTTCTCTCCATTCCTGCGTCTGGTGTGACTTTGCCACAACCGAAGCTCTGAACAAAGGACTGAATGCCCCATCAAAGCTGTGGGTGTGATCCAGAGGGACTTTTTAAGCCAGTGAACGTACCAATACTGCTAAGAACCTGAGCTCTGGACTTTGAAGTTTCTGTATGTCTGCGTAGTGCCCTCGCACATACTCAAAGGTGTATCCGAATCCGATCCGCTATCTGCAAAAAATTATCTGCCCATCTCTGCATTCGTGGATGCAGGGATATCCGCAGATCTCCCCGGGTTTGCAGGGCTCTATGCTGGGGGCTGGGATGAGACTCCGAGGCATCTTCCCGGCCGGAGTCCAGTCGAGGACAGCCACGTGGGCAGCTGTGGAGAGCCCACGTGGAGTCACAGACCCTCCACCTGCCCTTGGGAGCTGCTCTCAGCCCCCCTCCCCACGGGCAGATGGAGGGTCTGCTGGGCTCCATGCTGGCCTGGCTGGGGGAAAGGGAAGACCTGTGGAGCTGTCTGGCGGCTGCTCAGGCCCCCTGCCCAGGGCAGGAAGAGGGTGCCCGTTGTCACTGCATCCCTTCATTGCATCCTCCGCACTCCATCTCCTCCCCCCCCCCCCACTGCATCCCTCCCCGTCCCATCCCAGCCCTATACCCCTGACAGCGCCCTCCCACCCATCCTCTCCACCATCCAGAGCCACCACCCCCATGTCCCTCACCCACCACAGCCCTGCACCCCATTCACCTCCATACACTGCTGCTCTCCCGTTATGTCCCTGTGCACCCCTATCCTCATGCACCTGTAGTCTTCTACCTCCCCCTGCATCCCCATCCACCCCACATACCCCCCACACCCTCTTCTCTCCTTCACTGCCTCCTCTCACCCCCACCCTGCTCTCGTCCTTGGCCTCTTTCCCTCCCCAGCCTCTCTCCTTTGCTGCCATGCCCCCTCCGCACTGCATCTTTTCTCCTGAAATCCACCATCCTCCCTTCCTGGCTGGGTGATTTAGGCAGCCCCTGGAAAGTGTATGGAAAAAGTGTCTCTGTGTAGGCAAGTGTGGGTATGCATTGTATGTGTGGAAGAGACTATGTCTTTGTGTAGGGACGTGTGTATGCCTGTGTGAATACAATTTGCAGCCTAACTCTTTGACTTTTATTCCTTTTGCTGGCCTGCGCACAAAAAGATTGATGACCTAAAATATGTGTGTGTTCATTTCATAGCAAGTTTTTAAAAGAGGAGGGCACTCTAAAAGCAATGTATTATTGATTTCTTAAAAAGTGAATGTTGTTGACTAGTAATTGCCGAAGAGCGGATGGACCAGACATTTCCCCCCACCTTTGTCTAGCTACATTATAAACTCTTTGTTGCAGACTCTCTCTTTTTATGTGTCTGTCCAGCACCTACCACCCTGGAGCCCTGATCTTAGCTGGGGTCTCTAGGCACTGAACAACAATTGTAATATTAAGTGATGTGGAAGTACATGTGTTTGTACACGTCTGGCATGCACTTGTGAATACACGTGTGTATCGGCCTGTAGGTGTGAGAGTCAGTTTCTACAGATTTATTGATATAGGTATCTGGAGAGTATAGGTATCTGCATGTCTGTGGTTGTGCTCCATGGATTAGTATTTGGGCTTCAGGAGTGGGCCTTCGATGGACCCATTGCAGCTGTGATGTGTGGTTCTAACGGAGCAGGGGGGTGGAGTGAGTGTGGGATGGGGCTCAGGGCAGGGGGCAGGGGTGTTCAGTTTTCCGGAATTAGAAAGTTGGCAACCCTAGCTGCTATCCACAGAAATGGTGTACGGCTATAAAGCGAGTACCCATGGAGTTGCAGGGGTCTATGTATGCGACTGCGTTACCATTTAACAACTCTCTTTTCTTTTTTCTTTATAATAAACCTTCAGTTTTAGACTCTAAAGGACTGGCCAGCAGCGTGGTATTTGGGGTAAGATCCAAACCTGTACTGACCTGGTAATGTGGCTGACCCTCTGGGGTCAGAAGAACATTTTGTATATGTGAGCAGAGTTTTTAAATTAACTTCTCACTGTACTGGACCCAGGTGCCGATTGGGAGCCAGAGAACAGGAATGCAGTAAGGGGGCTGTGTGATTTCTTCTTTCAGCTTCTTGATAGCCAGTGTGGAGATCAGACACACAGTTTGTGACTGGCTGGGGAGTTTAACTTCACCCACCAGTCTTGGGACTAACAGTATCTGCTCTCCTTTTTGCAGCCTGCCCTGACTTCGGCATTTCCAGTGAGGGCTGCCCCAGACACCATGGGTCACACTATCCCCTTCCAATTTCAGTATACGATCTGAAATATTTTGCAAGGAACTGAATGAATAGTGTCTGTACCACTTCCCTCTTCTGGGAAGATTCAGAACTACCCATCTGTGTGTCACAGGCCCTATACAGCCAACAGCAGAAAGAGATTCCCCCTTAGCTGCAAGCGTGAGGGCCCCGTGACTTCTGAAGCAGGAGGACCTGATTTCCATTCCCTCCGTGGCTGTGAAGCTCTAAGCAGGGAGGGCAGCATCCTGATTCGCATGCAGTTCTAGCAGACTGCAGATTTGTTCCAGTGCTATACCTGTGAGAACACCACCGGCTTTTCCATAGCAGCCCCACAGCGTGAGCTGAGATTTCGTCCAGCTCCTGTTTGCTCCTAGGTGGTTCTTTGCTTTCCAGATACCGACCTGGGGGCAGGTTATGTTGGCTGTTTGTCTTTCCTCTGCCTAGACATGTGACTCCTAGCACTGAGTCACCTCTCCTTGCATGCAGCCCTGCTGTTCCCATCCTGTCATCTGGCAGCTTCTGTTCCACATCATGGCACAAAGTGCGTTGGTTTCTCGCCATCTGCTGGGTTGTAAAACTACCTCGCTCCTGTGTTCCTTCGGAGCTGCAAGGAGGTCTGCCCCTTCAGTCTAATTGTGTGTCTGGAGTCTCTTTCTTCCTCCCGAGCATCTCTTGGTGGTGGCTGGGTTTATTTCCGCTTTGCTGTGCGGGTGTCGGTCCCACGCCACGTGGAATCGTCTCAAGACCCCTGCTATTCTTTTGCAGCAATCACTTAGGGAAAGAACAGCTGTGATAAATGTGCTGGCCTCCACGGGAAGAACATGTGGCCGTGACTCTCTGTATTGACCCGAGCAAATACCCCTTGCCTTAGTGCCCCAATCTTGTCAGTTCCGGGCCGCCTCACACTGCATGAACGCTGACTGCCGTCCAGCGAGCGACCTGGCACTACAATTCCTGCGTCGCTCTCCCACCCCCCTCCCACCCCCCCATTTCAGTGGTTTTGTCCTGATCTGTCTGAGTTTCTAGCCCTAACCTTGTGGGATCAAAGCGAGTGACAACGAAGGATTGCCCCAGGTTTATCGAAGAGTCAAATCCCGACTGTAAGTAGTAATGGTGGTAATCCTGGGGCAATTTTACAGCTCGCTTCTTAGCCCTCTCCCTGAGCACCAGCAGGGGTCCGCTCTTCATAGTGGCTGGGGCTGGAAGATGAAAGGTTTTGGCATTGGCTGGCTGAACTAGGAGCACGCACTTCATTAGGAACGTCCTTTTTATTTCCAGCTGTCTAGTCTGATCTGGTTCTCTGGCCCTTCATTGCCATGGTATCTGAGTGGCTAGCTCCAGACATTAGCCTGTGCTTGGTACAGGAAATCTATCGCAGAGGAAGTTCGTCTGTCTGTCCCCTCCCTTCATGGTGTGTGTTCAGGAGAGTTTAGTGTCCCCAATTAACAGGATTAATACAAACCACAGCAGCACATTGTGATATTCAGACTTCAGCCCTACCAGGCACCCCAACTCTCGCCTGCCTTCTCTTTGTAATAATCATAATCTCTAGCTCTTACGTAGCACTCCTTTTCATCAGCAGACCTCAAAGAAAGCTTTCCAAAGAGAGTCCGAATCATCCTCCTCTCTTACAGATGGGGAACCTGAGGCACCGAGGGGCCGTCACCTGGTCGGCCAGTGGCAGAGCAATGAACCCAGGTCTCCTGTGTCCCACTCGAGTGCTGCAGTCACTAGGCAAGACTGCCTCTCAGTGCTGGTAATCACCCCAGCCCTCCTCGCCCTCCCGTGAGGAACCTCTGATGAGGGGTCCCTCCTCTGCAATCATCTGCTGCGTGGGTCCCACACAGTGCCTTACCGTGGCCGCAAAGCGTAGAGGGTTGCATGACTACATGTCTCTGCCTCCCGACTCTGCACCGTCCGTGGGGGTAAAGCCAGAGCTTGGCTCACCCATTCTCCTTAGCGATGTCCTTGTCCTACACGGGAGCCCACCTGTCCCCTGATGCAGCAGGTGCAGTTGTTGGGCGCTCCTAATTCAGGCCTGCGCAGTTCTAGTCCTTCTCTGTGGGCTTTCGTCTTAAGAGAGACTCTCCCCTGGCGGCCTGCAGCTGCTGGTGATCTCCTCGGGCCGGGTGACGCATCAACTCGGCTGTGTCTACACAGGGGTTTTTCTGATCTTCCACTGCTGCAGCGTCAAGGTTGGGAGTAACCCGCTCCACGCAGTGCTGTCTCCTGGAAGTGGTGGCTGGGCCACAGAGCCCGCGACAGCGTGCGCTTACCGAGCTCTCTCTGCTCGCCCAGCCGAGCCGCGTGTGCGCCGAAGCCGAGGTCACGGGTGTGGTCCCGGTGGCTGATCGACCGGCCAGGGCACAGCGTTGCTGGAGCACTATCTTAGCCAGGGTGCAGGTCTCTCCCAGGGCTGTCAGGGGCGTGCTGCCCGGCGATGTGCCTGGACAGTTCTGGCAAAGGCAGCCTTGCCCCCCGGCCTCCCTCAGGGACGAGCAAAGCGATTCCGTGCAGTCGGTGTTCCTGGGGCAGGTGGCTTCTGGGCAGCCGAGACCTCCATCGCACACCCACGCGCCCGGAGCGCCGCGGCCCGGAGAACATGCTGCTGCAAGGGACTGATCCTCTGACCGCCTGTTCTCGGGGACCGAGTTCGGAGAGTTTATCTGCTGCTGGCGGTGGCAGTGGGGTCGGGGCCTCAGAACAGAGGGGCATCCGTGCAAGGGAAGGCTGGGAGTGAGGTGGGGGAGGGCTCGGAGGAGAAGGCCTGGCTGGGGTTCTGCGCCGAGGAATCTGTCGGGATGTCTGCTATGGGACACTGCTAATGCAATGGGGAGATGGGTGTTTCCTGAGGGCACCCTGTCCATCTTCCGCCCCCCCAGCTATCTGAGTGGGAGTCCCCAAAACAGACCCTATAATTAACGCACCCTGCCTGTCCCTGTGACATCCTGTGTGCCGTGAACTACCCCATGTCCTGTGGTGTGGGTGGCTGGAAGGAGGGCGGGGCATTTCTGGATGCCAGTTGGAGGAGAGAGGTTTGGAGGTTGAGTGGTCGGAACAGAGGCCTGGGGGCCAGGGATTCCCAAGCTGGTAGATTTTGAAGGCCAGAAGGGACCATTATGGTCATCTAGTCTGACCTCCTGCGTAGCACAAGCCAGAGACCTGCCCCCGTAATTCCTGCATCAAGCCCATAGCTTCTGGTGGAGCTAGAGCAGAGCTCCTAGGACGACCTCCTGTCTTGATGTAAAGACTCCAGACGATGGAGGATCCGCCATCTCCCTTTCTAAGTTGTTCCGATCGTTAATTCCCCTCCCCGTTAAATTCGGATGAGCAGTAAGGCACAAACTTTTATCTACCTTCAGCTCCTAGCCATTGGCTCTCACTGGCTCTTTTCTGTTAGATCAAAGAGCCCATGGCTATCAAATCTCCTCCCCTAGGAGGTACTAAGACTCTGTGATCAAGTGACCTCTGATCCTTCTGTGGAATGAGCTAAATGGAGCTGCTTGACTCGCTTGCTATAAGGCAGATGGATTTTTTCCTGACCTCAAATCGTTCTTGTAGGTCTTCTCCGAAGCCTTTCCGATTTTTCCACCTCCTTTTTGAGACGCAGACCCCAGAGCCGTACCCAGCACTCCAGGAACGCTGATGCCGTATGCAGAGGTGACGCCCTCGCCCAGCTCCGACTTGCTGTGCCTCGCCTTATACGCCCCAGGGTTGTGTTGGCCCTTTTAAGACATGGCTGCGCCATAGCTGGGCGTGAGCCTCTCAGCCTGGGCCAGCGGACATGAGCCAGCAGGGCTTGTGCAAATGCATGGAAAATAACAGTGTGGGCATTGGCGAAGGGTCGGATCCACCCTGCCCGCCAGCTCCGAGCTAAGGTGGCCAGCTCGGGCCTCTGTCGGTGTGACAACATCGCGGCTGTTCTTGGCACAAATCTGTCGAGCTGGGCTGGACTGCTCACTCCAG
Organism: Lepidochelys olivacea; assembly: GCF_965140295.1. Lineage (NCBI taxonomy): Eukaryota > Metazoa > Chordata > Testudines > Cheloniidae > Lepidochelys > Lepidochelys olivacea. Next base: position 10,190,417 of record NC_140411.1, read on the forward strand.
CTGCTGTGTAGATGTACCCATAATTGCGCTGGGAGGTCACGTCCTGATCCCTGTCCTGCCACGGCCTTGCCCTTTGGTCCCTGATGTTACTGAACCTCCCGGGGCCTCTGCTTCTCTGGCCATAAAATGGGGATAATCAGATCTGCCTGCCTGGGGTTCAGAGGATCTGCTGGCTACCGTCTGTACGATGGTTACCACAGACAGCGAAGGGGAGGCGGAGAGGAGCTGACGCTTTGTATTTTGATCAATTAAACCCGCCTCTGACCCCGTTGTGCCCGCTCTGGGTTTGGGTCACATTCCGGCTTTGATTATCTAATTGATCGAACAGACTCTGAGGCTGCTGACTTCAGGCAGTTGAGCTTTGCCGTTCAGGGGGAGAGGATTTAGAAGGCATTTTCGCCTCCCTCCACTCCTGATGGGATGGACAGAGAGAGGGTGAGGGAAATTTAACTCCAGCCACCCTATGGCGAGGATGGTTTTGTTGCTGTGAGCCAAAGAGCCATTGACTGAGCATGTGACTTGTCCTGAGTCTTGGCTTCTAAGATGCTGCAGCCATTGGCTGTGTTTTCATCAGATCTCACACGCTAAGTAGTCAGGCCGGGTCAATATATGGACAGGAGTTGGACAGGAAAATCCAGGTGCCGCAGGGAGCAGTGCTGGAGATTCAGTAGGTGGCTACCCTCTCGCTGGAATCTGTACAAAATAGTGGCCCAGCCTGGCCGCAGTGGGTGTTTGTGCTGCTGACGTTCTTAAGGACTTAAATATCCCATTTCATACTGTTTTCCCAAGAGCAGGGATGTTGGCTCCAGTGCCCTGGCTGAATATCCTAACTAATGATAAGGGACTGCACCCCACCTCGCTCTAACTACCCCTTGCCCCGCCTTCAGTGGGGTACAACATTCTTCACCACCTCTCCTAACCGGGTCTGTAGCTTCTGCGCTGCGTTGCTAAACTGCTGCCACGTTCCTCCCCAGAGCTGGCTGCATTTCAGTGGTGAGGGAGGAGATCCCTGCCTGCCCAGCTATGAAGTGCTGGGAGAGACAGGCCTTCTATACGCATATGTTAATCCTGCGAAATGGCGCACACCCCGCTCTCTGTCGGCTCTTAAATCAAAGACTCCAGCTGGACGTTGTCGTGTGGCGTGGATTTCCGCGTTGAAGCCCTGCAGTCGCTCCTCTGTTTAATACCCTCTGATCACAGCTGCTACACCGCTGGCCTGGTGGGGGTGGGGGGGGCATCCTTTGGGAAGTAGTGCTGCTCCGTAGCCAGCTGTTGATCTTCAAACCTCTTCAGTCTCCTCCTGTCCGACCCCAGTGATGTTCCCGGTTTATGGCAAGACTCGGGACGAGACAGCTCCTGGTTCCTTTGCCAGAGACTTGCTGTATCTGATGGAAGCTGCATAGGGCCTGAGTGAGGCAGTGCAATACAGACTTCGTGACCCAAGAGGGAGCTAGCGGCCGCGAGCCTTGGATCCAGTTATTCGTTTGTAGGGTGCCAGGAACCCCGAGGCCCTGGTCGGTGCCCGCAAGAGAAAATGATTCTGCTATGGGCTTGATTGACTGGAAGGGCGGGGGGCACTTACATTCGTCAACCCTCTGGAAAGGGGGCTGGGCTTCAAATGGGCTGATCGACACGGGACGTCTGGGGGGGAGACTGGTCTAAATAACCCGATTGGCCTTGCGGTGCGTTCTCGATTCAGAATATTGGTGTTAGCCAGCGACCTGCATTCGTGACCGTCACGCTCCAGCACTGGGCTCTGCGAGCGGGAGCCACGCCTTGGAGGTGCCCCCCAGCTCCTTGTCCCATGAGATGGATCACACCTGTGTAGAGCCCATGGGGTGAGATGTGTGTGGCTCACTGAAAGCTTCTGGAGGGGGTAACGGGGTTAGATCAGCCCTCCTCATGCTGTTTATCTGCCATGTGTATGACACCCATTGCCACCGTATTGGAGCACTTCACAATCTTCAGTGCCTGGGGCAGAGCATTGTACAGATGGGAAATTGAGGCATGCAGCGTCTAAGTGACTCGCCCCCTGTCACAGAGGCAGAGCAAGGGGAGGGGGGAACATGGGAGACCTGGGTTCGAGTCCGAGTTTGGTGCCTAACCCCTGGCTTGTCCTTCCTCTCTGATCTGCAAATATTTCCCTGCCTTCGCAGGTCTGTGCCCCCAACAGCTTGCAGTCTGTGGGCCAGGCCAAGCCGGTCCTGTAGGATACCAGGTGTCGGCCCTGAGCGGGGCGGTGGCCCTTTTTGCTTGTGTCGGGTTCTCACCCGGTCTGTCTCTGCAGTGCAGGATGGAGTGCAAGGACATCGCCGCGGACACGCTGTACGACGTGCTGCACGACATCGAGTACCGGAAAAAGTGGGACACGAATGTCATCGAGACCTTCGACATTGGGAAGCTGACCGTCAACTCGGACGTGGGCTACTACGCCTGTGAGGAGCCGGGGCGAGTGGGCCCCAGGGGAAGAGAGCCCCCCCCCACTCCCCGAAAATCCGTGCGGCATTTGCGCTCAGCGGCTGCTGTAGCGGATGGGGCTGGTTAGCGGGGCGCTCTGGAGGGGCTTGACTTGAGCACCAGGCTGTGCCCGGGGTTCGGACAGCGTCCGTTCAGTCGTCTCCAGTGAGCCTGATCCGCTGCATTTAGCCTGAATGGAACCACCAGCAAGGAGGGAGCAGGGCCAGGGACATCGAGGGGACACAGTTGTCCTCTGCTGAAAGGCTAGCGATGGGGGCAAGGGACCGCAGGGGGTGGGGAGGGTTAGTGGTGTGGGGATGTGGGACCCAAGCATCCTGAGGAGAAGCACAACATAAATGCTCAGATAAAGAAAAGGTCCGGGGAATGTATCCGGGTGGGGGCGATGGGAGAGGGGGGGTCTGGGAATGGATACTAGTATGGGGCTGATGGGAGATCTGGGACTTGGGCCTGTCTCGGAATGGGTGTTTAGTGTGGGGCCAATGGTGGGGGGGACCTGGGCCTGTCTGGGGATGGATACTAGCGGGGGGCTGACAGGGCAGGAGGATCTGGGACTGTTTAGCGACACAGAGAACACCCCTCTGTCTCCCCTAGCTCCTGAGGAATTGGGTGGGGTAAGTCTTTTATCCCAACTCAAGAGCCAGATCCCCTTTCTTCTTCCCCATCTCCCTTCCCAGGGAAGTGCCCCAAGCCCCTGAAGAACAGAGACGTCATCACCCTGCGCTCCTGGCTGCCCACGGGGGCCGATTACATCATCATGAACTACTCGGTCAAACACCCCGTGAGTGCCCTGCCCGCCACTGACCAGCCGGGGAGTGGGATGGACGGAGCTGGGCGGTCGGAAGGGATCAGGGACCTTGCCTGCAGCACTGGCTCAGTAGGACACAGGAGGCGACAACCCCACATGAGCCCCAGCATCACAGGCCGAAACCCTGGCAGGGCGACTCTGCGAGGCATTAAAAATCCCCTAAGACCAGGGTTTGCCCCCAGTGTCCTCTCCCGAACGCGCCCCCTCCTTGCTGTCGTGCAGCAAGCCGAGGACTGCTGGGGCCTTAGCGCACTAGAGATGGCTGCGTGTGAAAGGAACCCCAGAAACCTCAGCTGTCCTAACGACGCTTTGGTCACCCAGGACTCTCACGACCAAGAAGTCTGACTCCCTAGGGTCACGTGGAACCTCGCAGCAGGGCTGGAGCTCGGGTCCTCCTGCTCCAAAGGATAGTTCAAGCGACAGGGGCCTAAGGGAGACTCTCCGTTAACTCCTATATAACGTGGCCTCTGACACGCAGCTGGGCACCTTGCCCTGTCCAGTAGAGGGCAGTATTGCACAGGCATGACTCGCTATTAGTATCACCACAATGCAGCTGGAAGCCCTGGTGCTTACGCTACCGACCGTGCCTCGTGGCACACCGTTGTTCCGTAGGGAAAGGGTCTCTGGGGGGTTAAGTCATGCGATAGGCTTTGAGCTCTGCATGGCTGGATTTAATGGTCTCGGTTTATTGCCCGTCCACGTAGGTCATAAAACCGGCACGTAATCTGGCCCCCTTGATCCTAGCTGCTTAGGAGAGGCCTGGCCTGGGCAGCAGGGAGAGCCGTGGGTCGGAACGGCGGCCCCCTGGCTCAGCTGTCCAGCAGCACCACTGCTCCCTCGCCCACCAATGCTCTGAATCCTCCACGGAGTCGAGCCACAAAACGGGAATCTGTTTCCAGGGTGCCCCAAAGTTGGGATTTCTGGGCTTTTGCTCCAGCCCCTGATATAAAGACACAGGGTCTAATCCTGCGTCCCCTGATTTCAGTAGCAGAGCTCCTGTCCTCTTCCACCACCTGCTAAGCCTGCAAGGTTTGGGCTCTGGGTTCTGGCTGAGCTAAGGCCCTCAGAGTATGTGTAACACAGAGTGAGTGAACAGCCCTGTCTTGAGTTGACCCCACTGGGAGGCAGCTCCCCCTAGCTCTGGGGATGGGGGGGCTAGGCCAGGGCTGCTTGCCAATGGACCCTCTGACTACCCAGCTGAGGGTGCATTATCCAGTCCCTTCCTTGTCACAAACAGCTTGTTTCTGTTCCCCTTGCCCCCTCTCTGCAGAAATACCCTCCAAGGAAAGACCTGGTGAGAGCGGTGTCCATCCAGACAGGCTACTTGATCCAGGGGAGAGGAGCCAAGAGCTGCTCCATCACCTACCTTGCCCAGGTTGACCCCAAAGGTAATCGCGCGGCCTGGGGTGGTGCTGGCTCCGAGGGGCTGCAAGGCCCTATCAGACGCTTTCCCCACCACTTTCTATTGCTCGCGGGTCCAAAGAGCTGTAACCACATCGCCTCGTCCCTTGACCTCCCTGTTCGTTTCAGTATCCCTGTCTGTCACTAAACCCCCACTGCCTCGCCAGCGTGTGGGGGGGAGCATCCGTCTCTGGTGCAGCTCCCGCCCTCTGTAGAAGTCTCCCTGTATCTCTAATTAGTTCTCCCTCTTGTCGGAAAATCTTCTCCCGTCTCTTAACTTACGGCCAATCCTCTCAGGGCGCTGGGCGGCTGAGGGATGCTCTGCAGAATATACAGTTCTATTGCACTGAGCCTAATAAACCTAAAGCCTTGCGAGGCCTAGGAGATTTGTGCAGGGAACCTGAGAGCAGAACCCTGCTGGTTCGCAGGTCTCAGATGGAAATCCCAGCTAGATTTGCCACTAGCCGAGAAAACCCTGCTCCCTCCTTGCCAATGTTGCCTCTTTTGAGGGGAGGCGTCTGTCTGTGGTGGGAAGCTGCGGAGTAAACCGCATCGCTGAGGCCCTGCTGTAGCACCCTCCCTGGTGCACTCGCGTGGTACCATCTCTTCAAGGAAAGAGTTCATTTTGAGCAGCATAAGGGAAACTCCCTGGGTGTAAAATCCCAGGGCCCTGCCAGGTGCAGACTGCAGTTCTGCTTAGAGCGAGGGGCTCCCTTTACAGCGGTGCTCATGGAGATAGGCAGACCCCAGCCCCACCGCTCCTCTCGCGCATGCTCTAGAATGGTCACTCCGTCTCAGACTTACTCTGCCATCTCCTGACCTCCTCCTCCTTCACCCCACCTGCTTCCTCCACGGCTGCTTGCTCTCAAGGTGGTCTTGACCTGTGCCATCCCTCAAGCAGACTTTTCTATGAATGACCCCTCCCAGAATGGCTTTCTTCAGACCCCAATTGTGCTAAGGGCTGGAATTGGCTCACTGCCGCTCTGTGAAGGTCTAACCCACTGGGAGTGTGTTACAGGTCCCCCTCTGTGCTGATCCACAGAGGAACTGAGTCTTCTACAGTCCCAGCTACAGAGCTTCAGTTCTTTAGCTCAAGCTGTAGCAGCTCATGCTTCTAGCTTTGGAGGTTCGTGGTTCAATCCCTGGTGTGTTGGCCAAACCGGCGGTCATCTCCAAGGCATTTGAGGATGTACTGTGCGGACTAGCTGTGGTATCAGATCTCTGCCTCATTCTTCTTGTCTCTGTTATGTAGGTTCTTTGCCTAAGTGGGTGGTGAACAAATCGTCTCAGTTTCTGGCTCCAAAGGTAAGTGTCCCAGTCTGGCCTGGCTATCGATTCTATCCCAAGATCACGTCTCTCACTGTAGGCGTCGGGTGCTCTCCTCCTCTTCTGGGATACCCTGATCTCCCGGCTCTGGATTGTAGCTGTCACGTCCACAGACCTGGCATACGTGGCCGGCTGTAGGACGCTCTCAAGTCTTCGCTATCATGTGGTCGCTTTGGTTTGCCATCAGCCCAGCACTTAATGCCTTAGCTCAGGTGGTGAAGCTGTTCAGGAATCTGTCACCTCCAGCCTCTGCCTGGAACAGTGCCCGAGAGTGATGGATGGTGGCAAATGGAGATACCTGCTACTGACCCCATGGTTTAATTAGAGCCCCAGTGATTTCTGCCTCTTGGCTGGCTGGCTTTGCTACCTTTATGGTGGCCACCATCCATTTCACCCGAGAGCCGGTGAAGAGGTGAATCCATCATAGTCTAGAAGTAGCAGCCCAGGAAGAAGATGCTGGGTGTCAGTATGCCCTTTATCCCAGCAGACCAAGGCGCGATGAGATCCAGAGGCTGGCAATTGAGATTAGAAAATGTCCCAGATGGAAATTGGAGATCTCAAAGAGTGAGGGTCACCAAGCACTGGACCTGCTGCTCCGGGCCAGTGGTGAAGTCATCGCGTGGCGGTAGGGTGGGGCGGCTTTCTAAAAGAGGGTCCAGTTCAACCACAGGTTCTTGGTAAGGGTGGTTCTGGTGACGTGGGTGGGGTAGAAGGCAGATTGCAGCCAGAGACACCCCCACTGGACATGGCTGCCTTTGGTGTCCGGTTATGCTTCTCCCTTAACTAGGATGAGACCCCACCGCCCAGTTCACATAGGTCACCCAAGGGACTTCAATCCCTGCCTACTTGGGCTGGGGAGGAGTCGCTTACCCTCCGGTGCTCTGTCGAGGATGCCGTCGGGCTCGTTGGTCGATGCCATGCCTTGTGGATGGGCTCGAGGCACCACGGTTGATTCAGTCAGCCACGCTGCCCCTCCTAAGCCAGGGTTGAGGCCCACACTGGCTGCAGAAAGCATCCAGGTGGGAAGATGGCAGCCGTGACATGGGATGCCATGCATCCCGGTGGGAAGATGCAGCCTGCACCGGTCCCTAGTTGTTTCCTAGCCTTGGCTCTGACCAGAGGCCGCTCTAGACAATCTGCAGCCTTCAGCAAAGCTTGAGCGTACTCCCCGCTCCTCATAGGCCTAGGCCGGCAGGTTGGACCCGGATGACCCTCCATCACGGTGGAGGGGCAGCCAGCCCAGGCTTGAGTAGCACCCAGTGGCCAAATCTGCCACCCTAGGTGCAGATGCCTCGCTCGCTGATGGCTCGAGCGGCTCTGACCTGTCTCCTGCCTTCTCTGCCCACTCGCCCCCCCCCCCCAGGCCATGAAGAAGATGTACAAAGCCTGCCTCAAGTACCCCGACTGGAAGCAGAAGCACAACCCTCGCTTCAAGCCCTGGCTGTTCCCCGAGCAGAGCACCCTCCCCACCGTGGCGCTCTCGGAGCTCTCCATCCAGCATGCCGACTCGCTAGAGAACATCGACGAGAGCAGCCTGTCCGAGACCAAAGACGACCGGGGCGAGGGCAGCGACGAGGACAGCATCAACTGAGCCGCCCTCACTTTCTTCCCCAGCCCCTTGCCCCTCCGCACCTGCCCAACCGGGTTCATTTTGTCTGTGTATCCAGTGCAGAACGTGTAACACACTCCCCGGCCCCATCGCTCCCCACCCCGGCTAACGGGGCTGCTGTTAGTCAGGGCATTTCTCAAGCAGGCTGGGGATGGGAGAGGGACTTGTCCTGCCCTTGATGCCAGAAATCTGGATTTCCCCAAGGCTTAGCCCTGCTTGTGCTTTAGGCCTGGACCCTCAAAGGTATAACTCCCACTGGGCATTAGGCGTCGAAATACCTTTCAGGGTCCAGGCCTCTGTGCTTGGCAGTGGGAACACCAGCTCTCTAGCACTGAGCAGGATTGATGCCCCATAGCTTGAGGGGAAACTTGTCTCTCTCCTGGCTGAGGAAAGCAAGGTGTGGGGGGAATCCGTGGGACTGCAGAACCGTCCCCGTGGGCCGATGGGCCGAGCCACGTTCAAAATCAAACTTGCGGGGCCTTCTGGGAGCGTGAGCCACCTTCCCTGGTCTGCCCGGCAGCGGGGGCTGGGCACTGCCTTCTCAGAGGGCAGGGGACCATCAATGTGCACCAGCGTGGTCAGCATTGAGGGAGAGTCCCTGCCTGCAGGGAGCAGGGAATGGAGCCCGTGAGGGGGGGTGTGTCAGGCATGGTTCTCCCAAGGGAGGAGGGCTTGGGAAACCTCTGCCCTTTGGTGAAGGACATGACTGAAGCAGGATTGGCGCTCCCGGAAAGCCGCATGCTCCCCATGTCGTTAAATGGCTGTCTCTGTTTTCTTTGTTCTCCTGTAAGAGTTAGAACTGCCTTTTTCTGATTGGGACCAGTTTAAGGGACCGATCTCCTTAGGGGGGGTCCCCAGCTGCTTTGGGACTCTCCGGAGAGGGTGGGACCCCTACGAGTCCTGGGCTCTCCTGTGAGAGGGGACCCAGAGGTCTTGACATCTGAATATTTTCTCTGCGCTAGAATTAGAGGCCTTGAATCTGGATTTTGAAGCCGGTTCCTTGAAAACACTCCCTGAAAATCCCGTGTTCTGTTTCATGAGGGAAAAGGAGATTTTGTACCTTGTCCTGGAACAGTTTATTTAGGAATAAAACGAATAAATCAGGCAAGCCGGATGGCTCAGCGTCTTCCTTACCGCTTGGTCGCCACCCATTGGGCCCCTTGCATCATCAGACCTGCCGCTTTCTCTAACCAACCTGGCAACGAGCCCCAGGTGGAGGTGACAGCAGCTGGGGATGTGCTCAGATTATTGTCCAGCTGGGTCAAGCTCATGGAAGGGAAGTCTCTAGCTGCCTGCCCCTGCTTGGCTTCGCCCTGCTCTCCGGTGAAGTCTCAGGCTGGATGGTGCCACCCTTGGCCGTGCTCTTGATGCTGACTGCGGGGAGGGAGTCAGAATGGCCGGGGGTTGGTGTAGCTGGTTCAGCCATCTCCGCCCAGGCACTGCTCTGAGGGAGGGGGTCACAAGGGGTGGAAGCAGCTGCATGGGGAGGGTGGTCCCAGTGAGGAGGGTTTTATTAGCCATGGCACACCTGCATGCTTTCCCCGCCCTTGGCTGCACGTTCCCTGCAGGTGACTGGTTCCCATCCACTGACCTGTGGCCCAGCGTTCTGGCTCTGGAGATGGGCATGCTAAGATCATCCGCCCTGCTGAGTTTCACTGGGATACAAGCCTGCCCCTGCAACCTGAATCTACAGCACGGAGCTAATACAGACTGAGCTCTGCTGGGCCCCCGCTACCTGCCTCCCCTTCCACTGCGAACGCCTTCACTGGAGCTTCGGCTGTTCCCGATCCCAGCTTTGTGGTCACAGCTGACGCCGCAGCTGGGCATCAGCCCAAGCATATGTGAGCAGGAGGCAGCTGGCACTGGCTGGTAAATGTCGATGAGTAATTAGATGGCCTCATCCTTTGGGAGATAGGAGGAGGGAGATAAAGCCAAGTCTCTGTTTGGCCAACTGCATGGACAATTGGCCTGAGCCAGCAGGGCCATTCTTACGTTCGTAGGAGAGGCCCCCTGACCCACAGCTGAGCCGTCGTGGTTGTGGATTGGTACTTCTCGAGCACTCTGTGGCTAGTGCTGAAATGAATGGGCTACTGCTGTGACTCGTCCATCTCCGCTGCTGTGAGGCCATCACATCTGTTCACTTCAGCATCCAGGAAACGTGCCCATTAGAAGAGCCGTGTTGTCTCTTTTGAAGGCTCTCCCTAAAGGCTGGAAGCTGCTCTGTCTGCTCTCGCCTCTCCAGGCTGCTCGCTGGCTCCCAGTTGATGCTAGGAGGAAACGGGAGATGGGAGACTCGCTGCTCCTTTCTTAGCACCCAAGCGATGGCCGGTAGAACCCGTCTTTCCTCAGCCCAGCCAGGGTTGCTGCCCTAGGTGAGCTCCAGGAGGCAGCCGGTGAAATCCAGTTACTGGATAAACCTTCCTCCGCTCTCCCTGGGGCAGGGAAGAGCAGCCCTAGGAGCCGGCTAGAGCGCGTGAGAGCCGAGAGGGGCTGAGGTTCAATAGGCTGAGTGTCCATTAGAGCTGAAGCTGGACGGGGAAGTAGAGAAGGAGCAAATAGAAGTTGTGCAGGAAAACGGGGAGCTTACCAACCCAGCCCGGCATGGTTTGAAATCCCATCAATAGCACCCCGTGTGCCCAAATGAGGTTCCCAGTGTGGACCAGGGTCCCCTTAGTGGGCTGGCTGATGGGATTTTAGGCCCTTAGCAAGGGTGCTGGCCAAGCCTCACCTGGGATAGTGAGTTCAGTTCTGGGCACCGGGTTCGAGGGAGAGGAATTCGAAGTGGAACGAGGGCAGAGAAGAGCCAGGAGGATGATCGGGGGCATGCAGGCCTGGCTGGCTGGGCCTGGCCCTACAGAGGCTGAGAGGGGATTTGATGGCTCCACCCAGGAGAGAGAACGATTGAAGCCAAAGGATGGTGCTGGCACAGAAACAACCGGGGATGAACAGGGTGTTAGGGAAGGGAGAAAGCGGCTTCTAGCCATCTGAGGGAGGTTCAGGAACAGCCGCCCGGCAGAAGCCGGGGGGGTGGGGGGCGGATTCATTTTGACTGGATTATAGGACAGAGGTACCTGTGAAAGCAGGGCCTGACCTCTGACCCAGCAGATCCTTTCCAGTCCCGTGAGTTTGTAGAGACACTTATCTAGTCTATAAGCCTTAACCCTGCTAGGGGGTGACTTCACGGCACAGGTCACGCGTGCTCATAACTGGGTTTAAGCCTTCCCCTGCCATCCACACACGCTCGTCTCTGAGCGGAGAGCGGGGGTGTGTGAAGCCCTGACCCATGGAGGAGCGGGGAGTCTGGGCGCTGCTTTCACTCAGGCTGGAACTCGCCTGCTTTCCAGAAAGGATGCAGGCAAAATCATTTGAATGCTGACTACCCTCTGATGCTGTCCCACAATTCCCTCCCCAAGGAGAGACAGGTTCCCCAACAGCCTGGGAAAGAATCTCCGCACCAGGGACCATGGGCCATGTAGTGAAGACACAGTCAGGTGAGTAGCAGGGTTTTGCGATGGGGATGCTCACACCTGGGCTAGGCTATGCTGGGAACTTAGGCCAAGGGTGTCTCTCCTGACCATAGATCTGAGTTCCCAGGACCAACAGAGGGTAGTGACAGACACACCCACACCCACACACCCCTGTGTGTTACAGCATTATGCAATGGGGTAGCCCTTTCCCAGAATCCCTTCATGCTCTAGTGCAGACCCTACTTTCTCACCACCGATCTGAACAGGTGCAATTCTGGGCATCCACCCTGGAACAACACCCCACGAGCTGTGGATGTGCGTGCATGAATCACTAGCTGCCGCCTACAAGGTATAGGCATGAATGTGGACTTCCCTGTTGACTCTTAATTACTTTACCTGAACCTCTTCGTTCTACTAGGGGACTATTTCCTCTGTCCCAGAAGCATTGCTTCCCTAGGTACGTTCATGTAGTGTGCAGGTTGGTTTCAAATGTCCCAAATAATGAGGCTTCTATTCTTTCCCTTGAGATACTATTCCCCACCCAGTTAGATCTCCCTGACAGCCCCATTGCCTTCTGCTCATTGTGCCATGCTTCATGCTTCCTCTGCCTTCTGAGCGTTCACATCCTCCTAGGAGTAGAGTCCCCTCTTTCCTCTTTGCTATGACGTAGCCCCTCCGTAACTATATCGTTCTTGTTTTCAGACCTTTCCCTATCAACGGAGAATTGGGTCCGACACCAGCAAAGAACGAGACATTATCCAGCAGGCCCTAGAGAGGTTCGGAATGGGGGTAGGAAGCAAGAGCCTGAGATGTAGCATCTGGAGGACTTTCAGGAGATGCAATGGGACGACTGGAGTAAAGCGTTTTGATACAGTGACTCTCGGAGCGCAGCCTGGCTTGGCCGTGAGCCCTGGGGATGGAAAAGTCATTGAAGCAGCCCCAAGGGTATTGAGAAATTTTGGGGTGCTGAGTTGCAGGGAAGGTTTCTGGTGCCCTTAGAGAAATTGGCAGACCAAAGCTCTGTCCTGTCTGGATTTCAATGTCCAGGGGATGGTGCTGTTGTTGTTTCTCTTTGGAATTTTATTCCACACACTGAAATATCTCACAGGATGAAATTAAGCTATCTGTTCCACCTGTTTATAACCCACTGGGTCTCCCTGTCACCTGCTATGCTATTATCCACCACCCCCAACATGTTGCCCCTTGGAGCCTCATCCCTCCAGGGATGTTCTCCCATGAGCCCTGTTCCCCTTGGGTCACTCATCCAAATGGAAACTGGACACTCTTTTCCCCATCTGGTTTAGTGCCATGCACCGAGACAAGCTCATCCACCATGTTGAACCATGTCCAGGTACCGGCTGCTCTCCCTGTAAGTATCTATATTTCATTAGTAGCTACCGCCTGGATATCACCTGTAACACACAGGAAGATGGGGCCTGAACTCCTCCGCTTCGATCCAAGTGGGGCCTCCTGACAAAGAGGTTTGAGAGGCACTGGACTCGCCCCATCTCCTCAGCCAGGTCTGTACATCATCCTCCGGGGCAGCTGGACTCATGGCTCTGGAATCTCGTAGGGCTGCAGGGGGTTCCCTGGTCCTAGAGCAGTTATAGGGAAAGGCTCTCTAATCCCTACAATTTTTGGACATTGACACAATGTCATGGACTCCAGAAACGGAGGGAGAGCTTCACCCCAAAGACAAGGCGAGATGGCTGTTGAGATCACAACCTGAGCCCATGGCGCCTCTGAGCCCAGTGAGGGCTAGGGGTTAAATGGTAGTTGTTCCTAGTAAGTTAAAATCATGGATGAATTGCTAAGGAGCAGCACAAAAGAATAGCATAAGCATGTAGTGAAAAAATGAGGGATACCTAGCAAGGGACAGAAAAGGCAATAAGAGGTTTTTTAAAATACATTGGGAGCACACGGAAGATGAAGGAAAGTGCAGGTCCTCTACTTAGCGTGGGTCCAGACCTGGCCGGTGCTGAGTCCCCCACGAGATGCTCTGTCCTCTCGACTCCACTGCCTCTGTGGACACTGCCCCAAGTCTCTTGGCCCATTCATGCCACGCTGTGCGCGCCTAATGTCCTCATGGAGTTGGTAGGGCCGTGCGCTCAGAAGAACTGGGCCGAGTCCCTACCGGAAGTGGGAGGGGTAGGGATGGATTGGAGCTCACAAACTCAACAGGCCCTTTTTCTTCTCTTCTTAGACCAGCAGGGCAGATGTGGCGAGCCAGGCCCCTTGCAGCCCATGCCGGTGAGACCCACAGCCCTGAGGAGCGTGGGGAGCTGGATGAGACTGCCAGCCCCTAGTGGGCCTGGAGAGCCAGCCGCCCCGCAAGCCAGACCGACTGCCCCAAGGGGCCTGGGGAACCAGCCCACCATGACTTTACCACCTTGGGCACCAAAGGGCATAGATCAGAAATGGGGGAGCGGCTCCTGGTGCTGGGAGAAGAAAATGATCTAGTATCAAGGCGGCCTGGCCTCAGAGGTGGTATTCTCTGATCCCACCCTAGCTCCTGCTTCCCACTGACCCTCTCCATTCTCCCTGCTAGGTCTGGCCCCACTTGCTGGCCAGTTCCTGCCAGACCGATCATCCCACACCGAAACCTAGCTGCCCACTTCCACTCTCCAACCCAATGCACCAAGCGCCCCTGGTGGTCATGGCCTGGTTCAGGGGATGGCACCCGTCAAGCCAACTCTCCCCTTGAGCCTCCCTGCTCTGCCCCCACCTTCCCCACCCAGAACCTGCCTGCTGCATCCTCTGCTCCCCACCAACCTACCAGGTGCCTTGACCCTGTTCCACGTCCAGCAACACCTGCCAAACCCACCCTCCCCGCTCACCCGTGTTCCCGATACCGAAACCACCTCCTTCTCCCCATAGAGACACAGAGTAAATCCGGCTGGACCCACTTGGCGGCTTTCTGGAGAGGATTGCGGCAGCCCCGGGAGAAGGGAATGCAGCAGGTGTCTTGCGTTGGTGTGCAAAGGTAACCCCAGCAGTGGCTGCCTCCAGCAAGCGGGTCGCTCCATCCACCCCCTGGTGCAGGGCAAAGCCGATGCCAGCCATGGTCAGAGGCTGCATTAGCCACCAGAGGGCACCCAGGAGTCTCAAACATAAGCGGTTGTTCATCTAGAAATATTAATTAGTTTCACTGTTTTTCATGAGGGCAAGCAAGCTGGTCGGCTCCGGGGCGCAGTGCTGGGCTACAGTGAGGCCTTCACCCGGCTCTGGAGCCCCCAGAGGTTGTTACCAGCCAACGGCTGTTGGGTGACCATCGGGGAAATGAGTTGGCACTGGTCTCTGTCCAGTTCCCAGCAGTCCCTAGCATAGAGCCCCAGGCCCCCTTGTGACTAACTGGGCCCCATGCTGTGGGTCCCAGGCAAGAGCCTGAAGGCAGGAGATAAATAAGCGACCCTGAGCCTGAGAGGTGGCCTCTCCGGATCAGGTACATGGCAGGCTGGCACGAGGAAACTGTCTCCCATGGGAGCGATGACAGCCTCTGGGGCTGTCCATGCAGCACCCCCTCAGCTACCCCACAGGGCTGCATTCATGAGCTTGGTACAAGCTGCTCTGTGGCAGGGGTTTGTCTCTTGTTGTGGTCGGGGGGGTTGCTGCCTCAGTTTCCCCCACGCTGGTTAGGTAGCATAGCTGTCCACCTCAGCCAAAAGTTCCGCCCCTTCAGGGGTAACACCAATCCAAACTGTCGCCTAGTTTTTTCCCTGGGTCAGTCTTCTCCCCTAGCAGGAGTATAACAGCCTCTGCCCCCAGGCGACAGGGGGTGCGTGTGCCCATTAATCTTCTTCCCCCTCTGGAGTAGAGCAGCAATGTCCTCTGCTGGCCCTTCAGAGTCAAGTGGGAGCTCATGCCCTCCTTCTCTCCAGCCTGGGAGCCCTATGTCATGAAGCAGGCCTCAGGCCCCCCGCCCCACCGTGCTCACTCCCTGCTTCTCTTCCCTCACCTCCTCCGCTCTGCCCACTCCCTGGTTTCCCCTCTTGGGGCTTGGCTCTGTCTGGCTCCCTTGCCAAGCCCTGCCCTGGCCTTAGTTCCAGCCACTTTCCTCTTCTGGCTCTGTAGAGGGACCCACAACAGGGCTTCCCTGGCCTCTCCCTGCTCTGAAAGAAGGAGCTACCTTTTATCCCCCTTGGCCCCAGTGTCCCTCTTCTCCTCACACAGCTCATTTCTCCTCCCAGCTTCTTTAGGCCTCTGAGGGGATGTCTACAATGCAGTATGTCCTCAGCGTTCAAACTCAGGCTCAAGCCTAACCCCCCTTCCATCTACACACACATCACAGTAACCCAGGGTCCCAGCACCCCACAGGGATGGAGGGTCCGAGCCTAAGTCCAGCCGGATCCTGGGCTTCAAGCCCTATTGCTTTGCTGTGTAGACGCAGCCCCCCTGGACTCATGCTCTGGGAGTCTGCCAAATTTTCATTGTCTCTTGGACAGCCAAGTTTTCCCACGTGGCACCATGAAGAAAGGGTTTGAGCGGCCACACTCGGGGTGGGCGCTAGGAAGTCTGGGGTATGGGGGGGTTGGACTTGGGCCTGCATAATGCAGTGTAGACGCTGGAGCCCTAGGTTGGGTTCAACAAGCCCTAATCTGGGGTTCCAAACAAGTGTAGATGGTCAAGCCCTAGGTTAACAAACCTGGGGTCTGCTAACTCCACTTCTCCTAACCCTGGGCTTATATTGGCCTTAGCCAATAACCCCATCCAGCAGGCGGCTCTGAATCTCTGTGGGAGCTACTGTCCAAGACATCATCAAGGGGCCAGGGCCATGGACCTCTCAACCCTAGGTCAAGCTCTGCAGCCTTCTGGGAGAGGGCCACTACCCTTTCCCCACTTGGCCAGCGCTCTGCCCTTCCTAGGGAAGCCATGCTGCCCAGTGGTGGGAACTTCTGGCTGTAGGGATGGGCCTGAGGGGAGGCAGAGGTGTGGGGCTGGGGATGTGAGGGAGGAGAGGCCTGCGTGGGGGGGTGTGTGTGTCTGGAGCTGAGAGATGGTGAGGATCTGGAGCTGCATGAAGGCTTGAGGGTGATGTCCGGGGGAAGGGGACTGGAGCTGTGTGAGAGGCCAGGGAGTTGTGAAGGCTGGAGCTGGGGAGTGGGGGGGGGGACTGGAAGCTATATAAGGGGAGGGGGATGTGGGCAGGTATGTGTGGGAGGCTGGAGGGTGCGTGGGGGGCACAGCTGTGGGCCTGGGGGAGGTGGGACACTGGAGCTGGGTGGGAGGGGCTGGGATATGTCCCCCCCCCATAAAACACTTTGAAAAGCCTGATTGCCCTCAGTATACACCCCGGCCCAAGAACAGCCAGGGAGCCCGGGGCGAGAACTCCCTGCTTCCGCAGCCCATCCCCGCCTCGGGAGGAGCCGCCGGGACAGCATAATCTCACCAGCCTGCATCTGAAGAATAAAAGGGAATTCCCAAACAGCAGCTTTAAGGGCCAGTTGAAGCTGCTGGTTTCTAGCTGGGCTGTTTGCTTCCTGCACCCTTCCAAAGCTGCGGCCTCACACCCTGGAGACCCAAGAACGGCTCAGGTAATGTCTCCACAGCAGAACCCTTCACGGGCTCCTGGGGACTTGTTCGGAGTGTCTGTAATTTGTTGCATCGGAGGCGCCCGTTTGCTGAGCCGCAATGCCTGCAATTTTAAGAGCTTATGCAGGGCCATGCCCAGTGCCACTGAATGGGTGCCGAATACCTGTTCGTTTATACGTGGAAAATGCTAGCGCGTGACTTATGAGGAGAGGCTAAGGGAACTGGGATTGTTTAGTCTGTGGAAGAGAAGAATGAGGGGGGATTTGATAGCTGCTTTCAACTACTTGAAAGGGGGTTCCAAAAAGGATGGCTCTAGACTTTCTCAGTGGTAGCAGATGACAGAACAAGGAGTAATGGTCTCAAGTTGCAGTGGGGGAGGTTTAGGTTGGATATTAGGAAAAACTTTTTCACTAGGAGGGTGGTGAAACACTGGAATGCGTTACCTAGGGAGGTGGTGGAATCTCTTTCCTTAGAGGTTTTTAAGGTCAGGCTTGATGAAGCCCTGGCTGGGATGATTTAGTTGGGGATTGGTCCTGCTTTGAGCGGGGGGTTGGACTAGATGACCTTCTGAGGTCCCTTCCAACCCTGATATTCTATGATTTGTCCAGTTTGCACTGGAAACAAATTGGTACACCCTCCCTCTGAGCGTGAATGCTGCTCCAACAAACCCCTGTCCAGAGAAGGGTGGGCTGGAGCACTGGAGTGGGACCAATGCTTTATTTCTGGCTCTGCCATTGGCCTGTTGGGCGGCCTTGGGCAAGTCACTTCACCTTTCTGTGCCTCAGTTTCCCTAGCTGTACAATTGGAACAATGATACTTTCCTTGTACAGCACTTTGAGCTCTATGGATGAAAAATGCTATACAAGAGCTAGGTGTGATTGTCATTATCCATAATGCATTGGTTGGAGGGCTTCTGTGTGTGGACGTGTGGCACATGTCTACACTAGTCTGGATGCACACACTGTTTCAAGTAACTGAATCATTATAACACTCAGTCTACCCCATGAGCTGGGGGCCATGATTCCCCTGCTTGCGTGCACAGATCTGTGGTGGTGTGAGTATAAATAGAAGTGTAGTCATGGTTGCATTGTTGGAGGCAGGGCTGAACTGTGCCAGGTTCAAACCCCCCTGAAACCAGTGGGTACCTACCTGCCACTGCTCAGCCATGTCTCTGCTGCTGCTGTTTATGCTCGTGCGAGCTCGAGGAAAGCTAGCACAAGTAGGTCTGCACGAGCCGGGGAAACACGTGCCTCACTCATAAATGTAGCCTTACTTGCCGTGCTGCGTTTCTCTATACGTGAGCTGGATAGATTTCCACCTGTATCCCCAATCAGGCAAAAAAATCCTGAGTCAGGCCTAAAAGAAACCATGAGATTTTTAAAAAGTAATAAAGTTGGGGTGGTTTTATTTGCGCACTGGCTTCTGAGCCTTTAGGGCGGGCTGGGCTCACATTTCCAAGCTTTTCTCCACAACCAGGAGGGCTAGACCTTTTTGAAAAAAAAGCTAAGATTCTAATAAGAAAAGGAGGACTTGTGGCACCTTAGAGACTAACCAATTTATTTGAGCATGAGCTTTCGTGAGCTACAGCTCACTTCATCGGATGCATGCCGTGGAAACTGCAGCAGACTTTATATACACACAGAGAATATGAAACAATACCTCTTCCCACCCCACTGTCCTGCTGGTAATAGCTTATCTAAAGTGATCATCAGGTTGGGCCATTTCCAGCACAAATCCAGGTGGGAGGAGGTATTGTTTCATATTCTCTGTGTGTATATAAAGTCTGCTGCAGTTTCCACGGCATGCATCCGATGAAGTGAGCTGTAGCTCACGAAAGCTCATGCTCAAATAAATTGGTTAGTCTCTAAGGTGCCACAAGTCCTCCTTTTCTTTTTGCGAATACAGCCTAACACGGCTGTTACTCTGAAACCTGAGATTCTAATGTAATCACATGAATCTAGGAGCCAGGGTTTTAAGTAAGATTGTCAGAGTTGCCAACCCCGCAGTGCCCCTTGGGTTAGCGAATTCCAGGCTGCAGCTCCCAGTAGGCCATATTCCCAGGGGAAAGAAATAACATGGCATGTAAACTCAACCAGACAAAAAGCAAATAAAAGGGACAAATCCCCTCCCCCACAACTCTGCAGGGGGAAAAAAGGCAGCGAATATGGGTGGAGTGCCTGAAAAGGAGAGAGAAAGAAGAGCACTGACAATCATGCTGACCAGAGTTGTCGCATTGTTTCCTTGTACTTCCCCCGCGTCACTCTGACTGTCTCCGTCTGTTTGTCTCTTGTCTTGTACTTGGATTGTAAGCTCCTTGGGGGCAGGGACCGTCTATTCCGTGTTTGTGCAGCACCTCGCACAATGGCCCATGATGGAGACTCCTAAACGGTATGGTAGGGTGGCCATGGGCGCATCCCCAGAACACAGGACATCCTCCACCTGCATGGCCCCGTCTCTGCCGGTGTGATGCGTGGAAGGACGCCCATTTAGAGAGGGCGCCATTCCATCCCTGCTGGCGTGGCCTTGGGGCCGGGGACGCTTGCTCCTCAAAACGGGGGGCCTTGGGAGGATGAATCCGGACAGAACCAGGCCCGGTTTTATATCCGGCCGGACAGAGGGGGGCAAGCCTTGCAGAACCAGGCCTGCCCGGCTTAAAACTGGACAGATGGCCTCGTGACACGGCGTCCTACTGTCCACGCAACGCAAGGAGAGACGGGCCTGAGCGATGGGGTGAAGGAAAGGGCCAGTGCCGCGGGGGAAGAAAGCGGGCGCGAGGAAAGGGGGCCGGAGGCGCGCAGCGTGGCGGACAGGGGGCGTCCAGTCGCGGGCGACGGAGAGGAGGGGAAAGGGGTCACCGAGACGGCGAATTTGAGGGACGGAGGAAGGGAGCATGGCAGAGAGCAGGCGAGCGGGGCAGGTTTGGGAAAGGGGAAGTCGCAGACCCAGGAGCCCAAAGCCAGGGGCCAGGTGGAGGAACTGCAGGGCTCAGGTCCCTTTTGCTGCAGCAGCTCCCACGGGGAGGGGAAGGGCCGCCGCTGCGCGTATGCAAATATGGTGATTTATTTAATTCTGGGAAGGGCTTTCCCCTCCCCCTCCTCCCCCCCCCCCCCCGCCGGGGTGCCCTGCGCCGAGCCTCCCTCAGTGAGGGGGCGGCAGCCTGCAGAGGAAGAGGAAGGTCAGTTTCTCCTTTCACTGCCCTGCGCTCTGCTTTTCTGCCCCCCCTCCGCCCCCCACTTTCCCCGACACCTCCTCTCTGGCCCTGGAGGCAGGATGTGCATCGCGGGGGGGGGCGGGGGGGGACAGAGGGGGGAGGGACAGGCCGGGGGATGACTCTGCAAAGACCACGCTTGTTCGTAGAGCCCAAACAGTGGCTTTGCAGGGGGTTGAATAATCCCCCCCCCCAGCCCCTCCAAGCCGCTTTGCCCAGGACCCCTTCCGCCCCCTCCCCACGTGCCCTGGCGGGGGGGGGGGGGCGTCTCGGCCAAGCTCTGCTCAAACTTTGTTTCAGAAACGTGCGAGTCTCCCACGGTAAAGCGCAGCCACGGAGGGCTGCCGAAACCAGCAGCAGACTTGGGGGGGGGGTGAGACCCCCAAGGACAAAGCCTGCATTCATTTTTTTCCATGACACCCCCCCACCCCCCCGCCGCCGCCCCACCTTCTTGTCAATTTCTTTCTTTTCCGGCCACATGCTGCAACGGGGCTTTACAAATCTTGTTTTGGGCGAGGGGTTTGGACGTGGAAAGGCGCTGGCTGCGGGCAGGGTTTGTGCCCAGCTTCTGATCTCGGTTCCGCGGCTGTGGTTCTGGACTAAGCCCCGGGAAGCGGCTGGAGGCCCTCCAGGTTACCCTGTGTAACGCAGAAAGGAATCTGGCCCCAGCACATGATGGTTAATGCCATTTTCTGGGCTCACAAATACAAGCAAGTTCTGCCCCGCAACCAGCATTGCCTTCCAAGGGTTAAGAAAGGACGTAAGCTGGCCTGCAAATTCAGCTCTCTCTGCCTGCTTGTAGAGACCCCCAAGCCTCGCCGCCCCAGCATCTGAGCGCCTCCCAAGTACTTCAGAATAGAAATAAACACAGCTGCACTCCCTCTTCCTTCCCAGTCTGCGGGGGGTAAAAAAGCCCTTGCTAACGTGTATAGTTTGTGAATTTGTGCAAGGACAGGTGTTGCATTTACGGAGGGAATGCTGAGGCCAGGGGATGAGCTGTGCAGCCCCTTATAAAAACGGGGAGAGCCCCTGTTTATAGAGGGGTCCTTCTTGGCTCCTGTGGCTGTGAGTTCCACAGTCTGGGTCCGGCTCGGGTGAAGGTGCCATGTCCTGCTCTCGTGGGCCTGCCCTCACTGGTTTCTACGTTCTGGGGGGCTGTAGCTGTCGTGGGAGGGCACCCTTGCAGAGGGAGAGCTGATCTCCGCTGGCCAGGGCTTTGAATAGGAAGGAGTCTTGTAGTGAGTGGGGAGCCCATGTGGAGCGGTGAGGTTTATTTGCTCGGGGGTGATATGATCAGAGCTACCTGCATTCTTTAGCAGATGGGGTGCCGTGTTCTGGATCATCTGGGGCTTTCTTAGGGTATGTATTCATCCTAGGTAAAGAGGTCTAGGTACAGACTGTCCTAAACTGGATCCACATGGGCACAGAGCCCCATTGGAATGAGTGCAGGGTGGCTCTGCCACCATGAATCCAATGACAGGATCGGGGCTTGAGGCTGGGTTGGGTCTGGGTTCTGTTCTCCTCTGTGTAGGATAGACTCATAGACTTTAAGGCCAGAAGGGACCATCATGGTCCTCTAGTCTGACCTCCTGCGCATTGCAGGCCACAGAACCTCGCCCACCCACTCCTGCTCTTTTCCTGCGCTGAGCACCTTGGGTTTGGAGGGGGTTTGGGCAAACGCTTTGGCTATGTCTCCAGAAATAGAGGCTCTGACCCTGCAATGAGCAGCATGCACATGGAACCCCTTAACCTATCCGGAACCCCACTGAAGCCGCTGCAGAATTGGGGCATCTCCTGTATCTTGCACAAACTGTGCCCGGTGAATTAATAGATAATCTCATGGAATAGAATTCACTCATCAGATAATGTCCCTTCACCAGCATAACGTTCCCAGTTCTGAGGGACAGTGGTGACAGACACAGTTTTCAATTACCAAAAAAAATAAAATAAAATAAAATTATATTAAAAAGGAAACATAGTTTAATTCCTGAAGGCGGATCTCTTTATTCCCATTTTACAGATGGGGAAACTGAAGCACAGGGCAGTAAGGTGACTTGTCCATGGTCCTACAACAGGCTAGTGGCAGAGTTAGGAATAGAATCCAGGTTGCTTGAGTTTCAGTCCAGTGCTTGATCCACTAGGCCATGCTACTCTGAAGCAAAGCTAAACTGCAGCCCCTGTAATGAGCAACATGTGGCCCGGTCCCCCTGCATGGAGCCCCAAAAGGGTCTGCCCACACAGACTTGGGGCCTAGCTCTGGCTATTAATTTTTACTGAGATAAATAATGTAGATGTATAATATACAAAAATAGGCTCCCTATCCACTGTTCTTGGTGCTTTTACCACAATTAAAAACAGAACCAAATTCAACCGAAGACCGGCAGTTACTCCACAATCACAGCCAAGTGAAAATCAAGCCTAGCAAACGCTCCTCTTTCCTGCTCAAGCATCAGCTCCTCTCTCCCCAAGGGCCTGGGTAAATAGATACGACTTGCAGTCTTGCAGGTGCCTGGCAGGTCAGTGCATTGGGGCTATTTCCGAGCAAGTAGAGGGAGTAGGTTCCAAAGCTGCAGGCGTCTCATGGAGAACACCCTGCTGGGGTTTGCTAAGTCCTTTGTCTTGCTGCAAACTCTGGGAGATTTTTATGTATGGTTGTGTGGAGGTGGTGATTGGGGGGTGTTTATAATCAGAAACGCTGCACTAGGTGAGCAGAGAGGATGATGGAGCAGCTTGGCTGTAAAGTGTGAGCTGCATGCACCAGAAAGGCCGATTGAGGCATGCTGCATGCAATGGAAAGACATCAACTGGCTATAGCTGACGTGCATAGGTGCGCAGCTCCAATGAACCGCTTTTCCCCAGCAGAAGTGAAACTTGCCTTCGCAAGGCCCTGTGGAGCGAGATCTCAGCTGCGTTGTGGGTGTTTTACTCCTCAATGCGCAATGTGTTTATTACACAATGTGTTGCAATGCGTTTATTACACGTGTGGCTGGTCATCTGGTGTGTATCCACCACTGATCCTTGCAAGGGTTTAATCTTTTGTTTGTTTGTTGGTAGCAAAGAGCAAGGGGAAGTATGTCATAAGTATTGCTAAGAATCCAGAATGGCATAATCTCCTTTAAATAGGAGTAACTGGTGGGTTTCCTTATGGGAAGTTATGTCTTCGGGGTAATGTGAATGGTAGAAACGGAAGCCCTGTCTGTCGACGGTCCCAAACTGGCTCTGCAGGGCAGTAAGGATCAATGGAGCATTGTCCGGTGCATTGCCATTACAACCACCTTTGGAAAGTCCCTCGTTTGCACCTTTCAAACCTAGGAGCAATTGGCCTTTGGGAGAAGGAGGGGCAAATCCTCTAGCAAGGTGGGAGGCGTGGGATCTAATGGCAAGGCACGCTCCGGGATCCTTAGCGTGATCCCCCCCCTGCGTGCTTTATGGCAAAGTCATTGCCAGGCGGTTTGCAGGGAGCACCGTGGTGCACATTACATTCAATTTCAAGTATTGCATATTAATGCTGGGTTGTCTCTGGGGAGCTGAGCTTCCTCCTGGAAACAGTAAGACTAGGCTGAAGTATCCCTGGAATGTTGTTTTGCAGGCAGAGAGGTCACACGAGGGCAGTGGGTCTGGAGACGTCTTTGAGAGCAATGGCTTAAGGTGGGTTTGTTTTGGGGGGAGGCTTGTTTCTGTTTAGGGCCTCCAGATCCTGTACATTGGAGAGCGGGTTGGGCCAGCACCTCCTTTGCTGGAATTGCAGAGCCCTTCGAATGGTCCTGCTGCATTTACCCCGTCCTGGGGGCTGCCTGCGTTTGACATCGTCAGCTGTTTGGACCTGCCTTTTCTGGCAGGCCTGTGGGATTCTCCTTGTTTCCTGGAGACGCTGTAGGAGGAATTCTGGCTTCATGGAAGTCCCTGGCAAAATGCCTGTTGACTGCAGTGGGGCTAAGATTTCAACCTATGTGTTTTGTGTAGTTTTTATCGTGAGTAGATGTGACCTGATAAGGGTTTCCCATCCGTGAGCCTCTGATCCCAGGACTCCTTCATTTATAAATTGCATAGTTAGTGTGGGTGGTTGCTAGGGTGACCACTGGTCCAGAATTGGGCGGGACAGTCCCACAATACAGAGTTCAAGTCCCAGTATTGGGCTGAACGACTCCTGGGCAACGTTTGTACTGGATTCCCCCTGTGACACCGCTCCGTGCCGGCTCGGGGCAACGCCAGCCTCTTTCCAGTGGGGAGGAGAGGTGGGGGCTGAGCAAGGGAGCCTTAGCCCCCCTCTTGCCACAAGGTCCTGCCTCTGCTCCTCCCATATAAAATGATGGGGTCTAAATTAGCTGTTACCACTCAAGAGAGAGATCTTGGAGTCACTGTGGAGAGTTCTCTGAAAACATCCACTCAATGTGCAGCGGCAGCCAAAGAAGCTGCCTGGATGTTGGGAACCATTAAGAAAGGGATCGATGATAAGACAGAAAATATCCTATTGTCTCTATATAAATCCATGGTACGCCCACACCTTGAATACTGTGTGCAGATGTGGTTGCCCCATCTCAAAAAAGGTATACTGGAATTGGAAAAGGTTTGGAAAAGGGCAACAAAAATGATGAGTTTCAGAGTAACAGCCGTGTTAGTCTGTATTCGCAAAAAGAAAAGGAGTACTTGTGGCACCTTAGAGACTAAGCAATTTATTTGAGCATGAGCTTCCGATGCATCCGATGAAATGAGCTGTAGCTCACGAAAGCTCATGCTCAAATAAATTGGTTAGTCTCGAAGGTGCCACAAGTCCTCCTTTTCTTTTTGAAAAATGATGAGGGGTATGGAACGGCTGCCACAGGAGGAGAGATGAAGAAGACTGGGACTTTTCAGCTTGGAAAAGGGACGGCTAAGGGGGGATATGATAGAGGTCTCTATTATCATGACGGGTGTGGAGAAAGTAAATCAGGAATTGTCATTTACTCCTTCTCATAATGCAAGAACCAGGGGTCACCAACAGAAATGAGGAGGCTGCAGGTTTAAAACAAACCAAAGGAGGTATCTCTTCACGCAGCTCACAGTCGATCTGCAGAACTCCTTGCCAGAGGATGTTGTGAAGGCCAAGACTATAACAGGGTTCAAAAAAGAGCTAGATAAGTTCATGGAGGATAGATCCATCAGTGGCTATTAACCAGGATGGGCAGGGATGGTGTCCCTAGCCTCTGTTTGCCAGAAGCTGGGAATGGGCGACAGGGGATGGATCACTTGATGATTGCCTGTTCTGTTCATTCCCTCTGGGGCACCTGGCATTGGCCACTGTCGGAAGACAGGATACTGGGCTAGATGGACCTTTGGTCTGACCCAGTCTGGCTGCTCTTATGTTATGTTTTCCTCTTTTTTCCCCCCGATTCACTCCCTGGCCAGGCCAGAAGCAAGAGCTGGGTCGTGGTAAGAGCCACCCAGGGAGTCTGGCCTGCTGTGGGGAGCCCCCAGACCCTCCACCTGCCCTGGGAGGGGTACCACGGTGCCCAAGAGCAGCTCCTGTCCCTGCCCCTGGTCATGCCACCCGGCAGGTGGAGGATCCGGGGCTCCCCACAGCGTCTCTGGCTCCCTGGGCAGCTCTTACCATGGCCTGGCTCCAGCTTGGTCAGGGGGCAGGGCCCCAGGGGAAGAGGAGGAGCAAGGGGTGGGGCCACAGAGAGGGCGGGGCTCCTGCATGTGTCCTGCTTTTGCCTTTGAAAAGCTGGTTGCGTGGGTTTCGATGCCCTCCTTCCTTGCTGCAGATGTGCCTAGAAGTGCACTTTTGGCTAGCAGCTCTGCAGGGGTACTAACCATTGCAGGAGAACCTGTCTCACTAAGGTGGACTAGGGCGGTGAATGCTGCAGAGAGCCTAGAGGAAGAGCAGTGAACTCGACCGAGCGTTGCACGCTGTGATGTGGAGCTTTGACCGGGTCATTCCCCCAGGTGAACAAAGCTTGCGTTCCGATCCTCCCCCTGGCGCTTCTGGAGTGGGTTTGCTCCACTTGCTTGTTAACACCCCCTCAGCTGCTCCTAGCACTGCACGGGCAGCAGGGTGTGCAGACGCACACGCGCCTCTCTTAGGAACGCTGATGTGGGGAAACTACGAGGAAACCAGTTTGTCCAGGAAAGTGTTCCCTGTAGACATGGTGTTGTCTGTATTTCTCCTTCCCTCTTTCCGTATTATTTATTGGATCTAATGATGATACTCTACCCAAGGTACTGGTGTCATTCATCCCTGGAGTAGCCTGGTGCTTTGGTATCTCTGTTCTCCATCATGGTAGAGAAGAGAAAACTCATTTGTAGTGAGGCTTCTGGACGCAGAACCTTCGGTTCTCTCTGGCTCCCAGACAGTGTGAACGCACCCTGTGGTGACTTGCCTCCTGAAGACCTGGCCTGGAGTATGTAGCTCTCTATAGTGAAGGGTGCTTGCCTGAAACTGGATCCTTTGATCTGAAGAGTTGTCAGCTCCTTTTGGCTCATCAGCGTCTCTTCTTACTAGAGGAGAATCCACTGGCTGGGGTGGGCTTCGGTCCAGAGAAGAGCGAGGTGTTGCTCTTTGGCTGGGGAAGCTAGCCCCTGTTCCTGATTGCTCCTGGCCTCCTAGGAGGCAGTGGCGTTGTTTGCACCTGGTGCAGAGAGTGTCTGTTTCTCTTAGCTGTGGTACCCTGCCACCGTGGTTACTGTCTCTGCCACCGCCCACTGGGTCACGGTAAAGTGACCTACACGGAGTTGCCCTGGAACAGCTCTTGGGAGCTAAGTGTAACCTGCCATGCACTTAGCAGGGCTGGCGGCAACGGATGTTACCTCCATGCTCCAGAATGCAATGACTGACTTCCAGCTTACCTGTGAGTGCCGTGGTTTTGGAGTACTAGACTTCGGAGAGAGGCATGACCTGCCAGATCAGCTGGTGCACTCCATCGACCAATGCCTTAATTCTAAACATCTGTGGACCCAGACACCCTCAGCAAGGGAGTCTTTGGAATTTGTTTCCCCATTTGATCTGACATTTACTGTCCTTTAGCGCTTGTTGTGAAGTCTGCCTGGTGCCCCAGGGTTTCTTCTGAGGGGAGTGATAAGGTCTAGGGATATCGGGGTTTCATTTATCCTAATGATATCTTGCAGCAGTGAGTTCCACAGGTGAATTATGTTTTGTGTAAATTACAAGGGCAATGGATTACATCGGTAACATCTGATCTGCAGGGTGAAGTCTATTGAGCTGGTTTAACAGGCTCGGTTTATTTATAAAATCACTTGTCTCTGTGTCCAAAGAGAGTTGAGGTGGAAATACTCTTGTAAATAATCGTGTCTATAGAGATGTTGTAAGTAGAGAATTGACTCTAGAGGCAGCCTATCCTAGATACATACA
Organism: Lepidochelys olivacea; assembly: GCF_965140295.1. Lineage (NCBI taxonomy): Eukaryota > Metazoa > Chordata > Testudines > Cheloniidae > Lepidochelys > Lepidochelys olivacea. Next base: position 10,217,588 of record NC_140411.1, read on the forward strand.
TTGTCCCCATCACTGTAGTATCTGAGCACCTCACAGTCTCTAATGTATGTACAGTATTCCCACACCCCCCTCAGAGTCAGGGCAGTGCTGTTATCCCCATTGTACAGATGGGGACTTGAGGCATAGAGAGGCTAAGGGAGTTGCCCAGGGTCACACGCAGGAAATCAGTAGCAGAGCCGGGAATTTAACCCAGAACTTTCAAGTCCTACGCTAGAGCCCTAACTGCCGGTTCATTTTTCCTCCAAGGATCAGGATTCATTGAGGGGGATAAGCCCGTCAGCCAGGATGCACACAGGGCCAAAGTGATGTGGAAGTAGATTTGTTTTCTAGCTGCAAGTCACTCAGTACTTTCTGATGCATTTGAGAAACCAAAGCAGGCTGCTGCGGGTCCACGTGGTCTGTAAACGCTGTTGCTGCTGGTACTCGGGTAGCATTGGTTGCTCTTGATAACACACACGTGCCCGGGCTAGGACTGAGAGCTGCTTGAATCTGAAGGAAAGAGGCCAACGGCAAGCTGGAACTGGCCCTCCCTCCCTCCCCCACCAGCTTATCTTGCTTTTCCTCTCTCCTCCTTGTAATGTGATTGTCTGTTGTCTTATGAATCAGAGTCTGGTTCCCTGGCCAGAACCGGAGGAGGATGGAATAGAGCACGTTCCCCACCCCCCTTTTGTGCCAGAGGTTCCTAGCAGCCTTTTGCTATAAAACCTGCACTTTTGTTGCTTAATCATCTGGATCGGACATGTTGGTCCTGTGGAACGAATGTGAAGTGATACGATTGTCGTGCTGCCATTCGTTTTTCTATTCTTCCCCTGGTTACAGCTGTATGATTCCAGTGGATTTCAGTGGGGACTGAGGGAAGGATTTTGACCCATCTGATTTAGGAAACAGGGAGCCGCTGGTTTCGTCGGAGTACACAGGAATTTTGGCACCGGCTGCCATGGGAGTATGATTTCACCCTAAGGAATTCAGCAATGAACACCGCCTCCCAAGTCAGGATGCCTGTCTACCGCTGTGGTTTTTGCACCTTCTTCTGAAGCACCTGGTGCCAACCACAGTCCAGAGACGGGAGACTGGGTTAGATGGGCCAGTTGTTCTGATTCAGTCTGGCACTGCCAATGCGTCTGTGGAAATTCACAGTGCAGATTAAACCAAGAAAAATCTCTGGGCTAACACAAACCTGTTCTAAACTCGGGCAGCAAACCATAAAGAAGGAGCTGCAGCCGAGTTCAGTCATCTGACCCTTCAGATTTGCTCCCCGGGGTCACCAAAAATATCGGTGCCCCCAGGGGACCATGCAGGGCTCCAAAGTAACCGAGCCTTCTGCAGGTGGCCGCCCTTTTAATCACTTGTCGCTCAGGGAAATTGTTCGACCTTTTCGCTGGCATTTAAAACTGCTGCATGCACCAGAAAAATGTCCGGCGTGTAGCTAAAGTAGCAGCTCCTGCCTTTCCCGAGGGCTGCGGGACCATGCACTTGCCAGGGTATCCTTTGTCGTCCAGCATTGCCACTCAGCGAAGCTGCTCGGCTGAGATTGTTAAATGCCATTCAGGTTGCTTAGTGTGAAGGAGGTTCCAAGACTTAGGAGTTACTGAGGAGCGGGGCTTTGCTGACTCATTGTATCCTGCTCTTGCATTGCTCTGTGGCTGATCCCTTGATGATGGAAGGTTTCTGCAGCTACTCTGATGCTGAATGCTAAAATGAGCTCCCGCCAAAGCCCTGGGAGGGCGTTGCCCAGGCAAAGTTGCTGGAAGCAGTTTCCATTTTTGAAGAAGGTGCCAGGGAAACCATTGACCCGACTTAGTGACGCTTCAAATGGTCTAAAGTGCAAGAAGTGTTCCTGCCACTCCAGCACTCAGGTGAGCCATGCCGTGCCATGGCACCGGTGCCCGGTCTGTTGCACACAGAATTGAACTGTTTGCGTGATGAAGCAGTTGGCACTGTGAGGCTTGCTTTGAGATGATGGAGGGTGTGACGCTGGCAGGCCAGATGCCCGCTCTTGCCCAGGCTGCAGGCATTTGCTAAGGACTGACAGACTCCTAGCTGGAGACCAGACCAGTTTGCCTGTAAGGTAGTTTTGCCGAGGATAGGCACTAGTCCTATAAGAATGTATTTAGGACGTTGCAGCTACACACATTAATCTCACTTGCAATGTCGGCATTCCAGGCTATGCGAAATACCTACGTTTTGCTTTATGACTTTGAAAATGTTTACTTTGAACTTGTGAATTCAGGCAGGGGAATTGTTTATCCCCCCACCCCCACTGACTATCAAAATCAGATGGGCCGTCAAGGAACATTGCAACACAAAGGGTTGTTTAATGGCTCTCTGGCACCTGGGAAATGCTACGTGCCAGGAAGCTTGTCCTGTGGGCTTGGAAGCGAATGAAGGAAATAAAACAAAGCCACATGGAAATGTTCCATCTCTTTTGGCTGTTTGAACTCGGACAGGGCTGAAACTGAAGCCAGGGTTCTCCAGGGGCTGCCTCCTGGGTCTGCCCTGAGAGATGCTTTGAAATGACGAATCACTGCAACCCTGTCACTCTTAGGAGTTGGATGGTAACTTATTAGTATGGAAACGTGTGCTTGCTTTAACCTGTAAATAACACTCTGATTCCTTTTTCCTAGTTAATAAACCTTTAGATAGTTTATTACAGGATTGGCTACAGGCATTGTCTAGGGTACCAATTGATCTGGGGTAAGTGACTGGTCTCCTGGGACTGGAAGCAACCTGAAGGTGGTGTGATTTTTGGTGTATGTGACCATTTATCATTAAGTCCAGTTTGTCTGGGTTCCAAGAGAGACTGGAGAGTCTAAGGCAGGGGTGGGCAAACTTTTTGGCCCAAGGGCCACATTGGGGAATAGAAATTGTATGGAGGGCCATGAATGCTCACAAAATTGGGGTGGGGTGGCAGGCTCTGGGATGGGGCTGGGGATGAGGAGTTTGGGGTGTAGGAGTGTGTTCTGGACTGGGATCGAGGGGTTTAGAGAGCGGGAGGGGGATCAGGGCTGGGGCAGGGGGCTGGATGTGGGGAGAGGCTCAGGGGTGTGGCCCCCGACTGAACACCCCCCAGAGTGGGGCCAAGCCGTGTCGTGCGGCCCCAGACCCAGCGCCCCGGCTGGAGTTGGGCCGAGCTGCTTGGTGCGGCTCAGGGGCCGGCTTAAAACAGCTTGCGGGCCGGATCTGGCCCACGGGCCATAGTTTGCCCTCCCCTGGTCTGAGGGGACTGTCTGTGACTCCGTGGTAAGCCTGGCAGAGTGACTCAGGAGTTCACATTTGTTACTGGCTTGGTGAAATCTAATTACAGAACACAGGGCCGCTTAGGGGTGTCTGCCCTGAGTCCCGGTTGCGAGCTGCTCCAGACAGCGTGACAGAAGGGAACAGAGAAGGAGTAAGGGTTGCTATTGGAGCAAGTCATGCTGTTTTGTACCAGTGGCTGCTAATCTCCTCGTATGGAGGAGGGGAACATTTCTGGGTATAGGGAAAGGCCCTCTGAAACAAGCCCATCATTATCTGGCTCTGTTAGACACACTCTGCAGCAGGAAGCTGGAGAGTTGGTGATATTTAAATAGAGCTGGCTGTGAGTCAAGCAGTTATGAAAAGCTGCTAGAACATCAGAGCCTGGCTTATTTATAGCAAATGAGGAGTTTCCTCCCCCCCCCCTGTAAGCAGCTTGTTTGCAGCAGCAGTATAAGAAACCCACAGACTGGTATCAGGAAGGGGCGGAGGGTCTGGTCTGTAGAAGGTTTCTTCAGGAGAGGACACAAGACTGGGGAACTGTTGTACCCCGCCGGGAATCCAAGCCTGCACATAGTGTGCACACTATGAATAATCCCTATTGTTTATAGAGATCACCAGTGAGGCTCGGTCGGCCAATCTCTGACATCGGCTGTAATTGTGAGTTAATTTATGTTCACGTTTGTCCGGTGGCGGGGGGAGAACAGCCCACATCAATGCAACATGTGGGGTAAAGGAAGCCGCCGCGTTAGACAGGTGCTAGGTTGAGCTGTATGCAGACGTCATCTAACCCTGGGCTAGGAGTGTGTTTGTCGTTATCGTCCTATGTCTTGTTGTCCCTAGGTTAAATTCTGCTCTAGGGCAAGCCAGTGTAAATCAGGAGTAACTCCAGGGATGTCAAGGAAATGACTCCTATTTACTTTGGTGGAAAAGCACAATTTGGCCTGCTGGACCTGATTCTGAGCTCACTTGCATTGCATTTACACTGGTGTAACTCTGTTGACCAGGGTGGAGTTATTTCTGATTGACGCTGCGGGGGCATGAGATTAAAATCAGGCCTGGAGACTGCAATAATCTGTTGATGCCTTGTGAAAAATTTGAACAACAGAGTAATGTCTGACTTGCCGCCGGTGAGAGTGGCAACATCTGCTTGGTATATGCAGCTCTGCTGTTACTCTTGACAAACTGTGCAAAAGGCATGTCCCCGTTTTCTAAGGCTCTGGGCGAATAAAGACTCACGTCAATACATTCAGCGTTATACTTGCTGTAGAAAGGACATCCCAGCTTTACAACTGCCGTGCTCCAATAATCTCAGGCAGCAGGGAATTCCACCGGTGACTCCTATTTTGTGTAAATTACAAGGGCAATCCTTTTACATTTGTCATTTGAATCTAATATTCTAGGTCTCTCATATACAAACATGCATATCTCCCTCTTATTATTCAACATGATTTGTTATAGCATAAGTACTTAGCCCGAAAACACTGTTGGGAGCAATCCTGCTGTGACACACGTGAGTCCTGGGGGTTCAATGTGCCAGCTGAGCATGGACTCTGGGAACAAAAAGTGTTAAGTAGCTTTCTTGGGGAATATTCAGGGAGAGGGGAATGCAAATTTCCCACCTCTGGTTATGCGAGAACCCAGCTTCTTGAAGCCATGCCCTCCGGAGGGAGTCATTGGCTACTGGTCACTTGTGACATGAGGCCAAGATCAAAGGCCCAAGCTGTATAAAGGAAAGACTGAGCTATTCTTGAGTGTTCTGAATCTGAGACAATTATGAACTTGTAACCATAGGAAAAGCCCAGTTGTGGGTTTCGAAGGACTGACCCCTGCCAAAGCTCGAGGCTGGAGTTGGAGTGAACTTGGTAAGGTTGTTAGCAGGGTTGTAGGTTCTTTTATTGTTTTTAATATGTTTTCTTTATAATGCTTTCACCTTAAGAATAAAGGTGCTTGATTAGAAGGAGCTGCGTGGGAACTTGTGACTGCTGCTGGCAATTACACAGCTCCTAGCCTCTGGAGAGAAAGCAAAGTGCAGATGCTGGCAATCTGGCTTACTGGGGCTTTCACAACATAAGCAGGGAACTGTGCAATTTGGAAAAAACCCAGTTAGGAGGGAGAGAGATTCAAGTCTCTGCCCAAGAGAGGGAATGGCTGGGAGCCAGAAGCCTATGAGTGGGTGTCCTTGGTGGACCACAGCATGGGAACACAGGTGCAGTTGCCCTGAACCGTGACATGTGCATTGGCCGAAAACTTGACTAGATGAAAGGATGTTGCAGAGGAAACAAACATAGGATGGAGTTTTCACACTTTCTCTCTATTTAAAACTGCCTGAAAGTTCTGAATGTGAATGGTGGCTGTCATAAATGTAAAGAAAAGGGTAGCATAAAATCCCTCGTTGGCAGCTGTACTGAATCTCTTTAACTGTAAGGGGTTAAGTAGCGCAAATCACCTAGTTGGCACCTGACCAGAAAGACCAATGAGGAAAGAAGATACTTTCAAATCTGGGGGGCGGGGGGGAAGAATTTGTTTGTGGCTCTCTTTGTTTGTTTCATCTCTGGACGGAGAGAGAGAGACCAGGCAGGTACAACATCCCCTGAAAACATACCTGGAATGATCTAAAATTACAGAAATTGTAAGGTTTCAGAGGAGCAGCCGTGTTAGTCTGTGTTTGCAAAAAGAAAAGGAGTACTTTTCTTACTCTTGGCACCTTAAAGACTAACCAATTTATTTGAGCATAAGCTTTCATGAGCTACAGCTCACTTCATCAGATGCATTGTAAGTAAGGCAAGGAAATGTGTTAGGTTATCTTTTGTTTTGGCTTGTGAATTTTCCTATGCTACAAAGGTAGTTTTATTCTTGTTTTTGTAACTGTGAAGCTGAGTCCAGAGGGGAGTCCTCTGTGTTTTAAATCTTTTTATTACCCTGTAAAGTTACCTTCCATCCTGATTTTGCGGGTGTGATTCCTTTACTTTTTTCTTTATTACAAAGTTCTTCTTTTAAGAATCTGATTGATTTTAGTATCCTAAAGATAGAGAGTCTGGTCTGTACTCACATTGCTAAGGCAATTAGTTGGTATATTATTCTCAAGCCTCCCCAGGAAAGGGGGGTGAAGGAGCTTGAGGAGGATATTTTGAGGGGACAGGGATTCCAAGTGACCCTCCCCTGAATTTTTGTTTAAATCACTTGGTGGTGGCAGCAATACAGTCCGAGGACAGGAATTTGTGCCTTGCGGAAGTTTTTAACCTAAGGTGGTAGAATATAAGCTTAGGGGGTCTTTCATGCGGGTCCCCATATCTGTACCCCAGAGTTCAGAGTGTGTGTGTGGGGGGGAACCCTGACAGTGGCCTTTCCTTGCCTTGTATTCAAGGGGTAAAGGGATGGAATCAGAATTGTCCTGTTGCCCCTCCATGCCAGCTGAGTCTCTGTGCTAGGTGCAGGCTGGAATCTGGTCCAAGGCTTATCAGCTGTGTTCAGTGATGGGTTCCCTTAACACTAGACAGGAAGGATAGTCTTTGGATTAAGGTACTAGACTGGAATTCAGCTCCTGGCTCTACCACAGACTCTGCTGTGCCCATGGGCCAGTCACTTAACTTCTCTGTGCCTCAGTTCCCCATCTGTACAATGGGTATAATAATTGATAGGTTGTAAGGCCAGTGAGGTCTACTGGGGTCATCCAGCCGGATTGCCTGCTCAGACACAGGCTGTAGAATTTGACCAATTAATAGCCCATGTCTTGTGGTTGGATCACAGAATCATGGAAATGTGGGGCTGGAAGGGACCTCAAGAGGTCATATAGTTCATCTTCCCACGTTGAAGCAGGACCAAGTGAACCTAGACCCGCCCTGACAGGGGTTTGTCCAACCCCTTTCTTGAAAACCTCCTATGACGGGGATTCCACAACCTCCCTTGGCAGCCCATTGCAGAGTTTAGCAGCCTTTAGAGTTAGAAAGTTTTTCTTAATATCTAACCAAAACCTCCCTTTGCTGCACACAAAGCCCATTGCTTCTTGCCCTTTAGCGAGAGGGTGTTTAGAAAGACATCCAACCTGGATTTTAAAAGCTTCAAGCCATGAAGAATCCACCCCATCCCACGTTGTTCCAATGATTATACCTGTTACAAATGTGTGCCTTATTCTAGCCAGAATGTAACTAGCTTCAGCGGCCAGCCCTCGGATCTTGTTGTGCCTTTATTCTGTTTGCTTCAAGAGCTGGAGCTGTGCAGAAAAAGGATGTTATGTTTCGTGGAGGATTTGGATAGTTTGACCATTTGGTTTTGTTCTGACTTGGAGTGAAACACCCAAATTTTGAAATTCCCTGCGAGAGGGAATTCCTGGGGTTGGTGCTCCTAGGCAGTCTGCCTGCCTGGCTGCCCTGAAGTAGTGGACACTGGAACCCCTGGAATCTTCTCCTTTTAGTCTGTGTTGAACTCGCCTCTTAACTTCTCTTGGAGAAGCTAAATAGATGGAGCTTCTTAAGACTTTCACTGTAGGGCAAAAAGAAAAGGAGTACTTGTGGCACCTTAGAGACTAACCAATTTATTTGAGCATGAGCATCCGATGAAGTGGACTGTAGGGCAGGTTTTCCATGCCTGGAATCATACTGGTAGCTCTCTTCCCAAATTCCTTTCCCCACCCTGTCTTGTCGGTTTAAACTGTAAGCTTTTTGCGGCAGTGACTATGTCTGTACAGAGCCTAGCACAGGGGGTTCTTGATCTTGGTTGGTACGTCTAGGTGCTACTGTGTCATGCAGAAGTAGCACCAGAAAGGAGCTCCGAGGTCAATTTGCACCTCTATGTGAGGTGCTCCTGTTCATTTCCTCTGCACTGTGGGTTAATATCTATGCTTTCCCTGCATGTGCAGAAGAGGCCGATCTTGTGGTGTGTGCCTTCTCTTAGCCTCACTTTTCTTAGCAGGGCTTTCCGCCCTTTGAGGGGTTAGGTTCCTTCCTGTGCAGTGTTATAAGCTCAGGAACGTTCTGGCCGCAGTGTTTATTTGCAAAAAGAAAAGGAGGACTTGTGGCACCTTAGAGACTAACCAATTTATTTGAGCATGAGCTTTCGTGAGCTACAGCTCACTTCATCGGATGCATACTGTGGAAACTGCAGCAGACTTTATATACACACAGAGAATATGAAACAATACCTCCTCCCACCCCACTGTCCTGCTGGTAATAGCTTATCTAAAGTGATCATCAAGTTGGGCCATTTCCAGCACAAATCCAGGTTTTCTCACCCTCCACCCCCCCACCCCCCCACCCCCCCACACACAAACTCACTCTCCTGCTGGTAATAGCCCATCCAAAGTGACCACTCTCTACACAATGTGCATGATAATCAAGGTGGGCCATGTCCAGCACAAATCCAGGCTTTCTCACCCCCCCCCCTTTTTTTTTTCCGGGGAGACACACACACACACACTCTCTCTCTCTCTCCTGCTGGCAATAGCTCATCCAAACTGACCACTCTCCAAGTTTAAATCCAAGTATAACCAGAACGTCGGGGGGGGGGGGGGGGTAGGAAAAAGCAAGGGGAAATAGGCTACCTTGCATAATGACTTAGCCACTCCCAGTCTCTATTTAAGCCTAAATTAATAGTATCCAATTTGCAAATGAATTCCAATTCAGCAGTTTCTCGCTGGAGTCTGGATTTGAAGTTTTTTTGTTTTAAGATAGCGACCTTCATGTCTGTGATTGCGTGACCAGAGAGATTGAAGTGTTCTCCGACTGGTTTATGAATGTTATAATTCTTGACATCTGATTTGTGTCCATTTATTCTTTTACGTAGAGACTGTCCAGTTTGACCAATGTAAATGGCAGAGGGGCATTGCTGGCACATGATGGCATATATCAACATTGGTGGATGTGCAGGTGAACGAGCCTCTGATATGTGGCTGATGTTATTAGGCCCTGTGATGGTGTCCCCTGAATAGATATGTGGGCACAGTTGGCAATGGGCTTTGTTGCAAGGATAAGTTCCTGGGTTAGTGGTTCTGTTGTGTGATATGTGGTTGTTGGTGAATATTTGCTTCAGGTTGCGGGGCTGTCTGTAGGCAAGGACTGGCCTGTCTCCCAAGATTTGTGAGAGTGTTGGGTCATCCTTTAGGATAGGTTGTAGATCCTTAATAATGCGTTGGAGGGGTTTTAGTTGGGGGCTGAAGGTGACGGCTAGTGGCGTTCTGTTATTTTCTTTGTTAGGCCTGTCCTGTAGTAGGTAACTTCTGGGAACTCTTCTGGCTCTATCAATCTGTTTCTTCACTTCCGCAGGTGGGTATTGTAGTTGTAAGAAAGCTTGACAGAGATCTTGTAGGTGTTTGTCTCTGTCTGAGGGGTTGGAGCAAATTGGTTAGTCTCTAAGGTGCCACAAGTATTCCTTTTCTTTTTGCGAATACAGACTAACACGGCTGTTACTCTGAAACCAGTGTTTATTTGCTGAGCCTCCCAGTCTTACAGGACCTAAAGGGGGTAGGCCGTAGTGTTGTTACTGTGTCAGTCCCAGATCCTAGAGAGACAAGGTGGGGGATGTATAATCTTTTATTGGACCAACTTCTGTTGGTGAGAGAGAGAAGCTTTTGAGCTTACACCAAGCTCTTTTTCAGGACAGGAAGGTCTTCCCTCCCCAACCTTGTCTCTCTAGGATCTGCGGATACAGACTGGGGATTTGCTGTTGTGTTTCTGGCATTTCCCATCAAAAACAGCTGGGTACGTTATTGAAGAAATCTGATATTAAACCTCAAGCTTCAGGCTTTAAGATAGGTCTCATGCTGGTCTTTAAGAATTAGACTAATGTGGGGGATCAGATAATCCCCCACCTGTTGTTGCCAGGTTCTGACACCACCTTCTAACATATCTGGCACTGACTGGGATACTGGGCCAGATGGGCCACAGAGGTGATTCAGACTGGCAGTTCCTATGTTCTTAAGATCAAACAACACTGGACATCTACAGCTGGGTGCAGTGGCCCCAGTCGACTCTTTGCCAAATGCAAATTGGGCCAACAAAGAATAACACAAGGAGGCCGAGCCCTAATGCCGGCCATAGATGGACTAATGTGGCCAGTTTCAGGGAGGGAGTTATATACCTGGGGTACTGCAGCTAACAGGGGCCTGAACTCTCCCTGCTTTTGGGATTGTGCTGAGGTGGACACCCCACACTGGCTTGGAAAGGGTTAATGAGGCTTCAAAGGGGCCAGTTAACCTGACAGTCCACACCTGTGGGTGAATTAGGCTTGATAAGCAATCTCTAATTGAGGATGGAGCCCAGCTGAGCAAAGCCAGGAAGTGTGCAGTATGGAAGCCTGGAGTTGCTCTCGGGGCCTAGTGAGGGAAAGGAGGAGACCCAGGGGAGAGCAGAAGCCCTGGGATCCTGGCCCTGAGGGAAGCGCGGACCCAGAAGGGTGGTGGATAAGGAAGCCTGATAATGATGGAGTTAGAGTGGCATAGGCTGGAATTGGAGGACTGCCGGGAACGATGCCTGGGTCAGCCCATCCAGTGAGACTTTGATATCCTGGGAGGGGAAAACTATTGTGACCGGATGGCCAAGCCAGGAAGAGGGAGCACCCTGAGTCACAAAAGGGGTCGTAGCACAAATGAGAGACAGAAAGGGGCGTCAGAGCACGTGGAGCTATTCCCCAGACGTTGGGGGGGGGCCACAAGGAGGCGCCCCAGTGGTGAGTCGAGAACCCTGTGATAGGGACAAAGAGCAAGGACCATCTAGCGGACCTCCGTTGTCTTGGAGGAACATCAACGGAGTTGTCACTCAAGTACCCCAGACCTTATACTTTCAACAATAGCTTGAATCCGCGCTGGTGGCTTATGGGCACTAGGGTGACCAGATGTCCCGATTTTATAGGGACAGTCCCGATATTCGGGGCTTTGTCTTATATAGGTGCCTATTACCCCCCCATCCCGATTTTTCACACTTGCTATCTGGTCACCCTAATTGGCCCCCACCGCACCACAGAAAATGAATGCACTGCGTGTGTCTGGGCTTGATCCTCCTTCCACAGGATTCCATGACAAATCTCCAATCAGGACAGTGCGGACAGGCCCATCGGTGTGAGACTTGCTGGAAAGCCTTGGGCGGCCATTCGGCTGCACTCTTCCAGCTCGGTCCGTGCAGGGCACTTCTCTAAGACAAAGGCAGGGAGACCTTTACCCAGTTTGTTTGGTTCTGAGCAGGGCCCAGCTTGTTCCACACGGTGGCCTCCAATTTTATGGCAACGCGGCCAACCTTGAAGGCTGAAGAGGATGGTGTCTCTTCCTCCCCTGGGTTGGGCAGTGGGGCGTACAGACTGTGCCCTGCATTAGGATGGCTACACTAACTGAAATCTGCCGTACCGCTTCTTGTGGTCACAGGCCAGGGAGCCATGGGCTGGTCATGTACCACAAGCCAAGATGGGTCAGCGTTTGCTTGGGTAGGAGACCCCCCCAGGAGCTGCAGGAAGTGGTGCTGATGACTCACTGGCTGGTGCTGTGCCCTATGAGTCAGTAATGTAGCAGAATGAGTATGGTGGTGGGCCCCTGATCTCATCCCTCGCTGTTAAAATATCATATGGTCCCCCCCCCTTTTTTTTTTTAAGAGTGGATGCATTTTCTCTGGTGCCCTGGTCGTATTCACACTTGTGCAATTAGATTTCCACCCCCACGCTAGACTGTAGGCACCTCTGGGCTCCAACATTGTCTTATTTTTATGTCTATAAAGTGCCGTATTCGCTGAGGTGTGCAAATAATAGCTAATAATAATCTTCCCACCTGTAATTTCAATTGGATATGGTCGTCTTTTTCCCTTCTATGCTAACTTGTTGTTATCAGGTTGCTGTGTGCTGTTAAACTGATGCTGTGTGCCACCCCAGAGGTGGCTGCATTTCAGTGACAGATGGGTGATTCCTCTAGGTAATTTAAAAGGTCCTTTATACCTTACATAAATGTAAGGTTTTCTTAGTCAGTAATAAGTCCTCCTTGTAACTGTTATTACCAAAGCATAGAGATCTTAGCATGTAGATATTCAAGGTTATTCTTTTTGATCACAATTTCTTCTGCTGAATAGGCGGTTTAACCCCCTGAAGTATCAGTGCATAGATACTCCATTGTCTGGTGTTCTGTAGATATCTGTGATAGACAGAACTTTCTTCCTGTTCTTTGTGTCTGCTCCCTCACCTCTCTCTGTGCCTCTGTGAGGTTCTTATCTCCCCGCGTTGCGGCGCGTGGAAGGGTTTCTCCGCCATGAACGAACTGTGTACGTCGGTTCACAACCTCTGGTAAACGGCAGCTTCTCGGTTCCGTGGGCGAGAGTGTGAAATTCAGCGGCGGCTACGCGGGGGTCTCTGCTGCGTCATGCAAGAAGGGAGGTGTGCTTTACGACATTGGGTCTTTCTCTTCCTTTCGTCCTCAGGGCAGCAAATAATCTCTTCTTTGCTCCCTTTATTTTTGGTTAAAGTCTTGCCTGGTGCACTGTAAGGTGCTGTGTCAGGGTAACCCACTGGTGAGTGTGTTACAGGACCCCCTCCACTGAGGGCATATGCGTTGTTATAACCCCCCGCTCTAGCACCTTGATTGAGCTCGTGCTTTTTGTTGGAGGTCTCTGGTTCTCTCTCTCCCGTGTGGCAGGGCAAGCAGGACAAGTAGGGAAAAGGGGTGTGACATACAGTAAAGGGGCGATTGGCCATGTCCTAAAAAAACATTTCAGAGAGAAAATCCTATAAATATCTCTTTGTAGGCGCTGCCCGGCTGGGCCATAATCAGCTGCTTTGTTTCTAGTAGGCGTCGCAGGAGAGGTGGGTTTGCAGGAGAGAGATGAGTGAAGAGGAGGTTGGAAGGGGGTGCCAGCAATCGGATGGCAGGGAAGAAAGTGAAGAGATGTTGGAGGGTGGGGGGAAGTGAACCTACAGGGTGTTGAGGCTGGCATCACTGGAGGAGGAAGCTGTCGCTCAAAACATACCTCTGCCTGCTGCCCATCCCGCTAAACAGGACACTTGCCGTGTGTATAAACCTTTCTGGCTTCTCAGCCTTGCCCTGCCTTCTAAGGCTCCAGTCAAGGGGATCAGAGCTCTGACGCAGGGTGGAAACAAGTGATTTTTACTGAGTTAGCAGAGGACGAAATGGAAAGATAACGACAGCCTGCGATAGGGCATGAGTGAGAGGCTGGATCACGACTCTCTAGTCGGCCTGGCTCCCAGCGGGGATACAGCTCCCTCCGGGGGTTTAACTGGAGAGCGTGCTGGTGTCTCGAACGGTCTCCACCAGTCTTGCGCACAGAGGAGAGACGGAAATCGCACCTAATCCAGAATGGATCGAGTGTTCATTTGGATTTCTGAACAGGGCATCCTAAGCAGGAGAAGGCGACAGGATGGCCAGCTCAGCGGCTTTCCCAGCTGAATCTCCAGGCCAATTACCCTGATAGTGAGAAGTGTCCGTTTCTGGATCTCCCTACAGGAATACAGGGAGCATATCCCTCTGGGTGAGGTCTTCTCAGGCCAGTGGGCTACAGTCCGTTACTGAGCGGTTGAAACCAGTTGATTTTTTCCCCCCAATATCGAATGTGCCCTCTGAGTTCATAGCATATCAGAGTCATCCTTCAGCGTCATTCTGCATCTATTAATCAAATCCGATTTCTTTGTGGCTCTCTGACAGCTTCCAAGGATGACACAATTGACTAGCTGAGGAACCTGAGTCAGTGTATTCCTATTCAGCAAAGCACGTAGGCGTGGAGAGTGTAGTTCAGTGCAGGGGTGGAGTTAAAAATGTGCTCGTACTCTGCTGAACCAAGGCCTACCTGCAGGATTAGACCAAATGTTGCGTCCGCGTGGGCTAGAGAAAGGGACGAGGAGCGTGGCTCCCACATCTCTGCCAATGACCTGTGTGACTACGGACAAGTCCCCTCAAATATGGCTTTGGTCCGAAAAGTGACTGTGTAACCCCTCCGCTTCCCAGGAGTAGGGAGCAGTCGCAGCTGCTGACCTTGGTGATATCTAAATTTGTCTCTGCAACAGGTTGATCCTAAGCCCTGGATTCGTGCACCCTCTGAATCTGCACTCTGTGGCTTGTGTTTATCTCTAGTGCAAAGTTGCTTCTCTAATCCGCTGCCTGATTGCCGTTGTGCAATGCTGTGTTTGCTGACCCCATTACTCACTTAAATGAGTTGGAGTCGGACTTTGTTCTCCAGCCCCCCATCTCCTCGCTGTGCACGAACTGAATCTGCAAGATCCAGCCTGTGAAAGGCAGCTGGGGGATGGTTTGATGAATTTCTCCTCCTGCTGAGGTTTCCCCTTGGGGAGGGAACAAAGCAGGTTTGCAGTCTGTTGTGCTGTGGGCTGTGCTGTAGGCAGATGAGGGAAACGGGCTCCTTCTCTCCCACTTCCCTGAAGTTCGCAGTGGAGGCTTGAGACGTCTGGAAGCTGCTAAGTGGCCATGCCAGAAGATGACGGGAATTACTCCACTCACTTGATGCTACCTCTTCTTCTGCTCCAAGGCTTGCTGCAGCTGCTAGGAAAGGCCAGGGGGTCGTTGTAGACTTTGGAAACAAGAAGCCAAGTACAAAAGCCTCATGCTAGGGATGCTTCTAGCAGGGAAAAAGCTGCATTTTCATGCAGAAAGAGAGCGGGAGGACTGGAGGGAGTGTCGTCTAGTGGTTAGTACGTGGCACTGGCGGTCAGTTGACCAGGGCTGCATTCCCTGCTCTGTTGTGGATGCTTTGGGTGACCTTGGCAAGTCACTTGATCTCTCCGTGCCTCAGTTTCTCCATCGGTAAGATGGGGATAATAGTGATCTACTTCCTAGGGGTGTTGCAAGACTTATTTGTTCCGTTTGTGAAAGCCTGGTTTATTTCTTGTCGATGTATGAAGAATCCAGATCCTACAGCGATGAGCTCTTGAGAAATATGTGTAGTAACAAGTAGCGTTTGCAAGGTGCTTTTTTATTTTATTAGTGGCATTATGGGAGAGCGTGGGGGCCCCAAATAAGGATCAAGGCCCCCGGTGTGCTGGCCACTGGACAGACAAGTAACAAAGGAGGCACTCACCCCTGCAGAGAGCTCTTGACAAACCAGATGGCAGACATGCTGGGAGAGGGGGACAAAATAGCGTGTGTGGGGGTGTTTTTAAATACCGGTCCCACAAACTCCCCCTGGGATCTGAGAGTCAAGCTGGGGTCTTCTTGTCTCACCCTCTTTCCCTCCCCCTGCCCCTCCCCAATAGAGATTCTGCCGGGCTAAAATCTGCCCCCTCAGAGACTCCTGTGCGGTCCTGTTTTCGAACTGGGTTAGCACAGGTACAAGTGAGGAATGAGTCTGACCCTGCAGCTGGGGATTAGTTAGTTTTTTCTGGTGCTGTGCCAGCCGGGGAGGCACCGGCTCCTGTAGCTGCTGGCTTAAGAGCAGTAGCGAGAGTCAGAGCTGCTGTCCCTCATTCGCTGCCAGGGATCAGGTGTGGAGAATAAGAAGGGGGACATCTGTGCACAGTCACTTCTTGGTACAGCACTGCCCTTTTGGGGTAGATCTTCACAGCCCGCGGCAGCCCAGGGCAGCGAGCCTCCCAGCCTGGGTCTGCAGACTTGAGCCCCTTCCCAGCCCCTCAACCCCATGCTACTGTGCTGAAAATAGGTGTTTAGAGAGCGCTTTGAAGTTGCAGCTCGGGCTCTGAAGCCCACCCTCTCACTTGGCTTCACAGCCCGAGCTGCCATGTCTACGTGAGCCCCGTAAGCCTGAGACTGTCGCCCCGGGCTCGGGGCTGTGTAGATGTACCCTGAGAAGGCCGATCGTCTAGGGCTCTGGCTAGGTGACACAAAAGCTGCTTTTTTTCCAATTCAGTGTCGCAGATTCAGAGATTTTGGGGGACAGTTAAATTATCGAGGCGTTAAACTGCGTCAAAGGGGGGTGCTGGGGCGGAAGGCGTTTCCCAGTTGCTGAGTCTGTTTCTATAAAGCACCTTTCCTTGGCACTCTGGAGGCGCGTCGCGTGTCCTTGTTTCGTCAGAGCCTGAGACACGCGTGCGTTCGTCGCGTGCGTCAGTGGATCGTCAGGTCGCTGCATAAATGTCATGCTTGAGGAAAGGCAGAAGACTCTCTAAAAATAACCCGGGGCTTCCCGCCCAGATAGGACGGAAGAGAAAGGCTCCTCCTCCCAGCAACGCCTAGTTCCTCTAATCACAGCTTTTCTGCTCCCACCTTCTTCCCCCTGCCCCACCCTTGGCAGCGTCCGCGGCAGAGCCGTCCCCCTTTGGGGCTGGGGGTGGCCCCTGGCACTTCCTGAATGTAGCTGCTCAGGTCACTGTGATAAGTTCATCAGCGCATCAGGCTCTCAAAGCTGTAGGCCGCTCCCATGGGGTCCCATTCAGCGGTGGGGCAGACGTCCTAGGTTTGCATGTGACCGAAGCTCTCGCAGCCATGTTCAAAGCACCTGGGGAGGAGGGAGACGGAGTGCCTGGGTGCTCTGCGCTTAATTCTGATCTATGGCCTGCCCCCATGGTAATCAATGGGAGTTTTGTCTGTGGGTCACTGTACTTTAGATCCAGATCCAAGCAGGCAGCTGGCCCCTTCGTCTGCAATGGGCCAAATGACTGGTTTGGGATCTAAACCGTCCCTTCAGCGTCGGGAACGTTTGGAGCTGGCCATTGTGGCTCAGACCCATGCCTGGGCTTTATGGTTGGACGACGTACGTGCACAAAGCCGACGTTCGCCCCGGGATGCCGGAATGGCATCTTGCTGCTCTCCCTGGTTGAAGATGATGGGTCGTGTAGGAGGAGGAAGATTCTTGGAGTCTGTTGGCATGATCCTGCTCTGGGCTGAACGGGACGCGGCTGTGGGGATTGGAAGCCTAATACGTTGCAATAGTGGGGGTGGTCCAGTGCTGGAGACGCCAGGAACGCAGCCCCTCCCCGCTCCCAGTGTGCTGTTAAAGCTGCTGTCTGCTGCCATCCATCGTGGCGGAGCGGTCCTGTGCGAGGGTGTCGGGCAGCGTCTCTGCGGAGGACACAGCTGCCCTGCACGAGGCTGCAGGGAGCACACGCCCTCTGCCGAGCCATTTACCAAACACTTTCAGTTCCTGCTGAGAGGAAAGTGAAATACTCTGTGTGCTGCGCGGTCCTAACTGGTTTCAGGCTGTTGCAGCTGGTGCCGCGGGGTGAGGGGCGTGATTCTGCAGAGCACGGGGAAATGCCAGAGTCTCACCACCCTGCCGCTCGAAACGTAACCCCTGAGTTCTCGCTGGATCTGTGTCCCATGGATTTGGCTCCAGCCCTGGCCACCTCTCGCTAATGCCTCAAAAAGGAAAAAACTGGGAACGGCAATCTGTATTCTGCAGTGGTCAGGCATGTTTGGGAGGGGAAGCTGGCACTGGAGAGGCAGCGTGGTGCAGGGGGTGGGCCACTGGGACAGGACCCCTGGGTTCTATTCCCAGCTCTGCCACTGGCCTGCTGGGTGACCTTGGGCAAGTCACTTTCCTCATCTGTGCCTCAGTTTCCCCTCTAGTCTATTTTAGATTGTACTTTCTTTGGGGCAGGGACTGTCTCGCTCTGTGTCTGTGCAGCATCCAGCAACCAGAGGGGAAAGATTCTCCAGCGGTTCGGGTCCTAACCTTGGACCCAGGAGAGCTGGGTTCTATTTCTGGCCTGCTGGGTGGCCTTGGGCCAGGCACTTTGTCTCTCTGTGCCTCAGTTTCCCCATCTGTACAATGGGGATAACAGCCCTGCCTCCCAGGGGTGGTGTGAAGGGAAATGCATTAGAAGGTGAGGCGCTCAGCTGCTAGGGTGACTAGGGAGCGGGAGGTCAGATGGGCACCTATAGTACGTAGACTAGGGTCCTTAGTTCAGTTGGCAATTCTGGGTGCTACTGCAGTACAAATCATCATCATCGCAGTGCTGCTACTGAGTTCTGCCAGCCATACAGATAGACAGAGACCTTTGGTCTCTCTAGTGCTACTCTGCATCCCACTCCCTCTTGCGGTCAGTAGGCTCCTATAATCCAAACTATTTAATGGCTGTATTTCTTCTAGTGTGTCAGTTCTTAGCTCTCCCTGGGTAAGACAAGTTTCTGCTCTCTCTCCCTGGATTTGACAGTCCTCTGTCCCTTCACCTGCTGTGATCCCAGCACCTCCCACTGTTACCCCCATCCAGCCACTGTGCTTTAAACCACCCCAGAGTACCAGTGCTCCAAGTGCTGACAGATTGTGATGTGGTGAGATGGTGGCAAGAGACAGCAGAGATACAATTTCCTGACCTATTTTATAAAGGTTTACGCCCAGTGTATAAAGTGTGTCAAGCGCTGTGGGCCCTGCAAACCCCTCTGGGTGGGACGGACATTTCTGAGTACAAGATAAGACTGGAAAGAGATTCTGAAGGTCAGATTGTGTGTGTCTGATACGTTCCCCATCTCCTGCAAAGACACAGAAAACTGTAAGAAGAAAAGGAGGACTGGTCGCACCTTAGAGACTAACAAATGCTCAAATAAATTGGTTCGTCTCTAAGGTGCCACAAGTTCTCCTTTTCTTTTTGCGGATACAGACTAACACGGCTGCTGCTCTGAAATTTATTTGAGCATCAGCTTTCGTGTTTGTGCACTTACCAGCGGTTCTGATGATGTCTCAGCTATGTGGTGGCATCCGATGTGTGTGTAGTCTTCGTAAGTTGTGTTTTCCTGTAGGTAATGAATAAAACCTATTTTCACAAGACAGCTCGTGTATTAAACTCATGGACAAGTTCTCCCTCTGCCTTCAGCACTACGCGGCTTTGCAGTGTCCTATTAGGGAAACTCAAGACGCAGCGTGAGAACATCTGGTTTTCTAAAGAAACACTAGCAACCTCTACAGGCCACTATCCTCTGACCCCACTGAGGAGTACCAAAAGAAACTACACCATCTGCCCAAGGAACTCCCTGCTACATGGGAACAAATCTACAGGGACATACCCCGAGAGCCCCGACCAGGGGTATTCCATCTGCTACCCAAGATCCATAAACCTGGAAACCCTGGACGCCCCATCATCTCCGGCATCGGCACCCTGACAGCAGGATTGTCTGGCTATTTCGACTCTCTCCTCAGACACTACGCTACCAGCACTCCCAGCTATCTTCGAGACACCACTGACTTTCTGAGGAAACTACAGTGCATTGGTGATCTTCCTGAAAACACCATCCTGGCCACCATGGATGTAGAAGCTCTTTCTTTATACCAATATATTCCACATGAGGATGGACTACAAGCTGTCAAGAACAGCATCCCTGATGAGGCCATGGCACACCTGGTGGCTGAGCTTTGTGACTTTGTCCTCCCCCACAACCATTTCAGATTTGGGGACAACTTATACCTTTAAATCAGCGGCACTGCTATGGGTACCTGCATGGCCCCACAGTACGCCAACATCTTTATGGCTGACTTAGAGCAATGCTTCCTCAGCTCTCGTCCCATAGCATCCCTCCTCTACTTGCACTACATTGATGACATCTTCATCATATGGACCCATGGGAAGGAGGCCCTTGAAGAATTCCACCTGGATTTCAACAGTTTCCACCCCACCATCAACCTCAGCCTGGACCAGTCCACACAAGAGATCCACTTCCTGGACACTACAGTGAAAATAAGCGATGGTCACATAAACACCACCCTGTACTGGAAACCTACTGACTGCTATACTTACCTACATGCCTCCAGCTTCCAACCAGGACACATCGCACGATCCATTGTCTACAGCCAAGCCCTAAGATACAACCGCATTTGCTCCAATCCCTCAGACAAAGACAAACACCTACAGATCTTTATCAAGCATTCTTAAATCTACAATACCCACCTGGGGAAGTGAGGAAACAGATTGACAGAGCAAGACGGGTACCCAGAAATCACCTACTACAGGACAGGCCCCACAAGGAAAATAACAGAACTCCACTGGCCATCACGTACAGCCCCCAGCTAAAACTTCTCCAGCACATTATCAACGATCTACAACCTGTCCTGGAAAACGATCCCTCACTCTCCAGACCCTGGGAGACAGGCCAGTCCTCGCTAACAGACAGCCCCCGAACCTGAAGCAAATACTGACCAGCAACTACACACCACACCACAGAAACACTAACCCAGGAACAATCCTTGTAGCAAACCTCGTTGCCTACTCTGTCCCCATATCTACTCTAGCGACACCATCAGATGACCCAGCCACATCAGCCGCACCATCAGAGGCTCATTCACCTGCATGTCTACTAATGTTACATATGCCATCATGTGCCAGCAATGCCCCTCTGCCATGTACATTGGCCAAACCGGACAGTCCCTATGTAAAAGAATAAATGGACACAAATCGGACCTCAGGAATGGTAACACGCACAAGCCAGTGGGAGAACACTTCAATCTCCCTGGACATTCAATAACAGATTTGAAAGTAGCTATACTTGAACAAAAGAACTTCAGAAACAGTCTTCAAAGAGAAACTGCAGCACTAAAATTCATTTGCAAATTTAACAAAAAGAAAAGGAGGACTTGTGGCACCTTAGAGACTAACCAATTTATTTGAGCATGAGCTTTCGTGAGCTACAGCTCACTTCATCAGATGCATGCCGTGGAAACTGCAGCCTGAAACTTTGCAAATTTAACACCATTAATTTTGGGCTTGAATAGGGACTGGGAGTGGCTGGCTCATTACAGAAGCAGCTTTGCCTCTCCTGGAATTGACAGCTCCTCATCTATTGTTGGGAGTGGACAACATCCACCCTGATCGAATTGGCCCTGTCAACACTGGTTCTCCACTTGTGAGGTCACTCCCTACTCTTCATGTGTCAGTAGATTTATGTCTGCATCTGTAACTTTCACTCCATGCATCTGAAGAAGTGAGGTTTTTACCCACGAAAGCTTATGCTCAAATAAATCTGTTTGTCTTAAAGGTGCTACCGGACTCCTTGTTGTTTTTGTGGATGCAGACTAACCCGGCTACCCCCTGATACTAGCAACCTTTGTAATGCTCAGGATTTTCTTTTACTGCTTAAAGTAAACCAGCGAGTGGGATAAGCAGAGAAAAGATGATGACTTGCCAAACAGATTTCGGTCTTTGCCTTTTGAAGCGTTAATAGCAGCGCGTTTAGGCACCAAACAGGCTCCAAAATCCACCTTTCGGCACCTCAATGGTAGCCTGATTTTCATAAGGGCGGAGTGGCCGGCAGTTCTTGTTCATAGTTGCTGGATACTCAGCGCTTCTGAAAGCCAGTCTGTTAAGTGCTTGGTGTTGATTTAGGAGCCGGACTTTATGCAACTCTTTTTAAAACCTAGGCCTGTGTTTCTAACAGCCTTTGTCCTTCTTTGGCCCACGTAATCCCAGCATTCGAGAGCCTCACAAACGGTAAAGAATGAATCGTTGCAGCACGGAAGGGAGGTGCCTCCATTTGTCAGCTGGGGAAACTGAGGCACAGAGATTTACATGACTTGCCCAAGAGTACATGGGAGCCAGGAATAGAAACGAGATCTCCTCAAAAGTTGTATTTTCAACTGATTTTAAAATAAATTAAAAGGCCATGATTTCTATTTATGATTTAACATTCTTTTTAGTGTATTAAGTGTATCCACTCCATGTGCAGTGGCAGTCAAAAACGCAAACAGAGCGTTGGGAATCCTTACGAAAGACACAGGTAATAAGACCGAAAATATCATACTACCTCTATATAAATCCATGGTACACCCACACCTTGAACACTGCGTGCATATGTGATTGCCCCATCTCAAAGATGATATATTGGAATTGGTTCAGAAAAGGGCAACAAAAATGATGGAACAGCTTCCGTATGAGGAGAGATTAATAAGACTGGGACTTTTCAGCTTGGAAAATAGACAACTAAGGGGATATGACAGAGGTCCATAAAATCATGACTGGTGTGGAGAAAGTAAATAAGGAAGTGTTTACTTCTCATAACACAAGAACTAGGGGTCACCAAGTGAAATGAATAGGCAGCAGGTTTAAAACAAACAAAAGGTATTTTTCACACAACACAGTCAACCTGTGGAACTCCTTGCCAGAGGATGATGTGAAAACCAAAACTATAACAGGGTTCAAAAAAGAACGAGAGAAGTTCATGGAGGATAGGTCCATCAATGGCTATTAGCCAGGATGGGTAACAGTGGTGTCCCTAGACTCTGTTTGCTGGAATCTGGGAATGAGCGACAGGGGATGGATCACTTGATGATTCCCTGTTCTGTTCATTCCTTCTGGAGCACCTGGCATTGGCCACTGTCGGAAGACAGGATACTGGGCTAGAGGGACCTTTGGTCTGACGCAGTGTGGCCGTTCTTATGTTCTTTTCATAGAATCATAGAATATCAGGGTTGGAAGGGACCTCAGGAGGTCATCTAGTCTAACCCCTGCTCAAAGCAGGACCAATCCCCAATTTTTGCCCCCAATCCCTAAATGGCCCCCTCAAGGATTGAACTCACAACTGTGTGTTTAGCAAGCCAATGCTCAAACCAGTGAGCTTTTGTTCTTAAGTGCCAGTGAAAGGTGTCAGATCGGCAGCTCTTGAGCGGAAGGTCATCAGTTGCTTCAGAGAAGGGACAACCAGGAACCGTCGGACCCCCGCACCCACACACCGATGTGCCCACACTCTCTGATCATAGAATCATAGAATATCAGGGTTGGAAGGGACCCCAGAAGGTCATCTAGTCCAACCCCCTGCTCGAAGCAGGACCAATTCCCAGTTAAATCATCCCAGCCAGGGCTTTGTCAAGCCTGACCTTAAAAAACCTCTAAGGAAGGAGATTCCACCACCTCCCTAGGTAACCCATTCCAGTGTTTCACCACCCTCTTAGTGGAAAAGGTTTTTCCTAATATCCAATCTAAACCTCCCCGGATCTTTGGGCTCCGTATCCTGAGGTAAGAGGGATACCTCGGGCTCCATGGCCCATTCAATCACTGCCAGCAGGTCACTATTCACGCCTGTTTGGGCGATTGTTTTTGTGATATAAAGAGAGTCACTGCCTCAAAAGGTTTAAAATCCAGAGTAGTGGAAGGAGGTGTCACTGGTGCTCAATAAATAATTAGCAATGGTAGACGACGGGATGACTGGGGAAACCAGAGGTGGGGCTGACTTGGCGGAGTCCTCTTTCTGTGCAAAACTACAATCCAACTCCCTTCTTGTGGGCGTCACTGAAGACGTGAGGTAGGCCTTTGAAGGAGTTCCAGATGGTTTGCCCTGAAAGATTAATTTGCTTCCTTCATACTAATGTAACTGGGGGGGTGGGGTGGGGGGGGGAGATTTTGAATCTATGTCCCCCTTTGTATGTTTATAAAGTCCGTTTTCTGTATTCCTAACACCTTCCGTGGTGTTCACATCCCTGGATGGGTTTCCATGTTGGGTGAACTCTTGTGGCTGTTAGCGAGTGTTTTGCGGTGCTCAGATCCCACTGTGAGCGGTGCTATTTCAAGCCTCAGAGAGACCCCAAAGGAAAGAGATAACTGAGGCCTAGACCACCACTGGTCATTAATAAGTGTGTTGTATTTTTCACAAGAGCAAATGTCTTAGCTGCAGTGTTCAGTCTAGGGGGGTAGATTTTTAAGGCCAGAATGGACAGTAATAATCAGCTAGTCTGACCTCCTGCATGGCAAAGGTTAGAGAATTTCAGAGTGATCCCTTTGTCAAGCCCAATAACTTGTGGTTGAACTAGACCAGGGGTGGCCAACGTGAGCCTAAGAAGGAGACAGAATTTACCAATGTACATTACCGAAGAGTCTCAGTAATACGTCAGCAGCCCCCCGTCAGCTCCCTGCCCCACTGGCAGCCCCGCTGATCAGTGCCCTCCTGATCAGCTGTTTCGTGGCGTGCAGGAGGCTCTGGGAGGGAGGGGCAGGAGTGAGGGCACGGCAGGCTCAGGAGAGGGGGCGGGAAGGGGTGGAGTGGGGGCAGGGCCTGTGGCAGAGACAGGGGGTTGAGCAGTGAGCCCCCCCCCGGCACATTGGAAAGTTGGCCCCTGTAGCTCCGGCCCCGGAATCGGTGCCTAGACAAGGAGCCGCATATTCACTTCTGAAGAGCTGCATGGGGCTCCAGAGCCCCAGGTTGGCCGTCCCTGCACTAGAGCATAGCTTCTAGACAGAGCCTGATTTTAAGCTTGAGCTGGACTTTAAGATGTCAGGTGATTGAGAATCCACCACACCCAAGCTGGAAGCGGTGGTTAATTGCCTTCATTGTTTTTAAAAAAACAAAAAACAAAACCCTCTTATTTCTAGTTTGAACTTTGCTGACTTCAGTGGCCAGCCGTTGGATCTTGCTTTGCCTTTGTATGCTCGAAAAAAGAGCCCCCTAGCATCAGCTGTCGTCTCCCTGAGTAGATGGAATAGACCATGATCAAGTCCAATTCCAATTGGGTAATTGCCTTCTGCCTCCTTGAATTTCCCCCTTATTTTTCTCCACCTCCTGTCTTAGACTGTTGTGTGGGGTAAGCTGTGTGTGGTTAAACAAGTGCTAATTCCACCCCAGTGATGGCTGCATTTCAGTGGGGGGCGGAGGGGCAGGAAACCATTCTCCTATATATCGAATTTATAGGGATTTCTATGGTACTCGTCACCATAGCTTAAGTTTATAAAATGCTTTCTGCCCTAGTTATCTTCTTGACTGAGGTGTTTATAAACACCTAAGGGAAAGAGGGAAGCTGTCAACAAAGTTTTGAAGCATCCAGTCAGTGAAAGGAGAACCAAGATGCTTAACAGGAAGGAAATGGTCAGACAGGCAATGTAGGCTGGAGCAAATAATTACGATCCGATAACTCACCAGAGAAAAGTGGAGTTTGGGAGATGAAGACACCAGAGTTACAGAAAGGAAGGTTTCAGAGGGGTAACCGTGTTAGTCTGTATCAGCAAAAAACAATGAGGAGTCCTTGTGGCACATTAGAGATTTATTTAGAAATTTGGGCATAAGCTTTCGTGGGCTAAAACCCACTTCATCAGATGCATGGAGTGAAAAATACAGTAAGCAGTAAGGGAAGGAGAAGACATGAGCCATCGGTGAGAGTAGGGCCCTGCAGAAGGACTGAATCAGGAGGGCAGTCCAGGTTATACATGGTGACCTAGCAGGAAATCGCTGAAGTGCTGAGCCTTTGGGTTCTCAAACTTAGGGGGCTGGGTGTGGGAGGGCTGGAAGCTCTGCCAGTGAGAGTCTATGGCCTCTAGCTGCGGGGTAGGGAGAAGCTGTTCTTCAAGGAGGAGTAGGGCTGGCCTGAAAACAAGAGCAGAGTTTCATGAAAAATTGGGCGTGTTGATGTTTGTTTCCATTCTGATGTGGAATGAAATTAGAGACCCTTGAAAATCTTCTGGAGAGAGGGAGCCAGCCAACCCTCCCCCAACCCCCCCTCCAGGAAAGAGCAAGAGAAAACCATCAAGGTTGGTCTGAAAACTCCAGCTGCTGCTTGCTAGGGCCTTCCTCCATAGCAGACCTGCCTGTGGCAGGTTGGGTGATTAACAGGAGACGGAGGGAGAACATGCTAATTGAGACTTGCTCCTCTGGTGGGAGGCAGGGGGGAAGGTGAGCAGAGCGTTTGCATACCCCCACTCTCTCTGATCAAGCCAAAAGTACCACTCAGAAGTCCAGATTTCCTCCCAGCCTTCCACAGAGATGCAACCTACCCAGCGCCTCCACCCCTGAGCCCGAATGTCAGGGCGTGGGAAAGCCTGGTGCATGCCAGGCTACGGCACCGCTCAGTGTCTCCTTCTGAGGTTTGGTCTCCTGCCTCTTTGCCTGATGGTAACAGATGTAACCGGAGTGCTCTCCCTTCTCTGACCTGGCCCCCAGGCCAGGCCCCCTCAAACCACCAAGTGAAGACGGAGAGCAGTGTTGATTCTCCAGCCTTCGTTTCGCCGCTGTCAACAGAGCATTTTCGCCCCTCTGCAGGGCTCTTGTGCGAGATGGTCGCCGTCCCGTCACCGTGCGTTGAGCCTCACAGATTGGGCCGAGCCTGTCAAGGACCCTCCTTGTTCCTCTGATTCCCTCCTTTGAAACGGCCACTTCTGGGGTCTTGCTCCACAGGGGTCCTGGCAGCTCTTCCCCTCCCTTGGCTCTGCCTTTTCCTTGGGGAGCCCATGGCAGCAATGGAAGTCTGCCTGCTGAGCCTTGGCTGGTGCTGAGTTCTGGTCTCAGCCAGTGCGGGGCGTGCAATATATTGCCTGAGGTCAGTTCATGGGGGGGGGCAGAGAAAGGAAACGGGGACTATGGATGAGCAGGGAAAGGGAAGCGGAGAGAAGCCAGGGAGCTTGCCAGGAGCGAGGGGAGTCAGGGGTCTGCTGGAAGATGACAAGGAGGGACA
The DNA here is from genome assembly GCF_965140295.1 of Lepidochelys olivacea. Taxonomy (NCBI): domain Eukaryota; kingdom Metazoa; phylum Chordata; order Testudines; family Cheloniidae; genus Lepidochelys; species Lepidochelys olivacea. The sequence continues at coordinate 10,244,065 of NC_140411.1, forward strand.
GGCCAGGTGTCACAGAGGGCAGCTCAGCATACTGGTGGCGGGATGCTTCCCCATGCCGCTGTGCACAAATACACAGAGGGATTCAGCCATGTGCAGAGAGGAGGGAGGGGGCTGCCCGGGGAGAAAGGGAAGGTTCCTGAACTTGTTTACAAGAAGCTGTCGGCTGGAGCCTGCCCTGCAACCGCATCCCCTTTGATCCGGGGCTTATGGGAAGGCATCATTATGGAAATGGAAGTAAAACCCGAGAAGGCGAAGCACGGACTACTGCTCAGTGGGAACCAGGTTGTTCTGATCCCTGGACTTCCCTCTCTGGCAGCATCAACAGCCCTGAGATGCCCCCCCGACCTGGCACCATCGCTCTTCGTTTCCTCGCTGGGGCTGGCAGCCCCCGCGGGGGCTCGGATGGGCAACAGTGGTGGCTCTGAGGCCGAGGCTGATGGTTTGCTGCTCAGGCAAACCACTGGCCTTGTTCAGTCATCCTAGCTAGAGAATCTGGGCCACGTCCTCCTCCTGGTGTCCTGACTGAGAGATTGAAGAGCCTGAGATTGTTACCGGGGAAAGGAGACCGATCAAGGAAGCGTGATGGAAGGATGTAAAACCCTGGCTGGTCGAGAGAAGGTGGATCAGGAACGTCTGGTCTCCCCGCCACAGAACACAAGAACAAGGGAACTGTAACAAGGCAGGGCTTCTCCCCAGCTTGTGACGGGTTCGCTGCCAGGCCCACAGTCTCTTTAGGTTTATTGTCCAAACTTAACCAACCAACCAAAAGCTGCTCCTCAGCTCACCCTTCACATCTCCGGCTCTCTCTGCCTTCCTGCCCATGGGTCTCTCTCAGTCCTGCTGGTCTCTCAGTCCTGCTGCACCTAGCTGTCTAGTGCAGAGGTTCTCAAACTTTTTCCTTCTGAGGCCCCCCCACTATATAAACTCCACTGCCCACCCATGCCACAGCCACTGGTTTTCAATAGCTTAAGAGCCAGGGCCGACGTTAGGGGGTAGCAAGCAGAGCAGTTGCCCAGGGCCCCACGTCACAGGGTTCCCCGCAAAGCTAAGTAGTTCAGGCTTTGGCTTCAGCCCTGAGCAGTGAGGCTCAGGATTTGGCTTTCTGCCCTAGGCCCCAGTGAGTCTAACGCTGGCCCTGCTCTCTGGCTTATTTTGGTGCTGCTCGCAGCCCCCCAGAGGGCCCCAGACCCCTGGTTGAGAACTGCTGCTATAGGGCTCCTTTGTAGCCCCCAGGTGCTTCCCCGTCGCCTCTGGCTCTCTGGTTTTAGCTCTGAGAGCCTGCAGGCATCTCCCTCTGCTGCCTTCAGCCTTCCACCCTCTGCAGTCTTTTCTGGTCTTGGCTCTCTCTGGCTCAGGAAAGACAGCTTGCTAGCCCCTCCACTGGCTTTCCTGCTAATTCCTCCCTCTTTCCAGAAAGGGTCTGCAGTCCCTCGAGGCTGCCTCCAGTTTTCTGACTTCACCTTACTCGTCCTCACCAGGGCTTTCACACTGGGTCTCTTCCTGGCCTTTTATAGCCTCCGGTGCTGCTGACTTGGGAGCACCTGCTCTGGTGCAGGATCGCTGAATCTACTTCATTAACTGGGGCCAGCCACCCTGTGACAGGGACATGCAAAACCTGATCAAACAAAATACTCCTTCCCCCCCAACACGAGACATACAATCAGACCGTGGAACTCACTGCCACTGGATGTCATTGACCTCGAGAACTCGGCAAGGTTCAAAGACTAATGGGACATTTGCATGGATATAAAGAATATCCAGGGTTGTCATAATTAGTGACAATAAAGCTGTTGGCAGGGAGATGAACCTTATGCTTCAGGGTTTAAATCAGTCTCTAATTAGTTTTCCTCCTGATCTCTAATAATGAGAGCAGGGGGAGGGGAGGGGAGAGCAGATTATCCCACAACGGCTGCGGTGGGGTTTTAACTCTTCGTGTGGAGTACCTGGTGTTGGCCACTGTCAGAGGCGGGATGCCGGGATAGTTGGGCCGTGGGTCTAATGCAGTCTGGCCATTGCTACCTCCCTATATAGCAGTCAGTCTCTGTTATGGAGTCTGCCCCGATGAGATTCCCTTTGAGTCTAACACCAGCTCGGGTAACATTGTCCTCTTCCCTAGGCTAATGCCCTGTCTCTGGCTGCCCCCCACACACGTTCAGGTTACTGTCCCTTTAAGTGCTCTGGGCACAGGACTGCTGTCTCTGCGTCCCTGAGTTCCTTTTCTACTGTCTGGATGCAGGGCCCCTTGCTGCTGCAGCTTCGGCCGGCCGCAGCCTGCTTGCTCTGGGAATTGGATCCCAGAAAGCCAGCTCTCTTGCTGGCCTGGGAGGGCCCATTTTTAAAGGGTTTTCACCCCTGTCGCAGAGAGGAGTCACATTAAGTGTGGTGCAATCGTGGCTCAGCAGATTCCACATGCCGTCTCTTGCTCGGACGAGGCCTTGGCATTCTCATACCTGTGACGATTGAAGGTCCGAAAATCTGGAGCTGTGATACAAATTACTTATAATATCCTAAACTGCACATTCACTAAATATGGGTTGCCTCATTAAATTAATTTGCAGTCAGCCGCCTTAGATCTGACATGAGGAGCTTTTGTGGTAAGACTAAATTACCAACATTTAAATATCAATTGCTTTGCACTTGGTTCACGGAGATCTGCCCACAGCACTGAGCGCTGCTAATGAATGTCTCCACTGTTGCTGTGTTCAGACGTATTTGTACTAACTGTTGTTAGTTTTTAGAGCCATGGCTGTCCCAATCTAGGACGAGACAAATGTTCTGTCTGTCCTGTAATGTATCCAGTGTTCTCTGCTTGTGTGTAAAATCTTGCTGGTTTCTAAAAGAAGCATAATTGTGTGGGGGAAAAAAACTAACGGCTGATGTCAGTTTCCAACCCCAGCACAAACGTAACACAGAATTTTGAATCTTTTTGTGAATGGCAATTAAAGTTCATTGCAAGAATAAAGCGAAGGTGTTTCTTGAATTATTTCCCTCTTGGAGAACACCAGAAATCCTGAGGAAATGACTCACCCCAGCTAGTAGTTACAAGCAGTATTCAGGTTTCAGAGTAGCAGCCATGTTAGTCTGTATTCGCGAAAAGAACAGGAGTACTTGTGGCACCTTAGCGACTAACCAATTTATTTGAGCAGCAGCTTTCGTGAGCTACAGCTCGCTTCATCGGAATGCATCTGATGAAGCTCACGAAAGAAATTCCTTTTCTTTAAGCAGTATTCAGAAGTGCTGCTAAGAGCCAGGGGACATTTGCTGACATTAAAAGGTGACAAATACAAAAGGAAGTGCCTTTTCACACAGCTGTGTCCACCGCAGTGCTGCTGAGGCTGAATGTGCAGTGAGAGTCAGAAAGGGGTTGGACATTTAAGGGCTTTATATCAAGCATATCCACTGTTATCATAATTAATGGCAGCCAAATATTTTAGCAGGGTTATTAAACTCCATGCTTCAGGATCTAAGCCAATCTCTAACTGTTAGAGGCCAAGGTGAGACCTCCTGGGGATGCACATTATCCCAGTCTTCTATTGCAGGGTTCTTACTCCTTTCTCTGAAGCGTCTGAGAACATACTGGACCAGCACCAGATCTACATTACAAAGCTTTGTTGGCCTACCATGTTGGTTAGGGGTATGCAAAAAGACACCCGTCCAGTGAGCCAGCATTGTAGACCTTTCTAGGCTGCCCAAGAGCCCCGCACAAAGGCACCTGTTATAAATTACACACCCCAGTCTCCGTTTCTCTCCATTCTTTTTTGGTTGGTTGGCTAAGACGTGAAGCATGTTTGTAAAGAAATGACAAAAAGAGCCATCAGGGCTAAAGAGGAAGGAGGAGAGTCCCCAGGTCAGGCAGAGTCACTGGCCTCTGGTCATGTGGAGCAGGAGTGAGCCGTGTGACTCAGGAGGGGGTTGTGGGCACTGCTAAGCAGTGTCAATAGCAGTGTGTGCTCCAGGCCATGTTAGCCCAGATGCCCCAGGTAGCGTGTGGGAGTGGCTGTGATCTCTGCTCTCTGAGCTGGGTGTTCACACTCCTGGGGCTGTGATTGTGGAGGTGGCCGGGTTTTCCGCCCCCCCCCCCCCCCCAGATCATCTTAATTATCTTAAACGAATGGCTGAAGGCTCTGGCAGCCTGCATTTAAATGAAAGTCATTGCAACATGCTCTCATAAGAGTACAATTGTTAATGTCGTGTGTGTGTGTGTGTGTGTTTTTTTCTTTTCTGGTAAGTTCCCGGTTGCTGTAGCAGCATTTGAGGAAGTTCCCCAGCAAGCAGCACACCCGTAGCTAACTCTGACAGTGGAGGAAGCTAGAGAAGGGGGAATGGAGCGCTGGGCTTCAGAATTCAGATCTCGCAGCTAAAAAAAAAAAATAAGGTACTGGATTATTTACTTGTGGTTTTGTTGTTGTTGTTGCTTCTATAAAAAGCCTGTTGGGGGTGGAAAAGGGAAAGAATTGAGTGTCTCAGCAGCATGTGTTTCTTCATCTTGGTTGCCTGGCAGAGCGTAGGGGCTGGAGTGAAGATTGCTGCCTTGTTTGTGAGAGGGAAACTTGATAAGACAGGCCGTTGACAGGGAACCTTAATAAAACAGCATGTGTGGATGGATGATTCCACTTTTATGTATTGCTCAGCGTCTTTCCGACCAACTGATCCCTGTAGATTCAGCTAATTCAGCCGCCGAGAGAAATAGCAGCAGAGGGGCAGAGAAGTAAAGAATCATGAGGCGGGCAGGAAATGTTCGTTACTGGGTAGGAGCGTAGGGGCTGGAGTGAAGATTGCTGCCTTGTTTGTGAGAGGGAAACTTGATAAGACAGGCCGTTGACAGGGAACCTTAATAAAACAGCATGTGTGGATGGATGATTCCACTTTTATGTATTGCTCAGCGTCTTTCCGACCAACTGATCCCTGTAGATTCAGCTAATTCAGCCGCCGAGAGAAATAGCAGCAGAGGGGCAGAGAAGTAAAGAATCATGAGGCGGGCAGGAAATGTTCGTTACTGGGTAGGATTCGATACACAATGGAGAGATGGAGAATGCTCCTGTAAAGGGAAACAGCATGGGGTAGTGGCTAGAGCGTGGAGCTGGAAGACAGGACACCGAGGTTCTCTTTCTGAGTGATCTTGGTGAAATAGTTCCCCGCTCCTGTGCCTCGGTCTTCCCATCAGTAAAATGGGGATAATGCTGGTGTACCCCACAGGATTGCTGTGAGGCTAAAGAGTGGGGATCATGACACTCCCCCACCATCACCAAGTGTTTTAAGATCTATGGATGGAATGGACTGAGCAGAATTAACCCTGTTTCAGGGGACTATGGTTGTTTTCTGCTTGGCCATTGCCTGATTCAGAGCTGGAAGTAGTAAGTGGGCTGTCATGCTGTGTTCTCCTTTCATTTTGGTGGTTTATCCAGGAGCTGTCTTAAGCACATTTCAGTTCCTGTTTCTTTTATCTCGTGTTTGTCGTGGGGAGTTGCTGCATCGCTTGATCAGGTTCTTACCCTTCCCTGATGCAGGCTGCCTGGCCTGTGCTCAGAGCCATAGGCTTATATGTAATGGATGCTCCTCCCCGTTTAATCTGTGGCTGGATGATTCCAGGCGGTTCTGAGGGGTCTGTGGTGACTTGAGCTAGACTGGCCGTGAAATCAATAGCACTAGAGTTGCAATCTATATGGCAGGTTGCATAGCCACCTTCCATCTCCCCTTCCCGTTCATGTCTGTCTGTCCCCTTTCTTTGCATTGCCATCTGAACACCAAACCAGCTCTGCAAATGCACCTCAGTTGTGACCTGCCACACCCCCTGCTACTCCAGTCCTCCTCCGCTCCTGCTTTGCCAATCAATGCACTGCTCTCCTGCCCTGCTGCAGTCCCAGTTCCCCCATGTGCAGCTCTGCAGATGCATCTCACCCAGCCTGCTTCTACCCACAGCGCACATGCAGGTTCCCCCGACAATAAGACTGGAAGGCCTCTCCTATTCCCATGCATTCAGCTATTTGTCATTGTAACATGCCAGTCCCCTGACACACCGCCTTGTACCTCAGGGCAGAACTACCCTTTGCATTGTTGGTAATTCTCATATCGCTCTGATTTGCATGAGCGAACTTCAGCCACGTGGGTGCTTATCAGATGCAGCGGGGTGAGGTGAAAGCAGCTGTTAAACGTGCCTGTGTCTTCCTCACCATATCCTAGAAATTTGGCTGTCAGCGCCTTGCACCTTCCTATGGGGGAGTGCTTGTTGATTAAATAATTACAGACACAGGCCTGAATTAGCAGTGATGTGTCAGGAGGGTTGTGTAAGCTACGCAGTGGTATGTGGGTATCAGTCTTTGGGTATTTGTACGCTGCAGCGAGTTGGGTAGGCAGACATGCACTAGCTCTGCTGGGGCTAGCATGCTAAAAATAGCAGCGTAGCTGGGAGTAGCCGTGGGCGGCAGCTCCGGCTCACCGCCCAAGTACAAACCCGCCTGGAGCCTCCGGGTATGTATTCGGGTGGCTAGCCCTAGGCACCACCCATGCTACCCCTGTCTTCCCTGCTCCTTTTAATGTGCCAGCTCCCAGTTGCAGGGTAAATGGACCCTTGGTAGTCCTAGGTATTTATAGGAGGTTAAGCCGGTGCCACACCTGTGTTGATGGGGTTGGCTAAAGGTGTATGTTGAGCTAATTTGAGCTCCGTCTAGAGCTTCTGAAACTTGCCTCTGAATTTGCCCCAGAGCATGGGATTAAAAGCTGTGACAATGTCGTGCAGTGTAGCTTGAAATCGCACTGTTCAAAGTCCTGTGGGAAAATACACTGCAGCAGCAGGGGTGAAACCTGCCTTCAGGAACCACTCCAGAGTCTCAGAGTAGCAGCCGTGTTAGTCTGTATTCGCAAAAAGAACAGGAGGACTTGTGGCACCTTAGAGACTAACCCATTTATTTGAGCATGAGCTTTCGTGAGCTACAGCCCACTTTGTCGGATGCATTCAGTGGAAAATACAGTGGGGAGATTTATATACACAGAGAACATGAAACAATGGGTGTTACCCATACACACTGTAAGGAGCATGAGCACTTAAGGTGAGTTACTACCAGTAGGAGAGCTGGGAGGGGGGGACCTTTTGTAGTGATAATTAAGGTGGGCCATTTCCAGCAGTTGACAAGAACGTGGGGGGGGAGGGATAAACATGGGGAAATAGTTTTACTTTGTGTAATGACCCATTCACTCCCAGTCTCTATTCGAGCCTAAGTTAATTGTATCCAGTTTGCAAATTAATTCCAATTCAGCAGTCTCTCATTGGAATCTTTTTTTAAATATTTTTATTGAAGAATTGCCACGTTTAGGTCTGTAATCGAGTGACCAGAGAGATTGAAGTGTTCTCCGACTGGTTTTTGAATGTTATAATTCTTGACATCTGATTTGTGTCCATTTATTCTTTTACGTAGAGACTGTCCAGTTTGACCAATGTACATGGCAGAGGGGCATTGCTGGCACATGAGGGCATATATCACATTGGTAGATGTGCAGGTGAACAAGCCTCTGATAGTGTGGCTGATGTGATTAGGCCCTGTGATGGTGTCCCCTGAATAGATATGTGGACACAGTTGGCAAAGGGCTTTGTTGCAAGGATAGGCTCCTGGGTTAGTGGTTCTTTGTGTGGTGTGTGGTTGCCGGTGAGTATTTGCTTCAGGTTGGGGGACTGTCTGTAGGCAAGGACTGGCCTGTCTCCCAAGATCTGTGAGGGTGATGAGTCGTCCTTCAGGATAGGGTGTAGATCCTTGATGATGCGTTGGAGAGGTTTTAGTTGGGGGCTGAAGGTGACGGCTAGTGGCATTCTGCTATTTTCTTTGTTGGGCCTGTCCTGTAGTAGGTGACTTCTGGGTAGTCCTCTGGCTCTGTTAATCTGTTTCTTCACTTCAGCAGGTGGGTATTGTAGTTGTAAGAATGCTTGATAGAGATCCTGTAGGTGTTTGTCTTTGTCTGAGGGGTTGGAGCAAATGCGGTTGTATCGCAGAGCTTGGCTGTAGACAATGGATCGTGTGGTGTGGAGGCATGTAGGTAGGAATAGCGGTCAGTAGGTTTCCGGTATAGGGTGGTGTTTATGTGACCATCGCTTATTAGCACCGTAGTGTCCAGGAAGTGAATCTCCTTGTGTGGACTGGTCCAGGCTGAGATTGATGGTGGGATGGAAATTGTTGAAATCATGGTGGAATTCCTCAAGGGCTTCTTTTCCATGGGTCCAGATGATGAAGATGTCATCAATGTAGCGCAAGTAGAGTAGGGGCATTAGGGGACGAGAGCTGAGGAAGCGTTGTTCTAAGTCAGCCATAAAAATGTTGGCATATTGTGGGGTCATGCGGGTACCCATAGCAGTGCCGCTGATTTGAAGGTAAACATTGTCCCCAAATGTGAAATAGTTATGGATGAGGACAAAGTTCAGCCACCAGGTTAGCCGTGACATTATCGGGGATAGTGTTCTTGACGGCTTGTAGTCCATCTGTGTGTGGAATGTTGGTGTAGAGGGCTTCTACATCCATAGTGGCCAAGATGGTGTTTTCAGGAAGATCACCGATGGATTGAAGTTTCCTTAGGAAGTCAGTGGTGTCTCGAAGGTAGCTTGAGTGCTGGTAGCGTAGGGCCGGAGGAGGGAGTCTACATAGCCAGACAATCCTGCTGTCAGGGTGCCAATGCCTGAGACGATGGGGCGCCCAGGATTTCCTGGTTTATGGATCTTGGGTAGCAGATAGAATATCCCAGGTCGGGGTTCCAGGGGTGTGTCTGTGCGGATTTGTTCTTGTGCTTTTTCAGGGAGTTTCTTGAGCAGATGGTGCAGTTTCTTTTGGTTGCCCTCTGATCCCACGGAGGGTTATGGCTTGCAGGAAGTGGTGCTGGAGAGCTGCCACACAGCCTCTCGTTCATATTCCAGAGTCTGGTAACAACTGTACTTGAACGGCGCTGGTCTCCTACTGGAGGTGGAGCAGAGCTGTGATCCCCGGGCCAGATTCCAAGAGGAGTGGGAGCTGGTGAAACCTGTGCTAAGGGGCATGGTACACCAACTTAGAGTGGGCCCGATTCCCCACTCCCCGGTGCAACTGCAGTGGCAGGGTGGAATCCAGCCTGCTGTCCACTAGCTCTTTCAGCTCTGCAGGGTTAACGGGAGTGAGTGCTGCGGGCAGTGGAGTTACACAGATGTAACTGGGGGCGGCAGTTAAGATGCTGTGCTGGGCCTCCAGCAGCGCGGGGATTAGGGCCGGTGCAAGGAGGTTTCACGTCCTAGGCGGAACTTCCACCTTGCGCCGCGCCGTTCCCCCCCCCCCGCGGCAACTCCCTGCCGCCCCCTCCCCTCGGACCGGGGAGCCGCGTGCAGCAGCTCCCCGCCCCAGCTCACCTCTGCTCCGCCTCCTCCCCGAGCGTCCTGCCGCTTCTGCCAATCAGCTGTTTGGCGCGCAAGCCTGGGAGGGAGAGAAGCAGAGCGGGGCGCTGCTCAGAGGAGGAGATGGAGCAGAGGTGAGCTGGGGCGGGGAGCGGTTCCCCTGTGCGCGTTACTTGCTGCAGGCGGCCCTCCTTGTGCCCCCCTGCCCCAGCTCACCTCCGCTCCACCGCCATCCCCAACCACTTGGCGCCCTAGGCGACCGCCTAGTTCGCCTAGTGGTTGCACCGGCCCTGGCGGGGAGGGCTAAAGTGGCTGTAAACCAGCTTTGAACACTCAAGATTGTGGGCTTCTCTGAGGGCCTGTACAGTCCCTGGCATAAATTAGAGCAGTCCCAGGGGTGCTCTAATTTATAGCCACCTCATATAGAGTTGCCTGTAGGCTGCTCTGTGCTCAAGAGCAGCCCGGAACCTCTGTAGGGCCATGTACTATGGAGCTTCTCTGACGTTTCCCCTCCCACCCTGACAGGCCCTGTGTGAAGGGGACATGGTAGAGCCTTTAAGGGCAGCCCCACACTGTACCTGTGCTGGGGAAATTCCCCTCTGGACCTTTGGGCCCAGTTCTGGCCCCTCTTCTCTGCCAGAGAGGTATATAGGGCACGGGGCATGGGAGTGAATCTATCCCAGAACTATGGTTGGTGATGGTGATGTGTGAACCACAAGGAACTCCGCTTGACTTTCAGATCTCGGTTGTAATTTGCATAAAATGGCAGTCAGAAAAACCCCCATCTTTATGCATGTAAACTGATCGAATCTAATCTGGACTGGTGGAGATGTGACAGCCGTGAGACCCCAGGAAGGGCCTGACTGCACAAACTTTTAGTTTGCAGCAAACTGTTAGTGCACTTTCAGCTAGTCCTCTTGGAAACGGCTAATCAAAGCACGTCAATGAACTGCTAATGTGCACCAGCAAGAGCCACATGGACAGTCAGTCCGTGGCAGGCTAGTGCAGGGTAGATTCACACCCCAGCTAGCCGCGGATTAATGGTTGTGCAGACACGCTCAAAGACATTGTGTCGCAGCAAACAGAAAGTCACACTGTTGTGGATAAACAAAGGATATGAATAATAGACAGTTCTGATCCTGCATCACTGAAGGGTCAGGGACTAAACGGTTAATAAACCTCCAAGCCTGCAAGGTGGATGATTTTGTTCTCTGTATCCAGATGAGGAAAGTGAGTCACTGAGAAGCCACGTGAAGTGTGCCTAAGGTCCCAGCGTGAGTTAGGGGCAGAGGTGGGGCCAGGGCCGGGCCTATGGTTCTACTGTGACCACGCTGGGCCTGCAGTGCCTTTTGCTGAGGGAAACGTGAAGTACTATTTCTCAGTGACCCAGATCATTCATTTAGCCAGTGCATTGTCTCCCGATCAAAAGGGAGGGTGTCTGTGTGACAGTAATTTTGACTGGTCCCTTTGGGTCACTTTCATGCCTCTCACTCTGCTGCAGACTCCCTTTCCTGTCTGTCTGAGGCTGTGAGATTTTTATGATAGTCTTTTGCCAAACACTTTAATCTGGGTTGCCTAATCTGGGGGAGGAATGCATTTTGTAAACCATGGAGGGTTTTGTGGCCACATAGTGATCTCCCTATATATGCCAAGCCCCACTCCTGTGTACTGCATAGCAGCATGTGAGAGACACTGGGACATGCTCTACTGTGTAATAGCCGTTAAAGGACAAAAACACTTTGCCCACCTAACGGTTTACAGACACTAAAGAGTTAATCTTCAGAGGATCCCCCGTCTAATCTGTGCGGTCCTGATTTTACAGGTGGGGAAACTGAGGCACTGAGCAGTTAACATTAACCTTTTCAAACCTTGGGGCAGGGCCTGCCCAGTATGGGTAATTATTCCCCTGCCCCTTGGAGTTGGCCGCTGAGCCCAGTGGTTTGGTTTGATTTTTCAATAGGTGAATTTTTTTTTTTGGTGATTTTAATTTTTATTAATTTTCATAAAGAAACCAACATTAGACTATACAAAAAGGGAAATGACCTACAGCTTGTATATGGGACCAAATACTGCAAGTCACAGGATAGCCATTAAAATTATGCAACTTGATGTCTTGTCAAAGCTGCATGCCCAGACAATGCAAAATCAGACACTTGCACAGATTTAACAACTTAGGGTGGGGATAACCATAAAAAAATAAAGATATACACACAGAGTCAAAAAAGGAAAGGAGGGGACCGGTGGAGGGGGGCAGGAAGAAGGGGTGAAATCGAGATCCGGTGGAATGGAAGTCTGGCATCATTTGAGCTGTCTCAGCATTCTTTCTCCAAACGTATGAAGAAACGGGGCCCACGTTTCTTCAGATTCATATCCGTGCTCTCTACCTCAAAGGGCGATTTTTTTTTCCTTTGCTGCTAACTCAAACCGCTCTGACTCCCTCTGCTCTGGTCTGGGCATTAGCCTACTCCTCCCTTTTTGTACAATTGTGCGCTTGGTAATCGGCGCAGCCCTCAAGCGCCAAAGCCCTTGTACTGTAGTAAAACCCAGCGTTGTAGGTATGTAAGGTAGGAAATACTTTCCCGCTGAAGCCAAGCACTATTTTCACTCGTGTCCGTCCACCACTTTCCACAGCTGTTGGAGAATCGCATAGCACGTGCATCAGGGTTCCTTTTTCTTTATTACAGCACCAGCAACCATCAGAGGACAAGGCCCCCCATCTGCACAGTCCAAAGAATCTTTGGCGGAAGCCGGCATAGCCGGGGTTGTGCGCTGCTGTTGGGGTTCGTTAAGGGCTGGGATAACTCGCTTTCACAAAGCACACCAGACTAGTAGAGTGTCCTAGGGCAGCTGGACCAAACTGATATGTTAGCAAGTGTTTTAATTGTAAGTGTTGCTGCTCCGCGGAGGGTGGCGGGTCATATTGCTGCTTTTGTGTTAGAAAAGAGACAAAGCCCTCATCCCTGACTATGGGGGGAATTGGATGCATTAGAATCGCAGAAGATTAGGGTTGGAAGGGACGTCAGGAGATCATCTCATCCAACCCCCTGCTCAAAGCAGGACTAACCCTGACCAAATCATCCCAGCCAGGGCTTTGTCAAGCCAGGCCTGAAAAACCTCTAAGGATTGAGATTCCACCACCTCCCTCGGGAACTCATTCCAGTGCTTCACCACCCTCCTAGTGAAAAAGTTTTTCCTAATATCCAACCTAAACCTCCCTCACTGCAACTTGAGACCACTGCTCCTTGTTCTGTCATCTGCCACCACTGAGAACAGCCGAGGTCCATCCTCTTTGGAACCCCCCTTCAGGTAGTTGAAGGCTGCTATCAGATCCCACCTCACTCTTCTCTTGTGCAAACTAAACAATCCTAGTTCCCTCAGTCTCTCCTCATAAGTCATGTGTCCCAGCCCGTAAATAATTTTCGTTGCTTTTCGCTGGACTCTCTCCAATTTGTCCACATCCTTTCTGTAGTGGGAGGGGGGACGGGGGGGACTTGACACTGTACTCCAGATGTGGCCTCACCAGTGTCGATTAGAGGGGAACAATCACTTCCCTCAATCTGCTATCAATGCTCCTACTAATGCTGCCCAATATGCCATTAGCCTTCTGGCAACAAGGGCACGCTGCTGACTCATATCCAGCTTCTTATCCACTGTAATCCCCAGGTCCTTAATACCCTTTCATTTCCACCCAGGTGGGCATGAGGGTGTTAGCATGCCAGGACCAATGGGTCATGGGTGTTGACCACGGCCCCACAGAAAGGCTCTAATAATGTGGCTAAATTTTCTGAAATAAGATGGAGGGATATATACCAGTAGGCTGCTTTACAATATTCATTTGTATTGTCTTAACCCTTTCCCACAGGGAGAGAAGGTGTCACCTATTTGTATCATTAGTTATTGCAGAGAGCCCAGGATCTAAATTTATCTTCACTGGTTTGTTAATGTGTCTTTGTACTTTTACACCCAGATACTTTTAATTGTATCATTTTGGCTATAGAAATTCCATTGAGGAAAAAGCCTCACTCCATGACAACCAAGAGATTTCCCATAGTTACGATTTTTCACAGTTGATTTTGTAACTAGTTATTGCTCCAAATTTTTGGATTAGTGATAGGAGGGCTGGAATAGAGGTTTCTCATTTGTATATATATAAAAGGGTATTGTCTGCATATAACATCAGTTTATACTCCATGGAACCAAGTTGTATGCCTCAAATATCTGGATGAGCTCATACAGCTATTGGCTGCGGTCTGGGAGGTTGAGTGAGAATATAACAGTTGGATCCAGGAACTAAATGTGGGTCCAAATCCAAATTTTTGTAGGGTCTAAAACACATACCTTCAGTCCACTCTGGCAAAAGCCTTTTCTGCATGTCAGGCTAATACGACTTGTGGTTTGGGGTCATCATATTTCACTGCTGTCATATCAACGAGTTGTCGAAGGTTATCAGAGCCATACTGGCCTCTGACAAACCCAACTTGATTTGGGTGTATGGCAGAACCCCAGACCTTTCCCAGTCTCGTCGTGATAACTTTTGCCAATGTTTTGATGTCACTATTAATAAGTGAAACTGGCCTCTAACTGGAACATAATGTGGCATCTCTTCCTGGTTGAGGAATAACTGAGGTTAGGGCTTCCCTCAGCATAGGGGGAAAAGGTGCCTTCTAGAAGTGACTCATTAATCAGTTTAAGCATTTTGTCAGATAAGAGGTCAAGGAGGCGCCAAAAGAATTTAGCAGGGAAACCATCTGGCCTAGGGGCTGTCCCCACTTTCATATTCATAGTCACCTCAATTAACTCATCCTCCATGGCATGCGTCAAGGTTTCCATAATGGGCTACAGAAATTTGCAGTCATGTAGTATTTCGGAAGAATTGATCCAAAGCATCTGCGGAGGGGTTTGTGTCCAATTTGTACAGATCTTTATGGAAATTAAAGGACTTGATTGTTATCTTTAGGTGAAGTACATAAGTTACCACCATGGTCACGGATGGCCATGATTCTACGTGGAGAGGTCTCTTGTACATGAGCAGTATGCCCGGTGGTGGAGCCAGGGCCGGATTAACCTTCTGTGGGCCCAGTGCCAAACATATTTGTGAGCCCCCATGGGGCCAATGGAGCATGGTGCAGGGGGGGTCAGTCCCTGGAGCGAGGGGGCAGGCACGGGTATGGCGTGGCCCCGCTCTGCCCAGCCCAGTGCAAGGGCACTATTTACAAACCGGCAGTTGCCAGATGCACAGTGGCCTGCCCGGCCCTGTGCTGCCAGCCTGCCCCTTCCCCTCGCGGCGCGGACCGTGCCGCACCACACATCCCCTCCCAACACCAGAACACCCCCCCGCCCTCCGATTCCCTATGGCCAGACCCCCCTCGGACCCGCTATGCCCAGCGCCGCCCTCCAGACCCTGCTACAAAGGCACAGTGCCCTGCACACCATCACCCCATCCAGTGCCCCCCTGTCCACAGCCCCACCACAACTGCCCAGCACCCCACACAGAACCCCCCACTCCTTAGTGCCCCAACACACAGATTTTCCCCAGCCTCTCACAGCCCAGCAGCCCCCTAGATACCCCAGAGACCCACTCCCCCAGGCCCTGCCTCCTGGCTGCACTCATCGGCCCTGCTGGGAGGCGACTGTGTCTGCCGGGCTGAGCTGCCAGTGCAGCCAGGGCTGGTCCCGGGGTGGGGAATCACTCCAGGAGTGGCAGGATCAGCCAGGCCAGGGCCTGCCCCAGCCAGCCTCCCTCAGGACCCACTTGCCTGGAGGGGCCCAGCCAAGCCCCCCACACTGCCCCCCATCAACTGGCTGAGACTGGCCAGGCTTCTGCACCCGTCCCAGGCTGCTCAGCACCAGGGAGACAGGTGAGGCTGCACAGGGGTGGGAAGCCGAGACTGCCCAGAGCCGGAGGTGCACTGGGGTCTGGCCAGGGAGCAGAGAGAAACGTAGAAGATTAGGGTTTGAAGAGACCTCAGGAGGTCATCTAGTCCAACCCCCTTCTTAAAGCAGGACCAGACCCAACTAGATCATCCCAGCCAGGGCTTTGTCAAGCCAGGCCTTAAAAACCTCTATGGATGGAGATTCCACCACCTCCCTAGGGAACCCATTCCAGTGCGTCACAACCCTCCTGGTGAAATAGTGTTTCCTAATATCCAGACTAGACCTCACCCACTGCAACTTGAGACCATCGCTCCTTGTTCTGTCATCTGCCACCACTGAGAACAGCTGAGCTCCATCCTCTCTGGAACCCCGCTTCAGTTAGTTGAAGGCTGCTATCAAATCCCCCCTCACTCTTCTCTTCTGCAGACTAAATAAGCCCAGTTCCCTCAGCCTCTCCTCGTAAGTCATGTGCCTCAGCCCCTGATAATTTTCATTGCCCTCCACTGGACTCTCTCCAATTTGTCCACATCCCGTCTGTAGTGGGGGGACCAAAATGGACATAATACTCCAGATGTGGCTTCACCAGTGCTGAATAGAGGGGAATAATCACTTCCCTCCATCTGCTGGCAATGCTCCTACTAATGTAGCCCAATATGCCTTTGGCCTTGGCCACAAGGGCACACTGCTGACTCATATCCAGCTTCTTGTCCACTGTAATCCCCAGGTCCTTTTCTGCAGAACCACTGCTTCGCCAGTCAGGCCCCAGCCTGCTGCAGTGCATGGGATTCTTCCTTCCTAAGTGCAGGACTCTGCACTCGTCCTTGATGAGCCTCATCAGATTTCTTTTGGCCCAATCCTCCAATTTGTCTAGGTCCCTCTGTATCCTATCCCTGCCCTCCAGCGTATCTATCTCTCCCCACAACTTAGTGTCATCTGTGAACTTGCGAGGGTGCAGTCCACACCACCCTCCAGATCATTAATGAAGATGTTGAACAAAACTGGCCCCAGGACCTAAGTTCCCTGTAAGCTGCATGGCAATGCAGCAGCCTATTTAGCACCGTGCAGGTGCTCAGGGAACCTGCCCGGGGACCTGCTGTGGCTGGGGCCTGGCCAGTGGAGGGGCGCCCCTCCCCCAGCCCCAACCTAGCCAGGCCCCCAACCTTCTGTGGGCAGGGCGCCCCCCCCCCCCCGGTCGCAACCTGCCATGGCCAGGGCACCTGGCCCTGCTGGGGCTGCCCGGCCCCAACCATGGCCCGGAACCAGGAGTGGCCCGGACCCAGGTGCAGCCTGGCCCGGACCTAGGTGCGGCTCGGGGCGGCGCAGACCCAGGAGTGGCCTGGCCCAGTCCCGAGCACAGACAGAGCGGCCCGTCCCAGCCCAGCCCAGTGCAGCCCCAGGTGCAGCCGGAGGGGCCTGGCCCGGCCCCAGGTGCAGCTGGAGCAGTGTGGACCGGCCTGGCGCCAGATGCGGCCAGTGGCGGGGGCCAGCCCCAGTCCCAGCCTGGACGGTGCGGCCCAGACCCAGGCACAGCTGGGGCGCCCCTTCCCTGGCCCGAACCCAGCCCCGGCCCGGATCTGCTGGGGCCAGGGAAGGGGCGTCTATCCTGCAGCCCCAACCCTGGAGCTGCTGCAGCAGGGAGAGGCGTCTCTCCCTCACAGCCCAGGTGTTGCTGCAGGGAGAGGGCTGCAGTGCATCCTCTCTCCCCGCTGTAGCTCCGGAGTCCCTCCCACACCCCAAACCCCTCATCCCCAGCCCCACCCCAGAGCCTGCACCCCCAGCCAGAGCCCTCATACCCCTGCACCCCAACTCTCGCATATCCCCTTCATATTGGTGCACATAACAAAATTAATTTTGCACATGGGTGGGAAAAATTAGCGGGAACACTGCCCAGGACCGACCCCTGGGGCACTCCGCTTGATAGCAGCTGCCAACTAGACATCGAGCTGTTGATCGGTACTGTCAAAGTTTGACTCAGACTCACAATTTATCAGACCACTCTGTTTTATTAGCAAAGCTGCTCTGCTAATACATTTAGAAGTGAGCCCCCCGAGTGGGGCTGGTGTCTCTTAATTTATACAGTTTTTTGGAGAACAAGTTACAGAGAAGTTACAGACAAAAGAAGAAAAAGATTTTAGTCACCGCCCTTCGAGATCCCTGAGACCAGTCACGTATCTTCAATTACCTGCCACCCTTAACAATCCCTTAACAACCTTTAACAGCTTCCAGTTAACTTAACTAATTGCCCTTCACACCTTCCATTCTGATGCCTGCTTCTTAGACGTGCTGGTTCTATCTTAATTGCTTCTCCATTCAAAAGCTAACTGTCCCTACGTGTGCTCCCTCAGATACTTTGTAACATGTTTTGGCATGCCCTCTCATATACAATGTATCGAGCATGTCCCCTTATACAATGTTATACTTCCACAGTACCCCTTAAGCCCGATGATCTAGCCAGCTTTCTATCCACCTTATAGTCCATTCATCCAATCCGTACTTCTTTAACTTGCTGGCAAGAAGCCGGCGCATGGGGCTAGGGGGTGGAGAGGAGCCCTCGGCTGGCTGGTGGGCAGGCCAAGAGGAGCAAGTGGTGGGTGGGTGGGGTGGGGCTGGTGGGGTGTCAGGGAACAGTGCAAGCAGAGCAGGCCGGGGCCCCTTCTGAGCATGGGCCCGGTCCCTGGAGCTTCTGGCACCATTGTAAACCCAGCACTGGGTGGTGCTAGCCCATGAGGGACCCTAGGCAGGAATATTTGGGGGTCCCAGCACACAACACATACCAATAATTAATAGAGGTTTCCTTGAGCTGCTCAGGAACCTAAGCAATTGCTTAGTCTGCTTAGGTCTAGCCCCGGCTCTGAGTATGCCAGCAGCTTGCCGGCTTTTTCCGAGAAGTCCCGCCTGAGTGGGGTAAATTCAGCTCTAAAGGGAAGAATTAAATCTCTGTCTACAGGGCTGATTCTCACCTGGATCTGTTGCTGTTTGAAGAGTAACAGGGGCATGATCAGAGATAGCCATTGCATTAATTGAGGAGTGAGTTGCAGAATTAACCAAGCCCCCGGACAGCAAAAAGAAATCTACTTGGGAATAGGACCTATGTACCAGAGAAAAGTAGGAATAGTCCCTACCCATTGGATGTATAAGATGTCAGATATCACATAATCCCAGATCTTTAAAGTGCGACTCCAGAGCCATTCCAGTTTGGTTGGTTTACGGTCCTGAGCTAAATTTGTCCACAAAAGGATCAAGCACCTCACGTAAATCCCCAGCAGTCACAGGAGAGAGATAACTTAGTAAAAAAACCTACGAAAGCTTTCACTGTCTCCTACAAAAGAACCACGACTGCCTTTGCTTGCCTTTTTTCTTTTCACCGGCGCATTGAGGCTCTTTACATTCCAGGAGATAAAACGAAGATTCGGGGCCAGCTGGCTGTGTTAAGAATGATTTTTATGTCTGTAGCCTCCCAAACGAAGGCGATGGAATGTTTGGCTCCTTTGCTCTGTTGCCGTGGTTCCCAAACTTTTTTCTTCCAAGGACCCCTTTGGCATTTGACTGAATTTCCTGGACCCCTTCCGTTTTTTTTATACCGAAGTTTCATGTTGTTGTTGTTCTATTTGGGGGTTGGACTAGATGACGGGGGTTGGACTAGATGACCTTCTGGGGTCCCTTCCAACCCTGATATTCTATGATTCTATTAGTTAGGTTAGCTTATTATTGAAAAGTATTTTTGTATTAAAGTAAGTCTCACAAAGGAACCAAAAGTTAGCCGCCTGCAATTGTTACAAGTTATCACGTCACCCATAGTTTCACACTAAAAGGGAGAGTCCTGAATGGGTAAGTACTCATCCGATGAAGTGAGCTGTAGCTCATGAAAGCTCACGCTCAAATAAATGGGTTCATCTCTAAGGTGCCACAAGGCCTCCTTTTCTTTTTGCGAATACAGACTAACACGGCTGCTGCTCTGAAACCTGGTACTACCAGAACACCCCTAAAATGGCGTCCTCCAGCCGGCAAAAGTGCTGGAATGTTGCCTTCTGGTCCCACTCGTCTGGGGTAGTCCCCTGCATAACTCACGGCAGACCCCACTTTGGGAACCCTGCTCTGTTACATCCCATCCCTATTCCTTGCGCAGAAACCCACGAGCAGGCGGAGTCTATGGCTGAAATGTCTCAGACACTTCTTCCACAGATTTTGGATTGCTTTGCCAGATGCTTGCCACTTGCCTGGCTTCCTGGGAATGGGGAGGAAAAGGCTCCGGAGAGGGGAAGGAAGAGCGCAAAAAGACAAATTAAAACAAAACCTAAAATCACAGACCATACATACAGTAGAACAGGGCCATCCTTAAGATTTATGGGGTCCTATACAGTATTATTAAACTGGTGCCCCTATGCCGGATGGCAGCTCGGGCTCACATGTGAATTTTAGATTAGGGTGGTCTTTTGAAGAATTTATTTAAAAAATTATATGTCTGAAGATCCAAGCATTTAAGGCTAAAGATGAATACTCAGAGTGTGCATCTAAAAATCTATGCAAGGATTTTTTAGATATCCGATTTTATAATCTTCAGCAACACACTAGTTTAAAATTTGATTTAAAAATATTTCATTAAAGTCCTGTAGACTAACGTGTTCTGAGTAAATATTACAGTAATGCACAACTGTTTTTGTCAGTAAATTCAGAAACTGACAGTATATACCTAGGGGTTGGCAAATGCTTGGTAAATGGCTCATTACCCCTTGACAGGTTTCAGAGTAACAGCCGTGTTAGCCTGTATTTGCAAAAAGAAAAGGAGTACTTGTGGCACCTTAGAGACTAACCAATTTATTTGAGCATGAGCTTTCGTGAGCTACAGCTCACTTCATCGGATGCATGCCGTGGAAACTGTAGCAGACTTTATATATACACAGAGAATATGAAAAAATACCTCCTCCCACCCCACTGTCCAGCTGGTAATAGCTTATCTAAAGTGATCATCAGGTGGGCCATTTCCAGCACAAATCCAGGTTTTCTCACCCTCCACCCCCCCACACAAATTCACTCTCCTGCTGGTGATAGCCCATCCAAAGTGACAACTCTTTACACAATGTGCATGATAATAAAGTTGGGCCATTTCCTGCACAAATCCAGGTTCTCTCACCACCTCACCCCCCTCCCAAAAACCACACACACAAACTCACTATCCTGCTGGTAATAGCTCATCCAAAGTGACCATTCTCCCTAAGGCACTGCATTTAGCCGTATGGAGTGGAAATCTATCAACTGCATGAAAAAACTTGTACAGATACAGACAGACATCATCTTCCTTTCCAAATGCAAACAGATGGACATCGTACCAAAAGGACTGAAGGTAAAAAATCCATTACAATCTACATACCACACAGACGATGCTGACAGCTTGTGCCACACGCTCTCAAAGAAACTGCGGAACCACCTGATCAACATCCTCTACAGCAAACAGGGAAAGATAAAGAATGAGCTGTCAAAAATGGATACTCTCATAAAAAAACAACCTTCCACACAAACTTCCTCGTGGCTGGATTTTACTAAAACTAGACAAGCCATTTACAACGCACACTTTGCTTCTCTACAAAAGAAAAAGGACACTAAACTTTCTAAACTACTACATGCTACTAGGGGCCACAGCAATGGTTCCCTCAACCCACCTAGCAATATTGTTAACCTATCCAACTATACTCTCAGCCCAGCAGAAGCAGCTGTTCTATCTCGGGGCCTTTCCTTCTGCCCCTCCACCCCCACGAACATGATACAGTTCTGTGGTGACCTAGAATCCTATTTTCGACGTCTCCGACTCAAGGAATATTTCCAAAATACCTCTGAACAACATACTAATCCACAGAGACCTCCCTACCAACACTACAGAAAGAGGGATTCTAGGTGGACTCCTCCTGAAGGTCGAAACAGCAGACTGGATTTCTACATAGAGTGCTTTCGCCGACGTGCACGGGCTGAAATTGTGGAAAAGCAGCATCACTTGCCCCATAACCTCAGCCGTGCAGAACACAATGCCATCCACAGCCTCAGAAACAACTCTGACATCATAATCAAAAAGGCTGACAAAGGAGGTGCTGTTGTCATCATGAATAGGTCGGAATATGAACAAGAGGCTGCTCGGCAGCTCTCCAACACGAGTTTCTACAAGCCATTACCCTATGATCCCACTGAGAGTTACCAAAAGCAACTACAGCATTTGCTCAAGAAACTTCCTGAAAAAGCACAAGATCAAATCCGCACAGACACACCCCTGGAACCCCGACCTGGGATATTCTATCTACTACCCAAGATCCATAAACCTGGAAATCCTGGGCGCCCCATCATCTCAGGCATTGGCACCCTGACAGCAGGATTGTCTGGCTATGTAGACTCCCTCCTCAGGCCCTACGCTACCAGCACTCCCAGCTACCTTCGAGACACCACTGACTTCCTAAGGAAACTTCAATCCATCGGTGATCTTCCTGATAACACCATCCTGGCCACTATGGATGTAGAAGCCCTCTACACCAACATTCCACACAAAGATGGACTACAAGCCGTCAGGAACACTATCCCCGATAATGTCACGGCTAACCTGGTGGCTGAACTTTGTGACTTTGTCCTTACCCATAACTATTTCACATTTGGGGACAATGTATACCTTCAGATCAGCGGCACTGCTATGGGTACCCGCATGGCCCCACAGTATGCCAACATTTTTATGGCTGATTTAGAACAACGCTTCCTCAGCTCTCGTCCCCTAAAGCCCCTACTCTACTTGCGCTATATTGATGACATCTTCATCATCTGGACCCATGGAAAAGAAGCCCTTGAGGAATTCCACCATGATTTCAACAATTTCCATCCCACCACCAACCTCAGCCTGGTCCAGTCCACACAAGAGATCCACTTCCTGGACACTACAGTGCTAATAAACAATGGTCACATAAACACCACCCTATACCGGAAACCTACTGACCGCTATTCCTACCTGCATGCCTCCAGCTTTCATCCTGACCACACCACACGATCCATCGTCTACAGCCAAGCTCTGTGATACAACCGCATTTGCTCCAACCCCTCAGACAGAGACAAACACCTACAAGATCTCTGTCAAGCTTTCTTACAACTACAATACCCACCTGCTGAAGTAAAGAAACAGATTGATAGAGCCAGAAGAGTTCCCAGAAGTTACCTACTACAGGACAGGCCTAACAAAGAAAATAACAGAACGCCACTAGCTGTCACCTTCAGCCCCCAACTAAAACCCCTCCAACGCA
This sequence comes from Lepidochelys olivacea, assembly GCF_965140295.1. NCBI lineage: Eukaryota > Metazoa > Chordata > Testudines > Cheloniidae > Lepidochelys > Lepidochelys olivacea. The sequence continues at coordinate 10,266,544 of NC_140411.1, forward strand.
TTATTAAGGATCTACAACCTATCCTAAAGGATGACCCAACACTCTCACAAATCTTGGGAGACAGGCCAGTCCTTGCCTACAGACAGCCCCGCAACCTGAAGCAAATACTCACCAACAACCACATACCACACAACAGAACCACTAACCCAGGAACTTATCCTTGCAACAAAGCCCGTTGCCAATTGTGCCCACATATCTATTCAGGGGACACCATCACAGGGCCTAATCACATCTGCCACACTATCAGAGGCTCGTTCACCTGCACATCCACCAATGTGATATATGCCATCATGTGCCAGCAATGCCCCTCTGCCATGTACATTGGTCAAACTGGACAGTCTCTACGTAAAAGAATAAATGGACACAAATCAGATGTCAAGAATTATGACATTCATAAACCAGTCGGAGAACACTTCAATCTCTCTGGTCACGCATTCACAGACATGAAGGTCGCTATCTTAAAACAAAAAAACTTCAAATCCAGACTCCAGCGAGAAACTGCTGAATTGGAATTCATTTGCAAATTGGATACTATTAATTTAGGCTTAAATAGAGACTGGGAGTGGCTAAGTCATTATGCATGGTAGCCTATTTCCTCTTGTTTTTTCCTAACCCCCCCCCCAGATGTTCTGGTTTAACTTGGATTTAAACTTGGAGAATGGTCACTTTTGTTGAGCTATTACCAGCAGGATAGTGAGTTTGTGTGTGTGGTTTTTGGGAGGGGGGTGAGGGGGTGAGAGAACCTGGATTTGTGCAGGAAATGGCCCAACTTTATTATCATGCACATTGTGTAAAGAGTTGTCACTTTGGATGGGCTATCACCAGCAGGAGAGTGAATTTGTGTGTGGGGGGGTGGAGGGTGAGAAAACCTGGATTTGTGCTGGAAATGGCCCACCTGATGATCACTTTAGATAAGCTATTACCAGCTGGACAATGGGGTGGGAGGAGGTATTTTTTCATATTCTCTGTGTATATATAAAGTCTGCTGCAGTTTCCAGGGCATGCATCTGATGAAGTGAGCTGTAGCTCACGAAAGCTCATGCTCAAATAAATTGGTTAGTCTCTAAGGTGCCACAAGTACTCCTTTTCTTTTTGCATTCTCCCTACAATGTGCATAATTAAGGTGGGCCCCAGAAGATCATCTAGTCCAACCCCCTGCTCAAAGCAGGACCAATTCCCAGTTAAATCATCCCAGCCAGGGCTTTGTCAAGCCTGACCTTAAAAATCTCTAAGGAAGGAGATTCTACCACCTCCCTAGGTAACGCATTCCAGTGTTTCACCACCCTCTTAGTGAAAAAGTTTTTCCTAATATCCAATCTAAACCTCCCCCACTGCAACTTCAGACCATTACTCCTCGTTCTGTCATCTGCTACCATTGAGAACAGCCTAGAGCCATCCTCTTTGGAACCCCCTTTCAGGTAGTTGAAAGCAGCTATCAAATCCCCCCTCATTCTTCTCTTCTGCAGGCTAAACAATCCCAGCTCCCTCAGCCTCTCCTCATAACTCATGTGTTCCAGTCCCCTAATCATTTTTGTTGCCCTTCGCTGGACTCTCTCCAATTTATCCACATCCTTCTTGAAGTGTGGGGCCCAAAACTGGACACAGTACTCCAGATGAGGCCTCACCAATGTCGAATAGAGGGGAATGATCACGTCCCTCGATCTGCTCGCTATGCCCCTACTTATACATCCCAAAATGCCATTGGCCTTCTTGGCAACAAGGGCACACTGCTGACTCATATCCAGCTTCTCGTCCACTGTCACCCCTAGGTCCTTTTCCGCAGAACTGCTGCCTAGCCATTCGGTCCCTAGTCTGTAGCTGTGCATTGGGTTCTTCCGTCCTAAGTGCAGGACCCTGCACTTATCCTTATTGAACCTCATCCGATTTCTTTTGGCCCAATCCTCCAATTTGTCTAGGTCTTTCTGTATCCTATCCCTCCCCTCCAGCGTATCTACCACTCCTCCCAGTTTAGTATCATCCGCAAATTTGCTGAGAGTGCAAGCCACACCATCCTCCAGATCATTTATGAAGATATTGAACATAACCGGCCCCAGGACCGACCCTTGGGGTACTCCACTTGATACCGGCTGCCAACTAGATATGGAGCCATTGATCACTACCCGTTGAGCCCGACAATCTAGCCAGCTTTCTACCCACCTTGTAGTGCATTCATCCAGCCCATACTTCCTTAACTTGCTGACAAGAATACTGTGGGAGATCGTGTCAAAAGCTTTGCTAAAGTCAAGAAACAATACATCCACTGCTTTCCCTTTATCCACAGAACCAGTAATCTCATCATAAAAGGCGATTAGATTAGTCAGGCATGACCTTCCCTTGGTGAATCCATGCTGGCTGTTCCTGATCACTTTCCTCTCATGCAAGTGCTTCAGGATTGATTCTTTGAGGATTGATGATGAAGATGTCATCAATATAGCGCAAGTAGAGTAGGGGCTTTAGGGGATGAGAGCTGAGGAAGCGTTGTTCTAAATCAGCCATAAAAATGTTGGCATACTGTGGGGCCATGTGGGTACCCATAGCAGTGCCGCTGATCTGAAGGTATACATTGTCCCCAAATGTGAAATAGTTATGGGTAAGGACAAAGTCACAAAGTTCAGCCACCAGGTTAGCCGTGACATTATCGGGGATAGTGTTCTTGACGGCTTGTAGTCCATCTTTGTGTGGAATGTTGGTATAGAGGGCTTCTACATCCATAGTGGCCAGGATGGTGTTATCAGGAAGATCACCGATGGATTGAAGTTTCCTTAGGAAGTCAGTGGTGTCTCGAAGGTAGCTGGGAGTGCTGGTAGCGTAGGGCCTGAGGAGGGAGTCTACATAGCCAGACAATCCTGCTGTCAGGGTGCCAATGCCTGAGATGATGGGGCGCCCAGGATTTCCAGGTTTATGGATCTTGGGTAGTAGATAGAATATCCCAGGTCGGGGTTCCAGGGGTGTGTCTGTGCGGATTTGATCTTGTGCTTTTTCAGGAAGTTTCTTGAGCAAATGCTGTAGTTGCTTTTGGTAACTCTCAGTGGGATCATAGGGTAATGGCTTGTAGAAACTCGTGTTGGAGAGCTGCCGAGCAGCCTCTTGTTCATATTCCGACCTATTCATGATGACAACAGCACCTCCTTTGTCAGCCTTTTTGATTATGATGTCAGAGTTGTTTCTGAGACTGTGGATGGCATTGTGTTCTGCACGGCTGAGGTTATGGGGCAAGTGATGCTGCTTTTCCACAATTTCAGCCCGTGCACGTCGGCGGAAGCACTCTATGTAGAAGTCCAGTCTGCTGTTTCGACCCCTTGAATGGCTCTTTAACAGTTTCAGTGTTGTGCTAATAGGTCTAGCAGGCTGGAAGTCTTTTTCACTTTTACAAAAAGAAAAGGAGTACTTGTGGCACCTTAGAGACTAAGCTACTCTGAAACCTGTCATTATGCAAGGCACTGCATTTAGCCGTATGGAGTGGAAATCCATCAACTGCATGAAAAAACTTGGACAGAATAGTCTCTAAGGTGCCACAAGTACTCCTTTTCTTTTTGTGAATACAGACTAACACGGCTGTTACTCTGAAACCATTTTTCACTTTTAAGTACTAGGTCCCCTCCGGAAGACTCACCAGGCTGCATCAGCCAGCTGTGGTGGGAGCCTGCAGGAAGGGTCAGAACAGGGATAGGAAGAGTCAGGTGGGTGGAGACTAAGACTCAGGGGTGCCCCAAATTTTCAGGTGCCCTATGGATGGCCCTGCAGTAGAACCTCAGAGTTACAAACACCAGAATTATGAGCCGACCGGTCAACCGCACACCTCATTTGGAACTGGAAATGAGTTTGGGGGTTGGACTAGATGACCTTCTGGGGTCCCTTCCAACCCTGATATTCTATGAATCAGGCAGCAGCAGAGACCAGAAAAAGAAAAAAAAAAAAAGAATAGAAGCAGCAAATACAGTACAGTACTGTGTTAAATGAAATATACTAAAAAAATTAAGGGAAAGTTAAAGAAAAAGATTTGACAAGGGAAGGAAACTGTTTGTGTTTATGCTCAAATAAATGTGTTAGTCTCTAAGGTGCCACAAGTCCTCCTGTTCTTTTTGCAGATACAGACTAACACGGCTGCTCCTCTGAAGCCTGTTTCTGTGTTTGTTTCATTTAAATTGAGATGGCTAAAAGCAGCATTTTTCTTCTGCATAGTAAAGTTTCAAGGCTGCATGAAGTCCATGCTCAGTTATAAACTTTGGGAAGAACAACCAGAACGTTTTGTTCAGAGTTATGAACAGCCTCCGTTCCCGAGGGGTTCGTAACTCCGAGGTTCTACTGTATAGCAACCAAACTTAGTACCAAGCATAGTAGATTACCACGAAATGGCAACAATTATCAAACACTTAACAGCAGAAACCAAAGGAAACCAACATTCTGAAGGGGCCAGGCCGGGCGAGCAGCTCTGCCAATATCCATTAGTTAAATTATTATTAACAGGCATCCTATGGTTCCCATACAGCGAAGTAGTAACGATATTATAAGGAGATGGAAAGGGAGCACACGCTCTGCAAACGTACGGTCTCCTAACCGGGTATGTCAAGGATCTTCCCGCGTATTACTCTCTAATTTGCAATCTTTTCAGTGTGCCAAACCAGCCGGAGTTGTGGTAATGCAGCTTGGTGCGGTGAGCGAGCCCTTGTATGTGTTGGGGTTTACTTTCCCAGGGCCACTTGTCTCCCTTCCCCGTTTCAATTTACAATCGAACACTGTTTCCCTTCCCCATATTAAACAAACATTTAGCGCAGTGGGGGAGAAATTTCACTGCTGCCACAAATGGTAAATGACTGCACCAAAGAAGACCCCCAACCAATCCAATTGAACAATTGCCTCTTCCTCATTGACTTCAGACTTCATGTCCTCGGGGTTTGAGCTCATAGAAGGTGTTCGGGTGAGGGAAGAGGCTGAAGAAGCTGAGGGGAGATTCAGAGCGATGGGGGGATGGCACAGCAAGGGGAAAGAGATTGGGGAGGGCAGGTGTGGGGGAAGAGGAAGGCAGGGGATGTGGGGAAAGGGGCCAGCAGGGGCAGGCTGAGAGGAAGGAAGTAGGAGGTGTCAGGGAGGGCAGAAATCGCTGTCCAACTAACTCAGCAACCCACACTGGGCTTCTCCTCTGCTCTGTTGCTCAGCTCCTGTGCAGCTTGCAGGGAGCAGAGCCGCTTCTGAGACATGGGGTGTCAAGCTGCCAGGCTTTGAGGCTCCTCTGCACCTGGGCGGAGAGCCCTCGGACCTATCTTCCACCGATGAGCTTCTTTCTGTTTGAGTCACCCGTCCTTTCTGTGCTGGCAGAGAGGCGGCGACAGTCAGCTGCATTGTAGGCTCGATATCTCCTGTATTGGCAGCCACCCTCTCCAGCAGGGCCATCCTAGACTCAGGGCCATCAGCTGCAGCCATCTTGTTCGGGAGGGGCAGGGGGCATGGCTCTGCTCTCTCTGTTTTTTCAGCTACTTGTAGAGCTCCCAGTGGACAAATCTTTGCCTGCTGACGTTCTGGAGATTTTGGGGCTACCGATTCCTTTACTGGGGGCTGGGCAGGGGCCCTGGACTCTGGAGGGAAATGGAGATTAGCAGATGGCTCTGGAGCTCCAGGGATTGGCTCCTCCATGCCACACAGCTCACAGCCCAGTGGGGGCTTTTACACAGGCTAATAAAAACTGCAAGTCCACTCTGCCCCCAGGGAGTGGTTAAGGAAATGCTCGGTCCTCCTTGGGTGTTGGAACAACCCCAGTTTGATTTTTCGCTGCAGTTCCAACCCTCTCTTGATGCAGATTTTCTTTTTGGAATTTTCTTTGGTTTCTTCTTTTGGGCCAAATTGTTAACATTTGAAGAGCGAAAACAGCTGGGCTCTGAGGAATGATTTCCCCCTCTGCTGCCTACAGCTGTTCTTTGGCTGATTGTAAAATTACTGTCAGCGTGCAGTAACTGGCAAAGAAGCCAAGGACAGACTAGGAGAAGCGCCAATAAAAACCCTGTGGCCCAAAATGAAGGGATCTGTCCAGTGCTTAATTTGTAATGAAAGTGGTGCCGGGGCTCAAGCTGTGTTTTTACTTCCATAATTGACACGGGGAGCCCGGAGGTGCTGGGACTAGGAACTGCCAGGCCCAGAGGTGCCGGGGCTCTGAACTGCCAGGCTCAGAGGTTCTGGAGCCCTGAACTGCCAGCCCCAGAGGTGCTGGGGCTCAGCCCTGGCAAGCCCTGGCACCAATTAAGCCCTGGATGTGTCTGGAGCATGAGAGGGGACCTGCTGCTCTCCTCCCCCATCCCTTTCAAGAAGGTGAGGATGCGTTGCAAGGAATCAGGTGTGTGTGTGGGGGTCTATCAGTGTCTCCCTGAGTTTGCTTACCCATAGCGTGCGATATTTGCAAGTGAGAGAGGCAGTCAAACCTGATGCTCTGCCCTCTGATCAGCAGTTGGGGTGCCCGGGGGAGGTAGCGGGAATTTGTACATTAGCTCCTGCCGCTCCCATTAGGGGGCTGGTGAGTTCTGGGGCTGATCCCTTGCAGTGGGAAGCAGGTAGAAGTGAGTGATGGTATTATCTGCTGAACGCCAACAGTTAGCTTGGTGCCACAGAGAAATAAATGCTTCTTGTCCTAGGAGCGTACAGTCAACTCGCCTGAGCCAAAGCCTGTTGACTTCAGTAGGCAGACTTCTATTGATGACAGTGGGCTTCAGAGCTGGCCCTAATCAGACAATATAACCTGGACACTGGTGACTGGAAGACGCTGTTAACAAAAGATGTTCTCAGGCTCTTTGCTTGGAAGGATGGTGAAGGACAGTTATTTTGTCTCACCCCAGAAGTGGCTGCATTTCAGTGAACATAAAAGCCATACTGGATCAGACGCATGATCCAGCTAGCTCAGTACCCTGTCCCCTGGCGGTGACTGGTGCCAGGTGCTTAAGAGGGAATGAACAAAACACACAGTTTTGAGTGATCCATCCCCGGTTGTCCAGTCCCAGCTTCTGGCAGTGAGAGGTTTAGGTGGTGGATGATGAACCTCATTGTTTTTCCTTTGTAATCTGTGTATCAGATTAGTAAAGTTTGCAAACTGCTTTTTGAGAGGAAAGGTGCTCTCTGAATGTAAGATATTAACACCAGGGTGCTGCTGGGTCCCATTGTGCCGTAGAGCCCTCCAGCAATGACCGAGTAACAAAATAAGAATTTTGGGGTGTCCCAAATCTTAAAAACATCCCCGCTTCCTTTTGGTGGTGAGCCCCGGGACCCCTTAGCATGACTTGAGAGACTAACGAATGGGAAGATGCAATAAGAGCTGTTGAGTTCAGCTCATCACTTAACTCCATTTGAAATGAGGCTGTGGGAATGTTCTGAAGTTTCTTACGTACGGGATGTCATTGCTTTAACACCTGTGCTGTAATGAAACCGGCTATCGGTGCACAAGAACTCAGCGCACACGGTCTGTGATTGGTTTCGTGTAAAGCACAAGTGTTTGGTCTGGATAACTTACACGGATCTTGAAACTTTTCCAGTTCTCCTTCCGGGTCTGTTCATTCTTGGTTGATACAGGGTTATTTCTATTGTGGCTTCTGTAAGGTTTTCGCAAAGATCCCGTGTTTGGACAAAGAGGGTAATGGGGGAGTGAAAGTTTGTCCAAGTTATTAGCAAAATGAGAAGAGAGCCTTCATTTTTGGTTTAGACGTTCCTCAGACTCGGTGCCCTGTTGACTCAGAGGGACCAATCCCGAACTCTCTGACTTCAATGGGGGCAGAACTGGGCCCAATATGAGCATGACCCTTGTGGTTCTATACTCCGGCCAGAATCCGTTTACAGATGGCATTCCTTCCCCTGGCACTTTGCTTCTTGAGTCTCTTCATTGTGGTAACTGAGCACATTGCAAACAGAGAGATGCGAAACTCATCACCATAATGAGAAGATTTTTGTCCCACTCCCTAATTTAATTGATCTGTTCAGAATCTGCTCACGGCAGGAGGGACCAGTGTATGGACCCTTGAAGTGAGAAAATATCCGCCCTTCCTACAGGGAATCAAATATCTGCTCTCTTCTCCAAACACAACCACACAAGCTCTTCGTACCAAGTTCATCCAGTTGAAAGTAACTGACTCCTGGAACATGGGCACTTTCATATTGCAACAGACAGAGGCCAGCATCAAATGCTTCAGAGGAAATAGTCCAGTCTCCATAATTCCCTAACTAATCAATACTGTGCCCCGGGGGGAAATTTCTTCCCATCCACATCTGGTGATTGCTCTATGCATAAGGATTGATCGAATTTGCCATTACATAGTGAGTCAGTCGCTTGGATTGTACATGGATGACGCTTTGCTAACTGGAAGGAATTCAGTGAGAATCTTTTGACAAAAGAGGTAGCTATAAATTGGGGTGTGTCTTTTTGGTCCCAGGAGATCTGAGTGTATTTGTGTGTAAAAGAAAAGGGAGTAGAGAGATCCTGGAAAAACCCATAATTCATTCACTGGCTCAAACAGGGCTCTGCTGGATTGCTGGAATGCCATGGGTTTCCTCTGTCGGTGCATGAGAGGGAGAGAGATTATTATAATGAGCAGGCACAGCTAGCGTAAAGGGCTACATAATTAATTTTGGAAATAGCAGGGCCTTTGTCCCAGCAGATTCTGGTGTAAGAGCTGCCACAATTTTCTGTTTGTCCTCCAGGACACACAACTGCATCGCAGTGATGTTGTGTCATGACATCTTCTCACTGTGACTGGAACGGGCAAACTGCTTTGGATAAGATCAATGACTACCTGAACCTTCAGCCAAACCTCCAGCTGGCCTTCTGTTGATGTTTGAAAAAGTTTGGTTAATTTCTGTTTTTTCCCTGTCCTGTGACACTATTTGGTTCCATCAGGACCCAAAGCAGAAGCTCCAGACAACAGTGCAAGAGAGCGTTCTCGCAGTAGCTCTAACCAGGATGGATACACATGCGGTGCACAAATTTGTCAGAGCATATATTGAACCAGTACAACATCCCGGAGATAGGGGGCGGCGTGTCGGCGGAGGTATTGTCTTTTTGATGCGGCATAAAACAGAAGTCCCGACTACGGTGCCCATTAAAGATTTCCTGGCACGAGAGTTAGGGATCTTAACCAGGGGGTTTTGTCCGAATTCCATTCCGGTAACCGATTCCTTCTGGCCTAAAATTCCCCTTCGCCGTTTCTGCTGTGTATGGAATTCTTCTTCACCTCCTGTCCTATGCTCTTGTGCATGGTTTCCCTTTATGGCAGAGTCTGTCCACCTGTATATCTGTAGGGCCTCTAGATTGCTTGAGGCTTCAGGGCCCGATGAAGCTCGGTGAGCTAGTTCCTTTGGGCAGGTTAAACGCACTTTGGGAGCATACAACCCCAGAAGCTAGGAATGCAGAAGTCCTGTTAGATCATCTAGTTTCTACGTCTTGGGGCTGTGTAAGCTTGTTCCCTACAGAACATCTTCTAGAGTGTTGTGCAGTCTCCTTTTAAATGACTCAAGTGTTGGAGCTTCCACCATGTCCAGTGGTCCGAGATCACTGTCGGGACCCTTTGGGGTGCAAGACATGCTAGGAGTGGACATCAGACCCCTCCCCTTCCCAAATCTAGGTGGCTAAAAAGCTGCTTGGAAGAGGCCCTTAGATCCTATGGTGAGGAGCACCATAAACATGGTTATAAAAGGAATCAAAATTAACCCATTCGGTTGGTAGGCAAGGTCTGTTCCTCCCCCTGTGGGTTTTCAGGAGAGACAAGCTGAACTAGGAAGAGAAAAGAGATGTTACATGGTGTTTTTAAGGAGAAAGTTGCCATTTGAGAACTTGTCCATAGCAAGTGCCCGTGTTGGGCATTTCGATCGAGTTTGTATTATAAGGAAAAGTGAATGCTGGCTCCTTTTGTCAGTGTAGAGTGTGTGCCATGGTGGATTAGTGGTTAGAGTCAGAAGAACTGGCTTCTGTTCCTCACTTTGGGTGGTCATGTTTCTAGTGGGCAGAGGGCATTTAAGCACTGGAATAAATTGCCTAGGGAGGTTGTGGAATCTCCATCACTGGGGATTTTAAGAGCAGGTTGGACAAACACCTTTCGGGGAGGGTCTAGATAATACTTAGCCCTGCCTTGAGTGCCAGAGACTGGACTGGATGACTTCTCGAGGTCCTTTCCAGTCCTGTGATTCTATGATTAGGAGTCAGGACTCCTGGGTTCTCTTCCTGGCTCTGTCAGTAACTGCCTGTCTGACCTTGGTCAAGTTACAGAACCCCTTTGTGCCTCATTTTTCCTATCAAAATCAATACACCACAACTTGGGCAAACACCGATCTCTGGAAAGTTTTATACTTAGTTCCTGAAAAGCATAGCGAGGCCATTGATAGGGTGGCCCAGTGTGCAACTTGGGTCACTGCAAATAGTGTGTGTGAAGGCAGGTGTCTCCAAAGAAGGGGCAATCAGAGGGACTGTGGTTTCTGAGCTCTGTAACTTCCACTTTTGAAATGAGCGACAGACAGGGAAACACGCTCGGGTGCTTGTATGCAATGCTGGATTTTTTGCTTCCTGCTCCTCCTGGTGAAATCTCCTTACTTAAGACCCGTTGTTTATGCAGTTTCTCTAAGGAAGTGATTGCTGGGGTTTTTCAGCTAAATTGGCCACCCTGCAGAAGTAGATAAATTAGAATGGTGCTGTCCCGGGCTCTGTTATGATCAGGAAAGTTTCTTTTAGTCACGAAAGTGTCTCTGTGTGTTTGTGTGTGTTCATGCACATGCTGGTTTTTTTGTTTCTTCTTCAAACTTAGATGAGCTGAGTGTAGCTATTTTTATGCAGCGGCAGCAACAGACCAAGGAAACCAAAAACCGTAGTGTAGGTTAACATATTTTTTGTTTGTTTGTTTCTAATTCAGATCCATCATGGAGCTGTGTGAGCTCACCGATTAATCTTTTCTTAGCACTCTTACTCATGCTGTCTGTCACATTCTCACATGCACACACACACAGTCACACTCTCTGGCACACACACACGAGGTACGTCTACACTGCAAAGAAAAAATCCGTGGCTCTGAGTCCCAGAGCCTGGATCTTGTGGGACAGGGACTGCAGGACTGAAAACATCAGCGTAGACCTTTGGGCCCAGGCTCTGAAATGCAGTGAGGGGGAAAGGTCTCGGAGCCCAGGCTCCGTCTAGTGACCCGGGCTCTGAGACTCGGTGCTGTGGGTTTTCCTTAGCAGTGTAGACACACATAGACACACACCTTTTTCCGTCCTGTGTGTGGGCGTGGTCAGACATGGCAATACAGTCCTTGTGGCGATCCTGAAACTAAGCAAGTGCCTTGATGGGGCGCCCAGTCTTTGTCCAGCCAAAGAATCCAAGGGTTGCACCAATCATGTGACAATGCCAAAGAATCACTGAATGTGATGCTTTCTTCCAACACTGAACAAGGAACTCTAGTGGATAAGGAAAACTGTATCCTCCCATGAGAGACTCTCTCTCTGCTTCACTGTAGAGCTTCTTCCCAGAGCCTTCTCCAAATCCACAGGTGCCTGGCGTCCTGCTACAGATTTAAAGAAACTTGGATATGTCTTCTCCTCTCCTCCAGCCCCCTTTTGTCCCTGTATGAGCAATCGTTAATGAGGCTGTTTCACAACGCCTTGTGACCTGGAAAATCTGGTCTTTCCCTGTGAAATCTGGTCTTTTGTGTGCTTTTACCCTACACTATCCAGATTTCACGGGGGAGACCAGCGGTTCTCAAACTGGGGGTCCTGGCCCAAGAGGGAGTTGCGGGGGGTGCGTCACAAGGTTATTTTAGAGAGGTTGGGGTATTGCCACCCTCACTTCTGGGCTGCCTTCGGAGCTGGGTGGCTGGAGAGCGGTGGCTGCTGATCGGGGCCCAGCTCTGCAGGCAGCAGCACAGAAGGAAGGGTGGCAGTACCGTACCCCCTCTACAATAGCCTTGTGACCCTCCACAACTCCCTTTTTGGGTCAGGACCCCCACAGTTCCAACTCCATGAAATTTCAGATTTAAACAGGCGAAATCATGAAATTTATGATTTTTTAAATCTGATCAAATCGTGAAATTGATCAGAATGGAGGGTGAATTTGGTAGGGCCCTACACATTAACCGCTTCATAACCTTATCAAGCTCCATTTTCCAGCTAGTTGGGTTGTTGGCTCCCCTGCTGCTATGCAGAGGCGGTTCCAGAACCTTGGTCCTTCGATGGGCAGAGACCAGCCGGGCAGCTCCCCGCAGTGTCGGCTCTTCCTTGGTAAAGGGAGGACTTCTCTCAGCAGGGTTGTCTCTTCGCTATGGTTGGGTGTTGTCTCTCAGACTGGAAGTTGGTACCCCTGCTACGTAACTGGGCCAACCGGGTCTTATAAACTTGCACACGGAGCCTGTGCCGTCTGTTTTATTACAAGGTTTGCAGGCTAGGGGGCCTTTTGAATCATCAGCTGCTCCTGGATTCTCAGGTGTAGAGGTGATCTTTCTTCCTCTGCCGTTTTTGCCCAGCGTGGAGGTGGTACCCTCTCCCTCGGAAGTCAACCTTCAGCAGCTCTCCATGCCTTTTGTGGCCCGTGGGTTGATTGTTGGCCTATTGGGCTGTACTTGGGGCTACGTGTGAAGACAACTTAGGGGTATCAGTACAATAGTGATGTTCTCTGAACTGGGCATGGGGGGCATTGGCCTTCGGAGAGGGGAGTGTTGAGGACTCCATGACCTCAGCAGAACTTTTAAACAGCTGAACAAGGCTCTGCAAAATAATGGGGCCATGTTCATCCGGGTTCATTTCTGAATTGGCTTCTGTTTTTCTGGGTGCAGTTCAAGGAGTGGATTTTCATCTGTTATGCCCCAGGGCTTGGCCTGCCCTTAGAGTCATCCTCTGTGCCCCATCCTGGCAGATGAGATGGCAGGCCTCTATAAGGGCATACCTACCTGTGCTAACCTGAATCCAGTGCATGTAATGATAACAGTGAATGATGGCTTGGAGCAAGCTAACGAGCAGCGCATGTACCCAGGGTCCGTGCTCGGCTTCCACTATCTTTGCTTAGCCTGTGCTGTGTTGCCTTTCCTGCTATAGTTATCTCCGCTAACTAGATTCCATCTATCTGGGAAAGGCTCAGCTGCACCGCTTCTGCTGTGTAGACCTACTCTGACAGCCCCCAGATCTGCACCTCAAGTGTTCAGTCTGTCTGTATATTGGTGTGATGCTCTGTACCTCGGGGGAACACCCTGCACCCTCGTGTTCCTCCTTATAAAATGATTGTGTGGTATCCAGTGCAAAGTTTGTCATGTGGGGTGTCTTCAGAAGGCTCATGATACATGGAGCATTGCTGTTATAGTACTGTTGTAGGTTGAAATTTCATGTATATTATTATGAGGCTGAAAATGTGTCCTCATGGCTTAAAACAAGTCCAGGCAAAAACTCTCCGGGAGCAGAGGCCAAGGCAAAATTCTCCAAGAGCAGAGGGGCAGTTCACACCTCATCAGGGCGAGTATGGGACAAACCCATCCCAGCCTCACAGGAACAAAGGACCCTGGCCTAGGCAGCAACAAAGGATCTGTTGGACTCTCGAGTGAGTCACCCCCCTTCCCTTGGTCAGTTTGGGACTGCGATGAGGTAATGCTCACCTGACTTCGAAAGGAGGGGGGAAGGCAAGAGGGAAGAAAGGACATGATAAAAGGGAGAGACGTTTGCCATGCTCTCTCTCTCCCACCTCCATCTACAGACACCACCACCAAGCCACTGAAGCGCTGATCAAAGGGGAGAGCCTGGCTGAAGAGCAACCAGCCAGCCTGTGGTGAGACGCATCTAAGTTTGAAAGGGCATTGAAAGTGTTAAGATCAGCTTAGAATGCGTTTTGCTTTTATTTCATTTGACCAAATCTGACTTTGACTTATAATCACTTAAAATTCATCTTCATAGTTAATAAATCTGTTTGTTTCTTCTACCTGAAGCAGTGCGCTTGGTTTGAAACGTGTCAGAGACTCCCCTTGGGATAACAAGCCAGGTGCATATCAATTTCTTTGTTAAATTGACAAACTCATGTAAGCTTGCCGCATCCAGCGGGCATAACTGGACACTGCAAGACGGAGGTTCGTAGGGTTGTGTCTGGGACTGCAGATATTGGCTAGTGTCATTTGGTTGCACAATCCAAGCAGCGGCTGGCCAAAAGTGCTTACTCACGTAGCTGGGAGCAGCTTACATGCCAGAGGCTGTGCGTGACCAGCCCAGGAGTGGGGGTTCTTGCAGCAGAGCAGGGTAAGTCTGGTTCCCAGAGTCAAGGATTGGAGTGACCTAGCAGATCACACCGGTCCAGATAACACCAGGGGAACATCACAAGTGGTTTCCCCTTCCCCTGTCAGTCTGAGAAAGCTGGAGTTTATTGACTTTCCGAGCATATAGCAACGTCTACTGTATCTAGATGCTCATGGGCTCAGGCATTTCGCGAGCAGAGCAGGTTTGCTCCGTGTGCTGGGGGAGTTCTGCTGTAGATAAACTGCTATCCTGTTCTGTTGTGTGTATCTTGAATTGATGTGAATGCCTCCAGAGATTATTGATGGGTGCATATTTTATAAGTCAAAGTAGTGATGAGTGGCTTCAGAGTGACCTCTACCCTCTAGGTCCCTCTTAATTGTTGTACTCCTGACATTTCACAAGTGTGGCTTCTGTCTGAAGGAAATCCAGAGTTGCCTGAAAGATCTGGGTTTAATTTTATGAGGCAGTGCGGGCTAGTAATTAGAGGATGGCGTTGGGACCCTGGAACTCCTGAGTTCTGACTCCGACTTACACAGCAATGCCACCTGTGGCTTTGGGCCAGGCACGTCGCTCTCTCTCTGCCTCAGTTTCCCTATCTGTAAAATGGGGATAATACTACGGTGCCTCCTCAGGTGGGAGAGTTAAATTCAGAGGTCAGAGTCATCCCTGGTGTAACTCAGTTGACATCAGTGGAGTTACACCAGGGACTGAATTGGCCTCCTGCGTGTCAATCGCTTTGCACACATTACACAAGAGAAGCAGCAGCGTTACTGGTATTTCAGCAGATGCTGCAAGTGCGTGGCAGGGTCCTCAGAGGGTTAACAGCAGCATGAGTCAGTGAAATGTGACGGTGACTGGCAGGCTTTGTGATCTGCCTATTTATAGCAACAGGAAACTCCTCTCTCTGGAAGGCCGGTACTGCAAAATGCACCAGGGTCACGGTGCTGGGAACAGTGAACCTCAGGCTGATGTGAAGCAATAACCCGGCTCCAGCTGGGCTGGGGGACGTGGCTGTCACAAGGGATAAATCGCCCACTGTTGGGAAGGGCCCGGATGGTGCCGCAGTGCCCTTGGCCATGGGGAAGGGTGTGTTTTCCCCAATAACCTTGGTGCTTATTGCTCACAAAAACCATTTAATGTCGCTGTTGGGCCAGCGAGTTAATGAGCGCTTAGGTGCTGGTGGCGGGACCCAGAGCTCTGGAGATGGAAGGCCTCTGCTTACCTGTGGCGCAAACTTCCCCATGCCAGCTGCTGAGTGAACTGCTGGACTCTGTGTTGCGTGGTGGGGCACAAGACCTGCCAGACACCCTCAAGGAAATCGATGAGCTTTGAGGGACCGTCGGGGGTATCAATGACAGATTTATCCCCTCACCCTTCCACCTTCCCCCCAGCAAAATGTAGCTACTGTATCTTGGCTGTTTGGATACTTTGTGAAAGTCAGCTCTGGAGGGGGGTGGAGAGATGGCTTGCTCCCTGCCCCAGATGGAATCGGCTAAGGCAGGGGCAGTCAGTTATTTTTTGTCAAGGTCCAGATTTCTTGGTTAAGACAGAGTCAAAGTCCGGACTCCAGAGGAACACTTTTCAAGCCACAAGTGACCCCATTCAACAAACACATACAATGCTGTGTAATGCCTATTGCTTATATTTTTAGTGCATTAAATGAAAAATAAAACCAAACCACTGCACAACCTAAAAATAACCTCCAAGAAAGATGTAATTTATCTGAGACTTTGAGAAAGTACTTGGATAAAATGTGAAACAGATGCAAATATTGGCATTAAAAACACGTTCAGACAACTGTTTCAAGTCTTGAATGAGTTTTGTCACCCACGATTATTGTAATGTAGGCATATCTGCATATAGATAGATAAACATATTCAAAACTTTTCAGCCTTTTGTGGTTTATTTAACATAAGTATCAGAGTTTGACAGAAAAATAACACTTAGTACACATGAACTCTTTATTTGTTATGATTCAAGTCTTTCCAATAACCAATACACACCCACCTACACGTGTATTAAGCAAAAGAATCATGCATAATTACTGTGAAATACCTGTTAAATTACTGAAAATGTAATTTTATACAGCACTACAAATTACGACTACTTCAACTACCTGAAGCGGGGTTCCAAAGAGGATGGAGCTCGGCTGTTCTCAGGGATGGCAGATGACCGAAAAAGGAGCACTGGTCTCAAGTTACAGTGGGGGAGGTCTAAGTTGGATATTAGGAAAAACTATTTCACTAGAAGGGTGGTGAAGCACTGGAATGGGTTCCCTAGGGAGGTGGTGGAATCTCCATCCTTAGAGGTTTTTAAGGACTGGCTTGATGAAGCCCTGGCTGGGATGATTGAGTTGGGGATTGGTCCTGGTTTGAGTAGGGGGTTGGACTAGATGACCTCCTGAGGTCTCGTCCAACCCTAATCTTCTATGATTCTATAAATTTAAAATAAAATATGCGTGAGTAAAGTATAACTATAGTGCTCCCTAACAGTGGGGAAAGTGACATGACCTCTACTGGACAAAGGCCTTGAAAGCTGGAGT
Organism: Lepidochelys olivacea; assembly: GCF_965140295.1. Taxonomy (NCBI): domain Eukaryota; kingdom Metazoa; phylum Chordata; order Testudines; family Cheloniidae; genus Lepidochelys; species Lepidochelys olivacea. The sequence continues at coordinate 10,283,303 of NC_140411.1, forward strand.
GAATTCAGTCAAGGCAAGACGGAAGCAATTGCAGAGATGATTATCAGCCAGAACAGAGTGATTATGTGATTTACTGGTTTCAGAGTAACAGCCGTGTTAGTCTGTATTCGCAAAAAGAAAAGGAGGACTTGTGGCACCTTAGAGACTAGCCAATTTATTTGAGCATAAGCTTTCGTGAGCTACAGCTCACTTCATCGGATGCATACTGTGGAAAATACAGAAGATGTTCTTATACATACAAACCATGAAAAAATGGGTGTTTACCACTACAAAAGGTTTTCTCTCCCCCCCACCCCACTCTCCTGCTGGTAATAGCTTATCTAAAGTGATCACTCTCCTTACAATATGTATGATAATCATGCTATCAGAGGCTCGTTCACCTGCACATCTACCAATGTGATATATGCCATCATGTGCCAGCAATGCCCCTCTGCCATGTACATTGGTCAAACTGGACAGTCTCTACGTAAAAGAATAAATGGACACAAATCAGATGTCAAGAATTATAACATTCATAAACCAGTTGGAGAACACTTCAATCTCTCTGGTCACACGATTACAGTCATGAAAGTTGCGATATTACAACAGAAAAACGTCAAAACCAGACTCCAGCGAGAGACTGTTGAATTGGAATTCATTTGCAAATTGGATACAATTAACTTAGGCTTGAATAGAGACTGGGAGTGGCTAAGTCATTATGCAAGGTAACCTATTTCCCCTTGTCTCTTGGCCCAACTTGATTATCATACACATTGTAAGGAGAGTGATCACTTTAGATAAGCTATTACCAACAGGAGAGTGGGTTTGTGGGGGATGGGGATGGGGAGAAAACCTGGATTTGTGCTGGAAATTGTCCAACTTGATTATCATACACATTGTAAGGAGAGTGATCACTTTAGATAAGCTATTACCAGCAGGAGAGTGGGGTGGGGGGGAGAGAAAACCTTTTGTAGTGGTAAACACCCATTTTTTCATGGTTTGTATGTATAAGAACATCTGTATTTTCCACAGTATGCATCCGATGAAGTGAGCTGTAGCTCACGAAAGCTTATGCTCAAATAAGTTGGTTAGTCTCTAAGGTGCCACAAGTCCTCCTTTTCTTTTTATGTAATTTACTGTTGTTCATGGTCGAGAAGGCTGACTCACACATGTATGTCGAGCTGAACATAGTCAAAATGTTAAATGCCATCTTCCTCAAGTGTGGATACATGGAGTCCAGCCCAAGGGTTGTCCAGAAAGTTTCAGATGTAGTTTCAATGTGCAAACATCTAGAAGATAATAAGGGAATAAGTAACAGTCAGCATGGATAGGTCAAGAACAAATCGTGTCAAACCAACTATATAATTGAAAATGATCTGGGCAAACTGGAGAAATGGTCTGAAGTAAATAGGATGAAATTCAATAAGGACAAATGCAAAGTACTCCCCTTAGGAAGGAACAATCAGTTGCACACATAGAACATGGGAAATGACTGCCTAGGAAGGAGTCCTGCGGAAAGGAACCTGGGGGTCATAGTGGACCACAAGCTAAATATGAGTCAACAGGGTAACTGTTGCAAAAAAAAGCAATTGTCATTCTGGGATGTATTAGCAGGAGTGTTGTAAGCAAGACACGAGAAGTAATTCTTCCGCTCTACTCTGCGCTGATTAGGCCTCAACTGGAGTATTGTGTCCAGTTCTGGGCACCACGTTTCAGGAAGGATGTGGATAAATTGGAGAAAAGTCCAGAGAAGAGCAACAAAAATGATTAAAGGTCTAGAAAACATGACTTATGAGAGAAGGTTGAAAAAACTGGGTTTTTTTAGTCTGGAAAAGAGAAGACTGAGAGGGGACATGAGAACAGTTTTCAAGTACTTAAAAGGTTGTTACAAGGAGAAGGGAGAAAAATAGTTCTACTTAACCTCTAAGGCTAGGGCAAGAAGCAATGGGCTTAAATTTCAGCAGGGGCTGTTTAGGTTGGACGTTAGGAAAAACTTCCTATCTGTCAGGGTGGTTAAGCACTGGAATAAATTACCTAGGGTGGTTGTGGAATCTCCATCACTGGGGATTTTTAAGAGTGGGATAGGCAAACACCTGTCAGGGATGGTCTAGATAATACTTATTCCTGCCTTGAGTGCAGGGGACTGGACTGGACGACCTCTCGAGGACCCTTCCAGACCTACACTCCTACGATTCAATGTGCTGCATCTTCAGCACTTTGTCCGCTTGTAAATCGTAAGCTCCAGCTGTAGTTTTGCTTATTCAACATCTGGAAAGGATACTTTTGCTTGTGTAAGCGGGGGATAGTCCCGCTCTTGTGGGAAACTTTCCTGGCTTCTGCACTACCCCGGTGAAGTGGGCTAGCGAAAGGATCTGAATCCTCGCTCCCGCTTCCATTACCCAGTGGCCTTCCTGCCCTTGAGGACTCCCCTTCCACTCTCCTGTCTGCCAGAGTCCTCGTCACCCCAACAAGGCTGGACCCAGGATTCCTGGGGAGCTCGACCCCCAACCCTGCTGTGGTCACCTAGGACAGGGGCTAGGGTGTCCCCACTCCGGGGTACTCTCTCTGCACTGGGCACTTCTCTGACCCACTGACCATTACACACAAGTTAAAGCAAATGCAAGTTATTTAATCAACAATTAATTTTTAAAAGAATAAGGAAAAATGAGAGGTTAAAGGAAACACATCACCCCGCTCTGTGGCAGGGAACATCACAAACAGTGTCTCTGGAACGTCAGGGCTGTTCACAGTCTGCTCCTTGTAAGTCCCAGGCCTCCTCCTCTGGCCCTGGCTGCGCTGCAGGGATGCTGCGGGTTGGACACTTGCTCTGGTGGTGGCCACACGCTCTCAGGCTCTCAGTGGTAGGACCTTTCTTCCCGGTGTCACCCCCGCCCTGTCGGGGTTACAATCCACGCCTGGCCTGCAGAGCCCCTTGGCTGGGGGCGTCTCCCTGTGCTGGGCCCACTGCCCAGGGTCCCCCTCGGTCTCCCCAGCTGCTCACCGCACCCAGCTCCGGACAGCTCCCGTCCCAGCTGCATCACGCGGTCTCTGCACGGCTGCTGCTGGTCTGACTCCAGCTCCCTGGGCTGCTTCTCTGGCCCCTCTGGCTCTGGTTGCTGCAGCTCTGCTCCCAGGACAGGTCTGCTCCGCAGGCTGCTTCTGTGACTCTGCTCCCAGCACTGACCTGCTTCCTGGGCTGCTTCTCTGGCCCCTCTGGCTCTGGTTGCTGCAGTTCTCCTCCCAGGGCAAGTCTGCTCTCTCTGGATCTGGCCCAGCTCTGCTCCCCAGCTCAGCTCAGGCCCCTGCTTTCTCCTTAGCTCGGCCCCACTCTGTCTGATCCAGGCTATTCTAGCTCACACGGAGGAGGGGACCTCCCTGGCCTCCTGACTCCCTGATTAGCCTGCCTGCCCTGTCATACAGGCTGACCTGGAGCATTGGCCTCTCCCCATTGTTCCTGGGGACTGTCAGTCTCAGGGTCCTGATTCCCCATCGACCCTTCCCCTTTGAGTACTGGGAACTAGCAACTAAAACACACCCACTGACTGTTAGTAAGGGGGCAACAGTCCCCTTACACTTGATTGCACCAAGTGCCGTTTGCTTGTACCGCGAATGGATTCCTTACAAACAGGAAGGTGTCTTTAACACTTTCAATTTCTTGGAGCCTCTGCTGGAAGTTTTCAAGAAGAGATGATTCCATCTGATTCACATCTGCAGTGTCCAGACAGCTTAGCAGTATTGGGAAATGCAGCATCTCCCCAGTTCCCCAATCACTTTTGAAGAGTCTCAGTTTGTTTTCAAATGAAGTGATACTGCTGTGGAGATCCACTACATTGCGATTTTTGCCCCTGTAGCTTTAAGTTGAAATTGTTTAAGTGGCCTGTTAAATCAACAAGGAAGGCCAGAATGCTCATGCTTGTGGGATCCCTCAAAAATGCATGGAGCTCCTCTGCCTTTTCCCCTGGAATATTATGTGGATATTCTTCCACATGAACTCTAATTTCCCACAGCCGCCTTAGTACGTGCCCTGCGCTCAGCCAGCGGCTGCCGGCAGGGCTGAAGGGATGCAGGGAGGAAGAGGAGAAGAGGGAGAGGCACAAGAGGCCTCGCCTTGTCCCAAGCGTAGAGGGAAGGGAAGAGGAGGGCTGCCACAAGCCACTGAACTCTTTCCTCTCTCCTGTCAAAAGGCTCCTGCTGAGGGCAGGGAGAGAGACAGGGCCGTCCCTCAGGGGGCGAGGGGCCCGGGACAAATCAGCTTCCCCGCTGGTCTCCTAATCGTACATCGGTCAGGACGCGGGACAAAAGGGCTAAATATCGGGACAGTCCCGATTTTATCGAAGCGTGGGGCCCCCCTAAAGTGCGGGGCCAGGGGCGGTCGCCCCGATTCGCGCTACCCAAGGGATGGCTCTGGGCAGAGAGCGCCCCCTGCTTCCTGCAGCCGCCGATTGTCAGCAAGGGAAAAAACAGCCAATCAGACGGGGTTTCTCCAAGACAGACAGGAAATATGCAGCCTCAGCCGTTGGGGTGGGATTGTGGACATTTTAATTGCAGGGTCTGTGACCTGGGGGTGCCATTTTAGATTTTGATTGGGGTGGTGGGTAGCATTCCAGGGGGTACTTGGCTGTCAGCCCCAGGCAGCCGGGCTCCTGCTGTCACGGATTACATGCAGGTGCACAGGATTGGAGCTCGATAAATGTTTGGGAACGCCCCTGAGTCTCCTGCTGCACAGCGTGGCTCAGGCCTGGTGTCCCAGCGGGCCTCAGGCAGGGCTGAAGCCCCGAGTCCCAGAGCTGCCTCCAGCAAGGGGCCAAAGCCCCGAGTCCCGGTGGGGCTGAAGCCCCAAGTCCCTGCATGCCTCGGGCACGGCTGCATCCCCGAGTCCCAGCGGGGCTGAGGCTTGGAGTCCCAGAGCACCTCCAGTGGGGCTTCAGCCCTGCGGGAAGTGCGCCCGGACTCTGGGCTTCAGCCCCACGAGGAATTGGAGCTTCAGCCCCGTAGGAAGCACCTCAGGACTGAAGTACCCACCTGCAGGGCTGAAGCCCGGAGCCTCCATGAGCCCTGTGGTCTGCTGAAAAGGCTCTTGTGGTCTGGATTTGGACCACGGGCTGCCTATTGATAAACCCGGAGTAAGGGTCTGAAGCATGCAGACTCAGACCCTTTGAAATAAAATCCTGGAGCATCTGTGGCCATGAAAGATCTACTTTCACAAGCAGATGGGGTGCTAGCCAGCACACAGGGGGTTAAGTTCCAGTTCTGTACATCTAACTGCGTTATTGCAATTATTATTATCTATTTGTATTACTGTAACGCCTAGGAGCCCCTGCCCTGTCCAAGACCCCATGGCACCAGGTGCTGCACAAACCCAGAATAAAAAGACAGTCCTAAAGAGCTTACAATTAAGGTGTAAGACTGGGGACCACAGATGGATACAGAGAGATGGAGAACACAAGGGAACAATAGCCAATATTGGTCACCACGGTTGGCTGTGGTCTCTTGACCAGCATCAAGTTTTCTGTCGACGTCCCGGCAAAGGAGAGTTGTAAGGAGAGATCTGAAGGAACGTAATGAGTCAGTTGTGTGGCTCTTTATGGGGAGTCCCTGCCAAGCATGAGGGGCAGCAAGAGTGAGAGCGGCAAGGTGTGTATTTGAAAACGTAACCCGTGGGCAGTGGAGGCTGACATCAGGAGCGGACCTTTCCATGCTGAATGAGAGAAGCAGGGTGGGAATAGGCTGTAAAAGGGCCTTGACAGCGAAGACCAGCGACTTACGTTTGATACGCTAGAGACACGGAAGCCTGTGGAGGGATGCAAAGTGATAGGCTAGGAATAGGAACTTTGCAGCAGCCTTCTGACTGGATAGAAGCAGGGCAAGAGTGCATTTGTCAAGGCCAGAGAGAAGGACGCTGAAGTGATTAAGACGCAGGATGATGAGAGCCAGGATGAGGGCTTTAGCTGCATGGATGGAAAGGAAAGGCCGTATCTTAGAAAGAAGATTTAGACTTAGGCAGGAAGTGAGGACCTAGGTGCAAGTCGCAGATGACGCCCAGGTTACAGATTTGAGTGAGAAGGATGGGATGGTGTAGTCCGCAGTTCTAGAGAAAGAAAGTAGCAGGGAGGGATTGGGGAGGAGGGGAAAGAGTCAGAGCTCTGTTTTGGACAGGTTGAGTGTGATCTGGTGGCTAGCCATCCATGAGGAGACATTAGAGAAATGGGTCAAGATTGTCGTTTGGACAGAAGCAGATGGCTCTGGAGTTGAGAGGTAGATCTGAGTCGTCGGCACGGAGACGGTGATTGAATTTGGTTTTGTGGATAAGTGACCCCTGCAGGTTCAGTGGCTGGATTAATCCTGCTCACCACTTGAATTGAACAGTTGTGTAGAGGTATTGTTAAGCAGCTGCCGTATTCTGCCCCAGAGGTGGCTGTATTTCAGTGGTGGGCGATGTGATCCTGCTTGTTGTTTACATGGCAGTTTGTTTGTAAAGCCGGGGGGATCATTTGGAACGGAATGGGAGCTGTTGGTGATGTATTTGCATGTCGTGTCTATCTCAAGCTGTAGGGACTGTGTTTAGGTAAAGTAAGTCATGTGTTTAATATTTTAAAAAACCCATCCACAAACCAATAGGTGACTAATAAACTGTGAGCCTCCGCCGGGTCCCGCTGCTCATATGTAGCATGCCTTCTCCCCTCCCTTCATTGGCGAGCTCTCCGGGACAGGGTCTGTGTCTCCTTCAGGGATATGCCTAGGACATGCTGAGTGCTAATTCAATCTGAAAATGATAGTCACAGTTACTGCAGGTGGACATGGCTGTGTCACAGATCCTTGCAAGTCCCCCTCGTGGCTATTCACTAGGCCTGCTGTCAGGGGAATCCAAGCCTGTTTCCCTGGATCCGCCAGATATTGTGAGCCCCTGGCCTGAACAGAGTCTAGCCACTGCCTCAACTGTGGAGGCCCCAGGCGCACTCATGTGGTGCAGACCTTCCATCTGGCACCCTCTTTTCAGAGCTAGAGTCCCCAGTCTAGCTGTCTAGTCCCTGGGCGCAGTGGTGACCTCTCAGGCTCCCCCTGTATGTGAACACACCCCTCTCCCAGAACTCCATCCCAAAAGTGTGAATCTTCTGGTTGCAGCTTAACTCTCGCTGTTAGGTGGTGGATGGTCTCGAGAAAAATGACCCTGCCCCGAGAAAAACAGCTTCTTCCCTTTTAAAGACCTTTCAGCCCCGTGTCAGGTGACACCCGTGCCATCTTCCCCACATGCGCACAAACTTCTGCCAGGTGACTTTGTTGCCAGGACACTATTCGGGGCTTATTCCTTCACCCACTTACTTCCCTGGTCCTTCTCGCATGAACAGAGAGCAACAATACCCGAAGTCCAAAGATGCAAACAATTCAATGTTTATTGGGCTGAACTTCCAGCAAGCTTGATTCCAATTTCCTTCCTTTGTGTCCCCCTTCCAAGCTCTGACACCACAGAGCCTTACACCTGTGTCCCTGTTCCCATTCCTGCCCTTAGCCAAACATGATTCCAATTTCCCCACCCCCATTCCCTGTTCCCATTTCCTCCACCCACCCACCCACTTCCTGATTGACTGCAGACTATATAGTAAAACTTGAGTTCTGCTTAGCTATACCTTAACCAATAATTTTCCTGAAATTTAACTAACCAATCCTAACATATTGTAACATGATTATGTAACCAATTATATCCCACCACCTTAGTTAGTTTATACCCAGCAAAATTAATTATACCGCAGACAGGAACAATCACAGAACCAGACAGAGATTGTACAGACAAACAATAGCAAAGTGGGAACTATAATGACAAAACAAAACAGAAGTGAGGATTTCACATCCCAGCTATTGATAAGTGAGTTCTTGCCAGACAGGATGCTATCAAACTAAGTTTCCTTTTACATCTTCTAGGCACTTCCCTTTCTCTGGAGGCGATACACATTATCAGGACAGGATTGTATTCCTAACAGCCCAATAGCACCTTCTTTCGATGTGACTAGTTTGGGATGTGAGGAGGTGACCGGTCGCTTCCCAGCTTATGGCTGCCTCTGTTGCTTAGCCAGAGATCTCAGCCTTAGAACAGGGCCTCAGACTGTCACAGTAAGAGAAGGCCCTTACACCAGCAGACCGTGATTTTGATTCTTTCTTTTATACCTCTAACTGGCCAAGTGATAAGAATACACCTAAATTCTTAGAGTATCAGCCTTTACAGACAGGTCTGAATATCTATATCCTAACAGGTGCCCTCTCCCCTGAGCAACCAGTTCCCCTGGGCAGAAACTGGTCTATTGGCTTGAGCGATGACATTTCAATGGAAGAGCGTGTAACTTCAAGGGCCAGTCTTTGGAATCTCAACCCCGCATGGAGGCAAACAAGCCGCAGAGAGCGAGCGCGAAAGGCTGCGCGTTCAGATTGGGGCTTGCAGCCTGGCCTGTCTGCCCCGAGTGTACGAATTCTGTGTAAGGTTATGAATTGTACAGACACATTCCCAAATCTCTGCAGGCGGGCAGGAGTGTCGATCCACGTAATGGCTTTGCTCTCTGAAATTTGCTTCCCCACCTGCCCCTGAGGCAGTAGGTGGTGATTTTAATATATTTTGCTTGTCAGACATTGGACAAAGTGGTGCTGTCCGTGGACCCTGGCTGCGGGGATGGGTCCATTCGCTGTAACAGATCCAGGTAAGGGAAATAAGGACCTTCTGGGTTACGTACTTGCTTAGCTGATGGCTCAGCCTTGCTATCTGCTCTTTTATCCCGAGGGCCAGAAGGCCCCAACCCTGGAATTACCCCTCTAAGGCAGTGGTTCTCAACCAGGGGTACTCGTACCCCGGGTGTACGCAGGGGTCTTCCAGGGGGCACATCAACTCATCTTGAGATTCGCCTAGTTTTACAACAGGCTAAACTAGCACTAGCAAACGTAAAATTTCCTACAGACAATGACTTGTTTATGCTGCTCTGTGGACTGTACACTGAGATGGAAGTACAATATTTACATTCCAGTTGATTTATTTAATAATTATATGAACGTAAGCAATTGTTCAGGAATAGTGGGATGTGGCACTTTTGTATTTCTATGTCTGATTTTGTAAGCAAGTCGTTTTTAAGTGAAGTGAAACTTGGGGCAGGGAGGGGGGTAGGCGAGACAAATCAGACTCCTGAAAGGGGTACAGTTGTCTGGAAAGGCTGAGAGCCGCTGCTATAAGGGACTGGAAACTGTGAGGCTCCCCCGTGCATTGTTCCATCCAGGGTTCACGGGATTAGAGATTCTGCCTCCAAAATCAGTGGATCACCTTTGACCCATAGAGGCAGGGCTCTGTTGGTGCCTCCCCCTCCCTTGCCCTGTGTGCTGGGGCTTTGTGGGTGGGTATCTGCAAATTTCAGCCTATGCAGAGGAGAGACAGATGTATGCACACACTGATGCAGAGCGTCTGAGAACTTTCACTTCGCTGTGAACCGCAGTGGGGATCTGAGCCAAGCTTCAAGCCGGTACGGGAGAGGAACAGGGCAGGAAACCCGCAGAGGAGTGTGGGAGGGGGGTTGCCCTCTCCTGGGTAGGGAGCTCAGCCGCTGCCCAAGTTGGTGGAGGAACACACTTGCAAAGGAGAGGGGACACGGGGTCTGAACTTGTCTGGGGCAGATGGAGGTGAATGCCTGCGCTGGGAGGTTTGTATTCACCCGTACTCAGCACTGCTCCTGTTGGAAGCTCCAGCTGCTGTCTGTTCCTTAGCTTTTCACTCTCAGAAACGCAGCCCTTTCCCCCAGAAACGGCCTGCTGCAGTCTCCCAGCATGCACCACCAGTGCCAGCTAGCTCCTCTCCGCTGGTTTCTGACCCCTGTTGTAAACCAGCCCCTGCTGATCCACCAGGGGCTTGGGAAAAGAGCCAGCAGAGATACCCACTTGCCAGAGCTCAAAGGCAGCAGTGTGAGGCAGGAGAGGAATGTAGGGGGTGAAGGTTATGTGCCTGGGGGCACTCTTAGCTGCAAGGTCTGCAGCAGCAGAATAATAATACCTGGCGCTTTTCATCCATCGAGCTCACTTTACCCAGCAGGACGGTATCGTTACCCCATGGTACAGATGGGGAAACTGAGGCACAGAGCAGGGCTGTGACTTGCCCAAGGTTGCCCAGCTGGTCAGTGGCCAAGGGGGGCATAGAGCTCAGGTCACTGGAGTGCCAGGGTCAGGTGTCCTTTGGAGGAGGAGAGGATCAGTAGCTGGGAGCAGATTGAACTTTGGGCGAGGGAGGAGGAGACTTGTCCTCAGGGACACGAAGTGTCATGTACAGGACCTGTCCGTAACTGACAGCCCTGGTGTGGCAAGTCCGCTCATCACATGCGGGGTTCCCACCACTGGAGAAAGAGAGGAAGAACATGTATTGCTGTCAAGCTCGCCTACGCTGAGGAGATGATGCCCATCCCCCAGCCGTGTGATGAACTGTAAGCCCTTTTTTCTCTAAGCCAGGGGAGGCCTCATTCCTAGAGCTCCTGGGATCTGTTGGCGAAAGAAGCCAGGAAAAGCTGCCCTCGGCTTGCAGCAATCCTCCCGGTGGCAGAGTAGCCGGCCCACAAAGGTGTTCTCCGGCTGACACAGCTCGACTCACGAGGCTTCTGCTTTGCATAGGGAGGCTAAAGCACAAAAAGGGGAAAAGAGAAACATTTTGCTCCCTGAGATCACAGCAGGCTTTGTCACACCACCGTGACCGCCGCTGAGATCGGATGTCATTGCATCTTGTCCCTGTGGCGCAAGATGCTGCCACCCTCCAGTTGAGGAAGTCTCCCACCATCGAGAGTCCTTATGGGAAAATCAGCCTGTGGTGGGCACCATGGCTGCAGGAGGGGCAGGGCCGTCTGTGACTCACTGCAGAGAAAAGGACACAAAACATGACAGTGGCGCTAGGATGAGCCCTTTGGTCTGGTGCTGAGAGTGTCTGATGTCTCAAGGGCAGGGGAAGCAGCAGTACCTAGTGAGAAAGTGTATCATGGCTTGAATGACTCGGAGGGAATTTTTAAACATGATTCAGATCTGTGGTTCTTTCTCAAAAGCTGGTTCCTATAAGCAGCATGAAGAGTTGAAAACTGCCATTGAACTGTAAAGATTTACCAACAGGGTAAATCTTTGGTGTCCAAGAGAAAAAAAGTAATTCCTCGGAGCCTTGGCATTGTTACACCGGATTACATTAATGACCTGCCTGGTCCAGTATCTGAGAGTGGCCAGTTCCCTCCCAACACCTGTTGGTGAGCAGTTGCCTTACACCTCAGAGCATGAGGTTTTATAACCCTTATAAAATGTTATCCAAGCAGGCAAAACTCTGGTGGTTGTTCATGTTAATGTCTAATCCTTGTTTTGAATCCTGCTAACTTCTTGGCTTCAGAATATCTTGTTGCAATGAGTTCCACAGGCTAATTATACATTGTGTTTAAAAGAGTATTTCCTTTGATCCGTTTTAACTTTACCTTTTAATTTCGCTGGATGTAGCTTTGCTCTTGTGTTGTGAAGAAAGGTGAGCAGGCGCACTTAACAGGCAGCCTGCAGCCCTTGTCATTTCTGTGTACGTCTTTCATGTCCCCTTTTAGCCATCTCCTCTCTAAACACGTACTCTGAGCAGAGGGGGATAACTGTAGTTATTTCAGACACCACCATATGGTAACAGTTGGCATATGTTAAATCACTGTATATATATTGTCATCCAAACATGGGCTCATGCTGGACTGGAAGCCTCGGTACTATCAGTGTGTGGAAACTTTGAATTGTCTCTGTTTGTGGAGTTAGTATATACTATCCTATCTGGTTAAAGGGACACGTGGGCTGTTTTCCCTAGAGGAGGCACTATCTAAACACTACCCCTGTCAACTCTGACTGTCCTGGGGCTAGAATATTGTATTGAAACTGTCTGGTACTCTGTCATTGGTGTAGTGAGTTATTTTGGTCAGTAATAAATCTGTACATTTATACAGACCCTGTATCGGAGGATCTCGGAGCATTTTATAAACACTAATATTCACAGCACTCCTGTGAGGCAAGTCTGTTTGACTATGCCTGCTTTACAGATGGGGAAACTGAGGCACAGAGTGGCCTGTTCACCATCAGAGCCAGGAGTAGAATTCAGGAGTCCTGATTCCCTGTTCTGCGGGCTGAGCACTACATCACTCTTCCTTTATCTTGCAAATACCACATCCCCTTTTCCTTGGTACATTTGCCACTGCTGGGCCTTTGTCTGCTTGACACCCGCTATCCTTTCCAGACAAAGGAGAGCACGTCAGCCATAGGGAGAGACAAAACTACCGATAACTGAGACCAGAGGCTTGGAGCCAGAGGAGGAATAGTCTGACTGGAATGAGAGACCTTTAGAAGGACACAGCAGAGCTGTCTGAGACAGCTTCCTGAGGAAGATTTGGTGCAGTGCTCAACTCAGAGGAAGGGTCTGGAAGGAGCCAAGGAGGAGGCAGGTGGAGTGAGACATGATGGGGGCTGCTCTCCCGCTGCCCATGGCCTCTGCGAGGTTCTGAGCAGCACCCCCAGAGAGTGGGCGTGGTCAGTTATTACTGTTCAAGGTATTTCTGGCGCTAAAAGTAAATTTTATATTGGAAAAAAATAAGGAGTCAGGCCCTGAAAATCATGAAATTTGACTTAAAAAACCCTGGGATTTGTAGAGAAAGAAAGAATGAAATGTGGGCTCTTTTCTCAGACTTCGCGGGTCGCATGTTCAGGCTTCACTCTGCGACCATGAGGCCTGGAAACTTCCTTTTAAGAAAAAGGAAAAGAAACCTGAGTTTTCCCTGGAATGATGTGACTCCTGGAGCTGGGGCTGTCAGAAAAACGCTCGACTTCGTGAGCCTGGAGGTAGAACTGCAGGAGCTGGCATCGTTGTGTGGAGGTGCGAATGCAGGGAGAAGTGCTTACACCCAGTGCCCTGCTACCTGCATTAACAGATACACCCCCTGGACACAGCAAATAAGCTCTGGAATACGTCAGGGCCTTGGGCCAGATTCTTAGCTGGTGTAAATTAGCATAGGTCCACTAGTTTCACTGGAGCGGGGATGATCTACAGTAGCTGAAGATCTGGCCCTTTCTGGATAAAGCTCATGAGGGGAGTGTGTCAGTGGTATGTCCCCTACATCAGTGCCTTGGTGTAAAAACAGAATGATGCCAGGCAGGACAAGATGTTCCCGTATCGTTTCTGTTCTCGCCTGGAGCCCCTCAGGCGTAGGTGTGAGAGAGGCGTGCGCGTGCTCCAGGCCATATGTACTTTTTAGCCATCAAGTGCGTCTGTTAGCGATGATGATTTCTGTTGTACCATGTAGACTGAGGTCGCCAAACACGACTCCCACCTCTGTGGGAGGATAACAACTTTCCATTGCTGCCGGTGACCTAGATGCAATAGGTTCTGTAGCTCATTCCCAACAGCCAATGTGCCACAGATCTTTTACAGTGAAGGTGATTAACCACTGGAATAAAATACTCAGGGGCAGGGTGGATTCCCCATCTCTGGAGATCTTCTGATTAAGACTGGTTGCCTTTGTGGAAGACAGGCTTTAATTAAACACAGGTTTGCTTTGGTCAAACACAAGTTATTGGACTCAATACAGAGGTAACAAGGTGCAATTCTCCAGCCTGTGTCAGACTGGAGCAGGGTTTCGCAGCCTATGGTTTGGGACCCAAAACTGGGTCACCAAAATGTTTTAAAGGGTGAAGTGGCGGCTCCTGCCCATGGGACTGGCTGGGCTCACCTCCCTGCTCCAGGCACTGTGACCTCTGGGGTCCCAGCACCACTCACTTTTGGCCCAGCTGTCATGATGACGGGAGTCCAGATAGACCAAATGTGAGTGGGTGGCCCAGGAGCCAGGTCATATCTCCACTCACAAAGATTTGGTCCAGTCGGGGGGCAGGGCCAAACCTGAGCCGTGCTGCAACCTCAGAGGTTGTAATGCTTGGAGCGGAGAGCCAAGCCCAGCCAGCCCCTCAGCACAGGAGCTGCGGGAGCCGCCACCGTGGGGTGAGTGCTGGGCAGGACCCAACCCCTGCAAGGCGCAGGATCCGACCGAAACCGCCCCAGGGCTGCGCCGTATCCAGGGCTGGCAAGCGGGGCAGCGGCCCAGGGTGAAAAGCCGCGGGCCACCCAGCCTGTCTGGGTTCAGGGGAGAAGCAACCAACAAATCTGGGGAGGGGGTCATGACACCGCATGTCCCCCTCCACGCGTCGCCTCTGGTAGGGGGCGTAAATATGCTTGTGTGCCCTAGGCGCTAAAGTGCCTAGTTCCGGCTCCACCCCCAGACTGTTTACTGGGTCGCGACAGACCGCAAACGTTTACAAAGGGGTCCTGAGCCCACAAAGGTTGAGAACCGCTGGTCTAGATGATCTAATGGGCCCTTTGGTCCTGAAACACTCTGAATCTGTCAATCTCCCCAGTAGTCTTTGAAAAGTAGCTGATAGTCAAGCTCTGAGGGTGGTAGGGCCTTGGACTGGGACTTGTAAAATCAGTATGAGTGAAACTGTGGCCCCTTGAAGTGAATAGGGAGTTTTGCTGTTGACTTCAATGGAGTTAAGATTTCATCTCCTCCATAAACAGCCCCTGGAGTTTATCCCTTGATAAACTTGCTAAGCCAATCCCTCCTTGCTCCCTCTGGTGGTAGAACACCCTCCTGCTGCTTGCTAAGTCCAGCAGCAACCTTCGGGGCAAACTGGGTGCAAGATCCCGGCGGCTCGCTTCGGGCTGCAAGATAGTGAAAGCACCAGCCATTGGGTAACTTCATTGTCTCCTTTTTCTGGGCTGCAGGAATCTCTGTGACTCTTGAATGGGTTGTTTTCTGGCCTCTCTAGAAGCTGGATAGTGATAGGTATCGATCTGGTGCATAGCAGGAGAATAATCCATCAACTGCTAATCAGTATAAATAATATCACAGGACTCAATGGATCTTTTAGGCCTCCTCCTCTTTTCAAAGTTACACACAGGAGGTAGCTTTGAGCCCTCATTGGGATTAAACTGGATCCTTTGCTGAATGAACATCAGCCAAATCCAACAGCAGATTCATCTTGTTTCCTCCTTTGGCTTGTCAAGTTGGAAAAAAAATGGTGTGATCTATTTGAAAAGTCTTTGCAAATCAAAATCTGTTGGCTGGTTTAGTGCATGTGTTTACATATAGCTCTAATAGCTGGCCACACGGAGGATAAGAACCGGCTACTTCTCACAGCTGATGGAGTCACTCTGTTAGCTCAATTATTAGGGGCTTTGGTGTCCAAACTCCTAGGTTCAAACCCCGCTGATGGATGTATTTGTCTGTATACATGTGATTTGTTGCACAAGCAGACGATAGCCTTAGGACAGGGGCTCTGAGTTTGAGATGCCAGTGGAGCTGTCCCTTGGTGCTATGTTTATACGCTTGCCTTGCAAGTTGGTTATTGAGCCGAGCTTGGGACTTATTTTTTCCACTGGAAAAGTAATCCGCACCCTGCATTCATTGTGCTTGGTCTTCTCACAGCAATGCTCACCCCTGCATGGCAATCCATTCCTTTCCCACAAGCAGATTAAGATGATTCCCTTTCCCTGACCCTAAAAAGAAAAGGAGGACTTGTGGCACCTTAGAGACTAACCAATTTATTTGAGCATGAGCTTTCGTGAGCTACAGCTCACTTCATCGGATGCATTCAGTGGAAAATACAGTGAGGAGATTTATATACACACAGAACATGAAAAAATGTGTGTTATCATACACACTGTAAGGAGAGGTTTCAGAGTAACAGCCGTGTTAGTCTGTATTCGCAAAAAGAAAAGGAGTACTTGTGGCACCTTAGAGACTAACCAATTTATTTGAGCATGAGCTTTCGTGAGCTACAGCTCACTTCATCGGATGCATGCCGTGGAAACTGCAGCAGACTTTATATATACACAGAGAATATGAAACAATACCTCCTCCCACCCCACTGTCCTGCTGGTAATAGCTTATCTAAAGTGATCATCAGGTTGGGCCATTTCCAGCACAAATCCAGGTTTTCTCACCCTCCGCCCCCCCCCCCCCACAAATTCACTCTCCTGCTGGTGATAGCCCATCCAAAGTGACAACTCTTTACACAATGTGCATGATAATCAAGTTGGGCTATTTCCTGCACAAATCCAGGTTTTCTCACATCCCCCCCACCCCCATACACACACAAACTCACTCTCCTGCTGGTAATAGCTCATCCAAACTGACCACTCTCCAAGTTTAAATCCAAGTTAAACCAGAACATCTGGGGGGGGTGGGTGGGAAAAAACAAGAGGAAATAGGCTACCTTGCATAATGACTTAGCCACTTCCAGTCTCTATTTAAGCCTAAATTAATAGTATCCAATTTGCAAATGAATTCCAATTCAGCAGTTTCTCGCTGGAGTCTGGATTTGAAGTTTTTTTGTTTTAAGATAGCGACCTTCATGTCTGTGATTGCGTGACCAGAGAGATTGAAGTGTTCTCCGACTGGTTTATGAATGTTATAATTCTTGACAACTGATTTGTGTCCATTTATTCTTTTACGTAGAGACTATAAATGGACACAAATCTTAAATAGAGACTGGGAGTGGCTAAGTCATTATGCAAGGTAGCCTATTTCCTCTTGTTTTTTCCTGCCCCCCCCCCCCAGATGTTCTGGTTTAACTTGGATTTAAACTTGGAGAGTGGTCAGTTTGGATGAGCTATTACCAGCAGGAGAGTGAGTTTGTGTGTGTATGGGGGTGGGGGGATGTGAGAAAACCTGGATTTGTGCAGGAAATAGCCCAACTTGATTATCATGCACATTGTGTAAAGAGTTGTCACTTTGGATGGGCTATCACCAGCAGGAGAGTGAATTTGTGTGGGGGGGTGGAGGGTGAGAAAACCTGGATTTGTGCTGGAAATGGCCCAACCTGATGATCACTTTAGATAAGCTATTACCAGCAGGACAGTGGGGTAGGAGGAGGTATTGTTTCATATTCTCTGTGTATATATAAAGTCTGCTGCAGTTTCCACGGTATGCATCCGATGAAGTGAGCTGTAGCTCACGAAAGCTCATGCTCAAATAAATTGGTTAGTCTCTAAGGTGCCACAAGTCCTCCTTTTCTTTTTACTGTAAGGAGAGTGATCACTTAAGATGAGCTATTACCAGCAGGAGAGTGGGGGGGGGGGGGGAAAGAAAACCTTTTGTAGTGATAATCAAGATGGGCCTGTCATAAATATAAAGGGAAGGGTAAACCCCTTTGAAATCCCTCCTGGCCAGGGGAAAGCTCCTCTCACCTGTAAAGGGTTAAGAAGCTAAAGGTAACCTCGCTGGCACCTGACCAAAATGACCAATGAGGAGACAAGATACTTTCAAAAGCTGGGAGGAGGGAGAGAAACAAAGGGTCTGTGTCTGTCTGTATGCTGCGCTTGCCAGGGACAGAACAGGAATGGAGTCTTAGAACTTTTAGTAAGTAATCTAGCTAGGTATGTGTTAGATTATGATTTCTTTAAATGGCTGAGAAAAGAATTGTGCTGAATAGAATAACTATTTCTGTCTGTGTATCTTTTTTGTAACTTAAGGTTTTGCCTAGAGGGGTTCTCTATGTTTTTGAATCTAATTACCCTGTAAGATATATACCATCCTGATTTTACAGGGGGATTTCTTTATTTCTATTTACTTCTATTTTTTATTAAAAGTCTTCTTGTAAAACACTGAATGCTTTTTCATTGTTCTCAGATCCAAGGGTTTGGGTTTGTGGTCACCTATGCAAATTGGTGAGGGTTTTTATCCAACATTTCCCAGGAAAGGGGGGGTGCAAGTGTTGGGAGGATTGTTCATTGTTCTTAAGATCCAAGGGTCTGGGTCTGTAGTCACCTAGGCAAATTGGTGAGGCTTTTTACCAAACCTTGTCCAGGAAGTGGGGTGCAAGGTTTTGGGAAGTATTTTGGGGGGAAGGACGCGTCCAAACAGCTCTTCCCCAGTAACCAGTATTAGTTTGGTGGTGGTAGCGGCCATTCCAAGGATAACGGGGGTAATATTTTGTACCTTGGGGAAGTTTTGACCTAAGCTGGTAAAGATAAGCTTAGGAGGTTTTTCATGCAGGTCCCCACATCTGTACCCTAGAGTTCAGAGTGGGGGAGGAACCTTGACAGGGCCATTTCCAGCAGTTAACAAGAACGTGTGAGGAAGGGGGGCGGGGGGATAAACATGGGGAAATAGTTTTACTTTGTGTAATGACTCCTCCCTAACCCTGCTGCTGTGATCTCCAGATGGCCTACATGCCGGTGGGTCAAATCTGCTGCATACCTCCCCTTCTGCTAGATGTATACCAGGTGTGTGATGATTGTCCATAGCGAACTGCACTGATTTGCCACTTCTGTCTTCCAGACCTTTCTAGTCTAGCTGCATTAATTACAAGGCGAAATGGTTCCTGGTTGTTTAGTGCCATTGTGTGACGAAGGGTGGATTCCCCTGAGGCCAGCAGTTCTGGCAAAGCTTTCCTGGCCTAATAAGAAAGCCTGATGTACCCTTAAAAGTTTGGTTGACATAGTTACGGTACACAGGACTGTGAAAAATTCACACCTCTCAGCAACGTGGCTATGGCGACCTCACTCTGGTGTAGACGTGGGTAGCTCAACGGAAGAGTTCGTCCATCTACCTAGTTACCGCCGCTCGGAGAGCTGGAGTGCTGGCACGGATAGAAAAACCCCTTCCGTAGCTGGAAGAAGCCACGTGTCTCTGCTGCGGTGCGACCGTGGCACAGTGGCAGTGCCGGAAATGTAGACGTGGCCTACCAACAGTTGAGTCAATGGTTTAAGAGAGTTGAGTTCCTCGAATAAACAGGGAGTTTGGATGTGCCCCCCATCCAGCTTCTGTATTGCATCTCACACGCAAATGCAATTAAGTTAGAATCCAAGTCGTTCAACTGCGTTTCCTAACCGTGGAACTGCCAGGAGTCCCATGGACTGTCCAGCTAAACCACGTCTGTGAGGCTCTGCAGTAACACTTCAAAATCAAAGTCTCTCTGTTTTTGGCCAAAATAGTTTGGTTTTAGGAATTCTTTTGGGTGGAAAAACTGGGCTTTTCCATGGGAAGCTGTCACTTTTCACAAAAGAAATAAAAAAATCATTGAGTCGAGAACCCAATTTTCCATCAAAACCCTGATGTTCCTGGAAAATTTTCAATCCACCCTAAATGGAATCCTATGATGATGAACAAGCCAAACAACAATGGTTTGTATTTTGAATTCTCCACCCTGACCTAGCAATGACGCTGCGCTGGGGCTTTTCCTTGCTGTGTAGCCTGCAGGGACATTTCAAATTGGTATCTGTTGAGACTCAGGGTGAACTGCAAACAAAATGGGGCAGACAAACCCCAAAACTGGTGGATATTCCAATACTCAGATTTATCAAACCAGCCCAAAACAGCCTCTGATTTACCTTATCTCACTGGTTACTCAGAAGCCCAAACTGTGCAGTTCCCTTCAAGGCAGTTCCCCAGCCTCAGGCCTCCCTCCAGACACACATGTCAGATATGATGACGATTACTGAAAATCTTATCTCATCCTAGAAACGAAAAGGTTCTTCCAGCCCCAAAGGATCAGCCACACACCCAGGTCCAATTATAACTTAGATCTTACCCCAAATACACGCTTACAGCCAATTCTTATTAACTAAGATAAAATTTATTTTAAAAGAAAAGAGAGTTGGTTAAAAGATCAGTATACATACCGACTTGAATTCAATTCCTGAGGTTCAGATACATAGCAGAGATGAGTTTGTAGCTACCAAAAGTCCTTTTAGAAATAGGCCATAGGTTATAGTCCAATGTCCATATTCAGGGTGACTCCAGCCAGTGACTGGGGATCTCAATGCTCATGGGTTAGGGTTTCCCCTTCTTGAAACCCAGAGCAAATTTGAGATGAAGAAGGATCGTGTACCAGGGTTTTTATACATTTCCAGCAGCCTTTTGGCCTGAGAAAACAATCGGCTTAACTCCCAACATAATGGCAATTAGCACAGGGTAATTTTATCCATTAAATAGTTCAGATGCAGGTTACCACAACCTTCAGAGAGACATCTAGACAATAATACTGTTTCACTCAAGTGCCTTCCTAAATATTAATACTCCTTTTTTGATCTTTGAATTAAAGCAATAGCAATAGACAAGACTCGTTTGCTTACATCACAAGACCTGAGCAAATATCTACCCTTCCATCGCTAACAATGCCAGCTTGCATTTCAAAGCTCTGTTCATTTACATATCTTCCTAACCAGTCTTTAAAATTTGGCCATGGGTTTGGTCAGTCTGTGACTTAATT
Organism: Lepidochelys olivacea; assembly: GCF_965140295.1. Lineage (NCBI taxonomy): Eukaryota > Metazoa > Chordata > Testudines > Cheloniidae > Lepidochelys > Lepidochelys olivacea. Next base: position 10,303,550 of record NC_140411.1, read on the forward strand.
AAGAAAGGAGTACTTGTGGCACCTTAGAGACTAACCAATTTATTTGAGCATAAGCTTTCGTGAGCTACAGCTCACTTCATCGGATGCATCCGATGAAGTGAGCTGTAGCTCACGAAAGCTTATGCTCAAATAAATTGGTTAGTCTCTAAGGTGCCACAAGTCCTCCTTTTCTTTTTGCGAATACAGACTAACACGGCTGTTACTCTGAAACCTGAGTTAATTAACTCCTTCTGGCCCTGTCACCTCTCAAGGAGAGGTTATATTACACTCATAATGTCACCGGCACCCAAACAAAACAAGGAGAGACATCTTACAAATCTGTCAGAATGCTGCAACGAAGGCTCCAGGGAGAGTGTAAAGTACCTGGGGAGTCAAAGACTGTCCTGCTTGGAAAAGTCCCCCCTTTGAGATTGATTTCTTTAATTTAATTAGGTGATTTGAACCCTGCTCCATATTGTCTTAAGTATTAGGGTGGGAGGAATAGCTCAGTGGTTTGAGCATTGGCCTGCTAAAATCCGGGTTGTGAGTTCAATCCTTGAGGGCCCCATTTAGGGATCTGGGGCAAAAATTGGGGATTGGTCCTGCTTTGAGCAGGGGGTTGCACTAGATGACCTCCTGAGGTCCCTTCCAACCCTGATGTTCTATGATCTCCACCACAGTGTTTGTCTCAGACATCCCAAAACTTCCAGATCTTACTGTTTTCCTGTGCGCGTGAAAGGACTCCTGGCTCTGCATGACTGATTAACACCAGGCTGTATTTTGCATAGGTCTCTGACTGCGGCGTAGCCAGTGGCAACATTAGCCAGTTCACAGTGATCCTGTACCTTTGGTATAAGGACATTTCCCTTTGGTGTCCCTCCTGTTTGTCCAAGTCTTTCCCAGTTCTCTGGCTGCTCCAGGGCTGCTCCCAGACTTCTCTAACCCAGGTGAGAAGGGACTTTGGAGCCCTCCCTGCAGCGGGCTCTGTGAAGATAGAAATACAGACATACTCATACTCTGTTCCCGCTGAAGAGCATGAATTCTGCTCTTTTTGGTTTAATTAGATGCAGCCCTGCTGTGTACTCTGCCCTCTTCCACCTCACAAGGAGTGTTAGGGTCTCTAGCTGGGAGTGTTACGCCCTTTGGGAGGCTGAGTGGGGGAGTGATGTTGAAATCATCTTGTGCTTTCCTTCATTCGGCTGGTTCTTCTTTGATACAATCTGTAGTCTCCAGGGCGCTGGTGGAAACATGGAGTCACTCCACTCCACTCCACGGTGTAACTGAGGGTGGTCTCTGGTCCCGATTGCTTGCCTTCGCTATGGAGCATGTGTAGCTGTGCAAGCTAAGGTGGTCAGTGTGATCGAGTCTCATGCTTTGGAGAATGAGATCTTGGCCTATGCGGGAGTCGGGTGAGAACATGTCCTCTCCTGAGGCAGGAGGGTGAGGCCATTTCAGTTTTCTTGCCTTTCTCAGAACCCATCGCAGCAGGGTGGATTACAGTTTGGATGGAGCAAGAATCTAAGCCAGGATGGCAAATCCCATGTAACAGCGTGCTCACGTCCCGCCAGCTGGCTTGTTGGCTGAGAGAACGTGGTGCCTGGATTCTCTTCTTGCTCAGTGTTAAGCTGATTGACCTCCACTGATTGAGTGATGTTGGTAAGAGGGGAAGATCAGCCTCCACCACTCTAACCTCTTCCCTTTTCGTCAGCTCCAGGAGCGAGCTGTCTAAGGGAACTATTTCTCTCTGCACAGGTGCTGAGGGTCAGGGTGGATAATCTATTAACCACCAGCCTCAGACAGCTCAACCTGAGAGTGTCATTCCAGTCCTTGAGAAACTCCCCTATTAGTTCCCCTATCTAAGGGAGGATAAGAAAGTTACCTGCACTTCCTTCCTTCTTCCCTTCCACATGCTCTTTCTTGCAGCGTGTCGGAGGTGTGGTTCGGATGCTTGAGCTTTGGTTTGAAATATTTTAACTCCCTGCAACTGCAGGTTAAAATCTTAGCATGGTCAGCTCAGACCATCTTCCTTCTGAGACGGTTAATCTGTGTGTTAGAGCAGGAGGCAGCCTGAAGAACCTCAGGCCTGTCTGCTCTGTGGGGGCGTTAACCATGCCTTGTTACTCTTAAGAGCAGAGGTTTTGTCCCGGTATCCTTGGTTGGAATTTCCCTCTCCCTGTTTAGCAGTGTTGTGAGGCACCATTTGGCAGGCACCCCAGAGGTGGCTGCATTTCAGAGGTGCTGAGAACCCGTTAGAACAGACCACCTCCCAGCAGATTAAAGAATGGATTGTGGGTTACCTGATTCAGTTTAAACCGTTCCAACTTTGATTGCTTTTCACGAGGCATCAGCAGTGGCTAAAATACAAAGCAGGAGTCTTCTTGCGTTATACGGCAGCAACATGCTGGGCTCGCTAATGAATTCCATTCACCTCAGTCACCTCGTTAGCTAGCTGCTGTGCTCCGGACACTAATGAGTCTCCCACCACTCTGACATCATTAGCTGATGGCCCTTCTTCTTTGTATATGATCAGAAAACATAACTTCGCTTCTCCCTCTACACCTTATTTCCGGGCAATCTCATCCACAAGCACAAATTCAAAACCCGTTCCTCTGCTGTCCACTCACAGATCTACCTCTGTGCTCCACGCCTGACTCCTTCTGTCCAAACTAAAATCCTGGTCTGTCTCTCTGATGTCTCCTTGCTGTGTAGCCATCAGCTCAAGCAAAACATGGCTCAGACAGAGCTCTGGAACCTCCCTCCCCGCCCCAACCCCCACAAAAAAACCTTCCTGCTACCTACTTTCTCGAGTGCTATGGACACCACCACCTGGGCCTTGCACCTTTCTCTAGGTCCTCACCTCCTGGCGATGTCTAAATCTTGCAGCTAGAACGCTTATCTAGCCTCTCATCATTACTGCCACTTCCTTCTCCCTGGCCTTGACAAATACAACCGTGCCCTGCTTGGATCCATTCTTCCTAGGGTTGTCTTCCTAGGCTGCCGCTTTGACCGTATCACCCCTCTCTTTGCACCTCTCCCCTGGCTCCCCCCCGTCTCTATCGCAGCAAGGCTCTTCCTAGTGACTCCCCACCCTACCTAGCAGGTCCCCTTTGCTGTAGCTGTTGGGTGGTGCTTCCCCTCAGCCCATGAGGCAGCCTCCTCTGCCCATTGTTAAAATTTCAAGTAAGCCCCTTTCTGCTTTCTCCCCTGCTGCCCCTCACACAGAGACAACTGGTAACTCTGGATGGTGGGGAGCACAATTTAAAGGTTTGGGGGTGGGGGGGGAGGAGGATGTGACCGCCCCATGCGTTGCCTCTGGCCCCTTTTCCACACCCGCTGCAAGCTGTCACCACCTTCCCCGCACTCCCCTCACAGCTCCTTCCCCACTTTCTTCTTCCATCGCCTCCCCGCTGCAGGCATGGGTTCCAGACACCGACAGCCAAGCAGGTGACTGCGGCTGCGGGCGAGGACGGGGTGGGACTCAGGGGGCATGGGACATGGGGGCATGGCAAGGGATGGGACTCTGGCGGAGCCGTGCTGCCAGCCAGTCTCTCTTCTCTGCTTTGGGCACCCCCTAGCGGGGCTCAGCGAGAGCTGTAGGTGCTGGTGCCTTTCCCAGGCACATCCCCCTTCACCGTGCTCAGCTCGACTCCCACCCTGGCAGAGATCTGGAGAGGCGTGTCACTCCATGTGACCCCCCCCACACGTGTCGCCTCTGCCCTCATGCTTGGGAGGAGCGCCCTGTCTCCATTAGCAAAGCTCCCTCGCTGTCCTCCTTCAAATCCCTCCACAAAATTCTCCTTCGCCGTGATGCCTACGGAAAACGGGACAGTGGTCCGCAGGGATCCTAGAAATCCGTTTGCCACGGAAAAACCCGGAATTTGCGTTTTTACAGAGAATCTTTAGTTTTTTGCCGTTTGTGAAAAAATAAAAACATAGATTAACCATTCACTACATTTTACTGAAAGTACCGGTGTCACTTATTCAATGCTTGCAACCTCCGCCTTGGGTAGTTGATTTTTGAACACGCTTTAAATTGACATCGCTAAACATACTCCAACAAACTGCTTCCGGCATCGAGCAGTTACTCAGCGGGTTTGTGGTTTAATGCATCTCAGATTTCACTTTGGCCTCCAGACAGGAGTAAGCAAAGTTATGAAAAGGTGGTGGAAACTTTAAAAGTCCCCCCTAAAGACTGTGTCCCTGAGTTTTGCAAGGACAGATTTCACGTTGATGGTAATGGGCTGCTCCGTACTGTATGCAGCAAGGCAGCAGATTATGTTCAAAGGCAGGGAATTGTAGAACCCATGGAAAGTGCTAAACATAAACTAAATGATGAGAAACGAAGATGCGGCTGAAACAGAAGGACTGTTGACAACAGTAGAGGAACAATACACTGAGACAGGATCATTCTAGTTATTTTATTTTATTTTAATGATGGATGGCAGTGGTAGGCTTCCAACTTGTCTAAATGTTGTAAATATATCTACAAAACATTGTGTTCAACTGATACCTGTATAGATTGTGGCTAGGGAAACTAAGGCTCAGCGTTTCATTTTAATCATGGAAAAACACAGAATTTTATGGGTCTTTTTTTTTTTTTTTTTAATTAATCAGGGAAAACAAGGAGATCCCTGGTGGTCAGGCATGTGGTGTGCTGCGACTCCCTGCCCATCCTGTAGACTAACAGTGTCTCATTGTTTCCCCTCTCTGACTGGCTGTGTCCATCTGTTGTCTCTTAGATTATAAGCTCTTGTGGGCAGAGACCATCTCTTAGTTCTAGTACAGCCCCTAGCACCGTGGTTCATGACTGGGGCACCAAGGTGCTACGAGAATACAAATAAAAAATAATAATATTGATAATTAATAAGAGATTTGGGGAGATTTCTCTGAACTGTGTGTGTGTGTCAAGGAACCATGCTAGCAGGGTAGCACCTTGAAGGATGGAAGATCTTTCTCTGGACGGGCTATCCCACAGCAAACAACATGATGAGGGTGTGACACTCGGTACCTTGGGGGAACACCCTGCACCCCCATGTTCATCCTTATGATTGTGTGGTATCCAGTGCAAAGTTTGTCATGTCGGGTGTCTTCGGAAGGCTCATGATACACTGAGCATTGTTGTCATAGTAATGTTATAGGTTGTAACTTCATGTATGTAGTTATGAGGCTGAAATTGTGTCCTCATGGCTTAAAACAAGCCCAGGCAAAACTCTCCAGGAGCAGAGGGGCAGTTCACACCTCATCAGGGCACATATGGAACAAACCCAGCCCAGCCTCACAGGAACAAAGGACAGTGGTCCAGGCAGCAGCAAAGGATCTGTTGGACTCTTGAGTGAGTCACTCCCCTTCGCTTGGTCAGTTTGGGACTACAATGAGGTAATGCTCACCTGACTCTGAAGGGGTGGGGGGAAAAGCCAGGAGGGAAGGAAGAACATGATAAAAGGGAGAGATGTTTGCCATGCTCTTCCACCTCCATCTACACGCACCACCACCAAGCCACTGAAGCGCTGATCAAAGGGGAGAGCCTGGCTGAAGAGCAACCAGCCAGCCTGTGGTGAGAAGCATCTCAGTTTGCAAGGGCATTGAAAGTGTTAAGATCAGCTTAGATCAGCTTAGAATGCGTTTTGCTTTTATTTCATTTGACCAAATCTGACTTGTTGTGTTTAGATTTTAAGTGATTATAAGTCAATCTGTTTGATTATTCTACCTGAAGCAGTGCGTTTGGTTTGAAAAGCATGTCAGAGACTCCCCTTGGGATAACAAGCCTGGGACATATCAATTTCTTTGTTAAATTGACAAACTCATATAAGCTTGCCGCATCCAGCGGGCATAACTGGACACTGCAAGATGGAGGTTCCTAAGGTTGTGTCTGGGACTGGAGATATTGGCTAGTGTCATTCGCTTGCACAATCCAAGCAGCTTCTGGCCAAAAGTGCTCACTCGTGTGCTGGGAGCAGTTTACATGCCAGAGGCTGGGCATGACCAGCCCAGGAGTGGGGGTTCTCACAGCAGAGCAGGGCAAGGCTGGCTCCCAGAGTTGAGGATTGGAGTGACCTAGCAGATCACACCGGTCCACATAACACCAGGGGAACGTGTCAGAGCGTTTTCACTACAGTGTTGCTTCTGACGCTGTAACAGCTCTGTGGTCAGCTGAGGTTTTGGCATTGCGAGCAAGGAGCCAGAGTTAAAGGAGCGTTTCTCAGTCGGAGAAGCGTTGGGCCTCGTGAGGACACTGGCTTGACTTTCTGGGCGTCAGAGGCGCTCGCAACATTGCACCAGTTCCTGCTCTGTTGGTTTCCATCCAGCCACCCCTCTGCTGCTGCTGAATGGGATGTCCCCTTGTCCCCATGTACGCAGGGCGGTTGATGTCTGTTGTGTTTGTGCCGGTCCCCAGTGTGCCATATTTACCCCCTCCTGCCTCTTTCGCGTGTGCTCCTGATAGGAATATTAGGAGTTAGAGATGGAAGAGCCAGACTGGGGCAGGTGGCCCAGCCAGCGTAGGAGTGTTCCTTGCAGTCTCTCCCCAACTGCATCACCAGTCCAGCTTTTAATATCCGTATATCTCCCGCCACTTCCCTTTGGAGAGGCTATTTCAGTCGAACACACTTGGCTCTCAGGGGTGATTTTTGCTGATACTTAGTCCAAGGTGGGAGCTTCCTCGTTTCCCGATCTGCTCTGTGGGTTTGTAGGTGACGTTCATGTTGGCTTGGGTTTTCTGGGGAAATTAATCGGCGTTGGATGTGGTTGACTTTGGGGCAAACCGCTAGATTTGTTTGGCTGTCTGAAGTGAGGCTCCTAAAGCTGCAAGTAGGGACCCAAACGAGTGGCTTGATTTTCTCAGAGGTGCTGACAGTCCACTGCTCCTATTGACTTCTGTGGCATTCACGGGGGCTAAAGTGCTTGGATGCTGTGCTGATGAGGGCAATATAAGAACCTGGATAGAATAGAACAGCCTGGTCTGAAAATCAGCCCACTTCGATCTAGACAGTATCATGAAAATATTGGTCTTAGCGTCTCCGGGGCTCAGTTTTCCCCTCTGTAAAATGGGGTAACAATCTCATGGGATTTCAGTGGGATGCTTTGTGGAACAGCCAAAGGAAGAGAGGCAAGACTGGGCCTCTGTCCCCTCCCTATTTGATGCTCTGATGCCTGCACATTCTAACGAGCTCTTTGTTTCCTTCTAGGTGCGGACGCCATTTTGAAGCTCACCACGTGGTGGAGAAATGAACTGAGGTGGAGCTCCCCCGTCCCACGATGGAGGAAGGGGCGTCCTTGCTTGTGGCTGAATGGCTCAGAGCCCTTCACCTGGACCAGTACTTGGAGAGCTTTGAGAAGAATGACCTCTGCAAGGTGTCGGACTGCAGGAACCTGACGGATGAGGCGCTGACTCAGATCGGGATCTTGCTGCCAGGCCATCGCAAGCGCATCCTCTTTGGCCTCCAGAAGGCCTTCATGGAGGCTCCACCAGGCACGGAGGGGCCTGTGGTGGCAGCAAGGAGGCCAGTCCCCAAGAAACGCAACATTTTCCGGGTCAGCACAGATGCCGTGACCGCCCGGGCAGAGCCGGAGCTCAAAGGTGACTCGACCACGCCAGCCAGCAGAAAGTCTCCTCTTCTCATGGAGATGGGGAACACTGCCTGCCTCAGCCAGGTGCCCCCACCCATCCCCCCAAGACTGGGGTGTCGCCCTCCCATCAAGTTCTCCTCAGCATCGCCTCCTGTCTCTGCTGAACTGTCCCCTGCTGTCCCCTGTCGCTCCGAACTGCCCTCCTTCGCTGACTTTGCCCCTCCGCTGCCTGCTCCGCTGCCAGCCAGAGACAAGCTCTCTCTGGGGCTAGCGGTCCCTGAAGGGAAGGGGAAACCACCGCTGCCCCCTTTGCCAGTGAAACGCCACCAGCTGGAGACTAAGCCCCACTCCCTCAAGGTGCCCCCCCTGCCAAGCCGACCGCCCTTGCTGCCACCAAGGGCTTTGTCCCAGAGGACGGCCACCAGGTAAGGCTAATGGGGGAACTGGAAGTCCAGTGACTGTGGAATCGGATGCAGGCCAGGGGTGGGATAGGTGCCTTCACTGAGGGCCACTTCACCTGGCTCTCCTCAGGTCTCCCGAGCTAAGCCAGGTTAGGCTGGGTCCGTGCTTGGGTGAGGGACCTCCGAGGAAGCCCAGGGGTGCTGGAACTGATGCTGACCCCGTGCGGAGCTCAGTGCGCTTCTCACCAGTCTGTTGGATGAGCTGTGAATCCCAGGCCTGGGTCACCGGGGGCAGCCGTGGGCGTGAAGTCCAGGAAGGGTCTGAGGAAGATCCTGAGCTATGTAGATGTGTCTGCACTTCCCAGACCCGTTTTCATATAGACGGTGCTTAGAGCCATCGACCCAAATCTTTGTGTGTCCCCTGGAAAATGACCATAGTGCTCATACTGGATGTCGCTCAGCTCAGCGACCTTTTCCACCTTGTGGCTCTGGCCGAGGGACTCCCGTCTGGAAGGGTGGGCAGGACACTGGGCGCCCCGAAACAGACAGTGGAGGGGAGAGGGAGCTCAATCGCTGGGTGTAGACAGAAAGGGGGGTTTCCTGGGACAGGGCTGGGATGGGGGCTTTCTTTCCATAACTGCAGCCCGAAGCCTTTGCCTAGCGGTGGTCACCGATGTCCCCACGGGGAGCCCATGGAAGCCCCCAGATCGGCGTGAGTTACTGCTGGGCGTGCAGTCCTGCTGGCATTTGCCCCATCACACAGCACTGGTCAGCTGTGGTGCTCTGAGCTGGTGCTGGGGACTGTCACTCTGTAGCAGGCTACCGACTACAGAGAAGAGACTTGGATCCCCTGAGGGGAAGGGGCGTGTATGTTGAGTATCAGAGAAATCACTGATCTCCCTCAGGAGTGGCCCTGTCCATTTTGCTGAACACTGGCAGCTGAGCAAAAATAAACCAACCACATCCGGCCAATCAGCAAAGCAAAATAATAATAATAAAAAAAAACAGCCGGCCAATCAGAGTGGCCAGTTACTTTTGCTCCAATCAGAATGGAGAAAAAAAAATTAAAAAGCCAAGTGGCACAGCAGTGTGGCAGCACCCTTGGAAGTTGGGCCCAGGATGACTGCCCTGCTCGCTCGCCTGCCCGTCCGCAGCTGGCCCTGGTTTCTCGTATGGATGGGTGGCACTGTGTGGTGTTGATTTCGATTCCCACTAACAGGGTGCGTTTTCTTCTCTCTATAAGCGTTATAAACTTTTACAGGTCTAGTGGTTAGAGCAGGAGACTAGGACTTCTCTGGGTTTGGTGCCCAGGTCTGCACCTGGCTCAGCTGTGGGTACTTGGGCAAGGGCCACGTTTTGCAGAAGCGGTCACAGATTTTTGTGTGCCCAGCTTCGGGGACCTCCCCCATGCCTGCTGTTCAGAGGTCCAAGTGCCCAGCCCCGCTGCCAATCAGGCCCCAGGGGGTCCCAACTTGGGCACCCCAAATTAGAGGCCACTCTTGAAAGTTTGGGCAATAATTTTTGTGTCCAAATTCCTCACCTCCACACTGGGGATAATAATCCTTCCCCACCACCCGGAGGGAATGCCAAGGACGTGGCTTAGTATTATTTATTTGTATCATCCTCATACTTGCAGCCCCAGTCACGGGCCAGGACCCAGTTGTGCTTGGCGCTGCACAAACACAGAACGAACAGATGGTAGCTGCCCCAGAGAGCTTCCAAGCAAAGTACAAGACCAGAGACAACAGACGGGTGCACAAGGAGACAGTGCTGGTCAGCATGACAGGCTGTGG